>NC_139611.1:4795955-5395955 GCF_964270895.1 Podarcis filfolensis | reverse complement strand
TGGAGCGATACACCAAGCAGCAAGACGCTTCTCAACTTTCTGAGTGTCTCTGAGACTCTGCACAGAGCAGGTGAGTGTGCAGAGAGGCCTTTTTCTCAAGCCCGCTTGGCAGAGGCAAGTGCGCTTTGAGGTGTGGACGGCAGCTTATCTTAGTGAGTACATGGAACAACCTCCCCCCTCTGCCCAGCAGCAGCCTCTGGTGCTCAAGGTCCGGGCTTATCTCCCATTGGTGGCAGAGAGCCCTGGAGTGGCTCTCCAAGTAGTGCCCCCAGGGACATCACGCTAATGTGTTTGTGTCAAACACCTCCAAACATTCCCAGGGCAAACGTGACAGTCAGCGATGTTTCCGTTGGAGAAAATTGTACTTGCAGCTCCGGGGGAATATATTGATGTGAGGTGCGGTGGTTGTTTTTAAATCTACCAGCATCAATATTAGTACAGTGGTACCTCAGGTTATTGGGACGCAGGTGGCACTGTGGGTTAAACCACAGAGCCTAGGACTTGCCAATCAGAAGGTCAGCAGTTCGAATCCCCTCGACGGGGTGAGCTCCCGTTGCTCGGTCCCTGTTCCTGCCAACCTAGCAGTTCGAAAGCACGTCAAAGTGCAAGTAGATAAATAGGTACCGCTCTGGCAGGAAGGTAAACGGCATTTCCGTGCGCTGCTCTGGTTTGCCAGAAGCGGCTTAGTCATGCTGGCCACAAGACCTGGAAGCTGTACGTTGGCTACCTCGGCCAATAAAGCGAGATGAGCGCCGCAACCCCAGAGTCGGCCACGACTGGACCTAATGGTCAGGGGTCCTTTTACCTTTACCTCGGGTTAAGTACTTAATTCATTCCGGAGATCCGTTCTTAACCTGAAACTGTTCTTAACTTGAAGCACCCCTTTAGCTAATGGCGCCTCCTGCTGCTGCCGCGCCGCCGGAGCACAATTTCTGTTCTCATCCTGAAGCAAAGTTCTTAACCCGAGGTACTATTTCTGGGTTAGCGGAGTCTGTAACCTGAAGCGTCTGTAACCTGAAGCGTATGTAACCCGAGGTACCACTGTATATAGAGATCAACTAATATCTATATTTAGCTGTGATTCCTTCATTGCTGGGGGCTGGACTGGATGATCCTTGGTGTCCCCTTCCAGATCGACAGTTCTTAAAGTCAGCTCTGTTTGCAGCAAGTTTGCTTGGGCTACCTGGGGATAAAAGAGCTTTTAGGCTTCGCTTGCTGGGCAGCCCCACTTTTGGAACGTGGGCTCTGGGAATCCTGTGGGCTCTCCTTCTACCCACTTCTCCCACTAGCCATGGGGCAGCTCCAAAGGTTTTGGGTGGACGTGATTTCCATGTATGTGTTGAAACCTTGGAACTGAGTCGCCTCCTCTGCGTAAGATGTGCTCACGCTGCGTGCCAAGATTGGGTGGGCTTCGCTTTGTAACCCAAACAATGAAAGAACCAAGTGGCAAGGAGAACTGATTCTGATCCCATCTGGTGAACTCCAAATGACTGTAACAACTTCTTTAAAAACCCAAAAACAACTCACCACAGTCAGGGGCGGATCTGCTATGAAACGAATGAAGCTTATACTTCAGGGCACCTAATCCCAGAGGGTCCCCGGAAGTGACTTCAGTCTACTTTGCTAAAAAAATTTGGGTCTAGCAGAAGCAATTTGAGTCGCACGACTAGAAAACGATAAGGCGTATGGAATCTGTATTCACACCTGTGACAGTGGTACCTCCCATCAGATGTCAAAGAGATAAACAACTACCTGACATTCAGAAGACATCTTAAGGCAGCCCTGTTCAGGGAAGTTTTTAATATTTAACGCTGTATTGTTTTTAACACTTGATTGGGTGCCGCCCAGGGTGGCTGGGGAAACTCAGCCAGATGGGCGGGGTATAAATAATAAATTATTATTATTATTATTATTATTATTATTATTATTATTATTACTACTTAATTCGTTCCGGAGGTCTGTTCTTAACCTGAAACTGTTCTTAACCTGAAGCACCACTTTAGCTAATGGGGCCTCCTGCTGCCGCCGCACCACCGGAGCACAATTTCTGTTCTCATCCTGAAGCAAAGTTCTTAACATGAAGCATTATTTCTGGGTTAGCGGAGTCTGTAACCTGAAGCGTATGTAACCTGAGGTACCACTGTACAGCAATTTTAATCAAAATCGGAGGTAGTTAATTAAAAATAAAATAAAATCGTGTTGATCTGTCCTAGAGCATCCCACTGATAGCGGTGGTTACCCAGTCCTGGCTGCCAGTTGTGAAGGGCCCCCCGTAACAGTTCAAGCTTCAGGGCCCCCCAAATGTAGGTTTGCCACTGACCACAGGCCTGGACTGCAGTAGGGAAAACCTGGATTAGAAATGTCCCGAGTGCTGTCCTTGACCCTGCTCCCTGCTTGCCTCCCAGCCTCTCCTGCTGCCCTCAGGTGTAGTGGTGGAGGAGAAGGAGGCTGCCCCACTGCCTGCTCTGAAGGGAGATTTGGTTGCCAGTCCAGTCAGAAAGGGGAGATGGGGAGACACCATCTTGTCCTTTGCTTCCAGTGGCAAAATGTATCTTGGCCAAGAAAGACCTGGGAAGTCCTGAAAGAAAGGCTTTCTGACTGTTGTAATCCCTTGCCCCCTGGTGGTCATTTAGCTTGGCCACGGCCACAGTTCACTCTGATTATTATGTGATTCTTGCACCAACGTTTCAGCTATATCCAGGAGGAATATTCTCTCAATTGAAAAGCACTGCTGAATGCCCCATATTTCCCATATGGTTTATTTCCCTTTCAAAATATTTATATATAACTATGTAATAAACACGAATCAAAGCAGTTTACAGCAATTAAAATATGAAACTGTAGAATAAATGCAACCAAAAATTAAAAAGAGACATCAATTAATTGTTGTGGAAGGATTGAACAAGAGTCAGCGTAGTGCAGTGCTTAAAGTATTGAACCAGGACCTGGGTGACCAGGGTTCGAATAGCCAGTTGGCCACAAAGCTCATTGGGTGACCTAGGGCCAGTCACTCAGTCTAACCCACTGAGGGTTGCTAGCTTGGGGAACAACATTCCTGCAGATGATCTCAGTGATCAAGATGGAATATAAGCTTCAGGGCTGTTTTAAGCATATGCGGTGCCGGGGTGCAAAGATCCGCCGGGTGCCCCCCCCCCGGTTGTCGAGTCCCGGGTGTGCAGGAGGGCGGAGCTGGCCGCCTGCCTCAGCATCTCGCTGGCTCGGTCGCCCCTGAATTTGCAGCGCAGAAGAGCCCACAACAGAAGAGCCCACCACAGCACTCCAACTGACTGGCAGGCTCAATTCTCAGGCCCCGGACTCTTAGCCTGGTGCCCCTGAGAGCCTGGCGCCCGGCTGCCATGCACCCCTAGTGCCTATGGGTAAGACGGCCCTGATAAGCCTTCAGGCAACCCCTGAGGTATCTGGGACCTACAGTATGTTGTTCAGGGCTTTGCAGATTAATACAAGAATCTTGAACCTGGCTCTGTAGAGAGTGGGTAGCTGATAGGTAAAGGTAAAGGGACCCCTGACCATTAGGTCCAGCCGTGACCAACTCTGGGGTTGCGGCACTCATCTTGCTTTATTGGCTGAGGGAGCCGGCGTACAGCTTCTGGGTCATGTGGCCAGCATGACTAAGCTGCTTCTGGCGAACCAGAGCAGCGCACGGAAACGCCGTTTACCTTCCCGCCGGAGCGATACCTATTTATCTACTTGCACTTTGATGTGTTTTCGAACTGCTAGATTGGCAGGAGCAGGGACCGAGCAACGGGAGCTCACCCCGTCGCAGGGATTCGAACCACCGACCTTCTGATCAGCAAGTCCTAGGCTCTGTGGTTTAACCCACAGTGCCACCCGTGGGTAGCTGATGCGGTTCTTTAACAAGGGAGTCCCATGTTCTCAACCAGAAGCCCCCGCCAGCCATCTGGCGACTGCATTCTGCACCAGCTGGAGCTGCTGAACCGGTGCCAATAATAATAATAATAATAATAATAATAATAATAATAATAATAATAATAATTTATTATTTGTACCCCGCCCATCTGTCTGGGTTTCCCCAGCCACTCTGGGCAGCTTCCATAGAAACCAAAAATACACTAAAATATCACAGATTAAAAACTTCCCTGAACAAGGCTGCCTTAAGATGTCTTCTGAATGTCAGGTAGTTATTTATCGCTTTGACATCTGATGGGAGGGCGTTCCACAGGGCAGGCGCCACTACCGAGAAGGCCCTCTGCCTGGTTCCCTGTAGCTTTGCTTCTCGCAATGAGGGAACCGCCAGAAGGCCCTCGGCGCTGGACCTCAGCATCCGGGCAGAATGATGGGGGTGGAGACGCTCCTTCAGGTATACTGGGCCGAGGCCGTTTAGGGCTTTAAAGGTCAACACCAGCACTTTGAATTGTGCTCGGAAACGTACTGGGAGCCAATGTAGGTCTTTCAAGACCGGTGTTATGTGGTCTCGGCGGCCGACCCCAGTCACCAGTCTAGCTGCCGCATTCTGGATTAGTTGTAGTTTCCGAGTCACCTTCATTTTTTTTTATAGAATGTTTATTGAAATTTTCAAAAAATTTAAAGAAAAACAAAAAAACAAGAAAAAAAACAAAAAACACACATATAGTTACAGTCCTTTCTTTCAATAACATATTTCCTTGACTTCCCCACATCTCCCCTTCTTGTATTCCAATTCAGTTTTTAATTCAACAAGTTCCTATCCCCAAATTTTACCTTATTATATTTAAATCCTTTTAATTAACCAATTTTAACATAAACCTCAATCTTTATGCATCAAAACTTATTCTTAATACCTTTTTCTAAAGTCGACCCCAATTCCATTTCACGAATTCCCCATTTTAGTCTAAGTAGCAAAACAAAATATTTACAAGAAAAAACAAAGTATATTTGTACCGCCTTTGGATACCCAAAACCCCACTCCCCGCCTTTCCCGGTTTCAATCTCCAACCGATGTCCATCAATCTATCTGGTGTCAGCCTGGTGACCTCACATCCGAGGCCCTTAAATCTCTCTCCTTTCCTCTCTGCCGGTTTTTTTGATAGTCCTTTATAATAAGCACCAAGTCTCGGAGAAGCTCTGTCCCAATAAGGTCCATGTTTCTTCCTGCCAGGCCTCCATATTTAGAATTGTAATCCAAATCTTGTTTTTTACTTCTTTTAAGTCCAAGTGTCCCAGAAACTCCTACTTCCACTTTAATCAGGTTTGTCTTTTCCTTTATATCCATCTTTACAGGCCTTTGGCTCTCTTTAATCCTCTGCAGCATTAAAGCTCCTCCTTCCTTTCCCTCTAAATTGTCATGTGTATCTTCTCCCACCTTCTCAAGTTTCTCAAATTTCTTTTCTTGTTCAGCTGCAAGAGTTTTTAGCTCAGATGCAGAGTCTTTTTGTTCTGGTACAGAGGCTTGAGTCAAGTCCCTTCCAATTTCCGCAAGTTTATTTGCTTTTTCATTCAATGTTGTAACATTTCTAGCCAAAACAATGCTTTGTTCTTGAAATTTTCCCAGACGAAGAAAGATCTTCTCCAGTTCAATCTGTATTTTTCCACTTACAGCCATTCTGTAATGTCCCAGAGCCCCCTCTAGGGGAGTACTGGTTACTTAGTATTCCTTCCAGTTCTAATCCAAAAGTCCTTTATTTTCCTTTGTTTTCGACAATTTGTTACCTAAATGTAACAAATATAACCAGCCGAGGCAATAGAAACAAAGTTCTCTCTCTTTTTTTTTTCCTCCCAGCTTTGACAGCTAGTTTGACAGCTGTCAAAGTCTTCTATATCTCTTCAACAGGTTCCCTCACGGATCACTCCCGGGTCCTGGGGGGGGGGGTTGCAATTCCACTCTCAAAATTAACTCTTATCCTCCAGCACATTCACTTATATTGCCAAAACGTGAAATTAATTACTTTTAACTTCTCACGAAGAAGATGTTCTTTTCAACCTTAGTTATCTAGTCCTTGCTTTAAAATGTTTACAAAAGGGGGAGACGGACTTCCTCTTTGCGCCTTCCCCGCTCGTGCCGAATCACAAAGGAAATTTTTGATATCCAATTTCTGTATTACTCACGGGTTGTTACTTTTAGTCCAAATGTTCAAAGGAAGAAGTCAGCGCTCTCCAACCATGCCATGCGGCTTCGCTTCGCGAAGACGGGTAAACAGCTCTCAGCTCCGCGCCGCTCACCCCCGGTCTGTTCCGGAGCCTTTAAAAAGGCTCCTTTGCAGCGGGGGGGGGGACGCAAATGGAGCCCGCCGAGCCTTCAGTTCACAGGCTTCCCCGCCTGTGATTTTTTTCGGGTCCCCGCTTCGCCGTAGCGGTAGAACCCTAGCTCCACGAAGCAGATTTCCTCCGGAGATCAGAGGAAATCCGCCATTACAGTTGCTGGCGCTGACCGGAAGTCACCTTCAAAGGTAGCCCCACGTAGAGCGCATTGCAGTAGTCCAGCCTGGAGGCTGCCAATGCATGGGCTGCAGTGGCCAGGCTATTACTGCCCAGGAATGGCCATAGAAAACGAGATGAAAATGGTAGGAGGCACTCCAAGCTACAGAGGACATGTGGGTAATGCTGATCTGTCACCTGAAGACACCTTTATAACTTCCAGAGAGGGGGCTATGTTAGGTGTGTGAGGCGACAGAAACTAAAAAGAGAAATCCTGGTATTTGTGGCTGTAGGAGAATTTATTGAAGAACAGATTTGATCTCATTTCTTCAGGGCTCAACTGGAGCTGTGATTTTGTTTCTGTCTCCTGCCGGGGTTAGACTGTCTTGTCACTAGGGATGAGTGAAGCTGTCAGTCAATGGTGATTTTTCTCACTCCCTCATATTTCTACACTTAAGTCCAGTCCCCAACATTTCCACGTGAGTTTGCAAATTTATTTTAAAAAAACTCCTCATGGAAACTCACAAGCGTTTTATTGCCAATTTATCCTACTATACACATTTCTGCGCGCAATTTTGCCTAATGTGCATAATTTTGTACACTTCCATCATGCTGCAACCTCTATTCTTCTCTAAACTAGGTAAAGGTAAAGATACCCCTGACCATTAGGTCCAGCCATGACCGACTCTGGGGTTGCGGCGCTCATCTCGCTTTATTGGCCGAGGGAGCCGGCGTACAGCTTCCAGGTCATGTGGCCAGCATAACTAAGCCGCTTCTGGCGAACCAGAGCAGCACACGGAAACGCCATTTACCTTCCCGTCAGAGCGGTACCTATTTATCTACTTGCACTTTGACGTGCTTTCGAACTGCTAAGTTGGCAGGAGCAGGGACCGAGCAACGGGAGCTCACCCCGTCGCGGGGATTCAAACCGTCCAGCTTCTGATCGGCAAGTCCTAGGCTCTGTGGTTTAACCCACAGCGCCACCCGCGTCCCTCTTCTCTAAACTAAATGCCCCCAAATGCAGCTTTTCTTCACCAAAAAGCAACAACGGCCTCTGCAGCAGTAACAACATATTCAGGGAGGTTGCTGGCAATCTTTCCTGGCTTTCTTTTCTGAGTTTCTGGCTTCACAGTGTGTTTACTCCCCACCCCTTCGATGAACACACCTCAAATATTGAACTTTCAAATATTTTCTGTTAGCTTTCAAGGCAGTGCCATGCCGTTGATTCGGCCTGAGACTAAGTGTGCGCTCTTCGTACAAAGAGCTTTGGTGGAAATCTACCTGAGACATTATCATTCCGCACCAGTTTGGTTTGGCTGGAGACAGGTGGATAAAGTGTTCTTATGTACTCTGGCTGGCAGAACCAATGGCTCTTCCCTTGCGTTCTTTCTCAGTTTACTCATTGTACTGACCAGAGAAGTATAGTTTGGTTTGTCTTCAAGTGAGGCTATTATCTCAAGGGCATCGTTAAACTAAGGAACTTGCTTCCCACAAGAACCAGTGATGGCCACCAACCTAGTTTGCTTTTAAAGAGGATTGGACAAATTCATGAAGACATTAATTTTTCTTTTCCCCCCAAAATTTCTTGTTCATTTTATAACACTAATAAACAACCCAAACAGAAAAATAAACAATACAAACAAATTCTTGTCTTATCCTTATTTTTTTCTAAACATTGTTAAGTGAGCTTCCCCAAGTCTGATTTTCATTTTACTTCATCTTTAGCAGCTTACATATATCATAATTTTAAACCATTTTTTATTACACTTACTTTTGCCATTTAAATCTTCACATATTATCCCTTACAAACAATACTATTTTAAAATACACTGTCTTCTACTTCTAACCCTACAGCCTATATCCACTTCCAAAGCTATTCTAAGATTTAAATATTAACATATTTTTTTCAAATATTCTTTAAACTTCTTCCAATCTTCTTCCACCATCTCTTCTCTCTGGTCTCGGAGTCTATCAGTCAGTTTGGCAAGTTCCATATAGTCCATCATCTTCATCTACCATTTTTCGATAATTGGTACATCTTGTTTCTTCCAATTCTTCTCTAATAATATTCTCGCAGCTGTTGTGGCACACAGAAAAAAAAAAGGTAACATCTTTTTTGGGGATTTCACCCCACTATACCAAGTAAAAAGGCTTCTGGTTTCTTAATAAATGTGTTTTTCAACACCCAGCAGACATTTCTGATGTTCTTAAGTGTCATGGCTAGTTGATCTGGGTTCCTGGTGAAAAAAGGATTGCATTCATCAGAAATATCTGGTTACCTTTGGTGTGGAGCTATCACAGCAGTCTCCCCAAGCAGTCATTTTTGGGTGCCCTTAAGGGGGGACCAACTCTGACCCAGGGGACATGATCCAGCTGCACAGCCTCTGCAAGGACATTGGTAACAAGGAGGACGTGGGCAAGGCTATTGAAGCCCCTGTCTGGTGGATTTCACCACCTCAGTGTAAGTATTGAGCTAATTGGTCTGACTCAGCAAAGGGTTCCTTTCTAAGTTCCTAAGTAATTTTATTTTATTTCTTTGTCTCTGGCATCGAAATGCCTTTCGTCAACTGTGCCAGTACAATTGCTGATTGTTGTCAATTCCTGCCTCTAGAGTGCCCATCTCCTGCCAAATCCTCTTGTTAGACTAAAGGGCAGGGCTAGGGAGAAACGCAGCAGCGAACGAGAGGAAATAAGGGAACAATGGCTATTGAAGTCATGACAACTCATACACTGATTTCATTGACTCCAAGACAATTGCTGTTTTGCTCTCTTAAATAAAGCCTGGAGAGATTTCCCACACTAATCGCATTGAGGATATCTTATCATGAACCGGAAGGCAACTGGCAGTTGTAGTTTTAATAGGTCACTGCGAGATCACATTGCCCAACATCTCTGGAGCTGGAACAAGTCGCCCAACATCCCTTGACAAGGGGCTGCCTCTCCTAGGAATGGGTGGGTCATGCGCCCTATGACAGCCTCCCCAAATATGGTGCCCTCTAGGTTTTGGGCTGCAACTCCCATCAGCCCCCGCCAGCATGTGGAAATGCCTGTGTGGTGAAGCTGCAGTAGGTGCTGGGGGAGCGTGGCAGCCCCCCAACCCACTTGTGTCTGTTCTTCCTGAGCCCCCTGGGTGCAGATGTGTTGGGTTCCACCCAACATTGTGGGTGCACAGTGCATGGGCGCATGATGTCATGCACAGTGCATGTTTCTTTTCTTTTTTCTCCAATTTTTTTTATTGGTTTTCACACTTAAAAGAAGAAAGAAGAAAAAAGAAGAACATTACAATACACAAAATACAAAACAAAACAAAACACATAAAAATAAATTTTGACTTCCAAATCCTAATTTCATTACAGGAACTGACTTCCTCGAATCCCCTCTAACTGAATTTTAATATATCACCTATTTAGCAGTTCTCCAAATTCATATTTCTAATAATATTTAACTTCTTTCATTTACTAACTTCTTCCCCTTTATTAATATTAATGTTTCTTAACCCAGTGAGATGGTATTTACAAGTGAGTCGGTATGAATATCACTGTGTCCTTATGTTGTTATTCCTTTCGATTTATTCCTTTTCTTTGCTAATCTTGCCGTCCATAATTTATCCGCCCTCTTTCTCTGCCTTCTTCCTCCCAGCGGCGGAGCAAGCCAATCGGGCACCTGGGGTGGCGTGTGTGCCCTGTGCCCAGGGTCGGGGCCAGCTGCCCGTGTGGCGGGGCGAGCTGGGCCAGGACACTCCTCAGGGCCTCCTAGGAGTCTGCCTACCTCCTCCCACTCAGTTGCCCTACAGCTGAGGGGGAGGCGGCGGGCGGACCGTTTGGGTCAGCGCGGAGCCTGCAGGCGCTCAAGCCACCATGTCTCTCCCAGGAGAGACACGTGGCTCAGGCACGCTGCAGGCCATGCGGTGAGTTCCACCCAGCATTTTGTCACCCCCTCAGTGGTGACACCTGGGGTGACCTGCCCCCATCGCACCCCCCTTCCTCTACCCCTGCGTCCTCCTCTTCCGTATCTGATTCAAGACCTCCTATTTGTAAGCCTAACAAAAGCAGGTTTCTTGCCTGCTCTCAGGTTGTTATGATGCACAGTGTACCTTTGTGTGCTATTAACTTTAAAGTCCCCTTCATGGATCACTGCCTTGCCGTGGCAAAGGGGCTTGAATAACTCAGAGAAGCTATGAACTATGCGGAGCAGGGCACCCAAGATGAACAGGTCATAGTGGAGAGTTTTGACCAAACGTGATCCACCTGGAGAAGGAACCGGCAAGCCACTCCAGTATCCCTGCCAAAAAAACTCCATGGACAAAGACAACAGGCATATAAAAGTTATGAGATGGTTGGATAGTGTTCTCGAAGCTACCAGCATGAGTTTGACCAAACTGCGGGAGGCAGTGGAAGACAGGAGTGCCTGGCGTGCTCTGGTCCATGGGGCCACGAAGAGTCGGACACGACTAAACAACAACAACAACAACAACAACAAACTTAAAAGTCTTCTTAATTTCCCGTCTCTGTTGCAGAGTGTCACCACTGAGGTCTTGAAATAATTGAGTTTTAGTACCTCTGAATTCTATTTGTCCTTTTTCTCTGGGCTTCTTCATGATCCTTTAACTAGGGAATGGCATAAGCTTATAACCCGGGGATGCTGTCCCAGTTTTGGCTTTGGATAGAGGGATCTACGAATCCAGTCTTTGTCCATCACTGTCACATTTATCTTTGGCACTAAGGCATTGATTGGCAAAAAAAAGGTAAGAAGGTCAGATTGCTCGAGTGCCTCTGCCAGACCTCAAACACGGATGATCTTGCATTGGGCATAACCCCCCAGGTCCACCAAGCAACCTCACATGCCAGCCTGAGATCTCACTAGGTGTGTGATGGCTGTTTTAGGCTCAGCACGAGGGCCTCTTCCATTGATATCTTAAAGTTCAGATACAGTAGCGGAGAGATCTTTAGTTTCTTCTTTTTAGTGGTTGAAATGCTGCCTCTTGTGGGAGTACGTTCCTAAATCTTCCAACATCCAGCTTCATTGTAACTATTACCCTTCATCAGTGAAATATTAAGACTCAGACTACAGATTTTAAGCTGGATATAAACCAGGGAGCACATCTAAACAAAAATGGAGAAACTCAGACTTATTTCATTTTCAAATACACACACGTTGGGGCCTAACAGGAGAGGATGCAGGCCTGAAATGCCTCCCCAAACTGACAAACTAGGTCAAGAAGATTTGAATCCTCTGAAAGCTCTGTGGACGAAATTGGATGTATTAACCACCCACGACAGGTGTGATACCTGCATGAAAGGGGGCTGGACCCGATGCTTCCTAGAGAGATCCCTAACAACCATATGATTCTATGAAATTACAAAGGTGCATAAGCATTTTGGATAACGTAGTCTTGTCAACACAAGGGAAGTTTTTAATGTCTGCTGTTTTTATTGTGCTTTTAATATTCTGTTGGGAGCTGCCCAGAGTGGCTGAGGAAACCCAGCCAGATGGGTGGGGTATAAATAAATTATTATTATTATTATTATTACACAGATTGAAAACTCAGCACTAGTAATGTGGCAAGTGTACATCGACAGGAGTGTGAACAGTCTAGTTCTAGAACTGTAATTTTTGACTGAACATGGTGAATTCTAAAGAGACCTATTTTTTATTTATTTATATTTATTTTTATTTTATTTTTTTATTTCTAGTCCCCTATTTTTCCAGAGGCAATGAGATGTCGAAAAAGAAGAATATATGGAGGAGACTCCTCCTGGAGAGATTGCCAGAGAGCCAGGAGAATTGCCCACAGTGCCCACGATAGATTCCTCCACATTCCTGCCTCCTGGCTCGACTGGGGGCTGGCCAAAGGAAACACTCTCCCAATCATTCTGTTCCCACCCAGCATTCCCAAATCTGCCGCTTCGCCCTTGCAGCTGTCAGCACTACATACTTTACATAGATTCCTTCTCAGCACTCACGAACTCGCCTGCCTGGCTCTGCGAGAGCCAAACGAATCCAAGAAGCCAAACGCACATCCAAAAACAGCCCTCATTAGTCTGATCTCCATCCCTAACTAGATCCGAGTCTCACATCCCCAGTCAGAAGTGACTTTGGAGGGCACCGTTAGGCAGTTGTGGATTGCCAGGCGCTGCCCACAAGTCTGGGCATTGCACCTGGATTTTAACCTATTAGGGGACACGGGTGGCACTGTGGGTTAAACCACAGAGCCTAGGACTTGCCGATCAGAAGGTCGGTGGTTCGAATCCCCGCGACGGGATGAGCTCCCGTTGCTTGGTCCCTGCTCCTGCCAACCTAGCAGTTCGAAAGCACGTCAAAGCACAAGTAGATAAATAGGTACCGCTCTGGCGGGAAGGTAAACGGTGTTTCCGTGTGCTGCTCTGGTTCGCCAGAAGCAGCTTAGTCATGCTGGCCACATGACCTGGAAGCTGTACACTGGCTCCCTCGGCCAATAAAGTGAGATGAGCGCCACAACCCCAGAGTCGGTCACAACTGGACCTAATGGTCAGGGGTCCCTTTACCTTTACCTTTACCCAGCATCCATTTAGTGCATCAGCTGTGCCCAACTTGTTTGCTTTTAAAAGCTAGCCAAATTAGAGACAAGATTATTATCATTAATAATATTAATACTTGATTGAAAACAACAACAACAAACTCAAAGCAGTTTGCAAAAAAGACAAAGCAATAAAATAATCAAGAGGAATCCACAACAACAATCTAAAACTTTCGAAAAGTTAAAGTAACAGCAGACTAAAAACAGATTAAAGCTCACAACAACTGTCTAAACATCTGGGTAGGCTTGTCTAAACAAAAACAAAAAATGTTTTTGCAGGAGTTGAAATGAGTACAGTGGTACCTCGGGTTAAGTACTTAATTCGTTCTGGAGGCCCGTACTTAACCTGAAACTGTTCTTAACCTGAAACACCGCTTTAGCTAATGGGGCCTCCAGCTGTCACCGCGCCGCCAGAGCACGATTTCTGTTCTCATCCTGAAGCAAAGTTCTTAACCTGAAGCACTATTTCTGGGTTAGCGGAGTCTGTAACCTGAAGCGTATGTAACCTGAAGCATATGTAACTCGAGGTACCACTGTACAGTGAAAGTTTTTGCCTGATATCAATAGGCTAGGAGTTCCAAGGAGCAGAAAAGACATTTTATGTACACGACAACAGCCGCACGGATGCTAATGGCCCAGAGATGGAAAGAAGACAAAGTCCCTACCAGAGATGAATGGCAAACCAAGCTGTTGGACTATGCCAAAATGACAAAACTGACCGGAAGGCTCAGGAACCAAGAAGACCAAAACTTCACCGAAGAATGGAGGAAAAATTATGATATATTTAGGAGATCACTGTAAGCAGATGAAAACATTAGCAGTATTTTAACAACACTTGTAATGTAACAAACACTATGGACCATATGGAGAGATATAAAATATGGATTATGAAACAATATGCAGTTGAAAATGTTGACAATAGGACCCATGGAAGGGATGGTGGAAAGACTGGAGATTCAGTGAAGATTCTAAATATGGTTATGTATTTGGTACTGTTGTAACTCTACACTTGTAAAATCAATAAGAATTATTTAAAAAAGAAAAATGAAGGCTAGGAGTTCCAAAGTATAGGTGCTAAAAGATTGAATTCTTACAAACATGGAATGGGTATTAACGTGGCACCTGCCCATTGCACTGATTCAAGCAGTCAAGTGGGCGCATGTGTGGTAAGGCAATCTCATAGGTAAACTGGTTCCAAGTTGTTAAGGGCTTTATATACAAATAGTTACACCTTGAACTTGGCCCAGTAGCAAATTGGCAACCAGCGCAGATCTCTGGGCAAAGGTGCTATATGGTGGTAATGCCTCGTTCCTGCTAGCAATTGTGCTGCTGTATCCTGTGCTAGGGACGTGGGTGGAGCTGTGGGTTAAACCACAGAGCCTAGGACTTGCTGATCAGAAGGTCGGTGGTTCGAATCCCCACGACGTGGTGAGCTCCTGTTGCTCTGTCCCTGCTTCTGCCAACCTAGCAGTTCAAAAGCACGTCAAAGTGCAAGTAGATAAATAGGTACCGCTTCGGCGGGAAGGTAAACGGCATTTCTGTGTGCTGCTCTGGTTCGCCAGAAGCGGCTTAGTCATGCTGGCCACATGACCCAGAAGCTGTATGCCGGCTCCCTTGGCCAGTAAAGCGAGATGAGCACCGCAACCCCAGAGTCGGCCACGACTGGACCTAATGGTCAGGGGTCCCTTTACCCTTACCTTATCCTGTGCTAACTTCCAATTCTACAATTCCGTGACTGTATTTTCTCAGAAATCACCAACATCCACATATTTTTATAGCATAGTGCAAGATCTGAGTGCTGCCAGTTTTGGTGTGTGTGTGTGCGCACGCAAACCATCTTCACCCAGATCCTCTTTGGAAGAGGAGATGCCTACTGTGGGCATGATAATGGGATTAGATCGGTTTGCATTAAAATGTGAACCCAATTAATTTCTTTCCCAGCCCCTGCTGACATCGTGTTTTTCTTGGGTTATGCTAATACTGTTGGAAGAAGCATAGAGGCAGAGTATCCTTAACATTTACTAGCACATATTCTTATTCTACCCCTAAGCCTATTAATTTCTTCCAAGAATTTTCTATTTATCTTATATTACAATATTTAGCTAAATATTCTTTAAATTTCTTCCAATCTCCTCTTCCTTCTGGTTTCGGATTCTTCCAGTCAGGTCAGCCAGCTCCAAAAAGTCCAACATCTTTAGCTGCCATTCTTCTATTGTTGGTATCTCTTTCGATTTCCAATTTTTGGCTCATAAAAGTCTTGCTGCTGTAGTGGCATACAAAAACAGTCTAACATCTTTTTTGGGCAATTCCAGTCCTATTATTCCAAGTAGAAAGGCTTCTGGTTTCTTAATAAATGTATTTTTCAACATTTTTTTTCAACTCATTATAAATCTTTTCCCAGAAGTCTTTCGCCTTAGGACACGTCCACCACATGTGATAAAAAGTACCTTCTTTTTCTTTGCATTTCCAACATAGATTATCATTTGTGTGGTAGATTTATTAACATTTCAGGGCACATTTTCCCCACTGTATACACACATATGTATCCCTTTTCATTTAGTATATACATTTTTAAAGCTTGTTTTCTCCTGCTCCAGAGGGGAAGGCCTGAACCGATGGATTCCAATGGCAAGAAAAGAGATTCCAGCTAAACATCAGGAACAGCTTTCAGAGGGTAAGAGCTGCTTCATTGTGGAATCGACTTCCTTGGAAGGTTAGGCAGAGGTTGGATAGCCATCTGTCAGGGATTCTGGAGCTGCGATTCCTGCATTGCGTGGCGAGTTCCCGCCTCCCCTCTCAGAAATAAAGACACAAGATACCAGTATTTTAGGTTAATGGGTAAAATTAGGCCACAAATTTATTGATTACAGGAATTGAGTGGTGTTGGCTTAGGCATTGGTCCTATCAACTAACCGGCTTCAGCCTGCTTGCTTGAAGACCGGCAAGGGTTAACCACCAGGAGGGGGAGTCTTGCTGATGCACATCAACTAGGAGCTCCCCCAGGGTCACTGCTCGGGGGTGTGCCTTGGGCCCTGGCCTCCATAGGCTTCGGACAGGGCAACGCCCCACGGAATCCTTTACCGGACTACCCTTCGATATGGGGGAAGGTGAGGGTGCTTCCTCCCCCCCCCACTCATCTGCATATCAATACCCTTACCAATGCCTAACTGCCAATGCCAAGGGAGTTGTGACGATTTGCTACGAGGTAGGCAAAAAACCAAATGGCTGGTGCCAATTTGCCAAGTGGGGAAAATTCCTACCAGTCCCTTTGACGGCGACCAACCGAAATCCATAGCAATGTCAAAGAGCCAAACCCAAAGGGTGGGAGGGTGGGAAAACCGGAGCTGCTGGGGCGCTGGGAGAAAAAGGGAAATCCTCAGGCGCGCCGGCCCTAAATAGCGCTGGCCACGCCTCCCGGGCCAGCCGATTGGCTGGCCAGGAAGATGACGCGTCCGAGGATTCCCCCCAGTATCACAGGGGCTGCGAGCCAGCCCCCACGAGCATGGAGAGGGGCGTGAAGCCCACAACCCCACCTCCTCTCCAGCTCGGAAGTGGCTTTGCTGAGGTATGAACTGGATGGCCCTTGATGGGCTTGCCAGCTCTATCATTCTACAATTCTGTGACTCAGAAGCAGCTTCAGCACTCCTGATAATAATAATAATTAATAAAATTTGTATTCTGCTGTATACCTGCAGACTTGTGCCACCCTTACGGGTGACGGTGGGCAAGCACACCCTTGAGGTTCTTGCAAGTGCCACGCTCAACTACAGCCACTGAATGAAGTCTGCATCCTTAAAGCTTTCTATTAGGAGCACATCTCTTTGTGCTTGGTTCTAACTTACTAGTGAAAAAAAATCTTTTTAGGACTTGGCTGGAAGTCTGTTTAAAACAAAAGATTAGGTTATTTGCCAACCACTTTTAGCTGGGATTAATGCCAGCCTGGAGCAACTTACGTTGCTGCAGATCTCGCTAATCTTTCTGGACCTTGGAATTGCTGATATGGAAACTTTATTTAAGCATAAAGTCTGAGATTTTTTCAACCCTCTTTTTCGGAAACATCTGGCAGGTGGATCAAATGAAGATTTTGGTAAGTACTGCTTCCAGCTTCGCCACGGTAGTGATAACATTTGTTTTCTTTTGGTGCCATCGGCTAATGGGATTGCACTGCAAGAATGGACGTGGTTAATCGCCTTATGAAGGTTTGTAATCTGAAACAAGTTGCTGGGCAAGAGAGATGGATATCTTTGTGGATATGGTAGCCATGGAAGACAAGCTGGTCATGAAGATGTTTTGAGAGGTTCCAACCCCACCTGGAGATGCCAGCAGAGATTGAGCCTGGGAGCTTTTGCCATTCTGCCCTTCCCCTGTCGTACTGCATTGCATTTTGTTCAACAGGCCATTTAACCTGCAATAATTATCTAATGAGCAAATCTGATCTCTCCTTCAGGCTGTCCTCGTATTTCTTGTCTCCCTGACTTGTTCTTCAGCCAGTGATGTAAGTCACCATTTCTCAACGTTGGGATGGGGGAAAGGGGCTGACCCCATTTAAGGAGGTTACTTCTTGTTTTATGGGCATTTCCACTGGGCAAGCCTTTCCCAGATGCCTGATAGGATAGATTAGGTTCTGAAGTCCAGGACGAGGGAGAAACTTACTCAGTCAGGTTCACATTTTAGTATGGACCCACCTGATTTGAATTTCTTAAAACAATGTGAATAGAGACACAGCTAGCCTTCAGAATTCACATTTCTCTGAATTTTGCAATGCAGTTCTTCAACTGTTGTTGTTGTTGGTTGTTTTTTTTTTTTGTAGACAAAAATGCATCTGTTAAGAAAAACTGTGCATAAAAACGAATGTATTAGAGAAAATAGCATGTGGAAATGCATGATATTAAGGGGAATTGTTTAAAAAAACGCGTGCATATCCGGCAAAATCACAAGCAAAAATGTGCCACCCTGGTCTTCTTTGGCATGGATGATGGCAGAAGGGGTGGGGGAGGGTGTCCCCCCCAAACAGGGAGCTTGCCCCCCACTTGTCCTTCCCATTGCTGGACTGTGTCATTGCTGGATGACATGCTGGATATGTCATTGATATACCGTGTTTTTTGCTCTATAAGACTCACTTTTTCCCTCTTAAAAAGTAAGGGGAAATGTGTGTGCGTCTCATGGAGCGAATGCAGGCTGCGCAGCTATCCCAGAAGCCAGAACAGCAAGAGGGATTGCTGCTTTCACTGCGTAGCGATCCCTCTTGCTGTTCTGGCTTCTGAGATTCAGAATATTTTTTTTCTTGTTTTCCTCCTCCAAAAACTAGGTGCGTCTTGTGGTCTGGTGCGTCTTATAGAGCGAAAAATACGGTACTTTGCCCTTTCTGTGCTCCTGCTTTTTCTGTGGAGGAAAAGCGGGAGATACATTCAATAAATAATACTAAAAAATAAATCTTCATGATGACTTGATGTCCAGCTTTGATACAGTCTACTTGAAAAATTGTTGAAGTCCCCTCCATCCCCAGCCAAGGCAGAGTTTCATAGCCCCCCCCCCCCCCGCGTGCCCACCCCCTGCCTCATTCATTGCAGCCCTTTTTTAAACTCCCTAGGTTATTGCTGTAAAGCACCAAGGAAATACCGACATCAGCACCCACCAGGCGGTGAAGGTTAACCAGCGAGATCAAACAGCCAATATCCACAACTATAATGGGTGGAACGGATGGGATGCCGTCTGGGATTACCAAAAGGTAACCCCCCAAGAGCAGTTAATAATTCAGACCCACTAATTCTGGACAGATCCATGGAAATTTGAATCTTTGGATTTATAATTAAAACCTGCCTTTTCTTGCATTTGATAGGGCCTTTTGGCTGCAAGGCTATTTCGGAAGAGGGTCTGTGTTGTAGCAGCAATGGATTTTGAGCTATTCCCAAGCCTGGAGACTCTCCGCAGTTTCAAAGGGCAGAAGGTATTGTAGTGGAAATTATATGCTTTGATTGGTAGCCTACATGAGAAGAGATGTAAAAACTGCAAGAGTGTTTGAGAGGATATCAGGAGAAACTGCTTCCTCACACTGCCTTATGAATGTGTCCAGATGATGCAATCTTGATTTCCTACACCCAACTGGGCTTGCGCAGGCTGCTGAATCGGTTCACCTTGGACTGCAAGAATGAGCATCTTACTATAAATTACCAAAAAACTAAAGTTATGATGTTTGGCAAATCTAAGAAAACTTACAATTGGTTGCTCGAAGGAAATACACTGGAGCAATTATTCTCATTTCAGTATCTCAGTTTGCTCTTTCAGTGGGCAGGCTAATGGTCTGCAGAGCTTCAATCAAGCACCTTATTTAGCTGGTAGAACTTTAAATGGACTACAGTGGTACCTTGGGTTAAGTACTTAATTCGTTCCAGAGGTCTGTTCTTAACCTGAAAATGTTCTTAACCTGAAGTACCACTTTAGCTAATGGGTCCTCCTGCTGCTGCCGCGCCGCCAGAGCATGATTTCTGTTCTCATCCTGAAGCAAAGTTCTTAACCCGAGGTAATATTTCTGGGTTAGCGGAGTCTGTAACCTGAAGCGTATGTAACCTGAAGCGTATGTAACCCGAGGTACCACTGTACTACGATTCCAGCCTATGAAAGGGGGCAACTTGTTGCAGCCTATTTTAGAACTTTGTAAGACCAGGGTGTTGCCAGAGATGTTCTTTGGAGCATCACTGTGGGCCATGACCAATTTTGATTCACTGGAGAGACTCCTACCAGTCCCTACCTCTACTAAAATAGCACTGCTCCCTGCAGAACTGGGTGTAATGCCCGTTCAAGCCAAAGCCCTTAGACTAACTCTGCCTTTTTTTGTTTAATTCCGCCCCCACCAAGCATGTATCGAAATCCCTCATGACAATTTTGGAAGACATGACCCCAAACTCATGCAAATGTGATATGGAATCTGCTGCCACGAGGCTGGGACCCTCTGCCTCCTTTCTTGTGATGCAGGGTTTTGAGAGAGCTAAAGAATTAATACTCCATTCCCCCCCCCCCATTTCATCTTTTTGAGAGAGCTAAAGAATCAAAGGCTTAGAGACACCAAGATGCAATCACAAACTACTGAGCTCAACATCTGTCAATCTAACTAAGTGTATGTTTTTTTATTCCATTGTATGCATCCCTGCGGGACGCGGGTGGCGCTGTGGGTTAAACCACAGAGCCTAGGGCTTGCCGATCGGAAGGTCGGCGATTTGAATACCCGCGACGGGGTGAGCTCCCGTTGCTCGGTCCCAGTTCCTGCCAACCTAGCAGTTCGAAAGCACGCCAGTGCAAGTAGATAAATAGGTACCGCTCCAGCGGGAAGGTAAACGGCGTTTCCGTGCGCTGCTCTGGTTTGCCAGAAGCAGCTTAGTCATGCTGGCCACATTACCCGGAAGCTGTATGCCGGCTCCCTTGGCCAGTAAAGCGAGATGAGCGCCGCAACCCCAGAGTCGGCCACGACTGGACCTAATGGTCAGGAGTCCCTTTACCTTTACCTTTATGCATCCCTGCCAAGATAGATTTGCCAAATGTTAAAATGAGGATAGCCTTTACACAGGCAAGACTAAACATCCTTCCGTTAGCAGATTCGACGGACTGACATAAAGGAGTTCCTAAGGAGGACAGAGTTTGTGGCTGCAACTCTGTGTCAATAGGAGACATAACTCATGTACTCCTAGAATGCCCTTTTTTATAATGACCTCAGAAACAATTACGTCCACCCATTGTTGAGATCGCAGAAAGGAGGGACGTGTCTCGCAAATACCTGTTTTTTGATGTCTGATGTAGAGAGGTTTATATCCTTTAGAACATCCAAATTTCTTACCAAGGCTTTACAGATTTGTGTAATGAAACACTGAAACTTAAAGGGGGAATGAGAAATGATTTATCCTGTAGAGGTCAGGAAGTAGAAATGTAAACCACTATTAATAGCAGCATTCTTCTTCTTATTATTATTTTTGTGTGTGTAATGGGTGCTCACTAAACACAATAAATTGAACTGAACTGAACTGAACTTATGAAAGTGCCAAGAATGTGCAGGAAAATCTCAGCCTTGAGCTGGCCTGATAGACAGTAGCTTGCCCTGTGCTTCTTGCTGAACCAGGCACCCAGCTCCGAGAATGCAGGCTTGATTTACCTCTTTAGAAGCTCATGAAATTTATAGGCCTGGGGACTCCACTTTTGTGGGTTCTCCAACAGCCACTATTGTTCTGACCAAATGAAGTTGTCCTAAACATCACAATGGTATGTAGAATGAAGAAATCCACCACAGACAAATTCAAGCAGGAAAATCTGTGGATCACTCCCATTAGCTTTAAATCTGTAGCTGAAATGGGAAACTCAACACCAGGCACGGATTCCGTTGTCTGGCACGGCCGCCTCTTGTGATTCTCTCCTGCTATTGCCATAAGCAGAGCAGGCATACAGGTGAGCCACAGGGAGAGGGCTAACAAAGGAATTTGTGGAGGAAATTGGGCATAGAAGATGGATCAGGAAGGGAGCTGTTCAACAGTGGAATGGACTCCCTCGGAAGGTGGTGGCCTCTCCTCCACTGGAGGTTTTTCAACAGAGGTTGGATGGCCATCTGTCAGGGATACTTGAGCTGTAATCCCTGCCTTGCAGGAGGTTGAGCTAAAAGATCCTTCTTCAACAATTCTATGATAATTTTGGACAGAGCCGTCTTAAGCATATATGGCACTATGGTGCATCCCTCTGCCCGCCCCCCGCCCCCGTTTTCAAGAGTTGCTGACCTTTTCAAGGGAGGACAGCGCTGCCAGTGACACGCCCAGCTTTGCGGGGCTGGAGGAGGCGGGCAGCGGCTGGAGGGCAGCTCCTCCAGCGGGGAAGAGGAGGCGGAGGCTGGACGTGGCGGCTCCCAGTTCAGCTGGCCACTTCGTGCCGTGGTGGCCATGGCAGGCGGAGGCTCTGAGCACGGCGTGGCATGGAGGCGGGCGAGGGTGGCGATCTGATGCAGGGAGGTACCATGTCCAGCCTCTGCCTCTTCCCTGGCGCCCTCCAGAACTTGGCGCCCTGGTGCCCTGCGCCACCAGCCTCTATGGGTAAGACGTCCCTGATTTTGGAATGCAGTCTTTTTTCTACTTAATTGATGAAGAATGGTTTTTTAAAAGTGAGGGAGATTTTCAGCCCTGCACTAGAGCATCTCCAAGCATGATCTCTGATCATGATAAATTTCCACTAGTAATTCCAATTTTTTCATCCCTCCCTGGCACAGCTGTCCAAGAGCACCCTTCCGGCGAGTGACTTAACATTTTTGGTTGGCAAGACCCGTGTCCAGAACACTGTTCAGTTTGGAAGCCCCATTGAGCAGCTCTGCAATGGGATTCCTGTGTACTACGCCTCCAAGGAGCAAGGTGGGGCAGGTTTCTCTTCCTCTCTAGCTGCAGAAATGGCTGTGTGGGGTTAAACTCAGTGGGCAGATAATCTTGCCAACCTGGTGCCCTCCAGATGTTTTGGACTACAATTCCCATCACACACACCCAGCCAGCATGACTGTATGATGCTGGGACTGGAAGGAGACGTTGTCCAAAACATCTGGAAGGGGACCAGGTTAAGGAAGGCAGTAGGAGATCATGACCACAGGCAGGTTGACACACAGAAGAGAGGAGGTGGCCCTCCCACCCTTTCTAAATGGTGTCCCCACTAGGGAGCAGGACATCAAACCCCACTTGACAGTTGTGCAGGCTGGTCAAACTGCTCTTGGAAGGCTAGGCCTCATCTTGGCTGCTGAGCCAAAGGGAGAAGTGAGCTCAGTTTAAGGTTCCTTTAAGCCGATGAGTTTTTTGCTTAGATGTCCTGCTCCTACCATTTTCTGTACAGCACAGGGAACACCTCTGCTGATCTGAACTCATTTCAAGCCTCTAGGTCAGTGGATTCCAAAGAGGGCAGTAGTGCCCCCCAATTTTCAGGGGGGGCCTCTAAGAGGCCAGGGGGTAGAAGGGGGGCACTGGAGGGACAAAAGCTGGTATCAAGGGATCAAGTTCATCAGTTTTGTTGAATTCATTAAATGAAATAATTTAAACTGGATTTTGGATAAATGTGCAGTTAATTCCTACTATTTGGAATTATATTGTGTCACTGTCTTCCTTAGTGGGTTGTGCAAACCCCTGTTCTGAATACAGTTGTACCTTGGATCCTGAACACCTTGCGAGTCAAACGTTTTGGTTCCCGAATGCCACAAACCCAGAAGTGAGTGTTCCGGTTTGCGAATGTTCTTTGGAACCCGAACGTCTGACGCAACTTCCGCGGCTTCTGATTGGCTGCAGGAGCTTCCTGCAGCCAATCAGAAGCTGCACCTTGGTTTCTGAACATTTTGGAAGTCGAACGGACTTCCGGAATGGATTCCATTCGACTTCCGAGGTACCACTGTAATGGGTAAGAGAGGGGTCACTGGAACTGGGGTGGGGGTGGGTGGTCCAAAAAAGTTTGGGAACCACTGACCTAGATATTGTCACCTGAAGGAACCTTGGGATTTGGGGCTGTGTAGAAGGGTAAAATACTACAGCAAGAAATTAATCCCCAGCAAACACACACACACACACACACACACACACACACACACACACACACCCAATGCCAAGACTTTTGTAGGGAACAGTTGCATGATAGCCAAACTCATTCCAAGCCAGTTTAAGCTTCTTATGTAGACGTGATTCAAGCTGACTTTGCAGAGTGTGTAGAACATGGGTCGGCAAACTAAGGGCTGCGGGCCAGATCAGGCCCAATTGCCCTCTGGATCCGGCCTGCGGACAGTCCTGGAACTGCTACTTGGATCGGCATGATTGTTTGGGCTGCGCCTTATTTTTTTGCATTTTTGGGGGGAGCTATTCCCCCACCCCTCACACACACCTCCTCCCTCCTCCTGGCTTCTCCCCACCCTGCGGAGGAAGTGAGCTGGGCTTTGATTGATGCCAGCCAATCCGAAGCCTCGCCGCCCGCATGCTGAGGCGCAGCCCAGACTCGCCACCCGCCCACCGGCCTCTCCATCCATGGCCGCGCTGTGGGCATTGAGGCGGGCACATCGTGGGGCATTGGCCGGAGCTTGGCGCGCCTGCTGGCCCCGCGCCCAGGAAAGCTGACCTGGAAAGGAGAGGTGCCACCACTGCTGCCAGCTCCCAACCACAGGCAGAGTGCTGGAGGAGGTAGGAAAGCAGGGAGAGGGGAGGGGCTGGGGGGAGAGAGGAGCCCCCCTCCGCTGTGTGCATGCACATGCGCAGCGGCGTAGCGTGGGTTGTCAGCACCCGGGGCAAGGCAAGTAATTTGCACCCCCTAAGCCGGGGCAAGGCAAGTAATTTGCACCCCCTAACCCGGGGCAAGGCAAGTAATTTGCGCCCCCTAACCCCTAACCTGCCGTCGCTGCCAGCTTCTTCTTGCTGCTGCCTGGTCTGGTCTGGTGTGGTTCTCTCCCGCGCTCAGCGCTGTGCTGGGCAGCCGCTGCACTGTCCCTCCCCCAGATAGTCCCTCGCTCTCTCTCCGCACCGCACGCCTGGCACCCACCCCCTCCACAGTGGGCGGCGACCCGGCAGCTTGGATCGGATTCGCACAGTAGCACTGCAGTGAGAGAGAGTGAGTGAGCCAGGTAGGGGCAGAGAGCTGCGAGTGCGAGCGCCCCCCCCAGATGTTGCGCCCGGTGCGGCTGGCCCCCCCTGCACCCCCCACGCTACGCCACTGCACATGCGCAGTCTGGCCTGCCACAAGGTATGAGGGGTGGTGAACTGGCCCCCTCCTAAAAAAGTTTGCTGACTCCTGGCGTAGAAGCTGCTTAGGGGGGCAGGACCCGGATTTATTTTACAGACCCCCAGTTTGGAAAGGCCAACCATATCTTGGAGATGGCAGCACTGTGTCTGATACTTTTTTGCTAATAATTGTGTTGTGTTTTCCCCCCCTCACAGGAACCAACCTCCCCTTGCAGAGTCGAGGGTGTGCGAATGTCGGGATCCTACGTGGCTTATTCAACATCTATCTCTGCGGCAACATTCCAAGTTGCTAAAATGCTGGCCAAGGGTCCACAGAGCGATTCTTTGCCTTCCTTGTTCTCCTCACAACAACCTTCTCACTGTCCATGTTTTCCTCTCCAGCCACTGCTCAGTTTTCCAAGTCCAATCCAGCTATCAGCACTTGAAGAATAATAAAAAATGTTTACAACATGAATGGGTCTTGATTTCAATTTCTTGAAATGTGAAGGAAGTTTTAATAATGCGACATGAAGCACTGCACTCAGTTGTGTCTCATTTTTAAAAATTCCGACATGCAACCACAGAGGCTTCAATCTAGGTGAGAAGACCGGTCTCTGTGTTTGGGGAGGGGGCAGGTAAGAGGGGCTTTCTATAAAGCATTAGCCTCCATCCCTTCCTCACATCTTAATTTGTCGCAAAGAGACAAAAGTAGCACCTCAAGTTTCAACAGCTGGATTTCTGTTCAGTTTGCCCACTTACCAAATTGGTACAAGCTGGGTTCACTGCATGGAAGAGGTGCAGAGGCCTTTCTGCAGCCATAGCGTGTCTCTAATCAGCTACACTTTGGAACTCCCTGCCTATTGATATCTGGCAGGCGCCTTCACTGTGCTCTTTTCAGCTGAAAACATTTTTGCTTAGACAATATAATAATAATAATAATTTATTATTTATACCCCGCCCATCTGGCTGAGTTTCCCCAGCCACTCTGGGCAGCTCCCAATCAAGTGTTAAAAACAATACAGCATTAAATATTAAAAACTTCCCTGAACAGGGCTGCCTTCAGATGTATTTTAAAGAGAAGATAGCTGCTTATTTCCTTCACATCTGAAGGGAGGGCATTCCACACAGCGGGCGCCACTACCGAGAAGGCCCTCTGTCTGGTTCCCTGTAACCTCACTTCTCGCAATGAGGGAACTGCCAGAAGGCCCTCGGCGCTGGACCTCAGCTGGATGATGGGGGTGGAGACATTCCTTCAGGTATATAGGACCGAGGCTGTTTAGGGCTTTAAATGTCAGCACTAACACTTTGAATTGTGCTCGGAAATGTACTCGGAAACATAGACAAAACGATGTCTTATTAGTTTATTGTTGGTTTTAATTTTTTTGAACATTGTATTGCTATATTCTTTTGTAAACCATTAGATGTGTTTCATTAACCATCAAGAGGTATACAAATTTTATGGAATTAATAAATATATTTAATCGGAAAGAGTTGTGGTTGCTGAGGAAATGAGCGAAAAGGTAGGCTGTATTTCAGGACTAGCTAAAACCTGGCTTGTGGGCCACATCAGGGCACCCACCAGAGCAAAATATTGATGACCCCACCGAGTGGAGGGGTATTAAATAAATGAATAAGCTAGAGACAGCACCTGGTCTTCTGCCTAGCTCAGCACTAGGATGGGGTTCAAATGTGCCACCACCCCAGTTACCAGATTGGTTATTTGATGAGTGAGAAAGCAGCTGAGCTGTATGCAAGAGAGTGGAGCAGGTGTATCTACCGCTGGAAAGACACCCCTCAGGGACAAAAATGTTGACGCACACACCCCCCCCCCCCCGGCTGTAAATGCTCAGAGATATGCTTGGTTCTTTATCAATTATTCACATCTTTCTTAGCTAAGACAGACTCTGAAGATGGGTTCTGTCTAGGACATTGGTTCCCAAACGCTTCGGAGCCACTGCCTCCTTGGCCCCATAGACACATCCCCAGGGCCGGATTTAGGTTTGACGAGGCCCTAAGCTACTGAAGGTAATGGGGCCCTTGATATGTCCAGCTGTCCTTTGTCAACAACAAATTGTCACTGGTTTTTTTTGTGTTGAATATATGCTACATGGTAGTTTATGGACCTAATAGTTATATAAAGCCATTTGCACATAACAAAATATGTTTTTTTATCTTATATTTTGGAAATGTACATCCAGTTTTCTATCCAGGGGGCTCAAATGCATTTTCTTAAATGATCATTGATGGCTTTTGTCGCTGCATATGCCACACAGGAGCTAAACAGCGAAAGGACCTTTTTTTGTAGTTGCTGGGGAGAAGGCTTTGGTTTAGGAACGGACTTCCGGAACGGATTAAGTTTGAGAACCAAGGTACCACTGTAGTGACTTTGAAAATAAGAAGCCAAGAGCAGGGAGAGTTGGGAAGTTGCTTTTCTTTATTAACAGGTCTTGGGTTGGGCTGCAGCTTTCAAGGGAAGCAGAAGGAAGCCCAAGAAGCTGAGGAAAGTGAGATAATTCACGGGGAGGCAGAAAGCTTGGAAGAGCATGGAATACTGGGAGCAGCTTAGGAGGTCTACAGGTTGAGGTTTCCGCAGATGCTGATGCCCAGAATGCCAAGGATGCCAGCCTTGGCACAGCCGCCGGCATGGAATCCACCTAGGTGGGAGGAGACAAGAAACACAAATTACACACACGCATAAAAAATAAATTTGAGACCTGAAAACTGCGATCCTATACCCACTTACTGGGTGGAGAGCAAGTCCCTGTGAACTCAGTGGGGCTTTGTAGACTTGAATAAGATTGCACTATTAGGCAGTTAGTGAGATAGTCCTCTTATTGGATGTAATCCACTGAGAGCAGTCAAGTACAACATTCCTTGTATTGCTAGAGAAGACATGCAGGGGAATGTTTGGTCCAGCCAGTCAAAGCTTCCTGTTCCCCCTGGCTGGAGTATCCTTCCTTTGCATGTGATAGAAGGTGGGCGTGACCTTACCTGTCCAGGTAACAAAAGGACGAGTCACGCAGCACTCTCTCTCTTTTTCACTTCCTTCTTCGTTGGACCAGCTTTTAGCTAGGAATGCTCAGCTTCTCAGCTAGCAGAAGCACTAGGGTTATTCCCCCATATGGGGTAGATCCACATGTACATATTTGTAACTAAGTCTGCCTTCAGGGATCCAACTGTGAACTGATGTAAGTAAACTTCTTTTATTGACTTTGAATAAGATTTTATTCTCTTTATTCTTTTAAGAGGGATTCAAGGGAACTTACCAGGAACGTACAATTCAATCTGAGACAGATTGAATTGTATAAGAGTGAGAGGCTTACACAAGCCTGCAACCAGCTATCTGCTGTGCGTGAGTAGGGGAATGTAAACTCTGCTAAGTAAAGAAACTTGCTAACACAAGTTAAAGGTAAAGGGACCCCTGACCATTAAGTCCAGTTGCAGACGACTCTGGGGTTGCGGTGCTCATCTTGCTTTATTGGCCAAAGGATAGCCGGCGTTTGTTCGCAGACAGTTTTTCTGGGTCATGTGGACAGCATGACTAAGCCGCTTCTGGCGAAACCAGAGCAGCGCACGGAAACACCATTTACCTTCCCGCCGGAGCGGTACTTATTTATCTACTTGCACTTTGATGTGCTTTTGAACTGCTAGGTGGGCAGGAGCAGGGACTGAACAATGGGAACTCACCCCATTGCGGGGATTTGAACTGCTAACCTTCTGATCAGCAAGCTCTAGGCTCTGTGGTTTAGACCACAGCACCACCCATGTCCCTAACACAAGTTAGGAAGGATATTAATAAACAATATATCCTCTCCTGCCACCCCAACATTCCCACACCTCTTCAGTAACCAATCCAGAAAACCTGCCACTCCAGTTTGCGGAGCTCTTTTAGTCTAGTTTGATCTGCATTTCCATTGCACTTCCAACATTTAACCACTCTGGAAGTTCCATTTCCAAACTGAAGCAGCTATTTGGCTGGACTGTGAATACTCACTCTCAACTTTTTCAACTTTGTAAACGGGCACGTTCTTGCAGAGCTTCTCAATGGAGCTGCCGAAAAGAAGCCACTCCTTGATTTCTCCGAAGAAAGAGTCACTGGGTTCATATTTCACCCACACGTTTCTGGGGGACATCATCTTGTTCATCATCTAAAAAGGGAACGTGTTTATGAAGTAACTCATTTCTAGAGGGACAGCTGTGTTCATTTCCTGCTGCTGCACCAAGCATTGTTAAAGACTCCCACATTTATTGTGCCATAAGCCAGCTTTACATTACCTGATGCCCTCCATAGGTTTTGGGCTTAAACTCCCATCCCAAAACAGCTGTATAATTCTGGGGCTGCTGGGAGCACAGTTGTGCTGGCTGGAGCTAATGGAGGTTGTAGCCCCAAACAGTTGGAGGACACCAGGCTGGGGAGGGCTAGCACTTGACTTAAGATGAGTGGGGTCATCATAAGGCATATTACTTTCCCTCCCCTAGAAACCCTGGGAATTATAGACTGAGGAGGGATAGGAGAGCCACCTTTAAATATCTGAAGGGCTGTCATATGGAAGATGGAGCAAGCTTGTTTACCAGTGCTCTGGAGGGGAGGACCTGAGCAAAAGGATTCAAATGACAAAGAAGGTGATTCTGACTAAATATTAGGAGGAACTTTCCAATAGTAACAGCTATTCAGTAGTGGAATGGATTCGTTCGGAAAGTGGTAGACATTCTTCACTGGATATTTTTAAACAGAGGTTGCCAGGGATCCTTTAGCTGTGATTCCTGCTATAACGATCTCTGGAAAGCAAGCAGCCTGATAAGCAGCAACGACTCTCCGTCAGTTTTATATAAGTTTATTTAAAAGAAAAACACATCCAGAGCATGGCGTTCTGCCTGCTCTCATTAACCTTAGTTGCTCAGTCTGACTCATTGTCCCTCCCCCAACAGGAAGGATGCCAAAATCCCGTCTTTCTTCTCCTTCCCTTCCATTACTCTCTGAGCCTCTCCAACCTCCTTGTCCGGGGACTGCACGGCAGGCCTGTCTCTTCCCCAGAAGAGACAGCCTCCGACTCTGGCTTATCTGCTGGTTGCCTGGCAATGCTTTGAACGACTTCCAACTCTTCCTCTCCTTGGGAGCTAACAGCTTGTTCCCTGGGAAGGAGGGGGGCTGGTCTGTCCTCTCTAAACTCAGACAGACAGCTCTCATCTGCAGAGTCAGCCCCTTGCTTGCTCAGCTCAATTTCTGAGGCTGACTCTTCCACTGCGCTCGGGGGGGGGGGGCACATTCCTGACACCTGCATTGCAGGGAGTTCGATTTGGGAGTTCCTTCCAACTCTATTCTATGATTCAAAGTGCATGAACTGAATACAATATACAACTTGAAGACAGGGAAAAGAAGTGGAAGGTGAATTTAAAATTTACAGTTTGTATTTTATTGAAAGAGAATTATATGAAAATGATGTATAGATGGTATATTAAGCCAGAGAAAGTGGCAAAAAATGTCCTCCACCAGTCACGGACTGTGGGCCGGGGGGGAGGGGTGGCATTATTAATCCGGGAAGATTGTTCTTTCAGGGCTCTACCATCACCATCGATCCCCGGCATTGAATGTGTTGGCCTAGTGTGGGGCTCCGAGGAGAGCTTGGCTGTCTGGCTGGTGTACCGGCCACCTAGCGCACCAGCAGCCACCCTGTCAGGCCTATTGGAGGCGGTGGCCGGCTGGGCCTTGGAGTTCCCTAACCTATTGGTATTGGGGGACTTCAACATCCATGCTGATGCCACTCCCTCCTCACAGGCTCTGGACCTGGTGTCTTCCATGGCGACACTAGGGCTCTCCCAGTTTGTTTCGGGCCCCACACATCAAGCAGGCCACACGCTGGATTTGATCTTTGGTGCAGGTATAGATGTGATCATGTCTCCTTCGATGAAGGTGCCATGGTCTGATCACTATGCTCTGAAAGCCAGGATTGACTTTCCACCCCCACCCTGCTTAGGTGCCGAGCCGATTTGGGCTCGCCCGCAGAGGCTGATGGACCCTGATAGATTCCGCCAAGCCTTGCGGGACCTTGCTCCACCTGGCGACTCATTGACTGAGCTTGTTGAGGGCTGGAATATCCAGCTCCTGGCAGCCATCGATGAGATCGCACCGAAGCGCCCTCTGCGACCCCGCAGAAACCGGGCTCCCTGGTTTACCGAGGAGCTCCAGAAAATGAAGCGGGACCTCAGACGGCTAGAGCGAGTATGGCGGGGTGCCCGTGACGGAGCCTCAAGAACATCTTATAGGGCTTTTATGAAAACCTATGAGATGGCGGTGAAGGCTGCTAAGAAGTCTTACTTCTCGGCCTCCATTGCATCCGCTAGCTCTCGCCCGGCGCAATTATTTAGTATAATCAGGTCTTTAACGTCCCTTGAAGGACAGCTAAATTTAAATAACAATTTGACACACGGCTGTGAGGCATTTGCGAGCTTTTTTGCGGAGAAGGTCTTGTTGCTCCGCCATGACCTCCCTGCCAATTTGGATACAATAAATGAACTGGAGGCCCCTCGACTGTCCTCGGGTCCAGTATTGGACCACTTTGACCGGATATCCCCAGCCGATGTAGACAGACTCCTCCGAGCTGGAAAGCCCACCACCTGTCCTCTCGACCCGTGCCCGTCTTGGCTGATTAGAGCGTGTCCAGACGAGGTGCGGGCCCTCCTGGGGGATATCATCAATTTGTCCCTTGGCACGGGGACATTCCCAGGGGAACTGAAGGAGGCAGTGGTGCGCCCGCTCTTAAAGAAAACATCATTAGATCCTTTAGATCTATCCAATTACCGCCCGGTTTCGAATCTTCCGTTCCTGGGTAAGGTGATTGAGAGAGCGGTTGCTGAACAGCTTGGTGGGTTTCTGGATGAAACATCGGCTCTGGATCCATTCCAGTCTGGCTTCCGCGCTGGTCATGGGACCGAGACAGCTCTGGTTGCCCTAACAGATGATCTTCGTAGACAGCTGGATCGAGGCGGGTCGGGGCTGCTGATTCTTCTAGATCTGTCAGCAGCTTTCGACATGGTCGATCATGAACTTCTGGACCACCGCCTTGCCGACGTGGGGATCCAGGGCACAGTCCTTCAATGGCTGCGCTCGTTTCTCTCTGGTCGGGGACAGAGGGTGGCGCTTGGGGGGGAATTGTCATCGCGCCACTCCTTGGTGTGTGGAGTACCTCAGGGTGCGATACTCTCCCCAATGCTTTTCAACATCTTTATGCGCCCCCTCGCCCAGCTTGTCCGGAGTTTTGGGCTGGGTTGCCATCAGTATGCCGATGACACCCAACTCTATCTGTTGATGGATGGCCATCCTGACTCGGCCCCAGACACACTGACCAGATGTCTGGAAGCTGTGGCTGGATGGTTACGTGGGAGCCGGTTGAAGCTAAATCCTTCGAAGACAGAGGTCCTGTGGCTGGGACGGGACGATATGGGATTGGGGGGGCAACTCCCATCTCTTGCGGGGGCGCAGTTAGTGCCAGCACCGTCCGTTAAGAGTTTGGGTGTAATCTTCGACACCTCCCTTTCCATGGAGGCGCAGATTGCAGCTATAACAAAGGCGGCATTTTTCCATCTCCGCCAAGCTAAGCAGTTGGCTCCTTACCTCTCTCGCCCTGACCTAGCCACTGTGATCCACGCGACGGTCACCTCCAGACTGGATTATTGTAACTCGCTCTACGTGGGGCTGCCCTTAAGACTGACCCAGAAACTCCAGCGGGTGCAGAATGCTGCAGCGAGACTCCTTACGGGGTCTTCGCTGCGAGATCACATTCATCCGGTGCTATATCAACTGCACTGGCTCCCGGTGGAGTACAGGATCAGGTTTAAGGTGCTGGTTTTAACCTTTAAAGCCCTATACGGCCTTGGACCCTCGTACCTACGGGACCGCCTCTCCTGGTATGCCCCACAGAGAAACCTACGGTCTTCAAATAAAAATATCTTGAAGGTCCCAGGCCACAGAGAAGTTAGGCTGGCCTCAACTAGAGCCAGGGCTTTTTCGGCTGTGGCTCCGACCTGGTGGAACACTCTGTCACAAGAGACTAGGGCCCTGCAGGACTTGACATCTTTCCGCAGGGCCTGCAAGACAGAGCTGTTCCGCCAGGCCTTTGGCCAGGGCACAGCCTGACTCCCTCCCTCGGCAATCTTCGCGGAGCTCTGGCCCAATAGTGGCCAGTGGCTTGAACTTAATTAATTTTATAATGAATGATTTTAGAGCGTTGTTTGTGTTGTACTTTTGTATTGTTTTATTGTTGTTAGCCGCCCTGAGCCCAGCTTCGGCTGGGGAGGGCGGGATATAAATAAAATTTATTATTATTATTATTAAAAGGGGATCTAAAACCTGTTGGAAATGTAAAGAAAAAGATGGTACATTTTATCATATGTGGTGGGAATGCAAAAGGGTTAGAAATTATTGGGAAATGATATATAATGAATTGGGGGGAAAAAGTTTAAAAAGACTTTTGTTAAGAAACCAGAAGCATTTCTCCTAGGAATTTTAGATCAAGATTAAAAAAAGAAAGAAAATTATAAATTATTTATGTATGCAACAACAGCGGCAAGAATTATATTAGCACAAGCATGGAAGACAGAAGAAATACCAACGAAAGAACAATGGCAAGGGAAACTTATGGAATATACAGAATTGGCAAAATTAACAGATAAATTACATGAAAAGGATAACTAAGACTTTAAAAGAGAATGGGAACCATTTACAACATATATGAAGAGGTAACATAAAGAATTGGACTCACTGGCAGGGTTTGAATAAACAAACACAGTTGTATATATAAAAAAGTAAGACTATATGTATTGGGAAAATTTTGGGAAGTAACACACAGTAATATGGAAATAAAACAAAATGGGAGTATGAGGGAAGTCCAGGGGAGGAGGGGGGGAATATGGAAAATTGTTAGAGAAATATTGTTAGAGGATGTATACATGGAAAAGAACAATACAACATATTTTTAAAAAACCAAAGTGCATAAACTGAATAGGCATGTACAATGTATGATATACCATATTTTTCGTCCTATAGGGCACACCGGCCCATAGGACGCACCTCATTTTTTGGGGGGGAGGGGGAAATGAATAAAAAAAATTATTCCCCCCCCAGCCGCGGCTGCTGCCCCAAGCCTTGCGCACACCTGCCTGAAGCACGGGGCACCCTCCGGAGGGCTCCCCGTGCTTCGGGCGACAGGCTGCCGCCCCAAGCCTCACGCGCTCGGCGGGACCTCCCGCCGGGCGCACAAGGCTTGCGGATAGCTTCCTGAAGCCTGGAGAGCGAGAGGGGTCGGTGCGCACCGATGCCTCTCACTCTCCAGGCTTCAGCGAAAGCCTGCATTCGCCCCATAGGACGCACACACATTTCCCCTTCATTTTTGGAGGGGAAAAAGTGCGTCCTATAGGGCGAAAAATACGGTATACACTGAGGTGTCTGTAATGAACTCTGCAGTTACCTGCTTCTCATAAGCCAGCCGCCCAACTTCTTCCAGCTCTGGGATGTAGCCTTTTTCCATCTTCATGACAAAGCAGGCCCGTCGAGAAAAGAGCCGAGTGGCGATGTATCCCTGTAATTCACAAAAGGAGAATAATAGTTGAGATTAAGGTACTGGGCCTTCCGGGCTCCTTTTCGCTCCCCGCCCCCCAAGGTAGGAATCGACATTGGCTTTCAGTCTGAACTAGAGGCCCATGGTAAACAAGAAAGACTCTTTCTGAGGCCACTGGCCAATGTTATTAAAGGATACATTTGGATGTCCTGCAACTGATGATTCAACCTCATTTTGTAGCATTTTTACTTTTAGTGGCAAGAAAGACTTGCCGAAATGCATTGATAATTTCAGAGGTAATGACAGGCGACTAATGACACATTTGTCTGAAGCCACATTTTGTATGAACACAATTTTAAAAAAAGAAAATAAATGACCTTCTTCTCCGTTACAAACTGTGTGTGAACAAATTCAGGAAAATGCCTGCATTGGTGAACAAAGGGGCCTAACTCTTGTAAAAGTGGATTTTGAGTCACTAACCTAACTCCTCCTATTGTGTCAAAATTGGATAGACTCAACGAGTTCTTCATTCTTGCCAGAAAACCAATCTGTATGTTGAATGTCGAGCTGACTTATTTTACGGAGCGAAGAAAGCCATTCATTCAAAAGCACGGATGAATTTGACTGTTCTTGAAACAAATTCCTCAGAATGTGACTGACGGGTGCTTGCCATTGCCATTGCCATCACCCTTTACAATGTCTGTGATCACCCCAAAATAAGTTTATTTTAAATAGATGATACTGGATGGATGGATGGAATGCAGCTGAATAAAAAAAGGTTTCTGCCTAAAATAATGGTTATTCCTGGTCTGATTTCTTTCTTTCCTGTGTTGTTAAGCCCACCTTTCTTCCATAAATGAACCCAAGGCAGAATTGCTTCCAAGGCAGTCTCCCAACCAGGCGCTGACCAGTCCCAGACCTCCTTAGCTGCAACAAGGTAGATGGTGGCTCCACCTGCCTTCAGATCCACCCTCTGTCACCTGAGTCTGTTTTGCAGAGGATCCCAGAAGATTGTTGTGAGACAGAAACAGGTAGACTTACATGCTTGTAGTCAAAAATGGTATCTGAAGAGCAGAGTCCTCCATAGACGTGGATGTTGGCCACTTGATTCTCATTATCTATGGACACGGTCTGCTGGACATAATCACCATTGTAGCTTGGGATTCTGTAGACCTGAGAGTAAATATAGCCCCCCAAATTGTTGTTGTTATTATTTTTACATATTCCTTGTTGTGAAGTATGACATAAGTAAGGGTGCTTTAAGTATATATATTTTCAAAAGTGTAATTCACTTAAACTTTCTTTTAAAAAATCAAAGTGACTAATGAGATAATCATTTAAAAGAACCCCATTATTGGGTAGTATGCCAAAGTACACAGCAGCAGGAAAAAAACCCCATCAAATGCATGAAAAACTGGAGCAAAAATGAAAAACACAAATAATCAGCAAAATGGGGGGGGGGGAATGATCTCTTTTGCAGCATCGGGAAGCAACCAACAGATCCTTGAAAGAGTCAGGTTTTAATCTGGCTTCTAACAGCACCCAGTATTGGGGGTCAGAGGGCCCCCCCTGCAGAGGCATGCCACAGTGTTGGCACTACCATTACTGTGCAGGCGGGCACTTGCCCATGTGACAGGAGCTCCGATGCTGAAACTCAAGGGAGCTGATTCCCAGTTTAAAGGTAAAGGGACCCCTGACCATTAAGTCCAGTCGCGAACGACTCTGGGGTTGCGGCACTCATCTCACTTTACTGGCCGAGGGAGCTGGCGTTTGTCCGCAGACAATTTTTCTCGGTCATGTGGCCAGCATGTCTAAGCTGCTTCTGGCGAACCAGAGCAGCGCATGTAAACGCCGTTTACTGTCCCGCTGGAGTGGTACCTATTTATCTACTCGCACTTTGACGTGCTTTCGAACTGCTAGGTTGGCAGGAGCTGGGACTGATCAACGGGAGCTCACCCTGCCATGGGGATTCGAACCACCGACAGTCCAATCAGCAAGCCCTAGGCTCAGTGGTTTAGACCATGTCCAGTTTATACCAGTTTAGGGGTATAAATAAACAGCATATTCAGCTGGGCTCTGAAGCTAACAGATCATCAATGCAAAATGAACAATACCAGAGTAATATGTTCTAACTGCCATTCTCTGCTAACAAACTGAGAGCCTCCAAACTGTGAGCCTGTGTTTTCAGAGGGGCAGGATACAACCCTGTCCAAAACAAGGTGCAATTCTGCAAATCCACCAGTACTTCTATCTTATCTGTATAAAGTTTACGTTTTGCTTCATTTCTGCCAGTCCCACTTTTCACAGTATTTTAGGAGTTCTGCTCACTTCCGCATGCTGGTGTTGTGTAGGGCATACATGCAGTGGGATAAATAAAACCACATCCCCAGTATAGTAAATACCACCACAATGGTTACATCATTTGAAGTGTTAACATGGTGAAAAAGAGATGATTCTGTTTACCTGGAAAGTGGCTAAAGCTGGGCTCCAGAAGACCCCCAGAACAGCGATTAATACAGCCTGGGGGAAGAAAAGGGGGAGGGGAGAGATATTTTCCATCAAGATAAAAATAGGACAGCAAACTCACAATTGGAAGTAGCTCCATTTAAAGCAGTAATTCCCAAACTTTTAGGGGTCACTGCCCCCTTGGTTCCATAACCTCATTCCCAAGGCCCCTTACCCCACCCTGAGGAAGATAGTAATAATTCAAAACAGACAGAATTAATGGCACATTAAGTCAATTAAAATTATTTAGTGAATTCAACAAAATGGATGGACTAGATCCAGTGATAACCAACTTTTCAAAGTCTGAGGGTCACTAACATCTCCAGTACTCCTCTGCCAGCCCCTTGCCTCTTTGCACCCCCCTAGGTAAGCCCCCCCCCGGTGCACTACCACCCACTTTGGAAAACACTGGTTTGATTTGGGGCTAATGGCAGTGAAGTCAATGTGGGTGCGTAGCTTTGAACCTTCTGCTACCTTCTAGAAGCTCCCAGCACCACAAGTGAATGCACAGAGATTCCATACATGCGCAGCTTCCCTGTTGCTTTCAGGGATTGTCAGTGCCATGGGAGAGCAATATTACCAGTGCCCCATGCTGGTATCAGAAGAGGAATGGGATTTCCCTTCCCCAAGGAATGCAGAGGAGAACCAGAAGCTCTATTCTTCCCAACTCCCACAAAGAGGCTGCATTTTGTTCCCACCAATCCAATAGGGGTCACTGAATGAAGAGAAGAAGAAGAGGAAGAGTTTGGATTTGATATCCCACTTTATCACTACCCGAAGGAGTCTCAAAGCGGCTAACATTCTCCTTTCCCTTCCTCCCCCACAACAAACACTCTGTGAGGTGAGTGGGGCTGAGAGACTTCAAAGAAGTGTGACTAGCCCAAGGTCACCCAGCAGCTGCATGTGGAGGAGCAGGGAAGCGAACCCGGTTCCCCAGATTACGAGACTACTGCTCTTAACCACTACACCCCACTGGCTCTCCTGCAGGACCTTCAGAGAATCTACCCAAGACATACCTCACTTCTTGGTTTCTTTATTTAAAATATTTGGGAACCGCCTCTCATTACAATAATACCCAGGCAGTATACAATCAAGCAATTCAACGCAAAACAGGAATGCAACATTCAATCAAAGCAGTCTAGTAAAGGCAACACATCATGATTTCAGTAGCTAGGAATCATTCAGCTGGCATCAGAGGCTGGAGTAAGCCTGAGTGATTATCCATGTTCTCAACAGCCATTGGCAGCTGTTGCCCTCAGTGGGTGGAATTCCATTCCCCAGTCAGGGGGCCACCACGCAGAATGCCCTGCTCCAATTTGCCATACTATGAACCTCCACAGGCCTTGGAATAACACACCAAATTGAAGGTTGCCTGTGGAAGAGCTCCCCACCCCCACCCCAATCTCGGGATCCTCTCTTATCCTTCTCTGGATCTCAGATCTCCTGTACCCTGTAAGAGACATGCCATATTTTCAGTTTAAACATCCATGACGTTCAAAGTTTTGATTGCGTTGTGGGGTTGAGGGGGTCAGTGCCCCGAGTCCCTTCCAAACATGGGGGCCTGTATACAGTGAGGGTTAGGGTACAATAGGGGATTCTGTTGCTGAGCTAGACAGGCATGTTTTTGAGGAAGACGGTGACCTCAGCTGGCCACTTAAGTGTCCTCATCAGCATCCCAAAAGAATGAGCCACGTTGCAAGAACTACAACAAGTGATGGTGGGCCTCTAGGCTGAAGAGGGTGCCTTTCCTTCACCTGCTCACCTAGCTGCTAGGTAGGAGAACAGTAGCCAGAGAGTGTGTGAGAGAACTGAGCTGGAAGCAGCCTGGAGGCTGGAGAAACAGAGACCTGCTTGCTTTGTGCTGGATCCAAAGCTGTGACTCATGGAGAAGAAAGATCTGTTGGAGTGCTGATGTTGTGAGTCCCTCCATCCTATACTTAAGCTATATAGATGTGTAAATAAAACCAAATATGCTAAAGACATCACAGTCTCTGCTGACCTTCATTCCAAGGAATCTGAACCCAGGTGTGGTGTGTAACAATATAATCCTACTCTGCTGTCAGAAAATCGTTCTGTAGTTACAGAAATGAGTTCATTCAAAACCAAAGCAAGTTCATTCAAAATGCTACATTCACGAAACGTAAAGTTTTGGATGAGGTAAAGGTCCCTGTCTCCTTCCAAGACATGCTAGCTAGCGGTGAACCCCCACCTGCTACGAATTTCCACCCTTACAAAGACAATTCACAACCTCACCTAAATATATTAATTTTTGCTAAAAGGATTCTGCCAGCTATACTCACGAGTCCGCTCATTTTTCTCTCAGATAAGGGGAAGAAGCTGAGAAGCAAATGGAATAAGATTCCCGAGACTTCGAACTTTTATATCTTGCCTGTAGGTGTGGGGAACATTACACAGAAATAGGCCCCGTACACTTTGGGACTCCATATCTATCGGACCCGCCATGGTAAACGGCTTTATCTGCATTTTGGGCTGAGCCGATAACCACACCCGATAGCCCAGAGTACATTAGTCAGTTGCGAAAAAATTCCAATTTGGTCATTTTGCAAATATCAGTTAACCCTTTCTAGAATGTCTGCGCCTGCCTGCCTCTAGTCTGCCCATCTGCTTTACGATATCAGGTTCTTAAATAGAGGCATGTGTGTCTGAGGTTCTGTGAGGGAGACGATGCTTCTGAAATTTCCCTCACCTAAATTTTACCAGGATTTTGGAGTTCTACATTACTGAGCTTTGTTTCCGCAGCAGAACCCAATATGCATGAAAAACCCTCTGTTCCGAATTTTGCTCAGACCAACTAGTTTGTCACAGACTCCATAACTTGCTTGCCCGTTTCCCACTGGAACTTCAGACTGACCACTGTGAGAACGGGATATTGGACCAAATAGCCATTGGCCTGATCCAGGATGGCTCTTTTATGTTTTAATTGGTGCTATTCCCACCTCTAGAGTGCATTACATAGGAACAGAGTCAGACTATTGGGTCTAGCTTTGAATTGTCTACACTGGCCAGCAACAGCTCTCCAGGATTTCAGACAGCCTGCTCTCTCAGCCCTACCTGGAGATTTCACTGGGGAAATCTAGGACTTCCTTTAATCTGTCCTGGATCTTCCAATATTCAGCTTCGTTGGAGGTTGGTGGGTTCTAGCGTCAAGAGAAAGGGAGGAAAAATGTTCTCTACCCACTTCCTCTTCTTGCTTGCCTTTTCCTTCTTCTAAACTTTACACATGTTGAGATCTCCTTGCAGGGGCGGTGTGTCCTTTATCGCCGCTTCAGATGAAACAGGAAGCGCTGCCTTGCTGGACCACTGCCACCATTGCTGCCACTGCTGCCGCCACCTACCTGCTCCTGCCACCACTGCATGCCCTGCCGCATCCACCATTGGCAGAGAAGCAGTGCTGCCATTGGCACCAATTTCAGGCAAGATCATACTGATTTTGGGTGAGGTTTTGCCCCAAATCGCACAAGATCTTGCTTGCTCTGCAAGATCTCATTCAAATCAAATCAAGTACCTTTATTGGCATCACAATGTTATTTTAAAAAAATATTTTTATTAAACAATTTCAACATAACAAATTATCAAACCATATCCATACATTATTTTCCCCCTTTTTTCCCCAACCCCCTTCCATCCCTCCCTCCCCCCCCCACCAGGGACTTCCCTCAGCTCCTTTCTCTGCACGTATTATTCTCTGCATGTTATAAAATTATAAATATCCTTACGTTAACTATCTATCAATCATGTTATTAACCAATAAATTTGTGTATGTTTATTCAAAACCTGCCAAGGAGTGATCCACACCAGATCCTTTGCCTCAGGCATCACCTGAACCTAGTCTGGGGCCTGATTCTGAAGAGCCCCAGTCTGCACAGGTTCCCCTGCAACAAGCACCAGCTGGGCCGATTCAGGGGCCCGAGCCTGCCCCGGCTCTAGATGCAGGGATGACCTCATTGCCTTCAGTGGGCCATCACTTACAGCTGCTCCACTACCGGCTGGGTCAGGAGAGGCTGAGGTGGCCCCTGGGTCTAGTAACCCACCGACATCTCCCGAGTTGCAGAGACTAAGGTCTGAGAGAAGGAGAGACCTGAGTACTCGCAGGAGGAGTGCTCGCCTTCGGGCAAGACAGGGAGGTGAGTCACCGGGGGATCAGGACCGGCCTTTACCCCGATGAAGATAAAAGGCTGCTGGACCCCGCCCCAGGTTGTGGGAGCAACATTGCTGTTTGCTGGAACCTGTCTGAGATCCTGTGCTTGACCTAGCCTGGTTTCTTGCTTTGTGTCCTGCCTTGGCCCTGTTGGGCTGACTCCTCACGGAATCCTTGGATTCAGGACTGGACCTGGACCACGTTGCTCAGGTTAACCCCTGGGCCCAGCACAAACATTTTTCTCAGCATCAGTTGGCGAGAGGTCTGCTGTGTAAAGGGCAATCTTTGATATTGTGGTCCATTGAATCAGGTACTACAGTGGTACCTCGGGTTACATACGCTTCAGGTTACAGACTCTGCTAACCCAGAAATAGTGCTTCAGGTTAAGAACTTTGCTTCAGGATGAGAACAGAAATTGTGCTCGGGCGGCGCGGCGGCAGCAAGAGGCCCCATTAGCTAAAGTGATACCTCAGGTTAAGAACAGTTTCAGGTTAAGAACAGAGCTTCGGAACGAATTAAGTACTTAACCCGAGGTACCACTGTACTTGGTTGCAGGCACACAGACGGGCTTGATATGGAGTATGTAAGAATCTGCCTTTGGTCACTGCAGAAGGGAAGGCATGTAATCTTGAGAGCATAAAGGAAGATCTCATTCAATTTCAAGCAAGATCATGCCCCAAATGGTTGTGATCTTGCCCAAAATTGGTACCAATGGTGGTGATTCTTCACCACCACTGTCAGAGGCAGCTAGGCAGCTGGGGCACCCATGGGTGTGTCTCCTGGGGCCTGAGGTAGTGGACTCAGCCTGCCTAATGGCTGTGCCACCTCTGTCTCCTTGTTGGTTTTTGTCTTCCGCGGCCAGGGTGCCCCCACAACCTCTCTTCAGTACCCCTGCCCCCAGCTTGGTGCTACGCTGCTCAGGCTGGAGGGAGCCCAGCTCTGATGGTTGGGAACTGATGATGGGATTTGTAATCCAAGACATTTGGAAGGTACCAAGTTGGGGAGAGTAGGGATTAATTAATGTCACTTATGCAAACATTCGTGCCAGCTGTGAACAACTGTGCAAGTTTTAAGCAAAGATCCACAGTGTGAGAACTTAACTTTATATCCATGGAAAGATGGTCTGTATGTTTTTTTTACAGAAAGTGGCAAGCGCTCCACCAAATTTATTCTTTCAGAGATTCCATACCAATATCAGCATGTACTTTTGAAAGGGGCCACCTTTTCCTTAAAAGGGACGCGGGTGGCGCTGTGGGTTAAACCACAGAGCCTAGGATGTGCTGATCAGAAGGTCAGCAGTTCGAATCCCCGCAACGGGTTGAGTGCCCGTTGCTCGGTCCCTGCTCCTGCCCACCTAGCAGTTCGAAAGCACGCCAAAGTGCAAGTAGATAAATAGGTACCACTCTGGTGGGAAGGTAAATGGCGTTTTTGTGCGCTGCTCTGGTTCGCCAGAAGTGGCTTAGTCATGCTGGCCACATGACCCGGAAGCTGTATGCCAGCTCCCTCGGCCAATAAAGCGAGATGAGCGCCGCACCCCCAGAGTCGGCCACAACTGGACCTAATGGTCAGGGGTCCCTTTACCTTCCCCTTGCTTACAGGTGTTAACAGAACAGGCTGTTGACCTTTGCAAACAGTTTTTGTGTATGCATGGATCAATTAATCATATCAATTTAAAGATGTGAGCAGGGAAGACAAAGAACTGTAGCCATTGGAGCAACAGACCTCAGAATCTTTTCTCATGTTAAATTCATGTTTCCTTGAAAATTAGATCGACTCTAGGGGTGGCAGCCAACTAGGATTACTCAGAGTAGACCCACTGAAATTAACAGTCCTAACTTAGTCATGTTCACTAATTTCCGTTGAGTAAAACATAGCTGAATGCCACACTAAAAGCAAAAGTCACAAGAATGGAACTTAAAAATGTAAAAAATCCAGATTTTGCCCATCCTGATCAATGCAGATGTTGGAATGTTACTTGACATTTCACACAACAGGCTTACTAGGCGAGCCGTGTTTGTTTTGTGGGATTAAACTCGGTCTTAATTCAGCAGTTTTAAAATGACGCCTCCCGCCCATTCCTTCTGTGCAATCAAATGTTATCAAAAAGTGTATGGATTATATCTTTTATCGGCCTCGTGTGGCTTATCTGTTAGGCGTCACCCGGTTTCCTTGTCCTTCGCCTACATGCCCCAGGTCTGAGGAGGACCAGCCCCACTGTGATAAGGGGGCCCTACCCCTCCAGACTCTCCACACCTAATATTTGAAAACCAGAGTATATAAAGTGGAAGGGTTCCCCTTTAGCTGATCCCGCACCACTTCCAGCGACAAAATGAAGCTGATTGTGAGTATACACAACTTTTCATTTTCTACCGAAAGCCCATGCGATGGAAAACCCACTTTATCCCTAAAACCTCCTTTTTTTTTGTGGGAAGCAATTTCTAGATTTCGTTTATGTATGTATTTATTTTACGATGTTTATATACTGCCTTTTCTCTGAAGGAGTTTGAGGTGGTATAAATGATTCTCCACCCCCCATTTCATCCTCACAAGAACCCTGTGAGGTAGGTTAGGCCAGGGTCACCCAGCGAACTATGTACCACACAGGGCTGTTTTGGGGATTAAATGATATGGGGAGAACCTTACCCTCCTTGGAGGAAAAGCAATGCAGCAACTAACATAAAATAAATCTGCTACATCATATGTAGACCTGGTGGGCTTCAGCTCCTTGAGGAATATGCAAGAAACACACTCATGGTGAAACAGCCCTTCTGCCCATGGATGCTCTTGAGCCGCTGTGCTTAAGAGCTCTTAACTCTGTGATGGATTGCGGTCTTAATCTTATAACGTGAAGTAACCCCCATGCACTAACAAACACAACTGTCCTTTTAGCTACTGGAAAATTGAACGTACATAGGATGCTGCAGCCGGAATCCTAATGTCAAAGTTGGACATTGGAAATCAAGGCACTTCGGAAATTTCTCTGCCCCTACTCAGAATAATTCGATAGCCAGTGCATGCTTGAATCCATCTCTAGTTGCCGGAAGTCCAAAATAGGAGACAAAGAGTAAAGGCACTTTATGCAGCAAAGGAATGAGCGAGAAACGGCTGGATTCACAGCCTGAGTTGTTGTTTTTTGTAGATTAGTTTATAGTATTCTAAATACTGTACTGGGATTATGTTTCAATTTTTTTAAAAACCCAAGTTGATTATAAATAGAAGATGACTGTCATGTAACGTTACTCTTCTTCTGAAATCCGTTCCAGGCTCTGAGTGTTGCGCTCCTGGGCGTTCTCCTAGCCCCCACCTTAGCCGATAATGTAAGTACTAAGACAGATTAAACACGTTGCTCTCATTACATTATTTCTGTCTTGTTGCTGCTCTTAGAAGCTCGAAATTGGATGTGCTCTGAGGCTGCCTTCATATCCTGGTGTAGAATTCTGCATGATGAGACCCTCTTGCATTGTGAATGTGGGGACATTCTTGAGCCTTGCGTAGGCTGGCCAATTTGCCAGATTTTGAGGGATAGGGGCCGGTGCTCTTCCAAAGATTCCTGCATCGCAGAGGGTTGGACTAGATGACCCCTTGGTCCTTTCCAACTCTACATTTCTAGAATTCTATCATCTCCAAACACAGCTTGAAATAAATAATGCTTCAGATTGAACTGTGCTTGAGAGCTGGCTTCAGTCATGCTTACTGAAGTGGATGTCCACTTTTTGTTCTATTCTGCATTTACAAGGAAATGTTTATTGTGAAATCTGGAACACTGAAAATCTGACTGTCTTGCTGTTCTTCATTTTTCCCACTCAAGAATATCAGCGAAAACAACCAGGGAAATGTGGAGGGTCATTCCCATCAGTCTGTGAGCATTGACAACCAAAAGCAGGTGGTCAACGTGGACAACAACAATGGCTGGCACTCCTGGAACAACATTTGGGATTACGGCACTGTAAGGAGCACCCACACATTCAGATGCCTTTGTTTTTTTACTTGGGATAAGGAAGGAATCCAGTTTGGTTCGCATTAAAAAAAGTGAATTGATCGCATTTGTGATTTCCGAAATGGTATGAGAACAATAGAGTATGCAGTATTGGGGAGGGGGTGAAATGAAGCTCAGTTCCACATTTCATGCAGATCTGCCTCATCACTACTTCCCAAGGCAATATGCCAAATGAGGCACAACTCTGCAGATTTCATAATGCAGTTCTCCATCCAAAAACTGCACAAAATGCATGCATTTATTTCATAAAATTTATATAGCGGTCAATTGCAGAGAAACATCCCAATGAAAGTAGTTTGCAAAAATAAATTGAGGGAATATAATTTGTAAATTTGTATATTAGTGAACATGGGACGCGGGTGGCGCTGTGGGTTAAACCACAGAGCCCAGGACTTGCCGATCAGAAGATTGGCGGTTCAAATCCCCACGACGGGGTGAGCTCCCGTTGCTCGGTCCCTGCTCCTGCCAACCTAGCAGTTCGAAAGCACGCCAGTGCAAGTAGATAAATAGGTACCGCTCCGGTGGGAAGGTAAACGGCGTTTCCGTGCGCTGCTCTGGTTCGCCAGAAGCGGCTTAGTCATGCTGGCTGCATGACCCGGAAGCTGTATGCCAGCTCCCTCGTCCAATAAAGCGAGATGAGTGCCGCAACACCAGAGTCTGTCACGACTGGACCTAATGGTCAGGGGTCCCTTTACCTTTACCTTTATATTAGTGAACAGTATATATAAAATTGCACTAGATTGGGGAATATTGTATGCAAAACTTTTTATTTCTTTAAAGGTTGTGAGTTTGAGGCGGTAATGGGGTGAGCCATGTTTAAGACTGGAAAACTGAAAGAAAGTAAAATTGACAGAATTGTCCCTTCCTGCGTAATGCCCATCTGACTACTCCTGTTTTGCTTGGGCAGGGCTACATGGCAACCCGGATCCTCTCCAAGAAATCTTGCATTCTTACCAAAATGAATCGAAATGTCATGCCAGATGTGACCACTCTTCCAGAAGCCATCAAGGAAAAACAGGTAAAGCCAAGAGGAGCCTTGCTGGGTGGATTTCAAAGAGGATTAGAAAAGTTCTTGAAGAATAAGGCCTTCAACAGCTAGCTACTAAATTTGCATTTCCTGAAATAATATGAGTGCGTCCAAAGTTGTCCTTCAAGATTTGTGCTTATTTGAATTTGGTGATTGAATTCTCCAACCAACGGTCACAAAAATGCATATGACCCACTCAGTCCCGTCTTTCAATTCTGTGCTGTTGCTCCCCCCTGTTTAGAAGGATCGTACCAAAGGGCCGGCACCCAAGAAGCTCACTTACATGGTTACTCCCAAGAAGATCACTAACCTGGCCCCATATGGGAAGAACATCGAAGCCTTGTGCAGAGGGATCCCTACCTATGCTGCTTATGAATTCGCAGGTGAGTCCTCAACTGAAAGGGGTTTGCAGAGTGCAAAGAGTGTATTCCTGCCTCAGGGACAAGTTGAGTTTGTTTCCCCTTCCACACAACTATACATGGAACCAGAGAATCACAAGGGAACCCCTTTTGGGGTTGTCTTCTCCGCCTCCCTTGCGTCCTCCCCAGGGCCACGGACCACAGGTTTGACCCTAGTGATAAACTGATTGCGCAGCTGGCTCAGTTTTAGGTTAATAATAAATAATAAATAAGCCTCAGTTTTAGGTTAATAATAAATATGATAATATGCAGACCTGATGAAAATATTGAGATCCTAATGACATATCAATAATGCAAGCACACCCATGGAATGAATGAACTGTACACTTGGAATATTAAACTTGGATCTGTAGCACAACATAAAGGTAAAGGGACCCCTGACCGTTAGGTCCAGTTGTGGCCGACTCTGGGGTTGCGGCGCTCATCTCACTTTACTGGCCAAGGGAGCCAACGTACAGCTTCCTGGTCATGTGGCCAGCATGACTAAGCTGCTTCTGGTGAACCAGAGCAGTGCACTGAAACGCCGTTTACCTTCCCGCCGGAGCGGTACCTATTTATCTACTTGCACTTTGACGTGCTTTTGAACTGCTAGGTTGGCAGGAGGTAGCACAACAGAATGAGTATCACACAACAACTTTGTTGCATTCGCATGGGGTTCACTTATGGAAACCTTCAAATGTGATTGCATTGGGTGAAGCTGCCCCTTCATAATGTCAAAGGGCAGAAGCGAATGTCCGTAGAAATACTCGGTTCACGGCGCATTTCTGCAAAGTGCTACTCAGAATTGGTTGTGCATTGAACATGAAATATATCTTATAGCCTTCCCCCACTTCTATTGTTGGCCCTGGCTGATCATTGCAGCCCCACTGAAGCGACTGGAAAGGCACAGTGGTTGAACTGGTATAAAAACAGTGTCAGTTGTCTCTGTTGTTGATGTACCATGAGCTGCAGGGTTCTATAAAGTGTGTGAGAGCTGGTGTGGCAGAGTGTTGAGAGTGTCAGGCTTGGACCTGGGAAATCAGGGTTCAAATCCTCAGCCACAAAGCTCATTGGGTGACCCTGAGCTGGTCATTCTCAGCCTGGCCTACCTCATAGGGTGGTTGTGGTGATTAAATGGGGGAGGAGAATCAAGAATGGCACCTGGAGCCCCTTGGAGAAAAGGGTGGGAAATAAATGCATTAAATAAATGATTTAACTCCATCCAAATGCCTTGTCTGACGCTATTTCTTCCCATGTTCCAAATACCACGGAACATATGGGAAAATAATATCTGGGATGCAGCAATGTCTGAGGGTCTCACCTTCAAGAAACATTGACCCCTTTCATTAAGAATATTAATGACCAAAATCAAGACCTTGTATACCAACCTTGTATACCAACCAAGACCTTGTATACCAACCGCTCAATATTCTCAGTGGAGAGGTTTGATCAAGTAATATGTTTGACTGTTGAATGTATTAGTGTATGTCTAGAGACAACAGAAAAACAAACACCATTAACTGTACTGCTGAATAAGTGTTTAATGGTTAATGTACAGTGGTACCTCGGGTTACATACGCTTCAGGTTACAGACTCCGCTAACCCAGAAATATTACCTTGAGTTAAGAACTTTGTTTCAGGATGAGAACAGAAATCGTGCTCCGGCGGTGCGGCGGCAGCGGGAGGCCCCATTAGCTAAAGTGGTGCTTCAGGTTAAGAACAGTTTCAGGTTAAGAACGGACCTCCGGAATGAATTAAGTACTTAACCTGAGGTACCACTGTATTTGTTTAAAAACAAACACATTTTAAAATAAATTAATAAATCAAATGATTTAATTCCATCCCAATACCTTGCCTGATGCTCTCTGTTCCATTTTTTTTTTCTTTCCAGGAGAAAGTTCAGGAGCCTGCTTCCAAGCCAATATCCTCTGCCTCTTGCACATCAGCCTTTGTGGGGGAGAAAGGATGTCTTAATAAATCTCCAACTTTTCCCCACCGCAGTGTTTGTCCATTGATGAAAGAAACAGCTTCTCACCCTGGGTTTTCTTCATTTCCTTTTCATCTTACGCTTGGAGCATGAGGGGAAAAAACTACTGCATTTGGAGTGATTGCCAATTAAAATGTGCCTAGAATTTTAAAAGTCTCTCTTCATTATGTATTTGTCACATTTCTATCCCACCCTGACCGGCCATTTTATCCTCTCCCCAACCCTGTGAGGTAGGCTAGATTGAGACAGAGTGTGTGTCCCAAGATTACCCAGTTTGAGTTTATGTTGCTTGGTTTTCAAGTTAAAAGCCCAGCAGAAAAATTGAGTTTCTTGAAAAATGCCATCTTTAATAGAGAAGGAGTTGCTTACCTAGGAATTAACTCTCTCCTATCCACACCTCTACCAAAATTACCATGATTCTTCCAAGTCAAACAATAGAGCTTCTCTCCTTCAACGGTAGAGGGGAGTCAGAGTAGAGGCAGCCCTGTTAAGTTGTGGGAGAACATATCAGATGACACAGCGATTCTTCAGACAGCTCTTGTTTATTCACAGGCCAGAACTGAACTGAACTGAAGGGTTCAGCCAACCTGCTTATATAGAGCTCAACTACAAAGCAACAGTAACAACTTCCTGTAACTATCCAATCACTGAACGTCACTTTCAATGCCTTATTTGCATATGCGGACCTGAGTCAGAGTAGAGGCAGCCCTGTGGAGGGAACAACTAGACATTCTTCTCCTGCAGGAAACACATCAAAGCAGGAACCAGAGGGCTGCTTTACCGAAAGGACGCTGGATAGGCAAGCAACTCCAGAGTTGTGGCTGTCCTGATAAACAAGCGCTGCCCTCTGAGTGTTGAGGAAAATTTGGCAGAGCTGGCAGGCAGATACAGTATTTTTTGCTCTATAAGACTCACTTTTCCCCTCCTAAAAAGTAAGGGGAAATGTGTGTGCATCTCATGGAGCGAATGCAGGCCGCGCAGCTATCACAGAAGCCAGAACGGCAAGAGGGATTGCTGCTTTCACTGCGCAGTGATCTCTCTTGCTGTTCTGGCTTCTGAGATTCAGAATTTTTTTCCCCTTGTTTTCCTCCTCCAAAAACTAGGTGCGTCTTGTGGTCTGGTGCGTCTTATAGAGCGAAAAATACGGTACCTCTTTGTTTGTGGCATCATAGGCAGTCATCCAATCACCACCACCTGTTTATATGCACCCAACTTAGCACAACAAGACTTTATCCAGAAGACACTAACAGAATTAGACCATTTTAAAAGAGGGCGACCATAATAAGAGGAGACTTCAATTGCTGCAGCGATGACTCTAAGGACTGACGCAGGCACCGATCGGTGAACAAAGTCTCCAACCCACGCTGGGCAGAAATGTTGACTGAAGGGGACCTGGTTGGATACCTGACAGGCACTGCAACTGGAAGGCAGGGAATTCTCATGTTTTTCTCATGAATCAATGTCATGCATGAACCCAATATTAATACCCAAAGGTGATCTTCATTAGGTGGTGAGTGCAGAAATGGTCTGTGACAGTCTCTGATCATGCACAAGTCTCCATTACCTTAACTTAAACTTTGGTGCACTTCCACACAGGACCCACAATTGGTACTTCTCCCTGATGCAGTGTCTAAAGATTACTTAGCTAAATCTTTGGACCTTTACTTTAAAAGACTGACTTGCCAGGCATAGACTGTTGGGATACTGGCAGGGAGACAAAGGCCATCATGCCCCCACGTTGTCTCCGGACGATCCATCGACCTCCGGTAGAAACGCAGTATCAGTCAATTAGCGACACAAGCCTCAGAAACAGCTGTCCACATTCCAAGGACTCATGCATGCCCTTTCGCAAAGTTCACACAATGAAAGATGCACTCAGGAGAGCATTACTTACAACTTTATTCAGCATTGGTCAGAGCAAAGGAAAAACATGACTGCCTGCCTGCGTGTCCAGGCACAGAGAGAAAAACAACAGCTATATACAAAACAGAAACTTCCTGTGAGCCGGAAGTACGCAGGCTGTAACACAACAACCTGCTCCCTTTTTAAGGTGGAACGGAAATATCCTAACATAGACATCCCTATATTCTGGGATGCAATGAAGGCCGTTCAAAGGGGACACTGCATTGGTGAGATGATAAGGAGGAAGAGAATGCATGAACACGAGGTTAAAATTCCCACTGCAGAAATTAAAAGGCTTGAGGACATACACCACAAGTCAGAAACGGCCAATTCTCTTACAGCTTTAAAAAGCTGCATGTGCAAAATTGCAGCTCTTAGAATCTGAACAAATACGTAAAGCATTAGCTAGAGTTAAGAGTGTTTATTATGAATTTAGCAACAAAGCACCTCGACTGCTAGCAAATGCTGTCAAAAATGTAGAAATAGAAATCTAATTACTGGGATTTGCAACTCTGAAGGGACAGTATGCAATGACACAATAGAGATCAACAATAGATTTAAAGGATATTATGCTTCTCTGTACTCACCTGACAACCCACCTCAACAATTAATAGACGATTACCTTTCAGAGGTAGATTTTCAGCCACTGTCAGATGAGCACAGACAGTACCTAAACCAATCCATCTCTCAGGAAGAAGTTCTAGAGGCAATTAGGAATTTAAAATCTGGAAAGTCTCCGGGATTGGATGGCTTTACAGGAGAGTTTTATTAAGCTTTTCACAACGCGCTTGCCCCATGGCTTAGTCATGCTGGCCACATGACCCGGAAGCTGTACACCAGCTCCCTCAGCCAATAAAGCGAGATGAGCGCTGCAACCCCAGAGTCGGCCACAACTGGACCTAATGGTCAGGAGTCCCTTTACCTTTACCTAACAACAGACAGCAGTTCCCATGATTCTTTGGGGGAGGGAAGCTACCACTGGTTAAAGTGGGATAAGAAGGCTTTGAACGGATGGTGTGTTGGTGACCCAAGAGAAGGACTGGTTCTAACACTTGGGTCAAATATTTGCCTCACTCCTAAGAGATCATCTGTGGCCCACACCTTGAAGACAAACACGTTCGGACTTTTCTCTCATCTCTGAGTAAACTCTGTTTAGCAAACAACAAGCATTCATTGTTTGAAGTTTGGGATTATATCCCATGGATGATTACCCAGTAAATACCAAATGCTTTCAATCTCAGAAAATCAGAAGAGGGTGGAGGTGCGTCTTGTCTCCTTGCACCTTCACTAAGGGCAAATTCCCAGTCAAATGGTATGATGTAATACCACACTTTGGGATTCTTAGCAATGACAATAAAGTTTTTTTGTTTTTGTTTCGAGAGAAAGCTGGAGTTTTATTGTTTCTGTGATTGCACATCAGGGTCTCGTAGCAGCAACACAAGGGAAGAGTTCTTTGTGCTCTTTCTAAACTGGGTGTTATTTTTTGTGAGAACGGTCCCTGGTTGCTGAATTACAGGTTTAGGGGTTTGAGTTATTGCTGAAAAATTGCTCCCTGATTTCTGCTGCATCCAGGTAGTTTACAATACAGTGGTACCTCAGTTTACATATGCTTCAGGTTACATACGCTTCAGGTTACAGACTCCGCTAACCCAGAAATAGTGCTTCAGGTTAAGAACTTTGCTTCAGGATGAGAACTGAAATTGTGCAGCAGCGGGAGGCGCCATTAGCTAAAGTGGTGCTTCAGGTTAAGAACAGTTTCAGGTTAAGAACGGACCTCCGGAATGAATTAAGTACTTAACCCGAGGTACCACTATATATGAAAATGTCTAGGATTGGCTTTCATCAGCCATGTGATGTGACCCAACCTTAATTTTGCAGGTTAAAGGTTGGGCCGAGGCTTATTTGAATTCTAACCCAGAAATGTCCTATAGAAAAGGACCCCTCAGCTACTCAGTATTTTTAAATATTTGGCAGTGCAAGGGCTAGCTAGTAATATTGGAGGACCATCACATTCAGTTTGCCCCGAGTTTCCTAGTACTGTAGAGGAACTGACTGCATCTCCTGGTATGCCTCGCAAACGACCTTAAGGTCCACAAATAACACTTTGGAGGTCCCAAGCTGCAAGGTGGTTAGATTGGTCTCAACTAGGGCCAGGGCCTTTTCAGTACTGGCCCCGACTTGGTGGAACGCTCTGTTACAAGAGACCAGGGCCCTACGGGACTTCACATTTTCCCGCAGGGCCTGCAAGACAGAGCTGTTCTGCCTGGCCTTTGGTTTGGACTCATTCTGACCCTTATGTTTCCCTCCCCTTATGGTTTTGATTTATGGGCTACTATTAAAATGAGACCTTGCCAACAAAGGTCCATATAGTTAAAGCTATGGTTTTCCCAGTAGTGATGTATGGAAGTGAGAGCTGGACCATAAAGAAGGCTGATCGCCGAAGAATTGATGCTTTTGAATTATGGTGCTGGAGGAGACTCTTGAGAGTCTCATAGACTGCAAGAAGATCAAACCTCTCCATTCTGAAGGAAATCAGCCCTGAGTGTTCACTGGAAGGACAGATCCTGATGCTGAGACTTCAATACTTTGGCCACCTCATGAGAAGAGAAGACTCCCTGGAAAAGACCCTGATGTTGGGAAAGATGGAGGGCACAAGGAGAAGGGGACGACAGAGGAAGAGATGGTGGGACAGTGTTCTCGAAGCTACCAGCATGAGTTTGACCAAACTGCGGGAGGCAGTGCAAGACAGGAGTGCCTGGCGTGCTCTGGTCCATGGGGTCACAAAGAGTCGGATACAACTAAACAACAACATTAAAATGAGGCTGCATTTTAAATTGTATTTTAACCCATATTTTAATAAATTGGTTTCCCCCCCTATTATGTTTTATTGTAATTTTATTGATGTTACCCGCCCTGAGCCTGGTTCTGGCCGGGGAGGGTGGGGTGGGGTATAAATAAATTTTTTTTATTAATAATAATAATTACTGCTTGTGTATTTTTCCTTATATCTCTGCAAACAAAGAGGGCTAGGAACTTGTTTCTAAGTGTCTCAATGAACCACACAAGAGTGCGAGAAGGGCCTGGGATGTCTCCACACACCTGCACGGTCTATGAGGAGGCAGCTGTTGGGTTGCGTCAAGCGTAAGAATGGAAGGATCAGTCAATTTCGGGACCCTCAGCTCCTCCTTTTTCCAATCTTACATTTACACTGGTCAGAATCAAGAGAAAAGAGTGAAGAAATCACTGCAAAGCAATGGCCATCAGTCACCCTGCCATAGGGATCTTTACTTAGAGAGGATACTCAGCCTCGTATGTAAATATGTAACAAAAAATATTTAGCTTTCTCTCGAGCTTCCCATAAAACCCAAATGAGAAAAATAAATGTTTGATTAGAGTGATGTGTATTTGCATAATTCTTACAGCTAGCTATATAAGGTCTGGCGATTCCTTGCTCCTTACCCATCTTGGCCTGGATTCCAGTTTGGAGCCACAACCATGCGGATGCTTGTGAGTACCTTCCTCGATTTCAATCTCAAGGGTGAAGTACAGATGTCCATCTCTTGGGCATTGCTCTCACTAGGGACAAAGTTGTCACCAGGTGCTCAGAGATCAGACCAAATTAGCTGAAGACTCAGTTGCTCACAGGTGTGTGATGGAAGCAGGTGTAGTCCATAGGGGTTCTAGGTTTTTTCAAGAGTGGAACCCTAAGACTTGTGGGCTCCAACTGCCCCTATTCACCAGCTGGGTTTTTCAAATGTCTTTTGGTACCTGTGAAGGTCATCACTTCTTGGGTCTCCTCAAATAAACCGAATCCCTGATCATTTCCACTACAAGGCAACAGCAAAAGTGCATTTTGTCTGGTAAATACTGAATGTCTGGTCCAAGGCAGCCTTCATTTTTAGGAATCCCTGCAGACTCAGACCCTTCAAGTGTCCGATTCGCCAAGGACAGTCCCAGATTTACAGAAGCTGTCCTGGTTTCTGATTTGACCCTGGAATGTCCCACTTTTCCTTAGGACGTCCCTATTTTCGTTGGAGGATACGCAGGCTTGAAAAACATTACACTATGGAACCAGATTTTGGTTGCTGGTCTCATTCTGGATATTATTTTTTAAAACCCAAAGACATTCTGGATTTGATCTGAATCAGCTGGCCTTTTACATTGTTTCATGAAATGAGAGGAGCAATGAAGATAAGAACACCCATTGCAAAATGGATTCATTTGCAAACAGTAGTAGTAGTAAGGTTTTAGTTTTTAAAATATTTTTATTAGTTTTAAAAATAGCAAAATACATATTCAGCCAGCATAACTTGTATAAGCAATAGATAATGCGAGAATGGCCCTTTTACAGTACCAAGAAATAGATGTAATTTTGATTTTTTATTATTTTTTAATATAAATATTATTTTTCACTGTAGGCATTCTGGTGATATTAATAAACTGGTATCATGCCATTTATCCTCAGGAGTTACGAGGTTCAAGTAAAAAGACAGTGCAAGACAGTCGTATCCACAAACAGGACGACAACCTCTTATTTTTTTGTGATAGCCAAACGTTCCTATTTACTTCTGGAATCTAGTGGAATTATTATCATTAGCATATTGTATAAAATCTCACCACACTGCACAAAAATCCTTGAATTAATTTTAAACGAAATGCTTTTTTAAAATGAAATTGCAATGTTCAACACATTTATTATTATTATTATTATTATTATTATTATTATTATTACTGTATTATTATTATTATTATACCATCCTTCATGCAAAGATCACAGGGTGGTTTACAACATAAACATCAAGCTGGTCTTTCACAGACAAAGGAAATGTGTACTTGGCAATTTAAAATTTGACCTTCTTATTTTCCTTCCGCTCTGCAGATTCTGCTTGCCAGCCTCCTGGGGCTGCTTATTCACTCAGCGATTGCCAGCAACGTAAGTAGCCAACTTCGCTCCCATTTCTGCCTTCCTGCCCCGAAACCTCTCCCGCTGCTAACCTCTGCATGCACAAGGGGCTTGTTTTAATCTGTTTTTAGTCAATTGTTATTTTAAATGCTTGAACGTCTTAGATTCTTGCTCCCAATTTATCTTAGGGATAATTTTATGGCTTTATCATTTTCGGTAAACCTCTCTTGAGGTTTTATGTCTGTTTGTGCATTTTTACGATCAAGCGGTGTTACACATTTTATGAAATAAATACAGTGGTACCTCGCAAGACGAATGCCTCGGAAGACGAAAAACTCGCAAGACGAAAGAGTTTTTCGTTTTTTGAGTTGCTTCGCAAGACGATTTTCCCTATGGGCTTGCTTCGCAAGACGAAAACGTCTTGCGAGTTTGTTTCCTTTTTTCTTAAAGCCGCTTGAAGAGGTGCAGTTGCAACGGACCGTGCTTCGCAAGACGAAAAACCGCGCAAGACAAAAAGACTCGTGGAACGAATTAATTTCGTCTTGCGAGGCACCACTGTAGATAGATGATAGATAGATAGATAGATGATAGATAGATAGATAGATAGATAGATAGATAGATGATAGATAGAGATAGATAGATAGATAGATAGATAGATAGATAGATAGATGATAGATAGATGATAGATAGATAGATAGATGATAGATAGATGATGATAGATAGATGATAGATAGATGATGATAGATAGATGATAGATAGATAGATAGATGATAGATAGATGATAGATAGATGATAGATAGATAGATAGATAGAGATAGATGATAGATAGATAGATAGATAGATAGAGATATAGATATAGATAGATATAGATAGATATAGAGATACGCCAAATGCCAAAACAAACTTAAGTAAAAAAAGGGGAGGAATGGGACTCAGTCTCCCCCCCATTTTTTAAATTAATTTTCCAAATTTATAACAAACATAAACAGACAAACAAACAAACAAACATAAATCTTAACTGTAATATTTCCACTTTTGTTAACATTGTTGGGTGACTTCCTCAAATCCCCCTGGCTGAGTTTCTATGTATATCATTGTAACAGTTTTCCAAAACTATTTTCACATAAAATTTACTTAGTCAATTAACATCTTTCTTTTCATTTTATCTTTAAACATATTATTCTGTAACATCACATATTTAAATCCTAGGCCAATCTGGTGTTTGCAAGTATTTCTATTTAGATTATCTTAGCATATTTAACTAAATCGTCTTTAAATTTCTTCCATTCCTCCTGGTGCTCCTCCTCCTTCTGGTCACGGACTCTTCCGGTCAGGTCGACTAGCTTCCAAAAGTCCATCATCTTCATCTGCCATTCCTCCACTGTTGGCACTTCTTGTATTTTCCAGTTTTTAGCCAGCAAAATTCTAGCAGCAGTTGTGGCATACAAAAACAATCTAGCATCTTTCTTGGGCAATTCCAAACCTATTATTCCAAGAAGAAAGGCCTCTGGTTTCTTAATAAATGTATATTTCAACATTTTTTCAGTTCATTATAAATCTTCTCCCAGAAGTCTTTCACCTTGGTCCAGGTCCACCACATATGATAAAAAGTACCTTCTTTTTCTTTACATTTCCAACATATATCACTCTTATGGTAAATCTTTGCTAATTTTACAGGAGTTAAGTACCATCTATACATCATTTTCATGACCATGGGAAAGGTTGTGGAGGAAAGGGATCAAGTTCACTGCATGTACCATGTTAAAGGAAAATAACACGGTACATGCAGTGAACTTGATCCCTTTCCTCCACAACCTTTCCCAGTCTTCAGGAATGGGACTCAGTCTTGTCCAGAAGCCATGTGACTCCATTTGCAAGACTTGCCTGAGACAGATCAGTTGGTCAAAACCTATCGTATGAGTTAAGAAGTACCTGGGATGAGGTCGGATCTCAGATCAGCGGTGAATTTACCAGCTGATGATAAATGAGCCACTTACTTCCAGGAATCTGTAAGGATGCCTGAAATGATGTCAAAGATCAGGTGACCAGGGCTGTTCTGTTACTACTCCCTGACCAGAGAATATTCTCCCCCAGGGATGTTCTGGGCTGCATCTCCGATTCACTGCAGCATCCTACAGTCATGCTGGCCCGGGTGGTGGGAATTGTCGGCCAAAATATCTGGGTGGCAGGGTGTTATGTACTGAGCGGAATAGGATCCAAAATGCAGCAGTCTGATTGGTCCTAGAACAATAGGATTCAGAATGCAGTCTGAGTATATTTCACAGGTGAAGGCACCAGTCTAGCAAAGGCTGTCCAAAGTTCAGTCCCTGGCCATCTCCAGTTAAGCAGATAATAATAATAATAATAATAATAATAATAATAATAATAATAATTATAATTATAATTATAATTATAATTATAATTATAATTTATTATTTATACCCTGCCCATCTGGCCATAGCTGTCAAGCGTCCCTTATTTGGCGGGACAGTCCCTTATCCCAGCGCCATGTCCCGCTGCTGTCCCTTATTGATGATGTCCCTTAAATAAGCTACTGAAGGTAATGGGGCCCTTTCTATGTCCAGCTAGCATATATTTGTGTTGAATATATGCTATATGGTAATTTATGGACCTAATAGGTATCTAAAGCCATTTGCACGCAACAAAATGTGTATTTTATCAAAGTAATTGTTGATCCCTTATTTTGGCTGCTGATCCCTTATTTTCGAGGCTGCTGGTCCCTTATTTTCAAATCTGTAAGTTGACAGCTATGCATCTGGCTGGCCAGTCCCTCCTGGCTGGACCACGTGATCTTGTTTTCTGGTCTCCCCAAAGTGCCTTGTAGGAGTCTGACGGTGGATCTCTGTCTCTAGGCTATCCAGCTCATAAACAAGGGAAATGATGGAGGAACCGTGTACCAAACAGTCAACATCAACCACAACACCAACGTCGCTGCCTTCAACATTTACTCTGGAAGGCATTCCACCAACGCCATTGTGGACTACAACAGCGTAAGTTTCAAAGCAAGCTGTTCAGCCGCAAAGCTGTTCACTCTGTGTTGGATACTCCCTTTGTCTTGGGGTGGGATCTCTGTGCAGCAGCTAGGCAAACCTGTTAAACTCTCCTGAAAGGGATGCATTTTGCTGCCTCAGATGAAGGAAAAGATGGTTCTCCCACTGGGGAGGGGTGCAGTCAGAAGCCATGTTATGCACGCCCCCCCCCCAAACCAGTGTCTGCCACTTATTTTATTATTATCTTATTTTATTTCATTGCGTTCATATCCCACCTTTTTCTCCAAGGAATCAAAGGTTCTCCCCCTCCTCATTTAATCCCCCGCAACGACCCTGTGAGGTAGGTTAGGCTGAGAGGCAATCACTGGCCCAAGGTTACCCAGGGAGCTTCATGGCCAAGTAGGGATTCAAACTCTGGACTCTTGCAGGTCCTGGGCCAACACTCTAACCCTGACCTAGCCACTGTGATCCACGCGACGGTCACCTCCAGACTTGATTATTGTAACTCACTCTATGTGGGGCTGCCCTTGAGACTGACCCAGAAACTCCAGCGGGTGCAGAATGCCTTACGGGGTCTCCTTACGGGGTCTCCGCCATGGGATCACATTCACCCGGTTCTATACCGGCTGCACTAGCTCCCGGTGGAGTACAGGATCAGGTTCAAGGTGCTGGTTTTAACCTTTAAAGCCCTATACGGCCTAGGACCCTCGTACCTATGGGACCGCCTCTCCTGGTATGTGCCACAGAGAAATTTACGGTCTGCAAATAAAAACATATTGGAGATCCCGGGCCACAGGGAGGTTAGGCTGGCCTCAACCAGAGCCAGGGCTTTTTCGACTGTGGCCCCAATCTGGTGGAACGCTCTGTCACAAGAGACTAGGGCCCTGTGGGACTTGACATCTTTCCGCAGGGCCTGCAAGACAGAGCTGTTCCACCAGGCCTTTGGCCAAGGCACAGCCTGACCCCTTCCTTTGGTAATCCTCACAGAACTCTAGCCCAATGGTTGCCATTAATTTGATTCTGAATTGATTTTAGAATGAATTGGTTTTAGAATGTATTTCAATTAATTGATTGTGATTTTATGTAAACTGTGTTACTTTTACTGTTGTTAGCCGCTCTGAGCCCGAATTCGGCTGGGGAGGGTGGGATATAAATAAATAAATTATTATTATTATTATTATTATTATTATTATTATTATTATTATGCCACACTGGTGCTTGTGGGGCTGGCACTGGCTCTCTCTTATGGGGTTGTGGGTTTTCAGTGCTGTACTGAGTCCTCATTCTATTCTTTGATTTTGAACTTTCCCGGGGCCATGTCTCGCGTAACATATATTTGCCGTTGTGTCTCCCAGGGGGTTGTCATCTATCACATGCCTTTCAGGAGGCTATGTGTCATGTCCAGGATGAATCGGCAAAGCTTTCCAAGTATCTCAAATCTCGAGAGCATGATGCATGAGGTACGTCAAGGTGGAGCTACAAAACTGGGGCTGGCCCCCAAATATGTGGGGCGATCCAAATGGTGCCCCGCCCCCTCCAATGAAGGAATCTGCGGGACAGAAATCAGTGGGAGGAATAATAGAATCACAGATTTGTAGAGTTTTGAGGGATCCCCAAAGGATCACCTTGCAATGCAGGAACCAGAGCAAAAATATCAGACAGGCGGCCAGCCAATCTCTGCTTAAAAACCTGCAGTGAAAGAGAAAACGTTTATAAAAACTTATCTAAACTTTTATTTACCAATTTATTAATTTAAAAAGGAGCACATACTTCAATAACAGACAAGAAGAAAGAGAATGAGAGAGAGAGAGAGGGGAGGGAGGAAAATACAACTGAATTAAAAATAAACATACACACACTGCGGCAGGTTTGGGAGGTTCCATTTACAATCCCATAATAATAGTAGTATTATTATTGGGGTGGGGGTGGGGGTCGTAACATTGTCTTCCCTCAATTTTAATTATTTTATTTCATTGCATAGAACAATACGAATGTTTGAGAGGTACCAGTTTTTTAATCCCAGCTTTCCCCTGTGAGTGCCCAGAGTGGCTACTGGCAAACAGAAAGATAGAAACTGTACCATCTCTCTCTCTTTTTTTAAATAATTTTTATTAAGAATTTCAACATTACAAATTATCAAAACATATCATCTTCATTCTCCCCCCCCCATTTTTCCCCTCCCCAAGAAAAACCCTCCCTCCCTTCCCCCAAGCTCCTCTCTCTGATTTTTCAACACCTGTTATTCTCTGCATATTGTAGAATTGTAAAGATCCTTAAATTATCTGCCTATTATGTTAACAATCAATAAATTTCTGTCTGTTTATTCAGAAACTGTACCATCTCTTAACCATTCTCAGGCTTTCTAGAATTAAAACTACTGATCTGAAAGCAAAGCTAAGTGCTGTGGAATACACACAAACAGATGCTCTCATTCGTGTGTGTGTGTGTGTGTGTGTGCACTTACCTGCCCCCCATACTTCATTCAAGTTGGCACCCCTGGACCTAGGCATGAATGGATCTGTCCTTTTGTTTTTGTTCCCAGGGGCATCCCTTGAACACCCTTCACAGAAGCTACGGGATTTCTCGCAAGGTGGTCACAAACATCGCTGACTATGGTGCCCCCGCCCAAGCCATTTGCGGAGGAATGACTACTTACTGGGCTACCGAGTTCCAAAGTGAGTTGGGCCAGAATTTCATAACGTTTTTAAGGGACGACCACACGTTTTAACGGCTTCTGTAGTGATGCGTTGAGGAGATCTTTACGTTACATTGGTAACTCCATTGGTCTCGCCCTCTTTTAAAGCCTCCTAGGTTGGTGGGAGGGAGTTCCACAGTTTAACTATGTCATTCAGCCTGGGCAGCGACAGTCACCTAGTCCGGAAGCAGGGGAAAGGGAACTGAGTGTGAAGGAGGGAAGGGCGGAAGCCCTAAATGAGCTGATGGCAAGTCTGCCATTTTCCACACATAATAAATAATAATAATAATAATAATAATAATAATAATAATAATAATAATACAGTGGATGCTCAGGTTGGGAACGTGATCCATGCGGGATGCACGTTCTCAACCCGCAGCGTTCGCAACCTGTGTCTGCACGTCTGAGCATGCGCGGGCTGCGATTTGGCACTTCTGCGCATGCACAGCTGCCGAAACCCAGAAGTAACCCGTTCCGGTACTTCCAGGTTTCGGCAGTCCGCAACCCGAAAAAACGCAACCTGAAGCGGATGCAACATGAGGTATGACTGTAATAATAATAATAATAATAATAATAATAATAATAATAATAAATTTTATTTATATCCCGCCCTCCCCAGCCAAACCAGTCTCAGGGCGGCTAACATTAAAGTATATAATACATTAAAAACATAAAATCCAGCAATCGCCTGAAATACAGCTTAAAATCAGATTAAAACACGGCATGCAATGGGACTAAACTGGCAGGCAGCATGTTGTGAAGGACATAAAAACCTAGGGCAGGCTTCCTCAGCCTCGGCCCTCCAGATGTTTTTGGCCTACAACTCCCATGATCCCTAGGTAGCAGGACCAGTGGTCAGGGATGATGGGAATTGTAGCCTCGAAACGTCTGGGGGGCAGAGGTTGAGGAAGCCTGACCCACGGTGTGCTGGGTTACTCTGTCCCGTCAGAACAACATTATAGGGATGATGGAGAAGAGGGCTGTCAGTAGCTACTAACCACAGTGATTACGCTCTGCCTCCATGGTTGGTGGTGGCAATGGTTCTGAATCCCACTTGCTAGGAACAGAGACACATTTAGGGCCGTGCGACTGGTTCCCTTGCACTGGGCGCTGAACCTGGGGGATACAACAGGGGCTGCACCTATGATGTAGTGAATTGAGCAGAACAGAAGGCGAGGTATGTGGGGTGTGTGTGAATTTTTGCCTCGCACAGGGCACTGCTGAAATCTTAAAGACCAAAGTCTGCCTCTGCAGGAAACCACAGGAGAGTAGAGTTGCTCCTGCATTTGGTTTTGGTGTTTTAAAAAATAAATTACAGTGGTATCTCAGGTTACAGATTCCGCTAACCCAGAAATAGTACCTCGGGTTAAGAACTTTGCTTCAGGATGAGAACTGAAATTGCGCAGCGGCAGCGGGAGGCCCCATTAGCTAAAGTGGCACCTCCGGTTAAGAACAGTTTGGGTTAAGAACGGACCTCCAGAACGAATAAAGTACGTAACCAGAGGTACCACTGTATAGGTTTAGATGACTTCCCTGGATGCCAAGATACAGATTTGTGACAAGTACTCTTTGGTGACAGAAATCCAGCAGAGAGTTAAAATCGCAAAATATGCAGCAAAGTAAAGTGCTGAAATATAGTCTGTTAGACCTTTAAAATACCCTCTTCTAAGTTGCTTCCAAAGTTCCCCATTTCCCTAGCACAGAAAGAGACCACACATTTGGTAAGTTAAGAAAGGTTTACTTACAGACTCTTCAAACGTCAGGTTCATGTGCTTTTTCATATAGCAGTTAGAAAACACAGGCAGTAAATTTAGGTTCCAATGTGGTGAATGTTCCTAAATTATTTGTATAGAAACACAAAGATGGCTTGCTGAAGCCACAGGGTCTGAGCTTGGAACAACCAGTTCAGAACTCCTTACCAGTAGGGTTCACACGGTGGAAGAAATGGTGGGAAAGTGAAAGAACAAAGAGCTTAATAAACCTCCTACCCCCAAGGTGAGGGGGAATGACCTCCTAGCTAAGCCTGGCAGGCCAGCTTACTCTATGACATTAACCCATTCATGCATTGATTAGACTTGAGCATGTTGGTTATGTCACACGGGTCACGTCTGCGAGTTTCCCATTGATGTACTGTATCTGGCTGGCCACTGTGAGAACAGGATGCAAACTGATCCAGCAGGCTGTCTCTGTGTAAATGGCCTCAGTCCTGTATTCCTGAAAGAGCATCTCCACCCCCATCATTCAGCCCGGACACTGAGATCCAGCGCCAAGGGCCTTGTGGCGGTTCCCTCACTGCAAAAAGCCAAGTTACAGGGAACCAGGCAGAGGGCCTTCTCGGTAGTGGCACCCGCCCTTCAGATGTGAAGGAAATAAGCAGCTATCTTATCTTTAAAAGACATCTGAAGGCAGCCCTGTTTAGGGAAGTTTTTAATATTTAAAGCTGTAATGTTTTTAACACTCAATTGAGAACTGCCCAGAGTGGCTGGGAAAACTCAGCCAGATGGGCGGGGTATAAATAATAAATTATTATTATTATTATTATTATTATTATTATTATTATTATTATGTTTGGAAGTACAGATTATTTCATTTCTGAGAGATGGTTTCGAGACTCCTGCTTGGCTCTCCATAAAAAGTTAATGAAAAGTAACAATGGAAAACTTCCTTTTCCTTTTCAGGGCCCCGCCCCTTGGTTGAAGGCAAGGGCTGCGCAGGCGTCAATCTGCTCATTCTGGACATCGACTTGTGTGGCGGCATCTCCCTCTTCTAGTCAGGATCAGGACCAACATCTGCTCCAGGCCAACACAACTTGTGACCTGCCCACCAAGACAATGGCCACCCTGTCGCCTTGCCAGCTGCCAGGGCCTGTTTCAAGTCCCAAGGCTGGGTTGGGAAGGACACGGGAGGTCAAGGCCTGATGACCTCCCAACAATCGCTCTCTAATTTCATTTGAGGACTGGTTCCTGCAGGGGCCGTCAAAAAGAAAAGAAAATTTATAACTTAAATAAAGTAATTTAAAAATCCATGGCAGTGTATGCAGCAGTGTAAAGCCCCATAGAATCATAGAATTGTAGGGTTGGAAGGGACCCTGAGGGACATCTAGTCCAACCCCCTGCGATGCACAGATCTTAAATCAAGCATCCATGACAGATGGCCCCCCAAACCCTGCTTAAAAGCCTCTGAGGAAGGAGAACCCACCCCTTTCCAAAGGAGTCTGTTCCACAGTTGAACAGCTCTTACCGTCAGAAAGATCTTCCTGATGTTTAGTCAGAGTCTCCCTTCTTGTACCTTGAATCTATGCTACGCTGACTCTCAGTGCTACTACCACTACTACCTAGAGGTGCCACCAGGGATTGGTCCTGGAACCTTCTGCATGCAAAGCGCTATGACCATATTGCTACCCAGACTGTGAAATAAAAACCAGAAAGTCCAAAACTTTTCAAATCCAACTTCAGCTACAGAACTATGATGGAACCTTAGACAAGTCACTGGTCTTTCATACACACACACACACCACACACCACACACACACACACACACACACACACACACACACACACACACACATTTTATTTGTTTTCCATTTAATATTATATATTCACATCATTATCCACTATACCACCCGTCACCTTCCTTCTCTCCCGCCTCATGGCTTTCAAAATTAACCTTTATATCATTGCAATTTATATGTTTTCCAATTCTAATTGCTCTCATTACAGAATGACTCAAAGTTCAAATAAATACAGACAGATAGAAAATTCCTCATTACAAGTCTTCGGACAACCCTGCTAGTGATGTTAATTGCTTACAATGATCTTTCAGATATCATATAAATTTACTCCAGTCCTTTTGGAATACTTGATCATGCTGGTTTCGGATTTTCCCTGTCAGCTTTGCCAGTTCTGCAAAGTCCATCATCTTCATCTGCCACTCTTCTTTCATTAGTACTTTTGTTGTTTCCATTTTTGGGCTAAAATAATTCTTGCCGCAGTCGTTGCATACATAAACAGCCTTTAATCTTCCCTTGGTATCCCTTCACTCACTATACCCAATTAAAAAGGCTTCTGGTTTTTTTAACAAAAGTATTCTTAAGCATTTTCTTTAATTCATCATATACTGGCAAAGACCAGTGTCTTGAAATGGGAAATGGGGAACAAGTCACTGGTCTTCAGAGCCGTCTTTCTCATAGGGCGTAGTGGTGTGTTGCGCCAGGGCGCCGGCCTCTCAGGGGCGCCCCAGCGAGTGGGAGAGCTGCTCGGCTTTCCCAGCAGCCTCCCCTTTCCTTCCTGCACGCCCACCAGCTGCTCCCCGTCAACCATATGGCTGGCTGGCATGCAGCTTCCTCCCAAGTCTTCGCGGGAGAGCGATCCCTGCAGAGGCTTAGAAGAAGAAGAAGAAGAGTTTGGATTTGATATCCCGCCTTTCACTCCCCTTCAGGAGTCTCAAAGCGGCTAACATTCTCCTTTCCCTTCCTCCCCCACAACAAACACTCTGTGAGGTGAGTGAGGCTGAGAGACTTCAGAGAAATGTGACTAGCCCAAGGTCACCCAGCAGCTGTGTGTGGAGGAGCGGAGACGTGAACCCGGCTCCCCAGATTACGAGACTACTGCTCTTAACCACTACACCACACTGGCTTAGGATGGAAGCTGCGCCCCCCGCTGTCAGGTGTGCATGCAAGAGACGGCCCTGAGACCAATAGGACTCTGCAGGACTGGGGCCTTCCTAAGTTTGTTCTGAAGGGGCAATGCTCTTGCCCCATAGGTGAGGCTGATTGGTAACTCACTGCACCTGCTGGCAAGAGCCGGGAAGGGATATAAGGTCAGCATTTTCCCTTCGGCTCTTTGCCACAGCAACACGTTCCCTGCCTTGCTGCGTTTGACTCCTTGCTTCTTGATCCTTGGACCCCTGATCTCGTGACTTCTTGCTTCTTGATCCTCAAACCCTGACTTCGTGACTCCTTGATTCTTGATTCTTGATCCTTGGACCCCTAACTTCTGGACTCCTTGCTTCCTGACCCTCAGACCCTTGGCTTCTTGACCCCTGGCTCTCTGACCCTCTGACTCTTGGCTTCCTGACTCCTGGCTTCTGGACTTCCATTCCTGCTCCCACCCTGCCATCTTGCCCCCGGTCCTGACGTCCCCAGCCGGGACTTTGATCGCCCGTGAACCAGACCGTGACACCCGCTAACTATATGGCTGGTGGGCGTGCAGCTTCCCTCCCAAGCCTCTGTGGGGATTGCTCTCTTGCAGCGGCATGGGGGAGAGTGGCTGGCAGTGCGCAGCTTCGTTTCCCCCCCCCCCACTACCCATGGAAATTTGGGGACGCTGAGCGGATATTTGCACCCCGGCGCTGCATATGCAAAGACGGCCCTGCTGGTCTTTCATCCTCATCATTTGTATTCATTCCCCGCCCCCTGCACACAGAAAGCTAGTGGGTCTGGGAGAAGAAGTGTTCCAGCCCAGGCTTCAATCCTGAGATGTTAGTTTTCTGTCTAGGATTTTTAAAACTCCACATTTCATTAAGAGAAGAGTTAAGGCACTTATCATAGAATCATAGAATCATAGAGTTGGAAGAGACCACAAGGGCCATCGAGTCCAAACCCCTGCCAAGCAGGAAACACCATCAGAGCACTCCTGCCACATGGTTGTCAAGCCTCTGCTTAAAGACCTCCAAAGAAGGAGACTCCACCACACTCCTTGGCAGCAAATTCCACTGTCGAACAGCTCTTACTGTCAGGAAGTTCTTCCTAATGTTTAGGTGGAATCTTCTTTCTTGTAGTTTGGATCCATTGCTCCGTGTCCGCTTCTCTGGAGCAGCAGAAAACAACCTTTCTCCATTATAGCTCCATTCATGAAACCAAGATGCACAGAAAATTTCCAGTGAAGGGACCCAGGCTTTATTTCTGCACCGCACAAGGAACAGGTGGATCACAGAGACTCACATCATGCACCACACCCACCCACAAGTTTTCAGAGCCAGCCCTCTTCTTTTGCATCTCTGCGCAGAGCCATAATCTTATTAAAAAGTACAGTCATACCTTGGGATAAATGTGCTTCAAGTTAAGTATTTTCGGGTTGCGCTACGCAGTGACCCAGAAGTAATGGAGCATGTTAATTCCGGGTTTCTCCGCGTGCGCATGTGCAGACGGTCAAAATGATGTCACGCGCATGCGCAGAACGACAAAATGCAACCCGTGCATGCACAGACGTACGGCCGTGGGTTGCGTTCGCTTCAGGATGCGAACGGGGCACCGGAACAGATCCCGTTCGCATCCCGAGGTACCACTGTACATAAAAATTCAACTGAGGGGTTCATTAGGAACATTTTTCCAGATCCAAACTCATTTCTCTAATGGTATTTGAGTAAGCATATTTGCTTCTCCTTTTGCTTGATAATTATTTTCTTATGGAGTGGGGGGCAGGCTTTATGTTAGGGGGTGCAGAAGCGAGTTATCCATGAGGCAATTGGTCAGTTAGGTATTTTTAATTCATTTACTTGATTGGGGGGCAGCTGTCCCCCCCTGCACCCGCTGGCTATGCCCATGATAATACAATAGACAATGTTTATTTCAGATACACACATGTGCACACAGTCAGCTGCGATGGGTACAAATTTCACTTGAGCCGCTGGGTGTCACCCTTGAGCTCCCTCGGGCTGCATCTTGTTCAACTTTCCAGATTCGGTGCCTGTGAAGTTCTTCCCGCTTCCCCAATTTCCAGCAGGCGCCACTGAGGCCCGAAAGGAGCATCCAAGAAATGTCGGGGGGTGGCGTGGGGTTGGGTTTTGTTTTTGTTTTGAAACCAGGCTTGTGCTCCTTCGCTCCTTTAAAAGCCTGGGAGCAGATTGCACCCAAAGCCTGCTGCCTGAGAAGGCTGGAATAACGACTGAGAACGAATTTTGCAGCAGGGCGAATTTTGCAAAGTAAGGAAACACAGGCTTTTTTTTTTTTTAAAGAAACACACACACCGGATTCCACACATGGAGGAGAAAAGCAGCGCTGACCCTCAGCTTTGGTGCAAAAAAGTCCTCCTTAATGGCATTGTTCATCAACATCATCAAACCTTTTATTGGCATCACATCCAAACATCCAAAACAAATCAACACAGAATTACCACTTCCCCAGTGGCACAAAACATTTGCTAAAAGAAAGGAGGCAGAGCAGTCTATCATCACATCTCTAGGTCTCCAGGGAGATCAGACGTCTGCAGTGTATTTCGATGACAAAAAAACCAAATAGATATATCGGTATTTAGCCACTAACTTGGTGAGCTCCTGAACGGCATTGTTAAACTGTGGAACTCCCACAGGAGGCAGGCATTGCCACCACCCCGAATGGCTTTAGTTTAAAAGGGGATTTGACAAATAAATGGAGGAGAGGTCTGTCCGTGGCTATTAGCCAGGGCTCCCCCCCCCCCCAGCTGGAACTCAGTTCCGGCACCAGGTGGGCGCCCTTGTCATTATAAGAGAATAAAAGAGGCAATTGATGAGCCTCACCCTGGGAAAACCTCCTTCATGATCAAGGTGTCTCCCCTCCCCTTTTTATTGATGATAATCAGCTAAATAGTTTGAGGATCTATACAGCTGTGTAACATGCAGAAAACAGCATTCTTAGAGAAATCAAAGACTGGAACTGAGGGAAGCCGAGTTGGGGGTGGGGTGGGGTTGTGGGGGGGGGAGGGAAAATGGGGGGAAAATAGGATATGCTTCTGGATAATATGTTTTTTTTGTTGTTGTTGTTGTTTAGTCATTTAGTTGTGTCCAACTCTTTATGACCCCATAGACCAGAGCATGCCAGGCACTCCTGTCTTCCACTGCCTCCCACAGTTTGGTCAAACTCATGCTGGTAGCTTCGAGAACACTGTCCAACCATCTCGTCCTCTGTCGTTCCCTTCTCCTTGTGCCCTCCATCTTTCCCAGCATCAGGGTCTTTTCCAGGGAGTCTTCTCTTCTCATGAGGTGGCCAAAGTACTGGCGCCTCAGCTTCAGGCTCTGTCCTTCCAGTGAGCACTCAGGGCTGATTTCCTTAAGAATGGATACGTTTGATCTTCTTGCAGTCCATGGGACTCTCAAGAGTCTCCTCCAGCACCAGAATTCAAAAGCATCCATTCTTTGGCAATCAGCCTTCTTTATGGCCCAGCTCTCACTTCCATACATCACTACTGGGAAAGCCATAGCTTTAACTATACGGACCTTTGTTGGCAAGGTGATGTCTCTGCTTTTTAAGATGCTCTCTAGGTTTGTCATTGCTTTTCTCCCAAGGAGCAGGCGTCTTTTAATTTCGTGACTGCTGTCACCATCTGCAGTGATCATGGAGCCCAAGAAAGTAAAATCTCTCACTGCCTCCATTTCTTCCCCTTCTATTTGCCAGGAGGTGATGGGCCCAGTGGCCATGATCTTCGTTTTTTTGATGTTGAGTTTCAGACCTTATTTTGCGCTCTCCTCTTTCACCCTCATTAAAAGGTTCTTTAATTCCTCCTCACTTTCTGCCATCAAGGTTGTGTTATCTGTGTATCTGAGGTTGTTGATATTTCTTCCGGCTATCTTAATTCCGGCTAGGGATTCATCCAGCCCAGCCTTTCGCATGATGAATTCTGCATATAAGTTAAATAAGTATTCCTTTCCCAATTTGGAACCAATCTGTTGTTCGGTATCCAGTTCTAACTGTAGCTTGTTGTCCCACATAGAGATTTCTCAGGAGACAGTCGAGGTGATCAGGCACTCCCATTTCGTTAAGAACTTGCCATAGTTTGCTGTGGTCGACACAGTCAAAGGCTTTTGCATAGTCAATGAAGCAGAAGTAGATGTCTTTCTGGAACTCTCTAGCTTTTGAATAAAAAAAAAAGTTTTTTAAAAAAGAGAGAACAAAGGAGGCGTACCAGCTGCTGGAAAGCAAGGGAGGAAGGGGAGAGGGCTCTTGGGCTCGGATCCTGCCCGCAGGTTCCCCCCAGGCCACGTCGAGCAGAGTTTGCAGGATCCCGCCAGGATCTTGCGCGCTGCGCCGTCCTTTGTGCGTTTCTCGCGCCCTCGGCCGCTAGATGCCGCCGTCGGGGCTCTTTTTGGGCTCGACGGCGGGGCAGGACCACCCCCACCGGGAGAGCAGCCATCCTGGGGAGGGGGAGGGAGAGCCTTCCCACATTCTCCGAAATCTGGGGCAAAGCCGCGGAGGGAAAGACCCGGGGAGAAGCCTCCGGAAGCCGCCTCTCGCCTTGCAGACGGCGGCGATGCTGCCTTGTCCGCGCTGCCAGGAGAAGCGCCTTTGAAAGGCGAGGAGGCGGCGAGCGCGCTGGGCATCATCTTCTGCAAAGGGGGAGACCAGCCCTCTTTGCCTTGGGCGCGATCGTTCCCTCGGGTGTCTCGGCGCCGCGCAGCCCTGCATGGCGAGGGCGTGAGGCGGAGGAGGCGCGCAAGTGGCCCGGGGCTCGCTGGATCCTGCCCCGCCATGGCTGCCCGCTGGGGCTGGCACGCTCTGCTCTTGGCGACGGTGCTGCTCGCCTGCGGCGGGCAAGGCAGGAGCCGGGAGGACGGCGGCGCCGCCTGCTACGGGGGCTTCGACCTCTACTTCATCCTGGACAAGTGAGTGGCTCTCGGGGGCGACCCGGAGGGAGCTTTGGGCAGGCTCCACACGGGCTCAGGGGCATCAAAAGGCCAGCGGCTGTCTTACCCCCACCTCCGTTTAATCAGTATTATTATTGTTGTTGTTAATTCCACCCAGGGCAGGTTGAAAACCATGTAAAGCAATTTGCAATCATAAAATAAGATGGGTCTGGAAAGCGCACATCTCAGGTGTCCAAAGGCCAGCAGAAAGAGGTTTTACTTTTCCCCCCACCCCCAAGGACTCTTCCAGGTTCCTGTTGCATTTATTGCTCTAGCTTATCTCGGTTTGGGAAATGTATACAGCAGCAGCAGCAGCAACAGGTCCGTTTTGCAGCGATTGCAATTGGGTTGGTGATTTGTGCAGAGGTTGCCCCTTGGAAGGCTCTTCTGCCATTCCCTATGTGGCCAGCCATGGAACTAGTGATGGCCACCGACCTAGATGGCTTTCAAAGAGGAGTGGACCAATTCGTGGAGGAGGCGAGGGCTTTTGAGGGCTGCTGGCCAGGATGGCTCTGCTCTGCCTCCACAGTTGGCAGAGTGATGCTTCTGAATCCCAGTTGCTGGAAAGCGCAGGAGGGAAGAGGACTCTTGGGCTCAGGTCTTGCTTGTGGGTTTCCCGTTGGGGCATCTGGTTAGCCGCTGTGAGAACAGAACACTGGGCTAGATGGGCCATTGGCCGGATCCGGCAGGCTCTTCTTATGTTCTGAAGGGAGAGACATACCTGTGTTTCACCTAGCAAAGCAAAGTTTGGGAAACTTTTGCAAAGGAAGTAGCTAAGGGATGCTATCTTTTTGCCCTCTGGTGTTGCTGAACCTCTGTTTCCTCCAAGAGAGATGGAGAGAAACCTGATCCTTCCTCTCCTGAATTGATCCTCAGACTCTGGATTCTAAGGAATAAACTTGCGATTTGGCCAATGTGTTGGAAAGTGCAATTGTTGTGGCTTCTCCTCCCCACCCCCAATGTACGTTTCTCTCCCTTTAACTCTGAGTCACTTTTTCTTTGTTCCCAGCTAATGAAATGCACATTTTCTCCCTTTGCTGCTTTCTCTTGCTTAATAGTGTCCAGAGATGATATAAAATGCTTACTCATGTTATTTACCCCACAGCTGACTCGATGCCATTGTGTTTACATAAGAGGCTTACGGTTGCGTTTACAATATTTGTCCAGCTGTGCGGGTGCCCGAGAATAGAGGGACGGGACTTTTGGCAACATTAATAGAAGTAGGCATGTCATAAGATGGGGAGGGCAAAACCCAAACAAAAGGCCCCATCTAGGCTTGGATTCAAAAAGCTGCTCTCACGGCCCCAAGAGGCAGGGCATGGGCCTTGTGGAAGTTTTAATTTTCCTTCCTCAAAGAGCGGACCCTTTCACACATGGAGCATCTCCTCAGTTTCAAAATAGGTTTGTTTATTTATTTGTTGCTTATAAATATAAATCCCCACCTTTTTCACTAGGAACCTCAAGGTAACACACCTGGCTCTCGCTCCCTCCTCATTTAATCCCCACAACAGCCCGGCACGGTAGGGTTAGGCTGAGAGGCAGTTACTGGGCCCACTGTCACACCCGGTGAGCTTTCTTAGTGGAGATTTGAACTCTGGTCTCCCAGGTCAAAGTCCAACACTCTAACCACTATGCAACACTGCATCTTGTGGTTTTCCAACGTGGTCTGGAGTGGGTGCACTCTGAGAAGGGCAATCTCACTGTGGAGATCTTGCTGTCCCAGTCTTTTTTAAAAAATATAATTTTTATTAAGTTTTCATATTTTTCCTTTATCACATTCATATCAAATCATATCATCACATGCAACTTTGGTCATACTGAGCCTTGACTTCCCCCCTCTTAGCATTTCTACATCACCCTGTTTACATTCTTACTTAAAAAAAAATACTTTAGTATTTGTAAATCAGTTTCAAAAATTATCATTACAAAATATTTTAAATCAAACCTGCAAACGTTCTCAGATGTTTACAATGTTCTTTCATATATTGTATAAATTTACTTCAGTCCTTTTAAAACAGTTCGTCACGCTGGTTTCGGATCTTCCCCGTCAGCTTTGCCAGTTCTGCATATTCAATCATTTTTATCTGCCATTCTTCCAAAGTTGGAAGTTCCTGCTGCTTCCATTTCTGGGCTAAAAGTGTCCTTGCAGCCGTGGTAGCATACATAAACATATTTAAGTCAACTTTTGGAATTTCTTCTCCCACAATACCCAATAGAAAAGCCTCCGGTTTTTTAATAAAAGTATATTTTAAAATCTTTTTCAATTCACTGTATATCATATCCCAGTAGGTTTTAACTTTACTGCACATCCACCACATATGGAAGAAATTCCCTTCCTTCTCCTTGCATTTCCAACATGCCTTTTCTGGAGTTCTATACATTTTAGCAAGTTTAAAAAGATAAAGGTAAAGGACCCCTGACAGTTAAGTCATATACGATCTATACATCATCTTCATTAAATTTTCCTTAAGTGTTGTACCTACAGTAAATTTAATTGTTTTTGTCCGTAATCTTTTCCACTTATCGAATTCAATATTATGACCATAATATTGCTGTCCTAGCCTTTAAAAATCTATCTCATTGGTCACATTTTTATTTTGCCCTTTCTCCGAAGCCAGAGCTTAGGGTGGCACAGGGGAGGGCTCCTCCCAGCGAGGAAAGGCCAGGCTGGCAGAGTAGCGGGAAAGAGGGAGGGAAATGGGTCACGATCACCCACGGGACTCCGCAGGCTGGGATTCTTTCTGATGTGAGTCTCACATTCCACGTTGGCGCTCTTCTTGAGCTGGCCATTTTCACATTGAAAATGCTTCCTAAGAGCCATATGGCAAGACCCTGGACTCCTTTGGCCTAGAAAGGGCATTGGGACAGCCAAAGAAAAGAAATGGAAAATGGCCAACACCTCCCCTTCTGAATGTTGTCATTTGGTTACTAGAGCAATGGGTCTCAGCCGCTCAGGAGAACTGGAGTGGGAGCGAAATTGCTTGCATGCTGCGTTCAAGGGTGGGGATTATGGGTTCCCTCCCCAAAACACACACTTGCTTCTCAAAGTGGACAAGCTTAGTTGCTGGTCCAGGATGCCAAGCCAAGAGCCCCCAGAATGGCAACTGGGGCAGAGGGAGACCCCCGAGGGAAACAAAACCACATGCACCTTTAAAAAATGAGGAGAAAGCCGCTCCAGTTTCCTGCTGCAAAACGCAAGGGCTGCCTCCAGCTTCTTGTGCTCGCTGCTTTAATTTGGGTCTAATATTTCTTCTGGAGTGCCAAGTTTCATGGGATGGGGAAGGGAAGGCCACAAGGGTGATGAGGATTGCAGATTGCTCGCACTTTCTGAGAGATCAGAGTCAGGCCCGAATGCGCTCTCTGCCAGGGAACCCAAAACGCTTCCTGGGCCTGGTGTAACTCTGCTCAATTAATAGGGCATTTATTGACTATAAGTATGGTACAGCTGCATGGGGAATAATGTGTGCAGCTCTAAGCCGCCTCACCTCCAGAAAGATATCGTAGAATTGGAAAAGGTGCAGAAAAGGGAAACCAAAATGATCCAGGAGATGGAATAACTCTTTTGTGAAGAAAGGTGGCAGCATTTGGGACTTAAAGGTTTAGGGAAGAGGCGGATAAGAGGCCACATGAGAGAAGTTTATAAAATTATACATGACTTTCGAAGGTTGTCAGGGGCCTAGTTGTTGCTGATTTTACTACAGTGGTACCTCGGCTTACATACGCTTCAGGTTACATACGCTTCAGGTTACATACGCTTCAGGTTACATACGCTTCAGGTTACAGACTCTGCTAACCCAGAAATAGTACCTTGGGTTAAGAACTTTGCTTCAGGATGAGAACAGAAATCGTGCTCCGGCAGCGCAGTGGCAGCAGCGGGAGGCCCCATTAGCTAAAGTGGTGCTTCAGGTTAAGAACAGTTTCAGGTTAAGAACAGACCTCCGGAACTAATTAAGTACTTAACCCAAGGTACCACTGTAATAGGGACAAGGAGTGTAGAGAGGGAGGGTGGTTGTATGGCCTGGATTTGAGAGGTGGTGTGTTAGCCAGGGCACTTGGGTGTCTTCTAGTTTGTCTTGTATTTCTTGTGTTGACAAGGGTTTGTTATTTTTGTAGAAGTCTGTTAGGCAGTATAAGCCTTTGGCTTGCTAGGTTTTTATCTGGAGGTTTTGTGCTGCCTGATGGAATAATGGGTGGCGTGCCAGGGAATTAGTGGGGTTGGGGTTGGGGACAGTTTACCGACTTTTGCTTTCCATGCTTTAAGCATGGGCTGTGTGAACCTGTTTATTGTTGTGGGGATTTCCCTCGGTTTGTTTGGGAGGAATGGGTATGCTGTGGTACGAGTACCGTATTTTTCGCCCCATAGGACGCACCTTTTCCCCTCCAAAAATGAAGGGGAAATGTGTGTGCGTCCTATGGGGCGAATGCAGGCTTTCGCTGAAGCCTGGAGCCTGGAGGTGCGCACCGACCCCTCTCGTTCTCCAGGCTTCACGCAGATCTCCGCAAGCCATGGGAGCCCGCGCCGGGCTCCCACGGCTTGCGGAGAGTTGCCTGCATGCTGAAGCCTGGGCGCGCTGAGCTCAGCGCATCCAGGCTTGCGCAGCTCTCCGCAAGGCACGGGAGCCCAGCACCAGGCTCCCACGGCTTGCGGAGAGTTGCCTGCTCTGGGTGCTGGGGTCGGGGGAAGCTCGGGCTTCCCCCGCCCCAGCCTGGGGGGGAAATAATTTTTTCCCCTTTATTTCCCCCCCAAAAAACTAGGTGCACCTTATGGGACGGTGCGTCCTATAGGGCGAAAAATACGGTATTTTCAACTGTGTCCCTCTCCAGGTGTACTCACCATGCCCACTTCCACCCCTTTTTTTCCTAATGTAACACTAATGTCTCAACAAATGAAACTGATCTGTAGAAAATGTGACTTGAAAAAAAAGTGAGACATTGTACATACTTTTGTAAACCAAGAAATCTTTAATAATATACGTTTTTTAAACAAGAAATTATACATGGCATGGAGAAAGTGGAGAGGGGAAGGTTTTTTTCTCGCTCTGTCATGACATGACAGCCCAGAGACATCCTTGGAAGCTGGAAGATTCAGGACAGGGAAAAGAAAGGGCTTATTTGTGTAGCACTTAGTCAAACTATGGGACGTGGGTGGCGCAGTGGTCTAAACCACTGAGCCTAGGGCTTGCCGATCGGAAGGTCGGCGGTTCGAATCCCAGTGACGGGGTGAGCTCCCGTTGCTCGTTCCCTGCTCCAGCCCACCTAGCAGTCTGAAAGCACGTCAAAGTGCAAGTAGATAAATAGATACCGCTCCGGCGGGAAGGTAAATGGCATTTCCGTGCGCTGCTCTGGTTCGCCAGAAGTGGCTTAGTCATGCTGGCCACATGACCCAGAAAAACTGCAGACAAACGCCAGCTCCCTCGGCCAGTAAAGTGAGATGAGTGCTGCAACCCCAAAGTCGTTTGCGACCGGACTTAACTGTCAGGGGTCCCTTTACCTTTACCTTTAGTCAAACTATGGAACTTTCTCTCACGCAGAAGGCAGGGATGGTCACCAACCTCAATGAGTTTCAAAGAGGAAAAGGGCCAGTGGCCTTGCTTTGCCTCTGCAGTTTGTAACAGTGGGTCTCAGCCGCTTCGCGTGAGGTGGAAGGAGAATGGGTGGAAGGGCTTCTGAGCAAGTGGAAGATGATGGACTCTCCTTCCTTGGGGGTTTTTAAGCAGAGGTTGAATAGCCGTCTGCCATTGATGCTTTAGCTGAGATCCCTGAATTGCAAGGCATTGGTCTAGAGCAGTGGTGGTGAACCTATGGCACGCGTGCCAGAGGGGGCACTCAGAGCCCTCCCTGTGGGCACATGCGCCGTCCCCCCAGCACATAGCCGGCAGAAGGCAAGGGCAGCGTGTCAAATCCTCAGCTCAACTTGGGCCATGCGAGTGGCAGGTCAGCGTAGGAAACTGCATGGAAGGAGCGGGATTCGATGCCCGTCAGGGCGCCAACCCTCTTCAAAACAGGGTTTGCAACTATTCTTTGCCCTGAGTTCATTGCGTCCAATTGCGCTGAGGTTTCGGATGCTGCACGACCAGGACAGCAGAGAGCCAAAATCCCCAAACTGGCCCATCTGCTGCAGTGCCTTTAATTCTCCTTTTCCTCAGCCACTCCACACAGGATGCCCAGACCGAGAAGGCGCCCTCGTGGCCAGGGAGGCCCAAAGGGAAAGGCCAGGTGGTGCATTGGTCCCATTTGGATACGTGACGCTATCCCCAAGCAGGTGCTCATGTTGTTTTCAGAGGCTGGGCGTGGATCCTGGGACTTGTGTCTGAGTAGAAGCGCCTCGGATGGGGCGTTGGGGTTGTGGGCAAAACGGAGCCACAACCCCCAGGGCGCACGTTTGCCCTTGCGGAGCCTCCGCTGTGGGTGGCACTTTGTGATAAATACCTTTGTGGCACTTTGTGATAAATAAATATGGCTGCTGCCATAGCCGTGGGTCACCTCTCCAGCCGGCTATGGCAATACTCCCACCTCCCGCAAAAGCCCTTAGGAGCCGCGCATCCTTAAGGAGCGAGGAGGGAGAAGGGACTGACTGGCCACGTCAGTCCCTTGTCCCTCCTGAGGAAAAGCCCGCAAGAGCCACGCGGAGCTTGTGTGCGGCTTTTGGGGGCTTTTCCTGCCTGCCTCCCCCCCTGCATTCGCTCCATAGGACGCACACACATTTCCCTTTCATTTTTGGAGGGGAAAAAGTGCATCCTATAGAGCGAAAAATACGGTAAGTGGGTTTGGGGGTTGCAGTTTGGGCACTCTGTCTCTAAAAGGTTCGCCATCACTGGTCTAGAGGACCTTTGGGGGTCCCTTTGAACTCTCCAATTCTGTGAGGCAGCAGTTTTTCTGAATACCAGTTCTGGAAACCACAGAAGGGGAGAGCGCTCTTTTGCTCAAGGCATGCTTTTGCAGGTTTCCCACAGGCCTCTGGTTGGCCACTGTGAGAAGAGGATCCTGAGCCAGATGGGCTATTGGCCTGATCCTGCAGCCTCTTCCGGCGTTCTTGTGTTGAAACGAATCAGAACGAATGCTCATTAAACAGGCCCTCTGGAAGGGCTCTCTCTCTCTCTAGTAAATAGGGCAGCTTCTGGTGGGACTAGAGTCTGCATTATCAGAGGCATGGAGGACTGTCCTCAGTTGACAGGAATATGGAGAGGGGAGGGGAGAGAAATGGCAAGCAGTTGAGTCAAACGGCAAATGCTATTTGACCCTCTTGTTTACCATTTCTTCTCGCATCTGTATGTCTCTGCCAGCTGTGGATAACTCTTCATCCACAAATGCTGCCACCGCCATAACGCTCCTTTGTCACGAAAGTGCTCTAGGACTCTCTAATGTGGTTTCTCCAATATTTTAATATGAGCTGCCCAGAGAAGTTTGCTTTGCTTGTTTATTTACCAGCAAGATTTACATGCCCCTTAATCAAAAACACCTCTGAGCAGTATACATAAAACAATATTACATACAAGAAAATACCAATAAAAGCAAACTTTGAAATCAAGCAGAAATAGAATTTTTCCAAGTATGGACAAACCCAGCAGTTTTAAAACAAAGATTCATAAATTTGGATAGGGTTGCCGAAACAAAAAAGAAAAACCCAGTCTGATTGCTATAGACTAGCCTCCCCCAACCTCCAGATGTTTAGGAAGACTCCCATCGGTACCAGCTGGCACAGCCATGGGATGCAGGGGCTCATGGGAGTTGAAGTCCAAAACATCTGGAGGGCACCAGGTTGGGGAAGTCTGATACAGACCAAGTGGACCTCCAGGTGTTATACAGCCTCCATCACACCTGAACATTTGGCATGATGGGTGGAGGCTGATGGGAGAAAGAGGCCAGCAACATCTGGAAGACCCCAAGTTTCCTGCCCTCACTCTGGACCACCTAGTAGTGTAGCTGTTGTGTAGCGGTGCTTTCACAACTGAGGCTAAAGCAGGGTTTTAGTTTTTAAAAATTAGTATTTAGGGGTGGCTGGCAGATTTGAGTTTAAACCGTGTCTGTTCCTCCATTGCAGGGGGTGGGACTCGATGGCCTTTTGGACCCCTTCCAACACTGCAGTTTTATGATCCTTCCATTTTCCATGCCACATAACTGCAATTTTTTTGGTGTCACTTCTTTGAGGCTATTTGAAAGCTGCTTTTGTGAGATCTGGGACTGCAGTGAATGGAGCTGTCTCTACTCTGTGAAGTTGATTGTGAATGTCTGCACTGAGTTCCCCTTTCATTCATGTCCCTCCATTCATCTTTGTTGTCATGCTACCTCATTTTTGTTCTTTCATTCTCCCCGCCCCCCCGCTAAAAATAACCTCCTTGGGATCTTCATCATCCAGACCTGTAGCATGCACGGTCTGCCTCCTGCCACTCAGCTATAGAGTCACCATGTGTCCTCCTTTACAGGACAATTATCCTCTTTTCATGGCCAGTTCTATAATGCGGGATGGCACTGTGGTCTAAACCACCAAGCCTAGGACTTGCCGATCGGAAGGTCGGCGGTTCGAATCCCCGTGACGGAGTGAGCTCCCGTTGCTCTGCCCCAGCTCCTGCCAACCTAGCACTTCAAAAGCACGCCAGTGCAAGTAGATAAATAGATACAGTTATGGAGGGAAGGTAACCGGCATTTCTGTGCACTGCTCTGGCTTCTGTCACAGTGTCCTGTCATGCCAGAAGCAGTTTAGTCATGTTGGCCACATGATCCGGAAAACTGTATGTTGACAAATGCCTGCTTCCTCAGCCTGAAAGCGAGATGAGCATCCGAACCCCATAGTCGCCTTGGACTGGACTTAACTGTCCAGTGGTCCTTTACCTTTTTTACCATATAATGAGCCAAGTTTAGGCAGATGCTTCAGGGGAAAGTGAGAGGGGTGGCAGGTTTGGATCAGGTTCCTAGCTCATTTCCCTCTCTGGAGGGGCAACCGCCCTCGCCGAAAGGATTCACCCAACAATCCTGCGCCTGATCCCTCTAGCCTCCATTGGCTGGTGGCAGAGATGGCTGCATCTTGCATTCTCCTGCCCCCTGATGGGGCTGTGTGTGTGCAGCTGCTGGAGCATTCTCCTAAACTGCAAATAAACAAACCGAGTTAGTGCATAAGCACTAGGACACCACTGGCTTCCCTCTCCCCATCATGCGCTTGTGCAGACAATGTTCTTGCACAGGTAGTCCAAGATGGCAGCAGCTTGTGCCCTGTTCTGGCTGATGGCTGCAGCTGCTGCCAGTGCCAGAGGAACTGGGTGGGCAGTGTAGAGGCTTGGCGGAGGCTACAGGCATGGCACCTGGCCCAGTTGCTGAGCATGGCCCCACCTCTCTTCTCATGCCTGCCCAGCTTGGAAGCATCTTTGGTGAGGGTGCACGTGGCCTAAGACCCTCTGTAGGAGTGAGATGTGGTCAGAGGAGCCATCAGGTTCGCCTCGCGTAGCAAAATGCAGTGGCGTAGCGTGGGTTGTCAGCACCCGGGGCAAGGCAAGTAATTTGCGCCCCCTAACCCGTGGATTTGCGCCCCCTAACCCGTGGATTTGCGCCCCCTAACCCGTGGATTTGCCCTAACCCCAGATGTTGCGCCCGGTGCGGCCGCCCCCCCCTGCACCCCCCACGCTACGCCACTGGCAAAATGTCTTGGGCCAGCCCTGCCTCTATTTGAAAGGTTGTCAGAGGACTGTTGTCCTCTTGAAGGGCTGTGTGATCCAAGCTTGCTCTGAAGAGAAAGGATCACCTGAAGGAAGAGCTTCAGGTTTGACTTTGCCCATCACCGTTAGTATTTGTACAGTATACTGAGCAGTTCGTAAGACAGTGAGATGCCATTTCAGGTTAGAGTCTCGTGGTTAGACCAGCTGTTTTAAGAGGCAGAACATAAGGAGTGGCCCATCTTGTCCAGCATCCTGTTCTCACAGCGGTCAACCAGATACCTCTATTGGGAAATGCACAAACAGGATTCGAGCACAAGAGCAACGCCCCTCTCCGGTGGTTTCCTTCTGAACTGATGTTCAGAAAGGTTACTGCCTGCCTCCTGGCTAATAGCCATCAAATTTTCCACCATGAATTTGTCTAATCCTCTTTGGAAGCCATCTAGGTTGGCGGTCATCACTACTTCCTGTGGGAGTGAGTTCCATAGTTTAACAATGTGCTGCGCGAAGAACGACTGTTTTTTCAATCTGTCCTGAATCTTCCAACTTTCTGTTTCACTGGAGTTCTAGTTTTATGAAAGAGGGCAAAAATATTTTCTTTCTCCAGTGCATGCTTAATTTTACAAACCTTTTCTCTAGGAGTTTCCTCACAGGGAGTTCCTCTATTTACTTGATCGTTTTGGTTGACCTTTTGTGAACCTTCCTGGCGATTCTGAACTGCGGGAGTTTTTGGTGGGTTTTTCCTTTTTCTTTTTGTGTTTCTACTTTCAACTCTTGCGTCTAGAAGGGAGAGAAGCCGCCCTTCTTGCAAAGAAAGGGGATTTATTTATTTAAATTCCTTTCTGCTGGCCTTCAGCATCGCGGTGGCAGCACTTTCCTGCGCGAGGAGGCGTGTGGGAAGGTCTCACGGAAAAAAGAGCTGTAATTTTAGATGTTTGGATTCTTGTTCCGAGGGGAGACGAAAAGCTGGAGGATGTACTTATGTGGCGAATTTAAAAAGTGGTGTGTAACTGAGACAGGCTCCTTCCAAACCACCAAGAACGCAGAAGCCTCTTGTCTAGCGGGTCCCTGAGTTGCAGCAGCAGAGCCGAAAAGGGAGCTCATTCGGAGCTGCGGGGAGCCCTATAGAGCTGGACCGGGGCAGGGATTCCTTCCCTAGACCATGGAAAATAGACCTGTATCTCTAAATGCAATGGCTGTTCCTCAGCTGCTTCTCTTTAAAGGGAAAAAATGTAGTAACTGCCGCCTTGAGAGATCTCTCAACTGCTATGAGTTCCCGAGGCCAGGATCAGGCAGGATTTTTCAGTGTCCCACCCTCAGCAACCCAACGCCAGAAAATGATTTCAGACCTCCTGTAGGCATGCATTTGGACATTTGACCCAACAAATACAATTATTACCGTTATCCATTGGCTTAGCTTTTTTTAAAAAAAAATTATTGGTTTTTATCATACAAATTTATAAAACATACCACACAATTTATCACAAATACAATCTTATTGGACTTCCATCAGCACCTCTCCGTCTTAATCACTTCTTATGCATTTCCTAACTTAATATTGCCTTTACATCTCTTAACATATCCTCTCTCCTGCATTTTTACAATATTTCTAATCTTATTCCTCACAGAACTTCTTGTAAACCTACAAACGTCGTCTGGTCATCACAAATACTTTTCAAATACCGTATTTTTCGCTCTATAAGACGCACCAGACCACAAGACGCACCTAGTTTTTGGAGGAGAAAAACAAGAAAAAAAAATATTCTGAATCTCAGAAGCCAGAACAGCAAGAGAGATTGCTGTGCAGTGAAAGCAGCAATCCCTCTTGCTGTTCTGGCTTCTGGGATAGCTGCGCAGCCTGCATTCGGGCCTTAAGACGCACACACATTTCCCCTTACTTTTTAGGAGGGAAAAAGTGAGTCTTATAGAGCAAAAAATACGGTAATCCATAAATTTACTCCAGTCTTTGGTGAATTTCTGGTCCCACCGGTTTCGGATCCTTACTGTTAGTTTGTCAAGTTCTGCATAGTCAATTAATTTCATCCTCCATTCTTTTATCGTTGGTAATCCATTGGCTTAGCTAACAGTATTTATAACCCTTGGATAACTCAAAGGGAGTTTTCAGCAGCTGGACAATGTTTCCAAAAGTTCACCAGCGATTTAGTGTGCCATTTCTCTTAGCACATGTAGCTGTGTGTGCAATTTTGCCTGATCTCTATACTCCTTTGCAAGCAGATCTGCATAATTCAATGCACCTTTATAAGTCATTGTCACTGACGTGAGCACTTTCAACGCACAATTTCCCTTAACATACACATGTGGTTTTTTTATATAATATTTTTTATTAATTTTAACATATAAATTATAGTACATACCACAAAACTTCACCACTTATACAATCTTTTTAGCACCTCTGCTGATCCACCATTTTGACCACTTCTTATGCATTTCTTAAATTCATATTGCCTTTAATTATCTTAACTAACCATCCTCCCCTTTATTCATTTTTGCAATACGTAGTTCCAATAATTCACCTCACAAAACTTCTTGCAAACCTACAAATGTAGTCTTATCATCACAATTACTTTTCAAATAGTCTGTAAATTTATGCCAGTCTTCTGTGAATTTCTGGTCCCGCAGATTTCAAATCCTTCCTGTTAATTTATCTAGTTCTGCATAGTCGATTAATTTCATCCTCCATTCTTCTTTCGTCAGTAATTCTTCTTGCTAACATACACATGTTTTGGTTGGAGAACTCCGTCACAAAATTCAGAGCTGGTTGGATTTGAAAGGACAGCTGCATTTCAGTTCACGTATTGTTTTGAAAATTCAAAATGAGGCAGACTTGCATTAAAATGTTAACAGAACCACATTTCTCACTCACCTACCCACCCCTAACTCTTAATGTCCTGGCTGGGGGCAGCTCATTCTCTGACACTAAATTTTGAGAGGCAGGCGGCTAAGAAAGGCGTCCAGGAGCCTCTGCCCCTGTTTCCAATCTTACCTTAGCCAGAAATTCACAAATGGCAGTTGGCAAATAGAGTAAGACATCTGGTGTCCTGCCTCATTTACAATATGGGCATATTACTGAACTGTCGTCGAGGATTCTTGAGACGGGGCTTCCTCAGTGATGGCACCCAGGTGGTGAGAACTCCATATTCTGGGAGATTTTACTCAGGGCCACACCTGGGTGGCTTTTAGGGTTAGGGTCAAAACAGCATTTAGTTTAGAGAGAAGGTGAGAGAGAGAGGGGACATGATAGAAGTTTATAAGATTATGACTGGCATGGAGACGGTGGATAGAGAAGAGTCTTTCTCCCTCTTTCATAATGCTTGAATTCGTGGGTATCCAAAGAAGCTGGATGTTAGAAGATTGAGGACAGATCAAAGAAATTACTTCTTAATTAAGCCTTGTTGTTGTTGTTGTTGTTGTTTGTTTATTTTATTTACCGGTATTTAAACTCTGCTTTTTCCCCTGATGGAACTCAAGGCAGCTTACAGATAAAAACAAAAACCACTAGAAACATAAGACAAATCAATGAATAGAATACAATTAAACACTGATAGAATTAAAACTATATCCATATATAAAATCTGTAAAACGCATCAATAGTTACAATAAAAGATAAACTATGGAACTTGCTCCCACAGGAGACAGTGATGGCAACCAACCTCGATGGCTTTCAAAGCAGAATCCTGCTTAGGGCTGTCTTAAGCATATGTGGCCCTGGGGTGCAAAGATCCACCCAGTGTGCCCCTGCCCGGTTGCCCAGTCCCAGGCGCACAGGAGGGCGGAGCCGGCCAGCCGCCTGGGGTCCTAGCTGGCTCGGTCGCCCCTGAACTCGTGGCACAGAGCCGCCCGCAGCAGAAGAGCTCGCCATGGCGCTCCAACCGACGGACGGGCTCTTATGCGGACTAAACTCAGCCCCCGGACTCTCGGCTTGGCACCCCTGAGAGCCTGGCGCCCGGGGTGGCAACTTGTTGGTTTGCGTGGCGAGTTCCCGCCTCCCCCCAGTGGAAATAAAGACACATGACACAGATATTTAAGGTTAATGGGCTAAAATTGGCCACAACTTTATTGGTTACAGGTGATGAGCGGTATTGGCTTAGGCATTGGTCCTAACTGACTATCCGGCTTCAGCCTGTTTGCTTGAAGTCCGGGAAGGGTTAACACCAGCAGGGGGAGTCCCACTGATGTACATCAACTAGGAACTCCCCCGGGGTCACCGCTCGGGGGCACGCCTTAGGCCCACACCTCCATAGGCTTCGGACAGGGCCAAGCCCCCCGGAATCCTTTATTGGACTACCCTTCAATATGCGGGGGAGGTGATGGCGCTTCCTCCCCCTCCATCTACATAACAATACCCATTCCAATGCCTAACCGCCAATACCAAGGAAGTTGTGACAATTTGCTACGAGGTAGGCGAAAAACCCGGGTGCCCTGCACCCCTAGTGCCTATGGGTAAGACGGCCCTGATTCTGCTTAGAAGCTTCCCTTTGGGCATCTGGCTGGCCACTGTGGGAGCAGGATGTTGGTTTAGATGTATTCTTGCATGCTTTCGACCTAAGCAATCTTTTAAGGTGTTCTCTTTCATGTTTCATGGTGTGCTACTTTCGCCTTGCACAACAAGTGTTCCACTGCTTCAGAAAGTTTTGCCAGTGGAACCAATGAACCACTAAGGGACATTAACCTGGCGCTACGGTGGATGCAGCCCTATCTAACTTTCTCCCTAATGCTACTGAACTGTTTCTCACTTAGAGCAGGTTTGTTTCCTCAGGGCCGGCTCACCCATGAGGCAAAATGAGATAATCGCCTCAGGTGGCAGGATCCACCAGGGCAGCAGATCCTGGTGTTGAGTCCCACCACCCCCCATCCCCTGTTCCTGATAGAGATCTTCCCTGACCCCTTCTTACCTGGCATGGAGGGAGTCACCATTTTGGGGTCTGCCTCAGGTGCCAAAATGTCTTGAGCCGGCCCTGGTCTCCCTTTTCCCAATTGAAATCAGCTGAAAAGCTCTGTGCAGCGACAGAGCCCATCTCAAAGCTGTGCGGGGAGGCTGATCAGAGGCAGCCCTCGTGTGATTTGTGTAGTGCCAAGTTAAAGGTCCAGCGCTGCAGTTATTTATCCTTGTCAAGGAACACTCCCCAGGGCTCACCTGGAAGATCTATCATCTGCATGGGCCTTTCAAAAGCAACACATGAAATAGGGGCATTTCCCTTCCCCCTCCCCCTTCAAGGAACTGCGAAAGGCATTTTGAACGGGAGATCAGCTTTGAACCTGATGAGCTCCACAGATGTCCAGATGAACCAAACCTTAATAAAGCAGCAGCAACCTAAATGTTTCTGTAATTAAACCAATATTGCCTGGAATGATTTTCTTTTCCAGATCAGGAAGTGTCTTGCACCACTGGAATGAAATCTACCACTTTGTGGAACATCTGGCACACAAATTTATAAGGTAAGAAATTTGGCTGATAGTAGAAGGTTGATTTCAAGAAGCTTAAGTGTGATTAGGCTTCGGACGTGCATGTTTACTCGGAAGTAAGTTCCACTATGTTCAATGGGGCTTAAAGGTAAAGGTAAAGGGACCCCTGACCATTAGGTCCAGTCGTGGCTGACTCTGGGGTTGCGGCGCTCATCTCGCTTTATTGGCTGAAGGAGCCGGCGTACAGCTTCTGGGTCATGTGGCCAGCATGACTAAGCCACTTCTGGCAAAACAGAGCAGCGCACAGAAACGCCTTTTACCTTCCTGCTGGAGCGGTACCTATTTATCTACTTGCACTTTGATGTGCTTTCGAACTGCTAGGTTGGCAGGAGCAGGGACCGAGCAACGGGAGCTCACCCCGTCGTGGGGATTTGAACCGCCGACCTTCTGATTGGCAAGTCCTAGGCTCTGTGGTTTAACCCACAGCGCCACACACATCCCTCAATGGAGCTTAGTCCCAGGTTAAAAGTCCTTTTGTTTTGCTGATTAAACATGCATGGAGTCAGGCCTTCATGTCTAATTGTGGATTATACCAGAGGAGAATCAAGTTCTTTCATCTCTCTTGGCTTCAGTTGGGCTTGTCCTTTTGATTCTTCAGAACATCACAGCTGAGAAGAATTCATTGAGCAAATTCACAATTTAACTTGGTTGTGGGAGGGAAACCTCTAGTTTGTTTGGCCTTGAGCTTTCCTTTTGCCTTACGTTGGATCTTGTTTAATTAAAAGAAGGGAGCATAATTTATAATACAGAATAAATTCCAAAATGGATCCCTTCCTTCTGTATTTTCATGAGCAAGTTATCCTAAGGGTTCCACTCTGGTTAGTGACTGAAATAAATCGATTCATTCATTCTAAGGGTTCCTTTCTCCGTCTCATTAAATACTTTGTTTTGGTTTTTAAAAACCAGTCATGGTATACTTCTAGCCCTTGTGTTATATTTTTCTAGATCACTGGTTCCCAAAGTGGGGGGTAGGGGGGGGCGCTCAGAAGCACATTAATCACTTATTTACGATTGACCAGGCTGGATCCTTGCTTCCTGCTCTTATTGCTTTCGAAGCTATTTCCTTAGGTTACATTTGTTTGTATTTATGATTCTGAGTTGCCACAGTTCACAAGATAGCAGTTTTGGAACAGCTGCTGGTTTTCTTATTAATTTGTCACTGTACATCAGTGGTGGGTGAAGGTTTGTACATGTTTGATAAATCGCTACAGACAAATATTTTATGCTCTTAAATTTCCTTCACCCTTCTGTTTTCGTTAATAAGAATGTAGGGGAAAATTCATGCAATATTCTTGGCTGAATTTTGTTGTGTTGTTATCTTCCTTAAGGGACGCGGGTGGCGCTGTGGGTAAAACCTCAGTGCCTAGGGCTTGCCGATCGTATGGTCGGCGGTTCGAATCCCCGCGGCGGGGTGAGCTCCCGTCGTTTGGTCCCAGCTCCTGCCCACCTAGCAGTTCGAAAGCACCCCCAAGTGCAAGTAGATAAATAGGTACCGCTTTATAGCGGGAAGGTAAACGGCGTTTCCGTGTGCTGCGCTGGTGCTGGCTCGCCAGAGCAGCTTCGTCACACTGGCCACGTGACCCGGAAGTGTCTTCGGACAGCGCTGGCTCCCGGCCTCTTAAGTAAGATGAGCGCACAACCCTAGAGTCGGACACGACTGGCCCGTACGGGCAGGGGTACCTTTACCTTTATCTTACCGTTATCTAGTGGGCCGTGCAAGCCGCTGTTCTGAATAATGCTTTTTATAGGGTTAGGGCAGGGGACAGTGGGGATGAGTTTATGGAACCAAGGGGATGGCGACCCAATAAAGTTTGGGAACCACTTCTGCAGAGTCTAGAACCACTTCAGGCTTGCATAGTTGTGCACAGAAGCCTGACAACCAGCTGATCTTTGGCACTGTGTGCTGGACAAGCGCCTGCAAAACTTATTTTGGCCCAGCTATTCCTCTTCACCTGTCCCACATGTGATGTCATAGATTACATAAGCTGTGGGGCAGGTGGAAGTGGCTAGTTAGGCCCTGCAAGCTCAGTTGGTTCCTCACCGGCTTTTGACCTATGCTACAAACCAACAAGTTGCCATGGTGTTCTCCAAAGGTACCTGCAAGATCACCTTACCTCATATCCACCCACTGGACTGCTTTGAACAGTAGAAACGGCAGTGTTTCAGGTGCCCCTTAATACCTGTTCCCTATTAGTAAGAACCTTTTAGTGTGGCAGCACCAACACTTTGGAACTCCCTGCCTGTTGATACCAGACAGGCACCTTCACCTTGCTCTTTTCAGCGCCTGCTAAAGGCATAATGGTTTAGACAACCTACCCAGATGTTTAGAAAGTTGATGCTGGTCTTAATCTGTTTTCTGTCTATTGTTATTTTAACTTTTTTGAACGTATTAAATTTTTCATTTTTCTTAGTGATGAGTTTGTTGTCTTATCTTTTTCATAAGCAGCTTTGTGTTTTACAGTCAAGTGGTCTGTATATTTTATGAAATAAATAAATAAACATACGGAAATATTTCTGACGGGTGCCAAAAAGAATACAGCGAAGATCGCTGCCTGATATCAATAGGCAGGGAGTTCCAGAGTGCAAAAGATTGATTCTTATTTTTTTCAATTCCAGCCCTAGATGGTTCAGAAATGATCCCTGGGTGGGTCCCAAACTCCTTACGTTCATGTTTGTCCATGGTGAACCAAAGTGTGGATTGTAACTCTTGTGTTCCCTTTTTCCAGCCCCCAGCTGAGGATGTCCTTCATTGTTTTCTCAACCAGAGGCTCAACTCTGATGAGGCTCACTGAAGACAGGTAAGAGGAAGCTGGGAAGGCAAGGCTGGTGGTGGGCTGCAAAGGTCTGAGGCTTGTTCATCGTGCACACCTGGCTTTGCAAGGCCAGGAGCAAACATGACCATGTTGTGGACTTCTAAAGAAGTTGGAAGATCCAGGGCAGATAAAAGAAGGGACTTCTTCACACAGTGCAGAGTTAAACTATGAAACTCGCTCTGACAGGAGGCAGTGATGGCCACCAATCTAGATGGCTTTAAAAGAAGATAAGACGAATTCACGGAAAAGAAGGCTATCAAGGCCTACTAGCCTTCACGGTCAGAGGCAGCACTGCTTTTGAGTAACAGTTGCTGGAAACTGCAGCAGGGGAGAGTGCCACTCTTGAACCCTTCTTGCTGGTTAGCCACTTTGAGAAGACTAGGTGGGCCATTGAGCCGACCCAGCAGATTCCTCTTTTGTCCTTATGACAGTGCATCTTCAGTTCTGATGGGATGCTTGCGAGGTCTGGTGCCGACTCTTACAGCCGTGGGTTTGACTTCATATCCCTGTTCTGATTTTTGAACCCGTGTGCCTCTGGGGTTTGAAAACCTGCAAAGCATTTCTTTTTAAAGACTGACGTGGTCCAAAAGCCCTCCAGCACCTTGTCATGGAATATATTTGGGTCCTGGGATGGTGCTGGTGGGATTTGCTGCATTCTTGAAACAAACTAGAAGCTAGCTTTGAGAAAATGCCAGCTGGAATGAGGAGGCTGGTTCTTGTGCACAATAATGACACAACTGGCGTTTTAAGACTGTATCCTTGAAGGATTTCTTTAAAAGCCAGCTTAAAATGATGTGGAGCGTGCCCCAAGTGCTACAATCAGCTCAATTAAAGTTTCCATAGAATCAATCATAACGAGGGAACTTGGGGGAGAAACACTTTTCCCTATCCACTTTCTGTGTGCCACGTGTCGTTTTATTTTATATTGATGATATTCTTTCTCCTGGGGACACCCCCAAAAGTCCCCAAAACACACCTGAAATTGTTAAGCCTTCCAGCCTCATTAACATGATGGTGCTTCTCATCAAGTATGGAATTAAACAGATAATGTTACTGCGAAATGTTAACCGTTCAACTGGAATCTCCCTGGAAAAACAAACCCTTTGCACTAATTGTGAACTGAAGAAATGGGAATTTCTCAACAAATGTGCACTGCCTGTTTTGTGGAGACCCCCTCCCCATGTGTTGGCTGAAGTGGCAATCTCCTTCCCATGGAGATACCAGCAGCATGAGTTCATTCGGAGATAGTCTGAGGACCACAGAGGCGTTATCTTGGCTTGAAAGCCTTCCGAACTACACTTGGCTCCTTCGAGTCAGTTTTCACAGCTGAGTGAAACACCACAGAGCCCACCCTGCTCAGCCTGTTTTTAATCTGTCTGTGTGCCTGCGTTTTGGAAAGATTAAATTGGATGTCCAGGACTTTTAAAAGTCTTTCCCATGAACTCATTAATCTTGAAGTTGGTTTGGATGGAGGAAGAGAGGGAAGAGGGTGGCTGCTTTCACATAAATCTGGAGCCTGAAGATTAGACTCTTGTAATACTAGAGATCGTGGACGTCCAGTGAAGATTCAGGACAGGTAAAAGGAAGTCCTTTTTCACGCAGTGCATCGTTCAACTATGGAACTCCCTCCTGCAGGAATCAGTGATGGATCCGTTTAGCTTCCACAGCTTATAACAATTGCTTTCTCCATTTGCCTCAAGTTAGACTAATTTCCACCCAGAAATTTAGCAAAGGGGGGGGGAATCCATACCCCTGGGCCACCCCCAAACAATGCCCTGCCATACTCTCCTTCCTCTTTTCTGAAGCCAGGTAAAATTGTCTGCTAAGCTATGTTACACCTGCTAGATATGTTACACCAGGGAGGTCCAACTCCCAAGAGACTGCGATCTACTCACAGTGTAAAAAGACTGGCAGTGATCTAACCATTGTTGTTGGATGGATCAAAGTTGTTGGGCTTTTTCTGGGAAGCCAAAGTTGTTCAGCTTTTTTGTAGGAAGCAAACGAATAAAGGAAATGTAAAGTTTTGTTTCTATGACTATGATATATGCAGCTAGCATCTATGTTACATTGTTACAAGTATATGAATGAATGAAGGAAATGGCATATATGAATGAATGAAACTGAATGAGCATTGTGATATACACAGAATATAATCAAGAGTTGATTATATTTAGGGTCCTGAATCCACAGTCAAATAGTGGACCTTAACCTGATGGTCAACTTTTTGGCTAGGAACCAAAAGTTGCTGAGCTTTTTTGGGAAAGGCAAAGTTGTTCAGCTTTTCTTAGGAAGCCAGAGTGCTTGAACTTTTTTTATGAAACAGTAGTTGTTGATATTTTTTATTCTTTTTTTCCTTCTTTTTTTTGGGGGGGGGGAGGAGATCCCTGAAAGACCGGAGATCTACCAGGAACACCCCAGGATCTACCAGTAGATCGTGATCTACCTGTTGGACGTGCCTGTGTTACACAATGCGATTTATAAAATCTAGCTATATAAACTTCATTGATTCATCAAAATATTGTGAGCAAGAAGGTCCAGCTGCTTAAATTTTGTGTAACATGAAGGCGAGGACTGGCTGGGAGGGACAGAATAAAGAACTATAGAACCATAGAATAGTACAATTCGAAGGCCACCTTCCCCAACCCCCTGCAATGCAGGAATACTTACGAGTTGTTTAATAAACTGATCCTGAGCACAGCTTGGGCCCCAGGATACAGTCTAAAGTGCACCTAGGAGACTACCACCTTGCGGAAACTAATCAGGTCTGACCAGTACCTGGAAGGGAGACTGTTCAGTGAATATATCTGCATTCTCTTGTGTTCCATTGATGGTAGAAAGGCAGGATATTGATGTAAGGAAATGTATTACAAAAATGAAAAGAACATGCTTGACATAAGTTTATTTATAAAAATATTTGCATGCTGCTGTGTCATAAAATATACACACTGTATAAGTGGTTTGCAGCAATAAAAACAAACAAATAAAACACAATAAAACCATAAAAGTTAAAAGCAGACATCAATTTACTATTGTGATGGATGTATACTTAATTGCCTGGATTGGCCTGGCGAAATAGAAAGTTTTTCCCGCAGCTGCTTTAAGACAGCACGAAAGGTTGAGTTGGCTAAATTCAGCATCTAAAAATGTGTCCCCTATTTCAACTACGTTGCATTTCATTTCGAATATAGTTTAGAATCTTTATATCTGAATGTTATTCCTCATGCACCAATTTTATCCATAGCGAGTTGGCTTTCCCTCAACGGAGATGTTGTGTTCTGCTGTTTCAGGGAGCAGATCCGTCAAGGCTTGGAGGAGCTCCAGAAGGTCCTGCCAGGAGGAGACACGTACATGCACGAAGGCTTCGAGAGGGTAAATCGCAAACCGCACCAGCGTGACACTTGCTCCCAATCACACTGTGGGTGGGCAGCGGGTGGATCAGGCCCGAAACATTACTGTTTCCAGACATGGCCCCTTATTCTTCGCACGTTCTTCTTTATGGTTCTGATGGTCGTTTTTGTTTCTCTTTCAGGCAAGTGAGCAAATTTACCATGAAAATGTTCAAGGTAAGAATGAGTTTGGGGAGTCACTAAATGGAAGCCTAGGGCTTGCCGATCAAAAGATTGGAGGTTCGAATCCCCGCTCCTGTCATCAGAGTGAGCTCCTGTTGCTCAGTCCCTGCTCCTGTCAACCTAGCAGTTCGAAAGCATGTCAAAGTGCAAGTAGATAAATAGGTACTGCTCCGGCGGGAAGGTAAATGGCGTTTCCGTGCACTGCTCTGGTTCGCCAGAAGTGGCTTAGTCATGCTGGACACATGACCCGGAAGCTGTACGCCGGTTCCCTCAGCCAGTAAAGCGCTGCAACCCCAGAGTCATCCGCGACTGGACCTAACGGTCGGGGGTCCCTTTACCTTTACCTTAAATGGAAGTTGCTTTATTGTCCTGTAAGTGATGGACGGATGGTACCTGCCTCTTCTGCTGGCCTACCTGTGGACAATGTCAGGTTTAGGTCCCTACCCTTGAACTGACTTGCTCATAAAGGGAACCTAAAGAACTGAGGCCAACAGCAGTAACAAGTCTCCAGGCCTTATTGACATATTAAAAGCCAACCTATTGCTGGGTCTAGTTATGGGATCAGCCTGAGAGTTCTTAAGCAACTGAAATGTGGATCTGTGATTTGTCCCTAAGATCGGCTTTTATACCTGAGGACTGGGAAGGGCTTGTTTTGAGTTTACCATTTGTTCTAAAACAGTTTATAGAATTAAAGGATTGCAGTTAGAAAGGATCCTGAGCCTCATCTAGTCCAACTGCCAGCAATGCAAGAGTTACAGATAAAGAATTCATCTAACCTTTGTTGAAAAACTTCCAATGAAGGAAAGTGAGAAAGCTCACAGTTCAAGACTCAGTCCCCAAAACGGCGTTTGATGACCTAGAGCAGGCATAGGCAAACTCAGCCCTCCAAATGTTTTGAGACTACAGTTCCCATCATCCCTGACCACTGGTCCTGTTAGCTAGGGATGATGGGAGTTGTAGTCCCAAAACATCTGGAGGGCCGAGTTTGCCTATGCCTGACCTCGAGTTTAAAATGGAGGAGCAGCCAAACAAGAGTGTAGGAAGAATTTCTGCTTAAGTGGGGTCCTGGATAATGAGAAAGAGCGGGGAGACATACCTAGGTTTCTTACTGAATGTCTATAACTAGCATAAATTTGGGTTTCCACTTTCAATCCAGGAACTGAGCAGGCAGCACAGGAATCCTGGCCAGAGATCCTGCACTAATAAACTGCCCCGAGATATTTGTGATTTGATTTGAATATTATCACGTTAAGGAGTTGGTTTTTAAAGCCGTTCACAATTTGATAGATGAAGTCAGGCAAAGTAAGTTTTGTTGTTGTTTAGTCGTGTCCGACTCTTCGTGACCCCCTGGACCAGAGCACGCCAGGCACTCCTGTCCTCCACCGCCTCCCGCAGTTTGGTCAAACTCATGCTGGTAGCTTCGAGAACACTGTCCAACCATCTCGTCCTCTGTCGTCCCCTTCTCCTTGTGCCCTCCATCTTTCCCAACATCAGGGTCTTTTCCAGGGAGTCTTCTCTTCTCATGAGGTGGCCAAAGTATTGGAGCCTCAGCTTCAGGATCTGTCCTTCCAGTGAGCACTCAGGGCTGATTTCCTTCAGAATGGAGAGATTTGATCTTCTTGCAGTCCATGGGACTCACAAGTGTCTCCTCCAGCACCAGAATTCAAAAGCATCAATTCTTTGGCGATCAGCCTTCTTTATGGTCCAGCTCTCACTTCCATATATCACTACTGGGAAAACCATAGCTTTTACTATATGGACCTTTGTTGGCAAGGTGATGTCTCTACTTTTTAAGAAAGTTTTAGATGGCCCCAATCCTCTTGGGTGATACTTTTTTCCAACTGCTTTCCTCAACTGCCCCAGAAAGCAGTTGAACCCAAGACTAGCAGAGTATCTAAACTGATTTTTCATTCTCATCAGTAATGTGGCAATTAAAAAAAAAACTGCTTTTGGGGGGGGGGTTGGGGGGGCAGGGACACTCTAACCACAAGGTATTTTACAGAGGCTGTTAATTACTGGGGCTTTTGCTTTTTTCTCCCTTGCAGGTAGAAGTCTTGCGATTATATTTAGCTTTGACAAGTGCAAAATGTCATCTTTAGCATGTAATTCTTGATTTCAGAGGCCTCTCGGATTTATTGCAAGGAGCTGCCGGCAACCATCCAAATTACCTTTAATTGGTTCTGCCTCATGATGGTTGTGTGCTTTTCGGTTGATGCCGATGACAAGCCTGGGCCGGGCTTAAGAGCGAGATAACAATCTCCTTGGGAGAAGAATGCATTTTGGCAGGCGGTGCTGCAATCTAGATGATAATATGCTTGGCTCTTCTACTTTACAAGCAATTCTGTCATAGTGGGGCCAGCTCCCAAATAGGTCCAGGGTTCATGAACCTTCCAGAGCATCATTTGCACCCGGGGCCAAACTCTACAGGGTGGAGGGCACAGCAGCAACCATTGATTCATTTGTTTATAGCATTTATATCCCATCTTTTTCTCCAAGGAGCTCAAGATGGTGAACATGGTTCTCCCCCTCCTCATTTAAACCCACAACAGCCCTGTGAGGCTGTGGAGCGATATTGTGACTGCCCCCAGGGCCACCTAGTGAGATGCATGATAACTGAGTGGGGATTTGAACCCTGGTCTCCCAAGCCCTAGTCCAACACCTTAACCACTGTGCCACACTGGCTCTGGCATGGCTCCAACTCTCCCTTCCTCACCCTACTGTAGGACAAGGGTGGGCTGACTCATAGAGCATGAGTCGCTGATAAGTTTTAGAAAGCATGAGTGTGTGCTCACAGTCGTTCCACTGATCTGTGCTTCTGAGTATGCCCTCTTGCTTATGGGCATCAGAAGTATCTTTCCAGTGTCCTTACCATCAATGCCAGCAGTGAGCTACCAGGTAGCCTAGTAGACTCTGCCTTTCCTTCTGGCCACCCATTGCAGAACCGTTAGAATTCCTGCTCCATGATTGGAGTCATGGGATTTTAGTCTATCACATGATGGTGTATATTTTGACTCCACAGAGTGGCAAGTGACGGAGACAGGATGTTTGTGTTACTGTGTTCCATGAGGTGGGACTATTGTCCTTTTTTCTTTTTCTCTTTGCTGTCTGATGCTAGAGAGAGAGGGAGCCATGTTGCAGTGCTCCGTGTGTGTTTATATGTAAATAAAGTAGATTAGCCAAAATGCTGAGTTGCTGAGGTCTGTTACGCAACTGCGCAGACTCTGCAGGTCCCTAAGTGTGCCAGTGCCAGTTGGCATTGGTCGCTGTGATGTTCGGGCTGAAGAAAGCTTTTGAAGCTCCCGAACGATCGACCAGGAGGGAGGGAACATACCAGTCGGGCATATGTCTCTGCCAGAGTCCTACTCGAGTGTAGGCTGAACTCCTGACAAGAACTTGTCTCATGGCATGATGACGTCACACTCTTATGCATTACCCTCTTTATAATTGACTGACAGTGACAGAAGGTGGGGAAATGCAGGATGTGGACCCCTGGCAGAGCATAAGGCTCAGTCCCTGCCACCTTCAGGTAGGCCTGGCTAATATTCCTGATTGAAGCCCTGGAGAGGCACTGTCAACTAGTGTGGACAATACTGAGCCAGCTGGATCTCTTTGCATGCCAAAGATCCCATCTTCCGTCCCAGGTATCTGCAGGCAGAGCTGGAAAAGCCTCTCTGTCTGAAATCATGAAGAACAGCTGCTGCCACTCCGTGTAGACAGCTCTGAGCTGGAAGGACCAGTGATCTGACCTGGGAGAAGGCACATCCTGTTAGATGTCACGGATGGGGTGGAGGAGCCAGTTTCTGTGGCTTGTTCTGGAGGCAGCTGCACATTTGCTGCCATGCCTGGTTTGGTCCTTGGGCAGAAACATGTGATGCTATGTTTAAGTCAACACCTAAGGCAGGCATAGGCAAACTCTGACCTCCAGATGTTTTAGGACTACAATTCCCATCATCCCTGACCTCTGGTCCTGTTAGCTAGGGAATGATGGGAGTTGTAGTCCCAAAACATCTGGAGGGCCGTGTTTGCCTATGCCTGGCTTAAGGTGTAAACGGTGGCTGTGCCGAAGAGGCATTTGGAAGAATCTGTAATGTGCAGGGATGCATCAGAGACCCACAACAGACTGTGCCCGCTTGCTGTGTGTTTGCTTGGTTGCAAAGCCAAGTCTGTTGCTATATACTGTTCAGTAATGGTTGGAAAGGCACAGATACCAGCCATAATTCTTCTCTTGTGGCCTGAACAGCACAATAATGCTGTAGAGCAAGTCTGACTAGAGAAGAAGCAGGACACAAGTTTAATGTACATGCTCCATGGGCTACAATGGCACTCTTAGAACATTGGTGAAAGAACCAGCCATTGCTTAGCCAAACTTACCTTTTGTGCCACACTTTCTAGGCAGAGATCCATGCTTTAAAGCTCCATGTCCAAGTGTTTTGTTTTTTTTTTGTTTTTTTGCACCTGAGTTTTCTTTCTTGCATTTCAGGGGGTTGGACTAGATGACCATCAGAGGTCCCTTCCGACTTCACAGTTCTGTGATTCTATGATTCCATGCATCCACATACCATTTGATAATGCTCCATTTCATCTCCTCACTCACCATATTAATGGAACGGTTTTCCTCTCTTCAGGTTATAGGACGGCGAGTGTCATCATTGCACTGACAGACGGAGAGCTTCACGAGGACCTTTTCTTCTATGCAGAAAGAGAGGTAAATGGGATGGGTTGAAAATCAATGGGAAGATGAGGGGGTGGGCGCCTGGCTCCCCATACCTGCCTGTTCAGTCAAAGGTGGGTTTTGTCAGCAGGGAAATTCTTTGTCTTGCCTTCAGTGAAACTGTGTGAGCCAAATAACCTGCTTATGTGGGTCATGTATGGTTCTTGAATATGTGGAGTCTATATTTCTTCTGATCACGGACAGAAGACCTTGCCCTTTCTCCCTACTAATGCCAACCTGTATTCACACAAACGATGTGAGTGGTGCTGTGGCCTCTTGGGCTTGCCGATCAGAAGGTTGGCAGTTTGAATCCACACAACGGGGTGAGCTCCCGTTGCTCTGTCCCAGCTCCTGCCTACCTAGCAGTTTGAAAGCATGCCAGTGCAAGTAGATAAATAGGTACCGCTCCTGTGGGAAGGTAAACGGTTTTTCCATGCACTCTGGTTTCCGTCACGGTGTTCGTTGTGCCAGAAGCAGTTTAGTCATGCTGGCCACAAGACCCAGAAAGCTGCTTGTGGACAAACGCCGGCTCCCTTGGCCTGAAAGCGAGATGAGCGCCGCAACCCCATAGTCGCCTTTGACTGGACTTAACCGTCCATGGGTCCTTTACCTTTTTTTACCTTTTCCCTGCACACACCAAATTTTAGGGGGCAGAGCTTCTGCATCAGAGGCAAGGCAGTGTGGACAGATGTGATTCCTGGCCTCTGCTCTAGATGTCAAGCTCTTTGCCTGACCAGCCTTGCTGTGGAGAAGCAGGGAATGGTATATGCTGACTGTTCAGTTCTGTGGTCATGGCACTTGCCATTTCACAGAGGAAGGGTTGAGACTGAGCGACCGATCCCAGTACACCCATCTTTTAGAAACCCTCATACTAAAATGCTCCTCCCATCACGATGCAGGGTTGCTGCAGATGGCTTCTCAAGCACATCTCCCTGTACTTGCAAGAGATCGCATAAGTGAACCTGTATGGTTGGGTGTCAGCAAAACCAAGTGTCCACGAGGAAATTATGGGGCCACTATGTAAACAGCAGAGGCAGCCCAGAGGGGTTTCTCCTACCCAGTCCATAGCCACATCTCAGCTGGGATTTGAAAGTTCAAATGCATCCCATCCAAACCACATGTAGCATTTGACCCATCCGTCTAGACCACACTGGCTTCCACTGACCGCCTCCGAGAATCAGCCTGGCTCACCAACACCCAGTTTCATCCAAAACCCTGTTCTTAGCCATGTTCCTTTACAACCCCTATTCTTATTTAAAAAAACCAAGAAAAGGCACAGCCTTTATCTCCCTTCTCCGTGCAGATGAAAAACCAACATTTTATCTCTCTCCAGGTTTTTCAGAAAAGCAAAGGACCCCTTTCTTGGAGACAACTCGTTCATTAATCTTGTTTTGCCTCAGGAGAGAGTGAGCTATCAGGTTCTGTGAGGCCTATGGCATATCTTTGCACCCATAAAGATCATGTTTTGCCTGTCTGACTCTGTCTGCCTGGTGATCAAAACTGGCACGTGTTTTAAGCAAGCCTGACAGCAGACTTTTGATTTCTTTCTGGAGACTCAGGCAGACAAGGGGAACTTTGTCCAGACAAGCTGGAAGCCACAGACTGACAGTTCAGAGGTCTGTCTGATAGATAGATGCATGTGACAAAATGACTGCAGAGTTCACCTAAAATTGCACCTCATTTGGGGAAAGAATAAGAAAATGGAAACAGATCTGTTAGCTTTTCTATGTGCAGGGCCCTTGGCAAGGACTGTATCCTGCAACCATCAAGGAGTAGGAACTGGATCTAGCCCCCAAATGAGAGGTCCCTTGATGTGGAGCGTTGTGAGACCATCATGCCACGTGTCTCCCTGGTGCGATTTTAAAATTTTAATTGAAAAGCAGGGTGTAAGTTTTCTTAAAAAACTCAGAGAGCTGGCTTGGCACCCATCCTGTGCCATCTGTTTGGAATCAAGCCCAGGTGTCCTGAAAGGAAGTGCAGGTAGCAGATCAGAGTGTGGGAGGGGCTGAGGGAAAAACCACATTCGAGCTTCATAAAGGTAAAGGTAAAGGTAAAGGTAAAGGGACCCCTGACCATTAGTCCCAGTCGTGGCTGTCTCTGGGGTTGCGGCGCTCATCTCACTTTATTGGCCGAGGGTACAGCTTCCGGGTCGTGTGGCCAGCATGACTAAGCCGCTTCTGGTGAACCAGAGCAGCGCACGGAAACGCCGTTCACCTTCCCGTCAGAGCGGTACCTATTTATCTACTTGCACTTTGACGTGCTTTCGAACTGCTAGGTTGGCAGGAGCAGGGACCGAGCAACGGGAGCTCAACCCGTCGCGGGGATTCGAACCGCCGACCTTCTGATCGGCAAAACCTAGGCTCTGTGGTTTAACCCACAGCACCACCTGCGTCCCATCGAGTTTCATACATTCAGCCATTTATTACATTTATATCCCAGCTTTCCTCCAGGGAGCCCAAAGGTGGCCTACATACAGTGCCCCACCCTCACAACAAACAGGCAAGGTAGGTTAGGCTGAGAGGCAGTGGCTGACCTGGTGCCTCTCCACTCTCCTCTCAGTCCCCTGGTGACTTGAAGTCCTTGTCTCTCCTAGCCCAGCACTCTTAACCACTCTTAACCAGGCTAGCTCTTAATCCACTATCTCCTAATCCACTTTCCCCTCCATTCGGGTTAGACTGGCATAGTCCACACCCACATGAATTTGCACATGAGGACTCTTTCCTGTTTATGCCAGGAGTTAGTCTGTCCCCTGAATTCTGCTAGAGTTTCAAACTGTCTTCAAAAGCAGCCCTGTGTATCTCACGTTGCAGTATTCTAAGTCATCCAGACTTCCTTTGGTGCTAAATTTCTAGGCACATGTTTGCACTTCTTATCCAAGCATAGAGGTGTTTGGGTTGTTGTTGTTTTTGTCCCGGTGCTTTCCTTGGGAAAAACCTCCATTTCACTGCTGAATCAGAGCAAATAATAAATAAATAAATAAATAAATAAATAAATATTATTAATAATTAATAATAATTTATTATTATTTATACACCGCCCATCTGGCTGGGTTTCCCCAGCCACTCTGGGTGGCTTCCAGCAAAATATTAAAATACAACAATTCAAATATTAAAAGCTTTCCTAAACAGGGCTGCCTTCAGATGTCTTCTAAAAGTCAGATAAAGTGGTACCTCCAGTTACATACACTTCAGGTTACAGAAACTTCAGGTTACAAACTCCATTAACCCAGAAATAGTACCTCGGGTTAAGAACTTTGCTTCAGGATGAGAACAGAAATCGTGCTCCGGTGGCGCGGTGGCAGCGGGAGGCCCCATTAGCTAAAGTGGTGCTTCAGGGTAAGAACAGTTTCAGGTTAAGATCGGACCTCCAGAACGAATTAAATTCTTAACCTGAGGTACCACTGTAGTTGTTTATTTCCTTGACATCTGGTGGGAGGGCGTTCCACAGGGCAGGTGCCACTGCCGAAAAGGCCCTCTGCCTGGTTCCCTGTCACCTCCCTTCTCATAGTGAGGGAACTGCCATAAGGACCTCAGCTCTGGACCCTCAGTGTCTGGGCTCAACGATGGGGGTGGAGATGCTCCTTTAGGTATACTGGACCGAGGCCGTTTAGGGCTTTAAAGGTCAGCACCAGCACTTTGAATTGTGCCTGGAAACGTCCTGGGAAAATCAGTGGAAAATCCAATTGCCATTTGCTCCAATTCAGTGTTAAAACACAGGACCTCTGATCCCTCAGGCTGTGCTGAATGGCCATGCAGGGCCAATGCATCTTTTGCAAGTTGGCCACTGACTGTGGTATCTATTCCTTGTCAGAGAAAGCAGCCTGGCCAAACCAATCCCAATTCCTCAGTAACAGGATAAGGCAACTGGATGTGCTCCATGCACAACGTCCCCCTCCCTGGATTTGATTTGATTTTTTTGCAGTGGGTGGAGTTGGGAGTTCAGGCCAGCGGTTGTCACAACTGGGAGATCACCCTCCTCCCTGCATGAATGTTGCAACAAACCACTGCCATTTAAACACACAAAAGGAAGCAAAAGCTTTAGGGTGGCTGAGCCAGGTTTTTCGGAGCTTTAAGAGGGAGCTTGGGACATGGGTGGCGCTGTGGTCTAAACCACTGAGCCTAGGGCTTGCCGATCGGAAGGTCAGCGGTTCGAATCCCCATGACTGGGTGAGCTCCCGTTGCTCTGTCCCAGCTCCTGCCAACCTAGCAGTTCCAAAGCATGCCAGTGCAAGTAGATAAATAGGTACCCCTCCAGCGGGAAGGTAAACAGCATTTCCATGCGTGCTCTGGTTTTGCCAGAGGCTTAGTCATGCTGGCCATATGACCCGGAAGCTGTCTGCGGACAAAGGCTGGCTCCCTCGGCCAGTAAAGTGAGATGAGTGCCGCAACCCCAGAGTCGTTCGCGACTGGACTTAATTGTCAGGGGTCCCTTTACCTTTAAGAGGGAGCATGGCAGGCAAAAGAGTCAGTGTTACAGAGCCGTTATTTCTCCAATACATCCTAGGTCAGAGTGACATGTCGTTAGTTGGGTAGTCTCCTGTGCGTAGTTTTATTGACTCTTAACAGGATTTTGATCCTTGATTCAGGCTGATTGTGTAACTGCTCAAGGGTGAAAGAGATGCTGTATCAGGCAGCCTGATGAAACGCAACACTGTGATGGTGTGAAAAATTGGATTTGTTCTGACCAGAAGCTGGAGGGAATTATTAACTGGAATGGAAATGTGGAGGTGGTGGTGAGGTTTCCCCCACATCCCCAGTAAAAGTAGAATTTTGAGCCTTGAACACCCAAATGGAAAGATTCGTTTTGTTGAATGAAAATTAAGGAAGTCCAGCAATAAAAATAAAAATAAGTGATGATAATAAAACTTGGGTGGAAATAAATTTGCATTTGCAAGAAACAGGTCCACTAGCTAGATCTGAATTTCCCCCCTTTCTTCTTTTGTCTCTCATTTTAATCACACTGTTTTTGTTTGTTTTCTGATATGTAATAATTTGTTTTATGACAAGTCACCTTGGGATCCTCTTCTGGGACTGAAAGGGGGCATATGAGTTTTCTTCTAAAATGAAATACATCAATTCTGAGAATATAGCATTCATCCTTAATAATGCAAATGCTATCATTTAAATTTCAGGAGGTGACTGGCTTCTGTACCTGCTCTCTGGGCCTGGAAGCATATTCTTGCTTTGGAAGCTCCTGGGCAAATGGATCAGGTCCAGCTTACTGGTTGGCAGTGGGCAGCCCAGTGTGATGTAGTGGTTAGCGTGCTGGGCTAGGATCTAGGAAGGACCAGGGTTCAAATCCCCACCCAGCCATGAAATTCACTGGGTGATCTTGAGCTACTCACTCACTCTCAGCCTAGCCCACCTCTGGGGAGAAGCTGCAGTATGTATGCACCTTGAGCTCCTTGGAATATAAATGTAAAGGTGGAATATAAATAAAAAATAAAAAATGATATAGCGATGGCAGAAGCACCAGTCAGAAGGCTGGACTCCTCTGGGCCTACCATTTTCATTTGAGAAAACTAAAGTTCAATACCTCCCTGTTGGCTACCATGGGTAAACTTCTTTTCCCCTTTTGACAGAAGTGGATGAAATTTGAAGGAAATATCTCTTTTCAATGTCTCCATTTCCTGTAACTTTAAGACGCTCTCTTTTCCCTACTGGTGAACTTGTTAGGCGTCGGCAGGTAAAATGGCTGGATGGTTGGGTGGGTGGGTAGGAGAGAGTTAGTCATCACTTCTTTAAAGGAAGCTCAAACCTGAAGGAAGCCACAAAGCCAAGCCATGAAAACCATGTTCACATGATTATGTCTTTAATCTGTGTGGGTAATTATCTATTCTTTATTCTCTTGCTCAAGGCAAACCGATCCCGTGACCTTGGGGCAACTGTGTACTGCGTTGGTGTGAAAGATTTCAATGAAACACAGGTAAGTTCCCAATATACCAGATTTGCACAAAACAGCAGGTTTTTTTTTAAGTGTGTGTGAACTCTATCTTTTACAGGAACATTTTGTAAGAATGCCAGCAGCACTTGCACTTTGGAACTCCCTGCCTATTGAGATCAAGCAGGCGCCTTCGCTGTAATGTTTTTGGCGCCTGCTAAAAACATTATTGTTTAGACGAGCCTACAAGATGTTTAGAAAGTTAACGCGAGTTTAATCTTTTGTGAGCCTATTGCTATTTCAACTTTTTGCAGCTTTAAAATTATTGTTGTTCATTTTTCTTGGTGATAAGTTTATTCTTTCATCTTTTTTGTAAACTGAGATTGGGTTTTTTCCACAGTCAAGTGATGAATAAACTTTATGACTAAAATAAGAGACCCAGTGCTACTTATGGCATGTTTGCTCAGTTCCACACCTCCATTCTCCACATATGCTAATGTTATAAGAATTTTAAGGTCTTATAAATATATAATAAATGTTCACAAATGTACCAAGCAAACACATATATAAATATATAAACCACTTGCCTAAAACCCACAGGAAAAGTCCTAAAGCCATTTTGACTCTTTCAGTCAACTCAAATATTTCTCTACAAGGTTGAAGGAAATGCAGAAACTTCCCCATTGTCTGTGTCCTCACAAATCTTGCCTTAAGGGCACATTTAAGGTATGAATAGGGTGAGCCTGTGACCTGGCTCAGAAATTAAGTATTATCGTTACAACAGGATGGCCAGGCTCCCCAGGTAATCCAGTCAAGTGACCATTAACAGGTAACCTGGCAGACAGGGTAAAAACAACGCACTCAGATTTCTGTTGTAGACCGCCTTTTCTGCGATGTAGGTATGATGTATCTGGGGGTGGGGGTGGTCTTGGGCTACACCCCTTCTGTGATGTATGTATGGTGTTTCTGGGGGTGGTCTTGGACTCCAGGGCGGGCAATTTAAAATGTCTGTATAAGGGCAGGCACACCTTTCTTCTGGGTCCTCCTCCTCTCTCCTGCGTGTGGGAGAGCACCCTGTTGCGACAGTTAATAAAGATCAGGCTTACTAGCTGATTTGCTTCTCAATATTCTCTGGTTGGTCTCTGTTATTTTCTCTGACCGATAGAGAACCTAAGAAAGGACTCTATATGGGCTCTTGGGTACCCCATAAGGGAAAAGGAGCAGTTTTATTACTTATAACACTAACCATCTTCAAATACCCAACGGGCTGTAACATTTAAGATGGAACAAGCTTGTTTTCTGCTGCTCCAGAGGGGAGGACCCAAACAACTGATTCAAATCACAAGAAAGGAGCTTCCAAGTAAATATTAGGAAGAGCTTTCTGACAGTAAGAGCCGTTAGACAGTGGAACAAGAGTCCCCCTGAAGGTGGTGGACTTTCCTTTGCTGGAGGTTTTTAAACAGAGGTTGGATGGCCAGCTCTCAAGGAGCCTTTTAGCTGTGGCTCCTTTAGCAGGGGGTTGGTCCAGATGACCCTTGGGGATCCCTTCCAATTCCAAGAGACTATAAAACAAAAACAAAGCATTTTATGTTTTTGAAGGGACTGCAAATCCTGCTAAACCCGATTGTGGGGCAAAAGAAATCACAGTGCATTGGCCACTGGCACGTTAAAAGCAAACACACGAAAACCACCGTTGCCTGTTCGCCACAGCCCCTGGGTTGCTTGGCCAAGACTTTGCGTTCAAGTCCTCCTTATGACATTGTTTGCTGGCTGCTGACACGTTTGACCCTTTTTGTTGCTGTTCCAGCTGGCACGGATCGCTGACAGCAAGGATCACGTCTTCCCCGTGAATGATGGCTTCGAAGCTCTCCAGGGAATCATTGACTCCGTAAGTATCACTTACCATTGTGTTCATTTTACGACTCTTGTAAAATCACCAGTGTTGTTGCCAGAAACCAGGCATTTATCACTATCCTGACATCCGAGGGCCTCCTCTTCTGTAGTAGCAGGAATGGAACTGAAGGGCTGGACCTGGGTGGGGGGTGGGAATGGGCTTGGATGATGGACAGGAGATGCCACAGGCTTGTTTACGGTTAGCAAGTACAAAGCGTGGCAGATTCGCTGTTGCAGATGAAGTGCTCCAGTCAGGCTGCAGGGTTGCAAATCCTTCCATTTGGAGTGGGGGCCAGTGGCAGGCAGCGCAATCCTAAGCAAGCCAGCCCGCTGAGTGCCTCATAGGATTGCAGCCTTAACTGTGCAAGTGGCACGATTGAGGTTGTTTCAACCATGATTTAGATCTGTTCTTAGTCTGTGCTTGCGAAGGTGAAGCATGCATGAACAATGGAGCCAGTCAGAAAACTACCGTATTTTTCGCTCTATAAGACGCACCAGACCACAAGACGCACCTAGTTTTTGGAGGAGGAAAACAAGAAAAAAAATATTCTGAATCTCAGAAGCCAGAACAGCAAGAGGGATCGCTGCACAGTGAAAGCAGCAATCCCTCTTGCTGTTCTGGCTTCTGGGATAGCTGCGCAGCCTGCATTCGCTCCATAAGACGCACACACATTTCCCCTTACTTTTTAGGAGGGAAAAAGTGAGTCTTATAGAGCAAAAAATACGGTAAATGCAAAAGGGAGTATCGGATCAATTTGTTTGAATAAGGGAATGTGGTTTATTTCTTCTTGTTTCTGGCTGGCAGCCTACGAAAAATGTGTGAAACATGGTTGGAACAACATGCAACAACCAGGAACAACATGCATATAATGACGTCTGCCTGAAGCGCCACCAAGAGCTGGTTTCACATGGCAAACGTCATACTCCCACAGATGTGCCCTAGCAACTTTGAGTGGATTTATTTTCACAGCGTCAAGGTGTGGATTTCCCAGTTCAGTTGCACAGAAGGGGCAGGTAGACATGAGCCCAAGGCTAAACGGACGTATCAAGGGATTGCAAACAACTACTGTGGCGTGTTTGAGCCACAAATGCACTCCACTGGAACAGCCTGCCTTCTTGCAAGGCAAGCATTGCAAATTCGGTTTCTAAGCAGATAAGGTAACAAACATCCCAGGCTACAGCAAGGAAAAGGAAGGTAATAAAACCCTTTAGCAAATTCCTTCACACTTCCTCAAAAACCTTTTGGCTCGCTTTTACAACATCCCATCCCAACATGGTTTTAACACTTAAAACAAAAACAAAAAAAACTGCCTATCCATTAGTCTATACAGATGGATGACCATCTGTCACAGATTCATCTGCGATTCCTGCATCACGGGGGTTGGACTTGATGACCCTTGGTGTCCCTTCGAACTCTACAATTCTACGTTTCTGTACATCAGTATGTTTATCCGGTACATGAGCCTACCTTATTGCAAGGCAAATTGGATCTTGGCCCTCCTCTTCTCTTTCCTAATGTTTGTTTCCAAATTGGACGGGAAGCACCAAATGATGTTGGATCATCAGGTATTGTGAGATTGTAAGAGAGATTTCGTTTGCAGGCTTTCATTCCTTTTGCAGCTGTTCTTAATGGGTTCCAGAAGCAGTTGCCTGTGTGTGTGTGTGTGTGTGTGTGTGTGTGTGTGTACACGCACATGTGAAAAATCTGGGCAGAGCTGATTATCCGAGTGCTTTCTGGGCTCCTCCCAAACTTACTAGCAGCAATCAGGTTACCCAAGGGTCGCTGTGAAATGATAAAATCTCATAATGGAGGGATCGTGTATGTGTGGTGCAGGCATGGCAAGGAATAGCATTCTATGCGTTGAGGAAAAGCTGTACGTTTCCCCATAAATTGGTTGATTATATCTTTCTGGGCAGTCAGAATCTCAGCACAAGGGATCCGTGGGTGGAGAAGCACAGGAAATAACAGGCAGAGCAGCAGCAGCAGCAGAAAATTGTGGTCCTGGGAGTGGGGGGTGGGGGCCAAATCCAGCCCGGCGAAAGAGAGAGAGGGTCTAGCAGGGGCTTCATAGGAGCTGCTCCCCTGAAAGAGCTGCTTTCAATGCAGAAAGTGGAAGGAGGGAGACATCCATATGGAGTGTGGTGCAGTGAAATGGTTAGGGTGTTGGATTGGGACCTGCGACAAGAAGCTCACTGGGTGTGACCCAGGGCCAGTCACTGCCTCTCGGCCTAACCCACCTCCTAGGGTTGTTGTGGGGCTAAGATGGGGAGGAGAAGTACCGTATTTTTCACTCCATAAGATGCACCTGATGATAAGACACACCTAGTTTTTAGAGGAGGAAAACAAGGAAAAAAATATTCTGAATGAAACAGTGGGTGTATGATTTCAGTGGTTCATGCTGTGGCCACAGACATGATATGTGATTTGACGGTGAGTTTGGGGTAGCCCAATGCAAAAATCCTGAGAATCCATGTGGATCTGTGCTTTGTAACCACAGTTTTGCGCCATTGTGGCCCCACGAAACAGTGGATGTGTGATTTTTTTTGGTGTAGGCTGTAGCCATGGACATGCTATGTGATCTGATGGTGAATTTGGGGTGACTCAATGCGAAAATCCTGAGGATCCATGTGCTTTTACCTCCCCCCCTCCCAGGCAGCCTACTTTATCGCTAGCGTCCCTTATCTCCCTCCTAATCACTTGCCGATCAGCTGCTCAGCGGCTTCATTTCAACACCCTCTTCCATCTTTCTTAAAAAAAAAAAAAAGCACAATCTGCTTTTCGCCCCTGGGCAATTTGGCTCCAGGGACCATGCATTCGCTCCATAAGATGCACAGACATCTCCCCTCACTATTTAGGAGGAAAAAAGTGTGTCTTATGAAGCGAAAAATACAGTATGTACGCCGCCTAATAAATAAATAGAATAAAGTGTGAAATCAATCCCTCTGGCACCCTTGGGTGCATGCTAGATTATATTTATTTATTTTATTGTTATACTGCATTTCTATTCCACTGTTTTCTGCAGTGAGCTCAAGGTGGGGTTCATTGTCGTCCCCCACCCCATCTCATTTAATCCCCACAACAATCCTGCAAGATCGCTTATGCTGAGAACTACATTGACTGGCCCAAGGGAAACCAGTGAGCTTCATGGCTGAGCGGGGATTTGAACCCTGGTCTCCCACATCCTAGTCCAAAACTCTGACCACTACACCACACTGGCTGATCACTATACCTCACATTGAGGGCCAAGCTGGCACCAAGGGCAATCCCGAGAGAGCCAGCGTGGGGCAGTGGTTAGAATCCTGAGCTAGGGTCTGGAAGACCAGGGTTCAAATCCCCACTCGGCCGTGAAGCTCACAGGGTGACCTTGTGCCAGTCACTCACCTCGCTGGGTTGGTTTGGACCTAACCCACTTCACAGGGTTGTGGAGATTAAAGGAGGAGGAAGAGTAGACCCATGCATGCCACCTTTAAGCTTTCTGCAGAAAAAGGCAGGATATGAATGCAGTTAATAAACAAACACCCAGCAGATCCCTGCAGTCTGCAAGAGATTTGCAAGTTGCAAAGATCTCGGAAGCCTGCTCCATAGTAACTCAGAGGAGCAGGGCCTTTAGTGTGGCTGCCCCTCTTCTGTCCCTGTCCAGATTCGACAGGCGCCCACCACCCACACTTTCCAGAAACAGTTGAAGACATTTTTGCTTCCATAAGCATTCTCAGCTGGATAAATGGGTCTTTCCCATGTCTGCCCACTTGTCTGGGTTTTAGTCCTGTTTTAAATGTATTTGTTGTTTTCTGTGTTTCTGTTTTAAATTATCTGATATGTAAATCACCTTGATGTGGTGGTTTTAGAAGACAACTAATAAATGAACTGTCATCACCATCACCATGGAAACCTAAGACCATTGGGGACAAACCATCATTTTTAATGCCAAATGAGCTGAGCCATAGACCAGCTGTGCCCAACCGTGGATTTTGTAGGGTTTTTCTTCCTCTTCCGTATAGAACACTGTGGCCCCCTTTGTTTCTCATGTCAGCTTGAAGAATAGCTTTTAAGGATGTTTTAAGCTTTGCTTCCCGTACCGTCTGCCTCTTATTCCTTTTGCCTCCCTGTTGCCTCTCACCAAAGAAGTTTTGTGGGTTTTGGCTGTTGATACAGAACAGAACAGAAAACATCCACGGTGGTTTGGAAGGTGATGGATCAATTAACTGTAAGAATGAATAAATGCAACTCAGCCTTTGTTCTTGGAGACTGAATGGCAAGGAGGAGTTTGGAGGAGGGTTGCTTTGTTGTGAACTGGCACCCTGCTCTTGCTCCTCTCATGGTTGATCTGCACATTCTTACAAAATAATTTCATGCACGGAAAGCCCCATAAGTGTCCTGTCTACCCCTCACAAAAGGAATCAGGCCTGGCAAAGGCTGCCCTCCTGAAACAGCCCCCACTCCCCACGGCAGAGGGGAGAGCAGGGAGACAGCTTTTATGAGGCCTTTGTCTTGCTTCGCTCTGAGGCAATTTTCTTTGCGGCTTTCGAGAGGGAATTTTTGCAGATCAGGACACGAGTTCAGGAAAAGGCCTCAGTCGTGGGCTTGTCAGACCGCTTGGAAATTCTTGATTCGTTCTGAAAAGACTTTACACAGTGAAGCACCGAAAGGGTTGTTTGTATTCTTTAATTATTTCATAAAGTTTATACACCGCCGGATTGTAAGGAAAAGAAAAACGTCAAAGTGGTTTATGAAACGATAAAACAGTAAAATCAAGAAAAAATGGGAATTCTAACGTTGAAACATACATACCTGTATTTTAAATTGTCCCCCCCCCCATTATTTTTTTATTGTAATTTTACTGGTGTTAGCCGCCCTGAGCCCGGCTCTGGCCGGGGAGGGCGGGGTATAAATACATTTTATTATTATTAGTCAAAATCCTAAAACAGATTAAAATCACCTGAACTTTCTGAGCGTCTGTCTAAACAATAATGGTTTTAGAATATTTTTAGCAGGCTTTTAGATTATTTTTAGAGTACAGAGAAGGCACCTGCTTGATCTCAATAGGCAGGGAGTTCCAAAGTGTTGGTGCTGCCACACTAAGCACTGATTTCCAATCCCTGGGAGAGGAGTCTCCATGAGCAGCTCAGGTTTCGTTTCCTCAGAGTTATAATAATAATAAATAATAATAAATTTTTATTTATACCCCACCCTTCCCGGTTCAGAAAACCGGGCTCGGGGCGGTTAACAACAAATTTAAAACACTTAATTGATGCAAGAAAAAACAGCATAAAATACAGTATAAAACATGAATAACAATAAATTTTCTAAAATCAACTCAGAGGGGTGTTATGTACTGAGCTGAATAGGATGCAAACTGCAGCAGTCTGATTGGTCCTAGAACAATAGGATCCAAAAGGCAGCAGTCTGATTGGTCCTAGAACAATAGGATTCAGAATGCAGCAGTCTGATTGGTCCTAGAACAATGCAGCAGTATGATTGGTTGGCAGGAACCACCCAATCATGCTCCAGATAGAAGTGAATCCACAACCTGATTGGCTTACAGTAGAATTCCGGAATTAGCCAATCATTTGCAGCCCATTGTGTAAATAATGTATATAAAGCAGATACTTTGAGGGGACTTTGATTCATTCCTCCTCACCACTATGAGCTGAATAAAGAGCATGAAATCACTTTGCGACTCTGAGTATATTTCAAGGGGGAAATCCATCCAATAAACATTAGACGTTCACCAGGGCTAGTTGGCTAAATTGAATGTGTGGCTGGAGATTGTGGTGTCTTTTTTTTGAGATATATGGGTTTATTTACACATATATACAGGCTGAGCTGAAGATGGAAGGGCTTCCCACATCCACACCCCAACTTATTTTGGGTTTCCAGTCGCCACCCCACAAAGCCGTCGCTTTGGAGAAACCAGGGTCCACATCTCCACTCACTGGGGGACCTTGGGGGCCAGTGGCTGACTCTCAACCTCACCTACCTTGCAGGGTTGTTGTGGGAATTAAACGCGGAGGGAGAGAACCTTGAGCTCCTTGGATAGAAAGTTGGGGTAGAAATGCATTAAATAAATAAATAGTGAGCCATGGTAGGACTCCATGCCATGGAGAGTCACTGCTGGCATGGCGTGAGGCCCACCAGACCTGTTATGTACTGAAGTTCTCACCCTGGGCCAGCAGGGGATACTGTAGATACTTATGCAAATAAGGGATCGAAAGTGATTTTCAGTGATTGGATAGTTTTAGAAAGCTGTTACAGTTAAGTTGTACTGGAGCTCTATATAAGCAGGCTGACTGAACCCTTCAGTTCAGTTCTGTCCTGGCCTGTGAATAAACAAGAGCTGTTTGAAGAATCGCTGTCGTCTGATATGTTCACCCACAACTTAACAAGATTGAATGCAGGATACCAACCTCAGACAGTCAAAAGAGCGAAAGAGTTTCATCAAGCCTCCAACATGGCCGGTGGGTTGCATTTTGGCTGGCGGGCCGCTGGTTGTTTAGACCCTGCAGCACTTATTTCCACAGCTCTGTTTACAGTTCTCTTGCTGCAAAACAATGTTTGGAAATAAGTTTTTTTCCCCCCCTACCCCCTTCCCACCCTTGAGGTTTTCAGCTTGGATAAAGCTTAGTGATGCTCAGGCTATGTAAATAAAATTAAATGCTCGCTGCGTGTAATCGTCAACAGATTTCATGGGGCCGTGACTCACCCCAAGGATATACAGTCAGTACACAGAGACAAAGTGAAGATCGCGAAGGAAGGATGAGCCAAGCTGCCATTTTCTAAACTTCCGTATCCGTTCTAAACAAAAGCTCTGCATCCATTTTCATCTTATTTGACTGTCTAGTTCAGCTTCAGAGACTTGGGGGAAATGGCGCAATGTCATTAAAACAGCAAAACATTAAATCAGATCAGCTTATCAGAATCATTGATATGCACTAGGGGTATTTATTTATTTACTGCATCTGTGTGTCACCTTTTCCTCCAAGGAGCTCAAGATGACATACATGGTTCTCCCTAGGGCTTTTTTTCAGCCAGAATTCAGTTCTGGCCCTTCTCAGGTTGCCATTCTAAGGGAATAAGGGATGGAGGTTTTTATGGGGAGTTCCAGAACCCCTTTTTCTAGAAAAATAGCATTGGTTTGCCCCCACCTTGCCCCCACAACAAGCCGGCAAGGTAGGCAAGGCAGTGTCTGGCCCCCAGCAGATTTGAACCCTGGTCTCTCCCAGGTCCTAGTAGTCCAACCCTCTAATCACTAGCCATGGCCCCCAATATTCACTTTGTGTCTGTGCTTAAAAAAAAAAATCAAATCCTTTTGCTCTGTGCTCCCTCTGCCTCAGTCTGTGATTTGGGTTCTGAGCAAAATGAAGCTCACATTCACTCTTATGAGGAGTTTTTAAATGGCGATATCCCCCCCACACCCATTTTGGCAGAAGTGAATGAAATTGGCAGGCACAGGATCCTCCTCAGAGTGGATTAAGCCTGACAAATTGCAGGTCTGGGGGCTTTTGTGGGAGAGGGTTTCCATTCCCCTCCTAATCCCTATTATGACAATATTCTCATTACAGACCAAGCAAAGCTCCAAAATCCCCACCACTTTCATTTTTAGATGGGTGGAAGCAGGGTTTTCTCTCTTATTCTTTATCATCTTAAAATAACCCAGAGAGGAGTGAATGGTGTATATAATTTTTTCATTTATTTAAAATATTGGCATTCATGCCCGCTGCCTTTGTTTCCCAATGCTTGAGTACCTTGGAAGTGGATACTCAATCCCAGGAGCTTTCATGTCAAGCCTGGTTATGCCATCTTAAGCGATGCCTAACTGCCGAGCGAACAAACAACTTTAGTCAATTCTGAAAATGTAGAATTTCGATGTTTAAAAAGCTGGTTTTTCTTCTTAGTAGAGCTTAAATTTTGGGTTATAAAATGGGAGATTTGGGCAATTTGCCTCCAAACTGAAAGCATGCTCTGAATTTTGAAATCTAAAATTCAAAGTCCTGATTAAGGCCTATAAAACCGTATGCAGATTAGGTCCAGGCTATCTGAAAGATTGTATTCCCTCATCCGGACCTGCCTGGGTTTTTAGATCTTCAGGGGCGACCCTTCTTTTGGTCCTGCCACCCACCCTCTCAGGCACACTTGGTAGGGACAGGGCCTTCTTGGTGGCTGCTCCCAGACTCTGGAACTCCCTCCCTGGAGAAGCCAGACTGGCTCCCTGCTGGCTCTCCTTCTGCCAGCAGGGGAAGCCCTTCCTGTTCCAACAGGCATTGGGAAACTGACTGTTTTTGAGGAAAGAGCTGCCACTGGAATGTTTTTATTGTTATCTGTGTTTTTAATGGATCGTGTCAATAGTATTTTAATTTCTATCAGTGTTTAATTACATTTTAATGATTGCCATTTCTATGTTTTTAGCTTTTTCTGTTTTATCTGTGTGAGCCACCTTGAATCCCAGACTGGGGGAAAGTCAGCATATAAATAAATAATGATAATTTTGAAATCTAAAATTCAACATTTGAATCTAGAAGCTTTTATGCTTACATACAAAAGTATGAATTTTGGATATTGTGATGAAGATTAGTGGTCTCTCCCCCCCCCCTTTCAGTTTTGCACTCTTTTATCACTAGTCTAATTTCTAGAAATGCTTCCTTATTCTCTCTCTCTCCCTCCCTCTTTCTCTCTCTTATCTCTGGCAGTTCCTGCTTACCTCTAGACATTTCCTCTGCTTTCCTCTTCCAAGATTCACCTTTATTCCTGAGGTGTCAATTGCTTAGAAGAATCTGCTTCTCTTCGGTTCCTGAATCCCTGGTATTTGTATGAGCCCCGAAACCTCTTTTCAACAATCTGTGCAGACTTTTAAAGAGCCCATGGTTCCATCTGCATCTCTTTTGCAGGCAGGTGTGAAAGCAGCGCGCTAGAAATGGATAATTTCCCCATGCTGAAATATCTCCGATTTTTTAACACAGAATTTATTTGAGCTTCTCCCCCACCCTGCCAAAAATCAAGGGGGCCTAGATAACTTTCCCCAGCCAAAATAGGGACCCCACTCTGGTCCTCTCCATCCCACACCTGCCACCTTTCCCCAGGCATACTTATGCATCCGTCAATTTGGGCTTCTCCAGTTTCTAATGTTTCCAGTCTTACATTAAGTTTACCGCATATCAGTAAAAGTTTGCAATTTTAAAAAAATCCTCATGAAAAATTGTTAGCATTTTGATGCAGATTGCTTCCAATATGCACATTTTTGCATATGGTTTTCCTTATTATAAGGGACGCGGGTGGCGCTGTGCTCTAAACCACAGAGCCCAGGGCTTGCTGATTGAAAGGTCAGCGGTTCGAATCCCCGCAACAGGGTGAGCTCCCATTGCTCAGTCCCAGCTCCTGCCCACCTAGCTGTTCGAAAGCACGTCAAAGTGCAAGTAGATAAATAGGTACCGCTCTGGCGGGAAGGTAAATGGCATTTCCGTGCGCTGCTCTGGTTCGCCAGAAGCGGCTTAGTCATGCTGGCCACATGACCCAGAAGCTGTCTGCGGACAAATGCCAGCTCCCTTGGCCTACAGAGCGAGATGAGTGCCCCAACCCCAGACTCGTCCGCGACTGGACCTAACAGTCAGGGGTACATTTACCTTTCCTTATTATACTGCAGTGGTACCTCGGGTTACATATGCTTCAGGTTACATACGCTTCAGGTTACAGATTCCGCTAACCCAGAAATAGTACCTTGGGTTAAGAACTTTGCTTCAGGATGAGAACAGAAATCGTGCTCCGGCGGCACGGGCGACAGCTGGAGGCCCCATTAGCTAAAGTGGTGCTTCAGGTTAAGAACAGTTTCAAGTTAAGAACGGACCTCTGGAACGAATGAAGTACTTAACCTGAGGTACCACTGTACATATGTGTGAGTTATAGCCACATATATGCATCCATAGGCAAAAGTTCCCCTAATATACACATTCGAGGGTTTGAGAGTTGCAGGGTAGGTGTCGGAGAAGTTTTAAAAAAGCAAGCTGCGTTTTAGTTTGGTATTGTTAAACTATGATACTTGCTCCAACAGGAGGCAGTGATGGGCGCCAACCTGAATGGCTTGGACAAGTTCACAGAAGAGAGGGCTATCAATGGCCGCTAGCCACAATGGCTAGGCTCTGCCTCCACATCTGGAGACAGCAATGGCTCTGAATAGCAGTTGTTAGAAACCACACAAGGGGAGAGGGCTCTTGTGTTTGAATCCTCCTTGTGGGCTTCCCATAGGCATCATTTTGGCCACTGTGCGAACAGGAGGCTGGACCGATGGGCCACTGGTCTGATCTATCAGGCTCTTCTTGAAATGTTGACCATTTATATGTAATAAAACATTTCTAGGGGTGCTGTTTCCTTAGCCCCAGTATCATTTTATTGTGCTACGAGAGCAGCGTTCCTCAACCGGGTGCTCTCCAGATGTTCTGGAATACATGGGATTTGTAGTCCAAGCATCTGAAGGGCACCAGGTCAGGGAAAGCTATACAAGGGCAACACACCCCAAATTGCCTGTATCTGAAGGTTACTGAGGCATGTTGCTGCGATTTTATTTATTTCTTTTTTTTTTCTCCTATGCCTGCTAGATTTTGAAGAAATCATGCATTGAAATCTTGGCTGCGGAACCTTCTAGTATATGTGCAGGAGGTGAGTTTAAAGCTGATTCTTCCAGCATTCATTGCTGCATATAACTGTGTTTCTTCCTCGTCGTTCCCTGAGGGAAGGCAGATGCCGGAGTCGGCCATCTTTTGGCTCTCCTTGGGAAATTTTCCAGACAGAGCTTGGCTGGGAATGCTAGAAAATTCCATTTGTTTTATGTCTGCTTCTATGGAGTGATCTTGATGGGATTTGTATTCGGAATGTATTTCAATCTTTTCGTTTAGGCCAGAAGGGCTGTGAAATCTCAGTTATTGTCTGTAAGGTTTAAGAATAGCTGTTTGTCAGCTGTCGTTCTCATGCAAGAGTCTTAGCCCGTGTTTGGCAAGATAAAGGGCTTTGTGGTGTATTGCAGAGATCTCCTGGACATGAGGAAAGGATGGTTTAGACGCGCAACTTGGCAAAGCCTAGGAGGTGAAGTGTTTCATCAGGGATGCAATCTTGCCACAGAAGACTGATCTGTAGCAGGAGATTTTCTGTGTGAATATTGACAGGGGAAATCGCCTTGTTGTGACTTTTCCCTTTGAGAACGTAGGCACGTGAAGAGCCCCAAGGAAGTCACTCCTTTAAAATCCTTGTCAGTTTGGGTGTTTATTTGTGTAATTACCTTTTATGTGATCACCTTTGTGAGATCTTCCTGAAAGGTGCTATGTAGTACAATTGCAACTTGCGCGAAGGTTACGTTCTGGTGATGGCGCAAAAATAAATATAGCCAAACAAACCTCATTGGAACTGGCCCTGCACAATTATTCTTCCCTTCTGGAGCTGGCGTGCCGAATGGGCCTTGCCTTGTGTACCAGGCTCTGAGATCCTTCTGAACTGGCACTGGTATGCTCTCGTGAGAACTTGGGGCGCAGTCCGAGTTCCCAGAGTTCGTCTGAGAGCATCGCAGAGCCTGGGAGAGATTCAAAGCTGAGAAAACCCAACACAAAAGGAGCTCTGCTGCTCTCCACATATATATATTTAATTCTTTATTGAAGGATAAAAAGTACTTTTTAACCTTATGTACTTTTAAACTTTTTGTGCAGTTTCAACCAGCCTGGCTTTCATCTACACTAGTTGAAATCGTTCAAGTTCATTGTGCATAATATGTGGTTGTACTGTAAATACTTCAAATAAATAAGCAAATCATGCTTCTGCCCAAGGGGTTGCTCCCCAGCAAGGGAGTTCCTCCACAGCCGGGATGTGCCACTGCGGAGAAGGCCCTGCTCCAGGTCTCTACACAGTGAGCTACACCCAGAGCCAGAGCCACTGTTAGCGTCAATCAGCTGATCGCTGCTGGGAGCATCAGGAACTTCCTTGTTCAGCCAAGGGCGCTGGAGGTAGTGGCTTGGATTCAAGGTGCTTCCGCCAGTGCTTTGAGGTGATTGGCTGGCACTGATCACCTGATGCACACACCCTGATAAAAGGGCCCTGCCTTGACGCCTTGCAGCTTTCCTCCTCCCCTGCCCCATGCAGCACCCACCACCCTTCTGAGAAACTTGTACAGACAGACATAGCCAACGGCGAGGATTTTTCTCCCCTCTCCCGGCTGGTGCTTACCTTCCACCTTTCTGCTGCGTTGCCCCTTCCCCTGATGAGCTCACCAGCCTGCAGGGATGGATTGGCCTGGCCTGGTGTGCAGCTGATCCTTTTGGGATGAAAGAAATTGTGGCTTGGAGCGCAGCCCAGATTCCTGAGTTGACTTGTGTGCTTTGCACTGCTACAGTGCAGGAGCCCCCCTCGAGGCGTGTGCTGGGAGAGGCAGTGAGTGGGCGGCATCCACGCTAAGAGCCAGCGAAACAGTTGATTCAGCAGAAACCAGGGTCACTTTTCCTGCAGAGGAGTTTGAAGCGATAACAGTTCGCTCTTCCCATCGCCTGTTTGTTCTGGTTTACAAGCACTCTTGCACATACTAATGGCCACAACTGCAAAGTGGAATCTGGTTAGAAAACTTCCCTTGCATGTGTCTAGGCTTTTTCCTTTTAATATAACTTACCTTTAAAAAAAGACCAGAGATTTTTCTACTAGGCAGAAAATTTAAAATTTAGAAAAATATAAGACCATTGTTCATGTATGCAATTACGGCAGCTAGAATACTGTGGCGAGAAACTGGAAAAGTAAAACAACACCAACGATAACAGAGTGGCAGACATTTATGATAGAGTACTTGCAACTAGCAGAACTGACGGGAAGGGTTAGAGGAACTTTAAATCAGAAGGTATATGGAGAATGGAGAATATTTAAGGAATATTTAAGACTATACTGTACAAATAATACTATACTAGCAGAACTTGAATGATACCTGTAAGTAAAAAAATGTAATAAATATTTTTTTGGATTATATGAAAATAATATGATATAACATAAAGCTGTGCTTTATGTTATATCCATAATTTTCATTTAATTGTTATTTGAGAAGATGCAGTTTCTTTTTGTACACAGTTTTTTCTTTTCTTTTTTCATCTTGACTTTTTTTCTTTCCTTTTTCTTCTTTATTTCTGCTGTAAACGATCTTTTATGTTTATGTCTGTATTTTAAACCAATAAAGATTATTATTGTTAATAATAATAATAATAATAATAATAATAATAATAATATAAGGCAGGGGAGGGGAACCTGGCACCTTCTAGATGTGGTTGGACCCCAGCTCTCATCCGCTGGCCTGGGCAGTGGTATGGGGCGATGGCAATTGTAGCTTAGCAACACCTGATACCAGTGGCAGAGTGGGTCATTGCGTCTGGCTGTTAACCAGAATAATAATAATAATAATAATAATAATAATAATAATAATAATAATTTATTATTTGTACCCCGCCCATCTGGCTGGGTTTCCCCAGCCACTCTGGGCGGCTTCCATAGAAACCAAAAATACACTAAAATATCACACATTAAAAACTTCCCTGAACAGGGCTGCCTTAAGATGTCTTCTGAATGTCAGGTAGTTATTTATCGCTTTGACATCCGATGGGAGGGCGTTCCACAGGGCGGGCGCCACTACCGAGAAGGCCCTCTGCCTGGTTCCCTGTAGCTTTGCTTCTCGCAATGAGGGAACCGCCAGAAGGCCCTCGGCGCTGGACCTCAGCGTCCGGGCAGAACGATGGGGGTGGAGACGCTCCTTCAGATATACTGGACCAAGGCCGTTTAGGGCTTTAAAAGTCAGCACCAACACTTTGAATTGTGCTCGGAAACATACTGGGAGCCAATGTAGGTCTTTCAAGACCGGTGTTATATGGTCTCGGCGGCCGCCCCCAGTCACCAGTCTAGCTGCCGCATTCTGGATTAGTTGTAGTTTCCGAGTCACCTTCAAAGGTAGCCCCACGTAGAGCGCATTGCAGTAGTCCAAGCGAGAGATAACTAGGCTGGTGGCTTGAGCCCACCCAGGGACAGCTGTGGACAGGATTCCTGCATTGCAGGGGGCTGGACTAGATGGCCCTTGGGGTCCCTTCCAACTCTACAATTCTATAATTCTTTGACAGTTTGGCACCTGGTCCTAGAAGGCTGTATAGTGTTCCTGTTGTAGATGCCACTGATCCTGTCCTGTGTGGGATTTGCCCAACTGTCTGTCCTTTGCAGACTCTCCCCAAGAATCCTTTTACAGGGTCAGTTTCGTTTGGAAGGAGGAGGCCTGGAGATGTACGGTGGTTGCTTTTTCTTTTTCTCCTTAGTAATATATCAGATGTTCAGCCTGGGGGAGCATGGAGGCACCCAGAGAGCTAGAAGGGTTTCAGAATGATATTGACAAACCCCTAAGCATCTGGTCGGCCACTGTGGGAATAGGATACTGGAATTAGATGGGCCATTGGCCTGATCCCGCAGGCTCCTCTTATGTGAGGCAAAAGATGAGGGAAACAATCAAGATGTAACTCCTGTTTATTTATTTATTTTTGGTGAGGGGGGATTCTAAGTATTTTTAGTTTTACAGTCACCAGCTCTTGGTACGTTCGGTTCAGGTTACGTATTTTCAGGTTGCGTCCTGCGGTGACCCAGAAGTAACGGAATGGGTTACTTCCAGGTTTCGCCGCTCACGCATGCGCAGATGCTCAGAATGATGTTATGCACATGCACAGAAGAGGCGAATCGCAACCCGCACATGCGCAGACGCGGGTTGCGTTCTGCTCATGTTGTGAACGGGGCTCCAGAATGGATCCCGTTTGCAACCAGAGGTACCACTGTATAAGGTTGATTTGAATCTTCTTTGACTTGAGTGGTGATGGAAAGTATATTTTGTATTGCTGCATTTTATATTAAAAGGGGGGAAAAGGTGTTTCCAAAAAGAGAGAAAATGTGGTGCCTTTATTCGATGTGGGGAGGAGAACCAGTAATTCCCTGTCTTTCCAGAGTCATTCCAAGTGGTCGTGACGGGGAACGGCTTCCGCCACGCTCGCAATGTCGACCGCGTTCTCTGCAGCTTCAGGATCAACGAGACGGTCACGCTCAGTGAGTAGTTTGCTCTCTTCTGTCTGAATGCTTAGTTGGCTAATAGTGCTAGGCTTGGCTCGCTGTCCACTTCCGTGATGTTTGCCCCTTCGCTTTGAGAAACCCCTGCGGAAAGCAGGAGAGCTCCTGTGTTGAGAGCCTGTGTGGTGTAGTGGTTAAGAGCAGTAGACTCGTATTCTGGTGAACCGGGTTCGATTCCCCGCTCCTCCACATGCAGCTGCTGGGTGACCTTGGGCTAGTCACACTTCTCTGAAGTCTCTCAGCCCCACTTACCTCACAGAGTGTTTGTTGTGGGGGAGGAAGGGAAAGGAGAATGTTAGCTGCTTTGAGACTCCTTAGGGTAGTGATAAAGCGGGATATCAAATCCAAACTCTTCTTCTTCTCCTGGTCAAGGAGCATAGCAGATGTTGTCTGTCTCCAGGAGAGGCAGGGATGGTGTTAGGTTGCAGCAGTATCTCCCAAAGTGAGCGGTGACACCCATGGAGGGCTGTGGGATTCCCTAGGAGGCAAGGGGGCAGCAGTGGGGTGTTTGAGGTGTAAATGAGTCTCATGTATCTGACCCCCTGAGGCAGAGAGGTAGATGCTACCCTGCTTTCCATCTCCTCACATGACAAGGTACAATAAAGATCCAAGGCTCATCAAGTTATTTTGGCATCCGAGGCAGGAAACCCCACAAGCACCTCTCCTTTTCCATGGCAACAATAAATTAAATAGCTAACAGTCTGAAGCTCCTCCACAGCACTCAAAATCAGCCTCCTGAGTTGGCCTGCCTCACTTGCTGCCTTCTAGGGAAAAGGCTCTGAGCTGCTGTTAGGCTGGGGTTTTATACTGGATTCATTCGTGTCATGTTTTATCATGTGAGTTGCTTTGAGTTTGCTTGAGTGGGAAGGCAAGGAGGACATAAGTTACTGAAACAGACAATAATAAGTGGCATTTTGTGTTAAAGTAAGTTCTCGTGGACACAGGTGGCGCTGGACGCGGGTGGCGCTGTGGATAAAATCTCAGTGCCTAGGACTTGCTGATCGTAAGGTCGGCGGTTCGAATCCCCGCGGCGGGGTGAGCTCCCGTTGTTCGGTCCCAGCTCCTGCCCACCTAGCAGTTTGAAAGCACCCCTAAGTGCAAGTAGATAAATAGGTACCGCTTTCTAGCGGGAAGGTAAACAGCGTTTCCGTGTGCTGCGCTAGTGCTGGCTTGCCAGCTGCAGCTTCGTCACGCTGGCCACATGACCCGGAAGTGTCTCCGGACCGTGCTGGCCCCCGGCCTCTTAAGCGAGATGAGCGCGCAACCCTAGAGTCGGACACGACTGGCCCGTACGGGCAGGGGTACCTTTACCTTTACCTAAGTTCTCATGGTAACCAGCGACTGATCTTACGCATTTCGAAGAAACTTCAGATTCACCATATTATGTAGAAGCTTTTTCTGACAAGCAAACGAGAAACTTCTGGTTTGGGGGTCAGACTCAGAACAGCCAGGTCAGGAGATCACATGCCTTGAATATAAAATATAAAATATAATATTATGAAGATACAACAAAAGGAATCTAGGTCTAAATCAGTGGTTCCCAAATTGCCCAGTATTGTCCCCGGGAGACGGTGGGATTTCCCGGGGGGGGGGGTGCTAAGAAGCAAGTGGGGGCAGGAGGGGAAACTGGAGGTGTAAAGGATTTTAGAGACTTTGAAAAGCTGGTCTTACTGGATCAAGTTCACCAGTTCCGTTGAATTAATTAAACTTAATCCTTTTCAGTGCATTTTGAATAGATATGCAATTAATTGTTGGTGTTTTGAATTTTGGGAGGTTATTATCTTCTTTAGTGGGTCATGCAGACTGCTATTCTGAATAATGCTTTTTATAGGGTGGAGGCAATGGGGATGAATTTATGGAACCGGGGATAGGGCAAAAAAAAGTTTGGGAACCATTGAGCTAAATCTAGAGCCACATATTTTTACAGTAGGGAAAGGCAGCATAACCTTCTTAGATTTCTTCCAAAAAAAGGTCCGCGTCTCCTTTGTGAAGATGTTGGACGGAGTCCTTTCCCTAGTGTAAATTAGTACAGTTTGACACAGAGCTGCCTTCAAGTCTTAAACTTGGAACTCCCTCTCCATTCCTGCATTCTTGAGGCGATGATGTGACTCTTGGCTGCTGCCTGCTTTAAAAGCTGAGCTGAATCAATTAGGACCTGATGGGAGCCGTATGTAGGTCACATCATGCTGCTCTTGATGCTTCTTTTGGTGAAGCTTCTCGTGGTGCCAGAGGCCGATAAGGCAAAGCCAGCAAGCCATTCCTGCTTCAGTTAGACCAGTGGGAGAGCAATGGGCAGGTTTTCTAAAAGCCACAGCGTCCATCCATGAATCCAGAGCAAAGGACGTCATTGTACCACTCAATTCTGCCTTGGTCAGACCCCGCCTGGAGTCCTCTGCCCAGTTCAAGAAGGAGATTGACCACCTGGAAGATGCTCAGAGGAGGGGTGACCAAGATGAAACAGGGTCTTTATGAGGAAAGGTTGAGGGAGTTGGGTGCAGAAGAGAAGATTGGAGGTCACATGAAAGCGTTCTTCAAACACCTGAAGGGCTGTCCCATGGAAGATGGAGCAAGCTCGTTTTCTGCCGCTCCAGAGGGGAGGACCCCAACCAGTGGAGTCAAAAGACAAGAATGCAGATTCCAACTCAACATGAGGAAGAACTTTCTGGTGGTATGAGCTGTTCAGCAGCAGAGCCGACTGTGTCAGAAGGTGGTGGACTCTCCTTCACGGAAGGTTTTTAAAGACGGATTGAGTGGCCGCCTGTCAGGGATTCTTGAGCTGTGATTCCTTCACTGCAGGCGTTAGACTAGATGGCGCTTGGTGTCCCTTCTGACTCCCAACTATGTGATTCTGTGAAGTTCTTGGTAAGGGAGAGAGCCCGCTTTGTAACATTTACAATTCCAGGTGCGTGTGTGAGAGAGAGAAAGAGAGAGAAAGGGATGGGGGGTGGCTGGAAAAACGTAGATCCACCTTCTTTATTCCACGTGGAATTTTATCCCAAGTTGAAGATGAAGCATCTGTTGTCAATTTAAAAGGCTTAAGCACGACAGAACGGTCCATTAGAGAGAATGATATATATATATTTTTGCCCCAGCCTTTTTCACTGTCTACACAAACAGCTGACCCTGTGACATAACTGCCTATATTATTCATTCGTCTCCAGCCCCTTTTCTCTCCACCCACTCACAACCCAAGGCTGTCGTAAGTTGCTTTGGCTCTCCGAATGCTTCGATGCAGAGCAGGGAAATAATAGCACGATTCCGGCCTGGTTTTCATTACAGCATGAGCAAAACACTTCTTTCCCATTTGCTGGGCTCCTGAGCAGGCGATTTTTCTGGCTTGGAGAATCTAGCACTGTCTCTCCGACTGCATTCTGACTTCCCCACAAAATAAACTTCAGGGTGTTTTTTTTTTTAAAGGGGCTCTTTTGTTGGAGGAAATATTCCATGCTGCCACCATAGTGAGAGTTGGAAAAAGGTCTGCGCCAGAATAAGCAAACATTTCTGGATGGTGTGAATATTTCCGAGGGTTGCATGACTGAAGATCCACTGGCAAGGAAGTAGATGATATGTAAAGATTCAAAGTTCACAATCCCTAAATTGACTACAGTATGACACATAAAACCAGCCACACTTAGGGTTCTCTCCAATAATAAATAAAAATAACCCAAGGGTGCAAGTAGTTTGACTTGTTTTCAAGTGGTTCACATGGACAATTGTTATTTACTATTGATTTATATGCCACTTATGTGCCTAATTGGCTTTTAAGTTTGTTTTAACTATAAAAACAACATAAAATTAAAACAAACAATGACAAAACCGTTAGGACAGTTCCCTAACCAAGGATTCTTGAGTGAAATTAGTAGTCATGGAATAGAGAGGTTCTTTTACGGATCAGTAACTGGTTCAGAAGCAGGAAGTGGAAGTTAATGGATGGTTCCTGTGTAGAAAGTGGAGTGCAGTTGTTTGGAACTGCAGGTGGGCACAGTGGTGTTGAACTCAAGTCCAGCTTGCAGGCTTCCCATGAGCGTTCATGGAGTCTGTCCGTGGCAACTAGGCATGATCTGCCTCCATCGCAGGAAGCAGTAATGGTCCCAGATACTGGTTGTTGAAAGCTACGGGAGGAGACAGTGCTTTTGTTCTCAAATCCTCCTTGCAAGTTTCCCACAGGCATCTGTTTGGTGTTAGTGGCAAGGACAAAATATAGGTAGAAAAGGAGAATTCCCTCGATGTCAAGATCCAGATTTGGGGCAATTACTCTTCGGTGAGGCTCTCGCTGTCTAATTACTTTTTCAAATTTGGTATCCCAGTTTCAAATGCATCATGATTTTGTTTCGCAAGAAGTCTTTCCAGGGAGCAGTCAGATGGAATGGTGGACACCAGTTTTTGTTTCTGCTGCAGAGGGGAGGAGGGGAGCAGCCGAAGGAGAAAGCTATCTGTATTTGTGATGAAGCAGCAACTGACGATCAAGCAAAAAGTGAGCCCTCCCCACTTGCCAGCTAAATTTGCATTCCCTTGGGAATGTCAGACTACAAAGGATGTGCAGATTTATTGTGGGGAAGGCAAAGAGAACCTTACAAAATCTTTTCAGGAAGTGGAAGCACAAGACCTTGAATCATGGCGTGGATAAAAGAGGCTGGCTAAGGGACCCCAACCTGGTCCCCTCCAGATGTTTTGGACTACAACTTCCACCAGCCCCAGGCTGTGTGACCATAGGATTCTGGGGATGATGGGATGCACTGGTCCAAAACAACTGGACTTTTAGGCTGGGGAAGCCGGCTGGGCCTCCCCAGCCACTCTGGGGATGGTTTCTCTAAATCAGGGATGTCCCTTGAAAATAGGGACCCTTAGAGGGTCTGGTAGTGGTTAGAGTGTCAGCAAGGCCCTGCAAGACCAGAGTTTGAATTCCCACTTGGACATGGAGCTCACTTGGGCAAGTCATTGCTTCTCTCAGCCTAAACTGCTTCAAAGGGTGGTTGTGGGGACTGAATGAGAAGGAGGTAATGGTTGTGCATTTAATCCTTACAACAATCCTGTGAGGTAGGCTAGGCTGAGAGGTAATGACTGGGCCCCAGGGTCACCTCATGAGCTTCATGGCTGAGTGAGGATTTGAATCCTAGCCTCCCAGGTTCTAGTCTGACCCTGCAGTCACTACACCACTGTTGCTAAGTGACTCTTAAAAATGAAGTGAGTGAAAAGTTTATCCAGGTGAACAGGAAGAGATGTCTTACAGTAGTCCCTTTTATGCCAGAAGTTTCTAACATAACTGGGCTGGGCTGGTGGACTAGTTATAAAAAAACAAAACAAAACCCCAACATTGTGGACTAGTAACTTGCAAGGTTGTGTTAAGTATTGTTGACATTGAGAAAAGTAATGGGGAAAATATTCTGAGCAAAGAAAGCCAAAATGACAGTTGCGAGATGTTATGACTCTCTGAGGGCTTTTCCTGAGGTGACTGGGAACAAACTGGGAGTGCTGAGCCAACCTTGTTATGCCTGGGAGCAGAAATGCCAGGTTCATCCAGACTCCAGCCCAGCTTGGTCTCCTTGCAGTCAGTCGCCAGCATTGTTTACTACAAGATGCTTTGGGTTCCTGCATAAGCATGTTGAGTAACTCAAAGAAAAGACCATCTCGGCCTAACTCAAGAGGAAATGAAAAGCAGGCTTTGGGGCTAAAGTGGGATTAAGGCTGTTCTTTGGAATTGTCTAAAATAATCAAATAAGATTGTCAAGGCCAAAAGGTTAAAAAGATGCTATGATCCTTTCAGCTCAGCTGAAGATGGTTCTACAACCTAGCTTAAGTTTTTCTGCAGCAGATGGATTTTGCTTTAAAATGGTCAAAATTGACCAAAGCCAACTCAACCAAATTGGCCGGGTCAGGGGTTGAACCCTAGTCTCCCAGGTCTTAGCCCAACACTCTAACCACTGTGCAACGCTGGCTCTCTCTGAGGGACCCTTTCAAAATGGAAGCCGTGTTTAGAGAAAAGGCGAGTAAGAGGTGAAATGTTTCTAAAATTATGCATAGCATGAAGAAAGTGAATTCCTCATAACACTGGAATTCATGGACATGCAATGAAGCTGAATTTTGGAAGATTCCTGGCAGATAAAATGAAGTCCTCCTTCATGTAGGGCATAGGAACTCCCTTCAGGAGACAGTGATGGCCACCAACACTGATGGCTTAAAAAGATCAGACCAATTAATGGAGGAGAGGGCAACTGATGGCTAATAGTTGCTGGAACCTGCAGGTTCTGCCTTCAGGCTTCCTATGGACATCTGGTTACATACCCTCCAACATTTCTCCTATGAAAACTAGGGACGTCCTAGTCCATAATAATAATTTTGCTCTCTATACCCTGCACATCTGACTGGGTTGCCCCAGCCACTCTGGGCAGCTTCCAACATATATAAAAACATAATAAAACATTAATTCCCTACCAGGACAGACTTTGCTCGTGTGCTCAAGACATCGATTCTATAAAACATATTTTGCTGCACTGTGCGAAATACGAGCAAGCCAGGGCTGAACTGATATTATCCTTGCTGGTACCTTTCCTGGGAAAATCAGAGGCTCACTGTGTCAGGTTCCTATTGGAAGACCGGACAAAAGCTAGAACATTAGCAGTGGCGAAGTTTTTATTGGTGGTTGCAAGAACCAGTGATCCCTATCTTTTCTGATCTTTCTCCCCCCCCCCCATATTATTTTTATTGAGGTTTTCCTATCATACAATAAGATTACAGCTACGTAAGATACAAAACAAGAGAAAGGGGAAATCGAGAAAAAGAGAAAGGGAAAAAAACAAAGAAAGCAGAAATGGAGAAACATTAGCAAAAATTACAAAAGAGGGACTTCCGAATTTCCATCTGCTGGTGGATTTACTTATTTATAAATTATATATAAATATAATTTATTATGTATATGATTATTTAAAACCATTAGTCAATGCGAACAACTATCTGTTCCGCTTTCTGTTAAGCGGTATTTCCTCTATATTACAATGTCTCGTAGTAATTCATTTCCTTTTTTGGTCTTATTTATCTTTTGAGGCTTGATTTATTGCCCATTTCTCTGTGAACTGAAATCATTGGGAAACAGACTTATTTCAGTACCGTTGCCATCCATGGGGAGATTAACCTTCCATCGAAATAGGACTTTTTTAAAAAAAGGTTTTTTATCGAAATATTTTCATGGATAACAAAGGTACCTATACCATCCCTGTTTTCAGTTCATAGAGTCCTATCTGCAGGTGTGAGATGCTTCTGCCATAGGCATTGAGGGGAGAGGTTGGAAAGCCCAGAGCATGGCTGCTTGCATTCAGTTGGTTGCAGTGAGTTTTGTTTGTGGGTGGAGGGGAAGGGGGATGTTGGGTGAAATCAGCCATATCAATTTGTATACTGTCTGGGGGGGGGCGGGTTAGGTTGTTTTCTTGTTGGGCTGTGTATGTAATGAAAGGGAGCCACACTAGCGTGAAGGCATCCTCTTTTGTTTGTCTCCATGCAGTGGTCCATGTTCACTCCCGATAGGTCCCTCAGTATCTCTCCAGTGCTGCTGTTCTTAATTGTACAGTCATACCTCAGGTTACAGCCGCTTCAGGTTGTGTTTTTTCGGGTTAAAGGTAAAGGGACCCCTGACCATTAGGTCCAGTCATGGCCAACTCTGGGGTTGCAGCGCTCATCTCGCTTTACTGACTGAGGAAGCCGGTGTACAGCTTCCGGATCATGTGGCCAGCAGGACTAAGCCGCTTCTGGCGAACCAGAGCAGCGCACGGAAACGGCGTTTACCTTCCTGCCGGAGCGGTACCTATTTATCTACTTGCACTTTGATGTGCTTTCGAACTGCTAGGTTGGCAGGAGCAGGGACTGAGCAACGGGAGCTCACCCTGTCATGGGGATTCGAACCGCCGACCTTCTGATCGGCAAGTCCTAGGATTTGTGGTTTAACCCACAGCGCCACCCACATCCCTAATTTTTTTGGGTTATGGACCGCCAAAATCTTGAAATACCAGAACGGGTTACTTCCAGGTTTCAGCAGTCGCACATGCACAGAAGCGCGAAATTGCGCTTTGCACATGCACAGCAGTGCCAAATCACAACCCGCACATGCGCAGACGCAGGTTGCGAACGTGCATCCCACACGGATCACGTTTGTAACCCGACCGTCCACTGTATAGGATTTTTGAAAATTGCATTTATTTGGAAACATCAGCTGTGGTTTTATTATGTATATACAGTGGTACCTCGGGTTACATACACTTCAGGTTACATAGAAATAGTACCTCAGGTTAAGAGCTTTGCTTCAGGATGAGAACAGAAATCATGCAGCGGCAGCGGGAGGCCCCATTAGCTAAAGTGGTGCTTCAGGTTAAGAACAGTTTCAGGTTAAGAACAGACCTCCGGAACGAATTAAGTACTTAACCAGGCCACTGTATTTGTCTTGTGTGTGAGGTTTGTATGTGAGCCTAAGCAGAGATGTCTACCCCTGTTTTCTATATCTTATTGAGGATTTTGCTTGCTGTGCTGTATAGCACAGGAGGATGCAGGTTTGGGTGGAAATGGGTATATCACTGGGGATACATAGCTGGGGTGGTTGGGGGAGAGATTATGTCTATTTCAGTTTGCTGTAAACTGCAAAAAAAGCACTGTTGCAGAGCACTGTAAGCATGTTCTTTGGTAAAACAAATACTGTCACCCCCCCCCCACTTTAATTGCCACCTGCAAACGTTGTTCTGCCCAACTCACATGCGCTCAGACTGCCTTCTCTGCTTCTCTTTTCAGATGAGAAACCATTCAAGGTGGAGGACACCTACCTGCTCTGCCCTGCACCTGTGCTGCGAGAAGTTGGCATGTAGGTTTGTTAGAATGTGGGACGGCTCTTACCTATTTCTGTCTTTCTTCTGTTATGCATGTTTTCATTAGAAACCTCGAGATTTAGGGGTAAGGTATTCTTTTTTCTATGACTGCCTTATTCCCTTTTTAATAAAAACCTTTTATCTTGTGGGCTTGTCAGGATTCCTTCTGCACCTTCGGCTGAAGTTGGTGCCATTGATGCTGAAATTAGGCTAACCCAAAGCAGACCTGCAGTTCCGCATCTGCAGAGGCAGGACAACCTCTCTCTCGGCACAGCTGCCTCCATCCCCTTTGCTTCTTTGCAGTTGTCTTTGGCAAGAGTAGAGCTTTGTACTCCTCAAGTGATAGGAAGTTTCTGGGTCAAAAACGTACCATATTTTTCGCTCTATAAGACGCACCTTTTCCCTCCTAAAAAGTAAGGGGAAATGTGTGTGCTCTTTAAATCCCTTTAAAGAGCTGTGCAGAGCCTGTGTGCAGCTCTTGGGGGCTTTTCCCCAAGGAGGGAGAAGGGCAGCCCGTCAGTGACAGCTGCCCTTCTCCCTCCTCGGGGGAAAGCCTGCAAGCGCCGCACAAACGCTCCTCGCGGCTCGTGAAAGGGAGTGCTGAGCAGAGCCTGGGATGCATACAGGCTCAGCTCAGCGCTCCCTTTAAAGAATATTTTTTTCTTGCATTCCCCCTCTAAAAACTAGGTGCGTCTTATGGTCAGGTGCATCTTATGGAGCGAAAAATACGGTAGATTGAATCTGCTTCCTTGTGATGAGACTGAACTGGAAACTCTCAGTGTTGGGTTTGGTTTTTTTGTAATGTCTATCTGCAAATAAATGTGTTCATTCTTGGGAAGAATCCAGACAGATGGGGCGAGTCTTTCCTCAGTTCCCAAGTGATGGGCAAGCGAGCGGGTGGGCTGGGGCCGCTTGCGACATTGCATCCAATGGCACGTTCTTGGCGATGATTCCTGAGTCTGCCCAGCTGGGGGGTGGGGGCAAGACCCACCCATGCGCTCTAGGGCACAGAGCCACTTCTTTAAATCATGGTGCTTAACCAGGCAGCCAAAAGTTGCCCTCATGCCGCCTGCTCCCACAGAGACAGGATTTCAAGAGTTGGAAGGGACTCAGGGCATCATCCAGACTGACCCCGCCCTCCAAACCTGCAACATCACATTTTCATGAGCTAGGGGGATTGTAAGTCCAGGCCCGGTTTGGGTAATGACTCTCGCCCTCCCTCCCTTTTTCTAGGGAAGCTGCTCTCCAGGTCAGCATGAACGATGGGCTCAGCTTCATCTCGAGCTCCGTCATCATATCCAGCACACACTGTGTAAGTGACCAGCTTAGAAATCCATCCTTGGGTATCGCTAAGGGAGCATCAAGAGCAATGGCTCTGCTTTGGCTACTGTTGACTTGAGTGGGAATGTGGGCCACCTGGACTGCATGTCTTAGACACAGGTATGAAATGCAAGGGGAGAGATGATAACGGCTGAAATCTGGCAAGTTTGCCTTTTGATGCTTTCATTGTTCAGTGACATTTGCTCCTCCTTATGTAATATAATTCTTCTAGGCTGAAGTCCTAGACGCACTTCCCTGGGATTAAGACCAGTTGAATTTGATGGGGTCTTCTGTGCATAGGAGTGTGCTGCAAATTTGCAGAGCAGTTTAGGGAAGGGTTGGTTTGGCAGCTTCAGCTGGGTCCTTTTGGGAACCCCCTCCCTCGAAACAGCCACTTTAGCTGTCATTCTTGCGCTGCAGGGGGTTGGACTAGATGACCCTTGGGGTCCCTTCCAACTCTACCATCCTTTGATTCTGTGAGCCCCTGTTTCAGTGAGCTCTTGGTCACTGGACTAGATGTGCTAGGGGATATCTGCAGCAAGGCTTATCTGGGGAGGCAAGGAGTGTTGAGGAGAATCAAGACTGGTCCGAGAGCCAGTGTGGTGTAGTGGTTAGAGTACTGGGCTATCGCCTTGGAGACCAGACTAAGCCGTAAATCTTCCTGGGTGACAGTCACCATCTCTCAGTGGAGCCTACCTCACAGGGGTGTTGTGAGGGTAAAATGGGAGGAGGGAGAACCATGTATGCCACCTCGAGCTCCTAGGAGGAATGTAACAACAACAACAACAACATGATGATGATAATAATTGGGCACTACCTCACCAAGTTTTGTCTGCTCTCAGCCAGCCCCATCTGTCTGCCTTCTTAGAGCCTTCCCAGGGGGCAGCCCTGCCAGTTAGCTTCTGTCTTTTGGAATCAAATTACAAGAAATGAGATTCCAGCTAAACATTAGGAATAACTTTTTGAGGATAAGAGCTGTTCAACAGTGAAACGGACTCCCTCAGAAGGTGGTGGACACTCCTTCATTGGTTTCTAAGCAGAGGTTGGATGGCCACCTGTCAGAGATGATTTAACTGTGGTTCCTGCCCTGCAGGGGGATTGGCCTAGATGACCTTTGGGGCCCCCCTTCCAGCTCTACAATTCCAGGATTCTATGACGCTCTCAGTTGCCCTCATAGTTCTCAGCAGAGAAGGGGTCACTGGAGACAAACCTGGAATTAGTTGCCTCTGATTGCCATTGTCTTTGGCTCCACCTCCTGTTGACCTGCCTTGGAGCCCCAAGAGGCACCAGACATTGCTGGTAAGAAAAGAATCGTGCTTGTCTCCCTCCCTGCCCTTCCTCCCCACTGGCAGACATCTTCCCATCCTCCTTTGGTCCCATCTGTACAATCATCATCCTGTACATTACGCATTTTGGCTGGAAACCGTCTTAGATGCTGGCCAAGAAATTGAGTATCCTGCACAGTCTGAGCCAACTGCAAGCCGATGTGGTCAAGCAGTTACCAAGCAGAACTTCCCTTGAAATTATTGGGTGTTTCGCCCAAGTGAGGGCGGCCAGATTGCTCCCAGGGGGTTTTGTACAGGCAAAGCTCATTCCTTGTCCCTTTCTGAATCTCTCAGACAAAACTGGTGCATGTTGTCATGTGGATTCTCAAAACAAGAAGCTAAGTTATATAATACATTTGTGGGCAGCCTAGGGAGCTGCAGTCCCCAAATGCTGATGTGGGGGGATTAAAGAAAATTGGTGTGGGTGTGGGTGTGGGTGTGGGTGTCGTCGTCGTCCTCTTTGAAACGCAACCAGCAAAATAGCCTGGAGTTACCAGGATCCTTGACATGATTAATGTATCTTGGTTTCCAAAGCTGCCATGCATGTCACTTTCTGCGGTGCTTGCAGAAACAAGGTGGTACGATTTCCTCTCGTTTTTCCCTTCCCCAAAGTATTTAATATTTCAGTTTAAGTCCTTGCTGGTAACTTGATGACAAAAGGGCCCTCTGCACATTCTTTCCTTGGAAGAAATCTTCTAGCAGCATGAAACTCAGGCTCTCTGGCCAACAACGAGTGAGCTGGCTGTCGTACATTTGTGTGAGCTGGTTTCCCTTTGGCTAAAGGACTTGGGGGCTAGAAGCCCTCCTGTTCTGAGGCCTCTGATTGTGAATGGAAGGAGAGAGCAGAGAGGTGGCCAGTTCTGTTGATGACAAAAGGATCTCTCCAAACCAAGTGAAGGGGCAGTAAAATGTCAGCCACTGGGCAAAAAGTCCTAACCACTTAATTTGCTGATGGCGGTGACAGATCAAGAAAGAGACTGAAGTGAAAGTGATTGATTGATTGAATTTATATGCCACCCTATACCTGCAGGTCTCAGAGTGGTTCAAAATAACACCGTTGCTCCGTCTAGCAGCTGCTTTTCAGAGTTTCAGACAGGAGCCTATCCTGAATGCTAGATGATTCAAGGTAGATAAAAGAAAGTCCTTATTCATGCTGCGTGTAGTTGAACTACAGAGCTTGCTGCTACAGGAGGCAGCAATGCCACTGAACTAAAGGTAAAGGGACCCCTGGCCATTAGTTCCAGTCATGGCCGACTCTGGGGTTGCGGCACTCATTTCGCTTTATTGGCCGAGGGAGCTGGCGTACAGCTTCTGGGTCATGTGGCCAGCATGACTAAGGCGCTTCTGGCGAACCAGAGCAGCACACGGAAATGGCGTTTACCTTCCAGCCAGAGCGGTACCTATTTATCTACTTGCACTTTGATGTGCTTTCGAACTGCTAGGTTGGCAGGAGCAGGGACCGAGCAACGGGAGCTCACCCCGTCGTGGGGATTCGAACCGCCGACCTTCTGATCGGCAAGTCCTAGGCTCTGTGGTTTAACCCACAGCGCCACTCGTGTCCCTGCCACTGAACTAGAGGGCTTTAAAAGGGGATTAGGCAAATTCATGGAGGAGAGGGCGATCAGTGGCTACGACAGTTATGTTCTGGCTCCACAGTCGCAGGCAGCAATGCTTCTGAATATCAGTTGCTGGAAACTACAGGAGGGGAGAAGGATCTTGTACTCAGGTCCTGCTTGTGGTCAGCCATTGTGAGAACAGGATGCTTGACTTGATGGGCCATTGGCCTGATCCGGCAAGCTTTTCTTATGTTCTTGAGCCATATTCATTAAAAAGTCCTGGATTCTTTTTCCCAGGCAGCTTAGTGTAATTTCTGTTTTCTGCAGGGTTTCCCCACCCCCCTCCTGTTGAACTGTTAGGAGCTGAATTCAGCATGAGAAAGGCTATATACAGTAGATCCTTGCAGCAGCAGAAGCAGCTCTGAAGGCTTGAATTATGCACCAGAGCTCTTATGTAAGAAGTCTCCTTGGGTGCCATGATATTATGTGGTTTTGCCTTAAACAATATTCTGCCTGTATTGTGATGCTCCAGCTGTGTTTCCTTCCTTTTCAGCCTTCATAGGGAACAGCAGATTTTATTGCAGTGATTACCAAGTGATGAGTCAGGACGTGTAGTGGTTTGGAGAGGCTTCATCAATCAGTCTCTAGGCTGCCAGGATCACTCTCAGGGCAAGGGAGCCTGAACTGAGCCTCTTTCCCCTCCTTGGGGCCCGTCTTTCTTGGTCTTTGGTTGACTTGGACCCTTTATCAACATGTCCAGTGTGGCTGCTGATTTCTGAGTTGCAAAACACTTTCCCTGCCTTTCCATTGGTGCAAGCCAGAACCACAACAAACAATTAAACAATGATCATCCAGCAACTGGGGGCGGGGGGGAGTACACAGTAAGCAGCAGGTAAAAACCAGTGTGCTAAGGCTTGGTTGACTATTATTTGTTCCCTGCTAGGTACCCAAGGCCAGGGCCAGCCCACCCATGGGGGAAGGTGGGGCAAGTGCCTCAGGCAGCAGAATCCATAGGGCAGCAGATCCAGCCTCCAAGGATTGCATTGCCTGCTGATGCTGCCACTGCCTCAATGACGGTGACAGCTGCAGCAAGCTCCTTAGCCATGGCGTGCTGTCAGCGGACCAAGGGGACTAGTAAAGGTAAAGGGACCCCTGACTATTAGGTCCAGTCGTGGCCGACTCTGGGGTTGCGGCGCTCATCTCACTTTATTAGCCGAGGGAGCCGGCGTACAGCTTCCGGGTCATGTGGCCAGCATGACTAAGCTGCTTCTGGCAAACCAGAGCAGCGCACGGAAACGCCGTTTACCTTCCCGCCGGAGCGGTACCTATTTATCTACTTGCACTTTGATGTGCTTTTGAACTGCTAGGTTGGCAGGAGCAGGGACCGAGCAATGGGAGCTCACCCCGTCATGGGGATTCGAACCGCTGACCTTCTGATCGGCAAGTCCTAGGCTCTGTGGTTTAACCCACAGCGCCACCCGCGTCCCTCACGGGGACTAGACCAGTCCCCTAAATGTTCCTGGTAAATTAGAGTATTAAAGTATTAGAGCCTGGCACCTCCTTCTCAAAGCCCAGGAAGCTTCTGCCCGGCTTAGGGAGGGAGGTGTGATGCTCATGTATGTAATGTCGGGCCCCCACTATCGCCCTCACAAGCTGGCACCTCTGGCCCCAACTCTTCCCCTACAAAACAATTCACCGCTCACCACTGCTCCTTGGAGGCCGGATCTGCCATCTCCTCAGCAGTGCCCCCTGCCATGCCACCTCTACAGAGGCCTCTCAGCGAATTGGAGGCACTGCTGGTCTCCTTCTACTCTGAGGGGGAAAATGGCAAAGGGCTGCCCTCTCGGCTCTCCTGGGGTCTGCGCCCGCCTGGTGTGATTCACAGCCACCTCCATGACGGGCTTTGATTCCCTCTTCAACCATCAAGTAAAGGTTGATTTGATTCCCGCCCCCACTCCCTTGTTCCTGATGTAGATCTTCACTCTCCCCTTCACTCTCCTGGCAGGGAGAGGGGCGCCATTTTGTGGTTTGCCTCAGGTGCCAAAATCTCTTGGGCCGGACCTGCCCATAGCTGCTGACTCCTGAAGCTGCCCCCTGTAAGGAGTCCAGTTTCCCCTGCCCCAACCCCATCAGATAGAGGATGTTTTAGTAGCAAGTGCCTAGAAAAAGTGGCCTGGCTGTGACCCGAATCGGGGAAATATTTAACTTTATTGCTGGAGCACAAATCTGGGGCTAGGGTTGGCACAGGCAGCCCATAAATTCCTGATGCCTGTTGCTTCGCAAACACTCCCCCGTGGACAGTGTCCCTCTCTGGACGAAAGACAGGCACGTCCAGTCTGGCAAAACAAAGAAAAGAATGAATGAAATGTGTATTTCAATCAAAGTGGGCAGGGCTGAGATTTATTTTATAGCCAAGAGCCTTGTACGTGTTTCCACTGCTTAGAATGTTTTGGAAACTTTTTATATCCTAGAAGTAGCACTCCTTTTTTTCCCTGACTGAATTTTGGTTTGTTCGTGAAACCTGATAAAATTTTTGATTGAAACAAAAATCTAGCCATTTTCAGGTTCTCTGCTGAAATAAAGTAAGGCAGGGTTTGTTGCTGGATCCTGCAAAGTATTCGGCTGGGGTGAGGCCACGAGCATGTTGAAGACAAATTGCATTTCAAATACACGCTCGTGGGGTTTGGATCCTGCTGCAGAGTACTCCCCCAACACAAGGTGCTTTAAGAGCTGAAAATCCGCTGGCCGTGCTCAGCTCGTGCTGAGAGGTGTGGACGCTGGAAGTGTGCCAGAAATTTGGCTCTTGGGCCCAGCCCACTTGCCCAAGTGGCGCATAAGCCTGGCCTCCATTAGCTGTTTGTTAGTGCACAATATGATTAGCCTTTCTCCTCGCCGTGTGGGTTTTGAGATTAGTCCCAAACCCTGCTCTGAGATCATTGGCTTTGAGTGATCCAGAAGGGAGGTGGAGGGCAGATGAGCCCACGCAGGGCAAATGGATCCCCTTCATGGAGCTCCACATTCTTTTTCCATTCCATGTGCCAAAAGGACTCAGTGGCCAAAGGCGGCTGGCAGAAGGTGGAAAACCTTCTGCCATTGGCTGAGGAATTCTATTTATTGAGCTACAGAACTGATACACTTGACTTTCCTTCCAACCTGGAGACAAAAAATGATGGGCATAGGAGAAGGATTTCCATAATGCTAGCATAAGAAATCTGCAGCCTGCCAAAGATTTAAGAATGGGCTCAGGGTATGGCAGATGGGTGCTGCTAGGACGTTAAAAGACTTGGGGTCCCAAGCCCAGCGAGCAAATGTGAGTAACCTTTGCTTGTGACTGTTTATAGGTATAGGTGCAGAATGAGGCTGGCTTTCCAAAGGAGAGCAGAGTTTAAACAACAAATTTAAATTAAATATAAACTGAATATTTAATCATCTCCTTCCTTGCCCTTAATGTCCAACTGGCTGTGGAAGATTTAGGAACTTTGCACCCAAGAGGATGAACACGTTTTCTGCTGTAGATTGGCTTTTGTTCTGATTTAGCAGTAAACAGTGAGTTTTCCCAGGGAAGGTTGGGGGGGGAGAGAAAAAGACTGAAATATACTCAGAGTCGAGAGTGGATTTCATGCTCTTTATTCAGCTCATAATGGTGAGGAGGAATGGAAGTTCCCTCAGAATGTCTGCTTTATATACATTATTTACACAATGGGCCCCACGTGATTGGCTTATTCACCTGTAGGCCAATCAGGTTGCGGATTCACTTCCACCTGGAGCTGGATTGTATGGCTCCTGTGGACCAATCAGACTGCTGTGTTCTGGACCCTATTGTTCTAGGACCAATCAGACTGCTGCCTTTTGGATCCTATTCAACTCAGTACATAGAAATTTGCCTAGAAATCAAAGGAGAAATGGAATAAAACAGGGGACAAACAGGAGTGTGGATGAGCCCTCAGGGAACAATTGGGGGGTAGATGGGAATGAGGTATTTAGAACTATGGTGATTCTAAGGACTACAAAATGAGGAAGAGAAGAACAGAGAAAGCAGCAGCTCTTTAGGACCCCAAAGATTCCTATTGCCTGGGGTGCAAAACAACCAACTCATCAGTCCCAGCCATGATTTTGCTCAGTGGCTAAGAACACTTGAAAGGCAGGAGTGGCCAGAAATTGCTTTAAAGTTTTGCCAGCTTGTTTTGCTTTGCTGCCTTTCTCTCAGGAATTGGAATGGCTTGCTTTCTTCTTCTTCTTTAAAGGAAAACTCACAGTCCTCCAGCAGAAGCAGGGTCTAAGTGCCATGGACTTTCCTAATGTCCTGGGGCTCAGCCAAGGCCCCATTTGGCCACCTGCTGCCACTAAACCCTGCAAACGGGAACCATGGGAGCAGAGCTAGCTAGAATCTCACGAGTCAGAGATGGAGAAATATTTGTTTTTCTTAAGGTTTCACATCCTAAACAGAATCGCTTAGCAGTGCTGCGCCTTCCACATTCTCACTGAAGCCATTCTGTCCGTCTTGTCCTGGGAACTTGGAAGACATTTTTGGCACTATCTGGATTCTGGTAACACTCCTGTCCTCTGCTTCTGCCATAGAGTACGGCCACATATTGAATGGGGTTTGGTGCCAAGAATTCTGTGTATACACCAAAATCGTGTATACTTAAAACCATGTATACCTCTGCAGCTTAGTGGGTGAGGGGCGCTCCCAGAGCTGGCACACTGAGGGGGGTCTTGCCTCTCAAGCAAGGCAGAGAGCTTGAAAGCTACTTATGAGCTGGGTGCCTGCACAATACAAGCTTTTAAGTTCTGCCTCGCTTGGATTTAACTTGGACAGTTCCAACCAGCTTGCCTTCAACTGCTTATGGTTGAAACTGTGCAAGTTAAATGCATGTAAGATGTGATCATGCAGTACTCTGGTCCAGTCGTAGATACCACCAGGCAGTTCTTAGGATCTTTTGCCATACTGAACTTCTCTGGGAGAAGTTTAGACTTCTAGCTTTCAATGTGCACTGCAGTTGATGGTTTTTTAATACATAAAAGCATTCCACCATGCACTTGGAGTCTTTGAACCATGACCATAGATGAACTGAGAACGGATGCAGTATCTTCCACTACAAATCACCAGCATACCAAACTTTGCTGCCCTGATTAAATTTTTCCATTCCACACTGTATCGTTTTCCATGAAGTCTACTACTCTTGAGCAGCACAAACAAGGTAGATAAAGGCAGGTCAGGCTATATCCCCTGTCTCAAGCATGGCAGTTATTTTATGAGATTCCCCTCGTGTCTGCTTTGGCTGCTGTTCCAGAAACTAGAAAACATTGGATGATCAAAGCAAGCTGGAGTCTAAAACCAGCAGAGAGTCTGAGAGTTTTAATTTCCTTTTTATTAGACCAGATTGTTTCAGTTATATGTATTTTTAAAACCCTGTACATATACGTGATAAAATGAATGATAGACAGCAACTTCCATGCCGCAGAGAAAAATTTGCCCTGTGGAAGCTATGCCAAGTTGCTCTTCTCAAGGCTTCAAAATAAGAGACCTACGTTTATTGAGGTTTTGCCTGCCAACAGAAAACAATGAAGAAATCTATTGTTTGGCTGTGCTAAAATCAGGCAGCAACAACTCATTGCCACCCCTACAACTAAAGGGAGCATCAAATAAAGGGGTTGTCTTTGCCGTTGAGTGGGAACCTGGAAATTCCATCTCCAGGCAAAGAATTTGGCTAGTTACTTCCCCAACCTGGTGCCCTCCAGATGTTTTGGACTACAACTCCCATCAACCCCAGCTAGCATGATCATGCTAGGAGATACTGAGAGTTGTAGTCAAAAACATTTGGAGGACACTCAGCAGTAAAAAGTCCCCCTCGTGATGTCCTCCCTTTCTTATCTACAGGAGGCATCTATGTTCTGTCCTGGATTCCAGATGGGGCAGAACTTTACCCTATCGCCCACCTGTATGCTGCACGTGTTACTACAAACTGCATTATTTTGAGCAACAATTTAATATAGCAACCATTCTTGGTCTTCACACTGTTTTCACAGACATTGAGGAAGCAACTGGAAAATGCCCCCAGTGTGTATCCTATAAGATTTCCAACTTTGAAAGCTAATTTGTGTTCAGTGGTGTCCTGCCAACTGTTGTTTTCTCTGTTTCTCCAGCTGGCAACAATGCTATAAGCAAAACTTTTGGCCTTTTTGGTTTCTCTGGCATATTATAGGCCACACTCGATTTGAAATTTATACAGATTTACCTGGGTTTTGGTTGAAAAAACCAACAATTATAAGGCCTTTATAAAAGCCCAGGAGGAGGACAAAAGTGTTTGAGCATACAGTTTGAGTGTTGCAACATGTCAATGAGCAAAATATATGTGTTTAAATGCACCTTTCCCAGCTTGTTAGGAATGGATGAACCATCAATATCTGTTTCTATCAGCTTCTTGTTTTTCCAACCTTAAGTTCCATTCACCCGCTTTTAGCATTAATTTTTGATCTTTTTCTATTTTTTCTTAAAAGGTCCAGACAAAACTGATAGCTATGTTTTGGTTCCCCTGTTGGCTTGGGGAAGGGCAAATGAGGTGGCTTCACACTCAATTGCAAACAAATTTCTGCCCCAATCCTGCAATATAGTTCCTTCCTCATGTTTGGGACTACAACTCCCATCGGCCCCAGCAAGCATAGCTGAAGGGCAGCAGCTTCTGAAGGGCTCCATCTTGGGAAATGTTGCTTTAAATTCTTTGGCCAAAGTCCAAAGGGCTCTGCTTCAGTGAACATTCGTCTGAAGAATAACTTCTAGGCCGGTTGCATGTGCTGTACCCGCAGGGTATCGTGCCAGCCTCTGAAGTCTTCAGGTGTCCTTTCCTTAAAGGTAAAGGGACCCCTGACCATTAGGTCCAGTCGTGGCCGACTCTGGGATTGCGGCGCTCATCTCGCTTTATTGGTGGAGGGAGCTGGCGTACAGCTTCCGGGTCATGTGGCCAGCATGACTAAGCCGCTTCTGGCGAACCAGAGCAGAGCACGGAAACACCGTTTACCTTCTCGCCGGGGCGGTACCTATTTATCTACTTGGATGTGCTTTTGAACTGCTAGGTGGGCAGGAGCAGGGACCGAGCAATGGGAGCTCACCCCGTCACGGGGATTCGAACCGCCAACCTTCTGATCGGCAAGTCCTAGGCTCTGTGGTTTAACCCACAGCGCCACCCACGTCCCTTGTCCTTTCCTTAATGTTAGCTTTTTGTTTGTTAAATTCTAAGTTATCTAACAAATGTACTTTAATAAAAGAAATAAGTTACACGTTCTTCCTAGGCAGTAACCGGAGCCAGGCCTCCTTAGTTTCAGCAAGGTTGCCTCCAGACTGTATCCTGACCCCAAATGTAATTGATTAGTGCACTACAGTAGGCAATTAATTAATCCAGCCTCCTTTAAATGGGCTGAAAACCTGCCATCTAAACACATGCAAACGTACCTTCTTTTTTAAAAAAGATAAGAACAGGATCAGGTTGTCTGCCATGTTTGTGCAGGCAACATTTGGAAAGTTGTGAATGTTGCTCACTCTAGTCCTGTTTAACCTTCGTAAGGGTGAAACTACCTTAGTTGACAAGTTTTCCCTGAGTGAAGAGTTCATGATTTAGAGCAGTGATGGCCAAACTTGGCCCTCCAGCTGTTTTGGGACTACAGTTCCCATCATCCTTGACCACTGGTCCTGTTAGCGAGGGATGATGGGAGTTGTAGTCCCAAAACAGCTGGAGGGCCAAGTTTGGCCATCACTGGTTTAAAGTAATTCCAATACCATCAAGCTGCATAATGTTAACTTAGCCTCCCCCAACCTGATACCTTCCAGTTGTTTTCTGCTGCAGCTTTCATCAGCCTCAGCCAAAACATCTGGAGAGCACCAGGTTGGGGAAGGCTGCTTTAAAACATCTGGCAACATGGTATGCCTTGCAGACATGAGCAGATGTGGTACAGTATCGCAGTAGGGTTGTTTCTGACGGTTCCAAATGTCTAAAAATAGCAGCCGTGGTTTTAAAAAAAATCAATAGAAAATGTTCTTTAATATTTATTTTACAGCAACAAGACTTTAGACATTAATTAATGAGCAAGATCTTTTCAAAGCTGGAGTAAAGGTTTCCTACTGCTGTTTGCTGCATTTGAGCCCATTCTGCATTTAATTGAAAACAATTGTGGAGCCTCTGGCCTCCTTCCCTGGGCTACATTCTCATTTGATAACCAAAAGTTGCTCAAGCTCTACATCTCCTCTGCTTAAGGGTCAAGATGCTCTTGAAAAGACCTGGGCAGAGATGGGACCAGCCATCCTCACCTGGATTCTCTCCTGCATATTCACTTCTGAGCAACAGCGTTCAAGGGGAGTGTTGATAAGCTGTGGGGGAATGCCCAGGAGATCTACAAGGATGATAAACAACCTAGAAGAAAAGGCTTAAGGCATTGCATGTGTTTAGCCTAGAGAAAAGTAGATTGAGCGAGATAGGAGAGAGATCTTGGCAGGTGTTTGCTGGCCAAATGAGCTGAAGAAGGGCCAGAGTGGTCCTTATCCAGCACTGATAAAAACCCAGCAAGCTTCTTTCCTCCCAAAACTGTTTAAAGGAGACAACGCCAGAATCAGGCACTTTTAGCTGGCAAAAGCCTTTGCTTCATCTGTTTAGTTAAGAAGTTTATTATCTTCTCTTTTGCCGAGTCATCTTTGCAGGGGTCTATTGAAATTTAAAGCAAAAGTATTTTTAAAAAACCTGATCAAGGGGGTGGAGCGCCTCCCCCATGAGGAAAGGACACAGCGTCTGGGACCTTTTCGTTGAGAGAGAAAAGGCAAGGAAGAGGTGACATGATAGAAGTTGGTTAAATTAGGCATGGTGTGGAGAAATAAATCAGGTTTTAGTGGATCTCACCAGCCCCATCCCATGTGCCCCTACGATGCTGGGTCTGGTGGGAATTGTGTCTCCAACCAGATTGGCAAAAACTGCTTTATGGTTTGTTTGCTGATTGGTGAGACAACTCTTGAAGAAACAAACCTTGGTTTAGCATTATGTGCAAGCGCAACCTATGTCTACCACTGGATCACACTGCCTGTGCACATGCTTACTGATATTTTCAAGGAATCTAAAAGGTTACTCTTGCCTGATTCTTCTTGAGCAAGACCTGTCAGTTCCAGCAGAATAGAGCTTTAGGGTTCAGACTAGGTAACAGATTAGAAGGTCCTACATTGTTATTTTATTAAGCTACAACGCAGCACATCCTGCTTTTTCTAGTCAAGGACTGCACAGACAGAGAAGCTAGGCTCTTGATCTCTGGTTCTGGGGGTGGAGAATCTTGCAAGGAACTGAACGGATAAACAATACATCTAAAATCTTGGGGAGGGGCCCTGGGTCAGGGAAGAGAACATTCTTTGCATGGCAGAATGTCTCATGCCTGGATGAACATCGGAAGCTGCCTTATTCCCGGGTCAGACTGCTAGACTTTCTACATTAGCATTTTCCATACTCTCCAGGGATTCAGGTGGTGGTGTAATCTTCCTAAGCACTAACTGAAGATGTACTGGGAGGGAGGAATCGCCTGACTCAGCTTTCTCCATTCATTCATTCATTCATTCATTCATTCATACATGCATGCATGTATGCATGCATGTCCACCGTCCATTGACTGCAGTCTCATGTGAAGAGTGATTCCTTGCATGTGTGAATGTGCTACCACAGATCGAGCACCACAGGTAGAACTTAAATACCTCTGGGATAGCCCAAAGTCACATGAAATGCTTCAGACGCAGACTCGCCAAGACTCAGAGGACTTCCTGGTGCTGTAGTATCTTTAAATTTATCAGCTCCTTAGAAAAAGAGGAGGAACAGCTCAGGGTTTCTTACACTGCCTCCAATGCAATGCTTGTCAGTGTGTGACTACATGCGCGGTGGCAGAACACACACTCAGCACACAAAAGATTCCAGTTTCCAGCTTTAGCAGAGGCCTTTCTGCCCAAGGCTCTGGAGAACTGTAGCCGGTCTCTGCTGCTGAGCTAGAGAGATTGGTGCTCTGACTCAAGAGCCTGGTGTGTTTGCTGGCCAGTCCTCAAGTGCTGAGCTATCGACATGTGTGCATGTCTGAACCTACACCGAAACCCCCACCTCCTCAACACGCCAGGATCAGCAAAGCTCTTGATTGCAACCTTAGGTCAGAAGCAGCCTCCCTATGTGGCCATTCTGCCACCCCCACGCCCCCACTTTTGTTATTTTAACTGTCTGGCTCTTTAAAACCAAAGCCGCTGAGCTGAACTCTGGCCAAACCTAATTTTGTCTGTGCTTGCTTATCCCAAAAGCCTGATGACACCAGTGAGGAATGGCTCAGAAATATTAGCTGGTCTCTGGAAGCGAATAGTCTATACTTGAGATTAAATTTGAAAGCAACGTGATATAATTCATTCGAAGAGCATTTTCCTGACTTGGAGAAACAGCCGGGGTGAGGCACTCCAGAAATGGGGGCTGCCTTCAGATGAACCTACACACAATGATTTGGGGATGGAACAAACTCTGTTTTTGCCTGCTCCTTCCTCCCCATCGGCACACCTGAACAGTTTACGTCCCAGTTTGAGCAAAGTGCCGTTTGCAATTGCAAACCAAGTTCTCAAGGCAGGTTTGTGATCCTGTTTTGCAGTTCTGATTTGAAGGTGCACACTCTGGTTTGATCAAGCCCTGCTTTGCTGCAAAAGGTGCAACAGCAAACTATGGTTTGACCGTGTGTAACAGGAGGAGAGGGTGCATGAGCATAGCACTGGTTCATGATCCTCAGGTCCTAACCATAACTTAGAGCATTGTTGGAATGCAGCTGATATTTAGCAAATAAAGTGTCTTGGGGGCCCTGAGTTCTTAGGCTGATAAATGAAGGGAAAGTTCAATTTGTTGTGGATGAGCCTCAGCCTCTCTCTAGCTCAGAGTTCCATGCATTTCTGTGTCTTCTGATGCTCAGACCAATTCAGTGCTGCATCCTGGAGTTGCAAAGCACTCAATTTTCCATGTAATCATAGAATTGTAGAGATGGAAGGGACCCCAAGAGTCATCTATCATCTAGTCCAACCCCCACAGTACAGGAATCACAGCAAAAAATCCCTGACAGATGGCCGTCCAACTTCTGTTTAAAAACTTGCAAGAAAGCAAATTGCACCATTTTCTTAGGTAGATGGAATCTCCTTATACAGTGGTACCTTGGGTTAAATACTTAATTCATTCCAGAGGTCCGTACTTAACCTGAAACTGTTCTTAACCTGAAGCACCACTTTAGCTAATGGGGCCTCCTGCTGCCGCTGCGCTGCCAGAGCCCGATTTCTGTTCTTATCCTGAAGCAAAGTTCTTAACCTGAAGCACTATTTCTGGGTTAGTGGAGTCTGTATCCTGAAGCATATGTAACCTGAAGCCTATGTAACCCGAGGTACCGCTGTAGCTTGAATCGGTTGGTTCGAGTCCTCCCCTTTGAAGCAGCAGAGAACAAACTTGCTCCATCTTTCATGCAGAGGCCCACCAGCTGTTTGAAGATGGCTTTCATATCTCCTTTTGGTCTTTTTTACAGGCTAAACACCTGCATATCTGTGAAGCAGGAGTGTCCATGAGAGTGAGGAGAGGGGCTTCTACTTTCTACTTGCAGTAGCCTTTGTTGCTTTTATTATTTTATCCAGCCTCCCTCCAAAAAACTCAAATCGCTACAGGTGGTTTCTTCTACACCTTTACCTTCACAACACCCTTGTGATGTAGGTTTGGGGGTGGGTGATTCCCTTAAGTAAGCTTTGTGGTGCAACAGAGATTGCTTTATTTATTGCATTTCTAACCCAACTTTTTCTCCAAGGAGCTCAAGGTGGCACAGGTGGTTCTCCCCCAGCTCATAGAATCATAGAATCATAGAATCATAGAATCATAGAGTTGGAAGAGACCACAAGGGCCATCGAGTCCAACCCCCTGCCAAGCAGGAAACCCCATCAGAGCACTCCTGACATATGGTTGTCAAGCCTCTGCTTAAAGACCTCCAAAGAAGGAGACTCCACCACACTCCTTGGCAGCAAATTCCACTGTCGAACAGCTCTTACTGTCAGGAAGTTCTTCCTAATGTTTAGGTGGAATCTTCTTTCTTGTAGTTTGGAACCATTGCTCCGTGTCCGCTTCTCTGGAGCAGCAGAAAACAACCTTTCTCCCTCCTCTATGTGACATCCTTTTATATATTTGAACATGGCTATCATATCACCCCTTAACCTCCTCTTCTCCAGGCTAAACATGCCCAGCTCCCTTAGCCGTTCCTCATAAGGCATCGTTTCCAGGCCTTTGACTATTTCATTTCATTTCATCCCCACAACAACTCTGTGGTGTAGATTAGGCTGAGAGGCAGTGACTCAGCCAAAGTCACCCAGTGGGGATTTGAACTCAGGTCTCCCAGGTCCCGGGCCACCATCCATAATCTCCCAGTCCTCTGTTCCCACACTGATCTTGCTCTCTTCTGCCTTCTCCTCTACAGTCTGATGGTACGATCCTGGCTATTGCTCTGCTGATCCTGTTCCTTTTGCTGGCGCTGGCTCTGTTGTGGTGGTTCTGGCCGCTCTGCTGCACCGTGGTAAGTTTCCTCCTGCCCACACTGGGATCTCTTCCCTCTTTAGCAGCTCCTCTGTGCTGATGGGCCAATGATTCAAGCAGCAAGGAAACAGCTCACACCAGAAACCTGCATCTGCTCTGCCAAGTGTTTTGTACAGAGCCAGGGATCTTGCTTTCCTCCCATCTCAGGTGCCCCAGTTTGTGTCCTGGGAGGTCAAAGCTGGAACTCGATCTCTACATCTGGGGCACAATATGAAGCAGGGCTCAGCCCCAGAAGCTGTTTTCCAGCCCCACTGCTACTTGGGCCTGGGCACATTCCTGGGCTGTCAGCGGGTGGGGTGGCCAGCCTGCATCTGAGCTGTACCTTTTCGAGCTTTTTGATTGGAATTGGCACTATTATAGGTGCCACATACGGCAATACCGATTCTGCATTTGTAAGAATGCAAACGTTTCATTTGGCAGTACCTAAACTTTGGTAAGGTAAAGGTAAAGGGACCCCTAACCATTAGGTCTAGTCGTGACCGACTCTGGGGTTGCGGCACTCATCTCGCTTTATTGGCCAAGGGAGCCGGCCAGCATGTGGCCAGCATGACTAAGCCACTTCGGGCGAACCAGAGCAGCGCACGGGAACACCGTTTACCTTCCCGTCGGAGCGGTACCTATTTGACGTGCTTTAGAACTGCTAGGTTGGCAGGAGCAGGGACGGAGCAATGGGAGCTCACCCTGTTGCGGGGATTCAAACTGCTGACCTTCTGATCGGCAAGCCCTAGGCTCTGTGGTTTAACCCACAGCGCCACCCGCGTCCCTAAACATTGGTACTTCCTGCCTGTTGAGATCAAGCACTGTATTATTTCTGGCTCCTGCTTGTTTAGAGAAGCCTACCCAGATGCTTGGAAAGCTGATGAGAATTTTAACCTGTTTTGGGGAAAACAAATGGTATGTTTTAGATTCTACGTTGTAATTTTTCCTTGATTTTATTGGGGTTTAAAAAATATATTTATAGAAATTTACAGAAATTTAAAAATTATATCCTGTCTTTCCCCCAGACTGGGATTCAAGGTGGCTTACACGAATTAAAACAACACAGATAAAATACATGAATCTAAGCCATGTTGGGCTTTATAGGCCATAACCAGCATTTTGAATTTTGCCCAGAAGCAGCCAGGCAGCCAGGGAGGGGAGCTATTGTAGCAAGAGAGTTGCAGTCTCCCTTGGAGAGTTGAAGGTATTTTGAAGGGGTGTTAGCCACTCATGGTGTGTGTGTGTGTGTGGCAGGGGGCTGAAATTTGGAAGGGTGTTTTGGGCCAGAAGCAGCAATGGAACAACAGCAACAAAACTGTGTTTGTGTACTGTGTCGGAAGTGATCCCGCTTTCAAATTAATCTTAGGAGCTGTGGTGTGCCCCCATCTTGGCATGCCTATCAGATTAATACCCTAGGGAGCATGGGCCAGGATGCACAGGCAGGCAGCAGCCAAGGACCCAAGACTGAGGTATCTGCAGAAGGCCTAGGGCAGGTATCCCCAACCTGGGGCCTTCCAGATTATTTAAAAAATAAGTGCCATCAGCCACAACAAGCACAGCTGGCGGTTGTCTAAAACTTCTGATGGGCACCAAGTTGGACTTGGAGTAGTATCTGGGCAGACACCATGGTGAGTTACTGTTTAGTAAGTTGTTGCACTTCTCCAGAAATCTGTTTGCTGTGCAGTTCCTTAAAAGGTAAGGGGACCCCTGACCATTAGGTCCAGTCGTGACCGACTCTGGGGTTGTGGCGCTCATCTCGCTTTATTGGCCGAGGGAGCCAGCGTACAGCTTCCGGGTCATGTGGCCAGCATGACTAAGCCGCTTCTGGCGAACCAGAGCAGCGCACGGAAACGCCGTTTACCTTCCTGCCAGAGCGGTACCTATTTATCTACTTGCACTTTGACATGCTTTCGAACTGCTAGGTTGGCAGGAGCAGGGACAGAGCAATGGGAGCTCATCCCGTCATGGGGATTCGAACTGTCGACCTTCTGATCGGCAAGTCCTAGGTTCTGTGGTTTAACCCACAGCGCCACCCACGTCCCAGTGTGCAGTTCCTTAGGAGCACAGAAAAAGGCACAAAATGTGGCACTGAGTTTGGGATACAGATTTTTAAGCATGTTTCTAGACCTCATGATTAGAACAGGAGGCATGAAAGTGCTGGGCAATGCCTGTGATGATGAGCCAGGGTGGTACAGTGCTTAGAGGGCCAGGTTAGGACCCAGGTTCAAATCCCTCCTCGGCCACTCGCTAGATGACCTGATGGCCGGTCATTCCCTCTCAGCCTAACTGACCTTACAGGGGTGTGAGGAGAAAATGGGGAGGGGGGCTATGTACTATCACCTTGATATCCTTGGAGGAGGGGGGGAATACAAACGTAATACAATAAATAATAAAGAAATGTTGGTGTTGATTATATTGTTGTTGATAACAAATAATGAGTGGGATTCACCTCAGAAGTCCCGTCAGTGGAAACTGTACAAAGCCTTCTGCTTGTGCAATGGGGCTTTCCTCTCTCCCCCCTTCCCAATTTACTTGGGAGGGGGTCAGGTGCACCCCCAGAACAGCACGGGGGGTGGGGGGTGGGAGGAGATTTTGTCTGCCAAGTTGGAATGCCCATGCTTACTAGGGTTCCCATATGTCTGGGCCATCGGAAACTGTGTCCGGGAAAATCCGGTGTCCGGTTTTGTTGTGTATTATCAGATTTTGCATTTTTGAAATACGGCAACCCTAGCTGACAGAATGATCATCTTAGTGTTAAATTCTTCCCAGTGTGTTTCTATAACGCTTTTGAGTATTCAAACCACGAGAGAGAGAGAGGGGGGGGGTAACCTTCACAATATGCATGGAGATGGAGGGGCAGAGGAATCAGCTTCTTCTGATGTTTGGGGGCCAGGAAGCAAGTTGCTTCTGTGCCCAGCACAACTCTTTGCAAAAGATGTGATTCCTGCATTTGCAGGGGGTCAGACTCAATGATCCTTTGGGTCCCTTCAAATTCTACAGTTCTATGAAAAGCAGAGTGACAGCAGTGGCGTAGCGTGGGTTGTCAGCACCCGGGGCAAGGCAAGTAATTTGCGCCCCCTAACCCGTGGATTTGCGCCCCCTAACCCGTGGATTTGCCCTAACCCCCAGATGTTGTGCCCGGTGCGGCTGGCCCCCCCTGCACCCCCCACGCTACGCCACTGAGTGACAGCACAACCCTATGACTTCTACTCAGAAGTAAGTCCCACTGAATTCAGTGAGACTTAATTCTAGGTAATTTTCCACAGGATTGCAGCCAGAATCACACAAAACATAAATGCTATTGAATAATAAAATAGAATAAATCATAATTTTTTGCTCATTTTTATGCAGGAAGCGGGAGGGGGGAGTTTTCTGGGCAAGGAGAACTGGGTGCAGAATGTCTGATTTCTTCCTTGTTTTTTTGTTTTAGCCCAGATACTGATACCCTGTGTGTATCCACCCTTAGAAAGTGGGTCCCAGAACAGGTTGCCCTCCTGATAGGTGTGTTTGAGTAAAGCATGTGTTTTAATTTAAACGGAAACCGTTCCCACCCAGCTGTGCTCCAGGCGAGATAAATGGCCAGCGTCATTTGGGGGCTGGGGATAATTAAATTCACCGACTTCAGTGGAGGAGTGCCATGGATTTTTCTGGACCAAATGGTCTTCCTGGCAAATGCTCATCGATAAACATAGTTTCCAGATGCATCATTGTTGATGATTCTCCAGTGTGTTCTGTCGAAGAAAGGATGAAAGATTGGGCTCATCACTCCAATTTACAGTAAATGTGGTGATGTCAAACCGAGGTCAGTTAGACAGTAAGTGAGATTTTAGTGTGTGTGTGTTCTGGCTCAGGCAGAAATCTCCTCCATCTTTCATTTCAGCAGGTGTCATACGCAGGTGGAGCAATGAGAGACAGGGGCCCCATCCGGACATGCAACCGAATGAGATGTTAGACTCCTGAGCTGGCAGTTTGGCCTGTGCCACTTCAGACTCCAAGAGGGTGGGGAGGGGGATGCTGTTTTTAGCACATCAGGAAGGGAGCTTCTAGCCTAATTCACTGCATTCCTTACAATCCTACTTTTCTACTTGACAGCGGTTTCTCTTCTTTTTAAATGTAGGGAACAATTTAAGTATTGTTACGTGGCATCCCAATCTCTGAGCAGTGAGAGACTTCAGTGGTTCAAGGTGCTTATTCAGGGTTTGGGGGCGCTGTGGTCTAGACCACTGAGCCTAGGGCTTGCCGATCAGAAGGTCACCGGTTCGAATCCCCGCAACGGGGTAAGCTCCCGTTGCTCGGTCCCTGCTCCTGCCAACCTAGCAATTCCAAAGCACGTCAAAGTGCAAGTAGATAAATAGGTACCACTCCGGCGGGAAGGTAAACGGCATTTCCGTGTGCTGCTCTGGTTTTGCCGGAAGCGGCTTAGTCATGCTGGCCACATGACCCAGAAAAACTGTCTGCAGAAGCGGACAAACGCCGGCTCCCTCGGCCTGTAAAGTGAGATGAACGCTGCAACCCCAGAGTCGTTCGCAACTGGACTTAACTGTCAGGGGTCCTTTACCTTTACCTTTTTTCCTTGGAATGAAGGTCAATGGAGACTGCGGTGTCTTTAGGCTATATGGTTTTATTTACACATCTATAGAAGATGAGCATAGGAAGAAGGGGCTCACAGCATTAGCACCCCAACAGATATTGCCTCGCTATGAGTCACAGCTTTGGACCCTGCACAGATTAAGCATGTCTCTGTGTCTCCTGTTTCCAGGTTGCTTCCAGCTCAGCACACACTCTCTGGATATTGTTCTCATACCTAGCAGCTAGGTGAGGGTGGTAGTGGAAGAAAGCCGCCTCCCATTAGACTGGAGGGCACCATCACTTAGTTGTAGCTCTTGCAACTTGGCTCATTCTTTTGGGATGTTGGTTTGCAGCATGGAGTGTCCTAGTGGCACATTCCAATGCCTCCCCATTTCAACCTCATTCTTCTCCAGCATGTGCAGACCAGAGTTCCCTTCAACTGAACTACTGAGATTCTGCTTTTCTGCTGTTAGCTGGGAGCGGAATTGCAGCGGAGCAGGAGTGAGCAACCTGCAACCCTGCCAGGGACACAACTTGTGCTGGGGAGTCCCAAGAACATAAGAAGAGCTTCCTGGATCAGGCCAGTGGCCCATCTAGTCCAGCATCCTGTCCTCACAATGACCAACCAAGGGAACATCATTTGCACACTCCAGACAAGACAAGGACATGGTGGGAAGAAAGTAATGTAATGAAATTTCAAGAGGGATAAATGTAAGGCTCTGCACTGAGACAGGACTAACCTGATCCACAAATACAGGTTGGGGGTGTGAAAAGGGGTCTTAGTAGATCACAAGCTTAACATGAGTCAACAGTGTGATGCAGCAGCAGAAATGGGCAATGCAATTCTAGGCTGCATCAAAAAAAGTAGAGTGTCAAGATCAAGGGAAATAATAGTCCTGCTCTATTCTGATCATGGCCACTGGTCCCATCACCTCCTGGCAAATAGAAGGGGAAGAAATGGAGGCAGTGAGAGATTTTACTTTCTTGGGCTGCATGATCACTGAAGGAAATCAGCCCTGAGTGCTCACTGGAAGGACAGATCCTGAAGCTGAGGCTCCAATACTTTGGCCACCTCATGAGAAGAGAAGACTCCCTGGAAAAGACCCTGATGTTGGGAAAGATGGAGGGCACAAGCAGAAGGGGACGACAGAGGACGAGATGGTTGGACAGTGTTCTCGAAGCTACCAGCATGAGTTTGATCAAACTGCGGGAGGAAGTGGAAGACAGGAGTGCCTGGCGTTCTCTGGTCCAGGGGGTCACGAAGAGTTGGACACGACTAAATGACTAAACAAGGTTCTGCCTTGGTCAGACCTCATTTGGAGTCCTGTGTCCAGTTTGAGAAGGATATTGACAAGTTGAAAGGTGTGCAGAGGAAGACAACAAAGAGGATCAGGGGTCTGGAAACCAAGCCTTATGAGGATCGGTTGAGGGACATGGGGATGTTTAGCCTGAAGACTGAAAAGTGAAAGGATAGCCATCTTCAAATATGTGAAGGGCTGTCCCAGGGAAGATGGAGCCAACTTGTTTTTTGCTGCTCCCGGGGGAAAGGACCAGAACCAATGGATTCAAATGACAAGAATAGTGATTCTGGCTAAATCTTAGGAAGAACTTTCTGATGGTAAGAACTGTTAGACTGTGGAATGGACTGTCTCAGAAGGTGGTGGGTTCTGCTTCATTTGAAGTCCTTAAACAGAGCTTGGATGGCCATCTCCTAGGGATTCTTTACCCGTGATTCCTGCTGTGCAGAGGGTTGGACTAGATGAACCTTGGCAGCCCCTTCCAATTCTATGATTCTGTGAAAGCATCACTCCAAATGCCATAATTCTCATGGAAATATCTGGTGATGAGAAAAGTAATGTTGGATCCATTTGGAAAAATTTGGTTCTCACCCTGGACTTTAATTAACCCAAAGGATCTGAAATGTTGGAGGAAAGAGGAATGTAAGAATAACTGAAGAATGTTTGATTATTATTGAGGGTGAAGCTGGAGAGGAAACGCAGATGCTCAGCTGTAACCCCCAAGGAACAATTACAGTGGAACTTACACATTTTCCCATCAGCGTGGAGGAAATAATGAGGTTCAGAATGGTTTGACAGCCGCCCTTTCCATCCATGGAGCTAATGACAAGCATTGTTTATCTGGCCTATTAGGATGCATTCCAAAAAAATAACATTGCTTGATTATTATTATTTTAAGCGAAGAAACATACGAGGAAAGTTGTGAGAAATGATCTTGAGCAAAATGTGCACAGTGGAAACAGCACCAGGCAACCCAGCGGAAAGTTTTCTTTTGCAAACCTCCTTGGAACGAGTTGCAAGCTTAGCAATGGCTAGATTCCTGCTGGATCAAGCCAAGGACCCATCTAGTCCAGCATCCTGTTCTCACAGCGGCCAACCAGATGCCCGTGGGAATCCAGAGAGCAGAAAATGAGCACAAGAACCGTCTCCCATCCCATGGCTTTCTGCAACTGATATTCAGAAGTGTTGCTGCCCCTGACTGTGGAGGTAGAGCATAGCCATCACGCCTAGGAGTTCCTGATAGCCTCCTTCTCCATGAATTTGTCTAATCCTTTTAAAAAGTCATCCAATATAGTAGCTATCACTGCCCCCTGTGGCAGTGAGTTCCATTGGTTAACTATGCGCTGCGTGAAGAAGTATCCATCATGAGATTTAGATGCTTTGGGTCTAAAGTGGTGCGTTGTTTTTAGCCTAGCTTTTTTTGTTGTTTCTGTGAATGGAATTCGTCTCTGCCTGTTGAAGCTAAATGGGCGAGACGTTACAGGGCAACACCTACTGCATTTGGCTTCACTCAGTGACCCAGTGTGCTTTGCTGCTGCTGCTGCTCCCATTCTTTATGCCATCAGCTCATAGCATGGTGCTTGCCATTCGTACTATTGAGCAGTGGAAACAAAGAAGCAGAAAAAGGAAAGGAAAATGTCTGGTTTTAATCTCAGTCCCCCTCTGTGGCAGGGATGGACACAGGGCGGTATATGTTTCATGTTAAACAAAGCTGTCCATGTATACATTTTTCATTCTTGGAGCTGAAAATGAAATGCAAACATTTAGAGTGTAGACATATCATGGTCCCAGGACTTGGACTCCAGTGCTGCTGCCTTGCAAGAGGAGGGCTGGAACATCGCAGACCCTAAGAAGTCAGCGAGAGCTTTTCCCTGGCCCCTCTCCACAAGGGCCTAAAAGCAGAGCAGTGTTGAGCAAGGCACAAACAGGACTGACACATTCACAAGACAGTATGAAGAAGCAGATTCTCTTAACAATATCCTTTCACAGTCTCTTTTTACAATTTTTGCATCTCTTGACATGTAGGCCATCTGTTAAAGCATATCCTATCCACTACAACAGCTAGTAAATGCTCCTCCACCATCAATTTTATCTAATCCCCTTCTACAGCTATCCAAACTAGAAGCCAACATGATATATTGTGGCCATGAGTTCCATCCATTAACTATGCACTTTCTTTGTCCATCACTGCATATACCTCTTGTTGGTGGGTTTCATCGAATGATGCTGCATTCTTACGAAAGAAGGAGAGGAGGTGGAGAAAACCCTCTTTCAGATACTCCCTTGAAGAGCATGTTGAAGACTCTTCAGCGGCCTCTCCCTCTGGGCACTTGTGTGGATTGGGCCCTGAGAGGGAAGGCATACTTTAAGCAAAAAGTAAGGTCACCACAACTTCCATCATAGAGCTTCAATATGCTGATGACAACATAGTGTGTGCACACTCGGAGGATGGCCTCCAAACCATCCTAAATATATTTGCAGAAGCTTATGAAAAGCTTGGCCCATTGCTCAACATCCAAAAAACCAAAGTGCTGCACCAACAAGCACCAAACAGCCCCTCTGCAGCACCACAAATCCAACTCAATGGTGTAACATTGGAAAATGTCAGTCACTTCTCCTACCTGGGCACAGGGCCATCATTGATGACGAAATCCAGCATCGCCTGAGCTCTGCGAGTGCAGCTTTCTCCTGATTGAAGTGCAGAGTGTTTGAGGACCAGGACATTTGCAGGTAAACTAAAATGCTTATTTACAAAGCTATTGTACTGCCAACCTTACTATATGCTTGTGAAACATGGACCACTTACAAACACCATCTCCAACTCCTCACAAGATTCCATCAACAGTGTCTCTGAAAAATTTTGCATATCACTTGGGAAGACAGGTGAACTTATGCCAGTGTACTGGAAGAAGCAAAGATCACCAGTGTCGAAGCAATGATTCTTCAACATCAACTTCGTTGGACTAGTCATGCTGTTCAGATGCCTGATTGTTGTCTTCCAAAGCAACTACTCTATTCCAAACTTAAAAATGGAAAGTGTAATCCTGGCGGTCAACAAAAGAGGTTTAAAGACTCTCTCAAGGCAAATCTAAAATAAAAAGTAGTATAAACACCAACACTGGCCTGCGAGTGCTCCAATTGGAGAACAGCCTTTATCAAAGGTGTCATGGACTTTGAAGACGCTCAAACTGAGGATGAAAAATGCTGGCAGACCCTCACCATGATCAACTCCCGCCCAGAAACCTATGTCCCCACTGTGGAAGGACGTGTGTATCCAGAATTGGCCTCTGGATAGGAGAAGAGATAGACGATAAAAAACAGTAGATTTAATTTAGACTTGTTATCTTATTATTTGCATATAAGTGATGGCTCTAAAAGTTCTGACCTGGAACGTGAATGGACTCAACAATAAAAATAAAAGGAACCAGATTGCGCATATTTTACTAAAAAAGAACCTCGACTTAATCTGTCTACAAGAGACTCACGTAATAAGAAAGCATGAGAGAATTTTAAGCAATAAGAGATTAGGATTGGATTTTGTGGCTTCAGATAGAGTTAAGAAACGAGGAGTGGTTCTATATATAAAGGAAAAACTTGATCCAAAATTACTGTATAAAGATGAACAAGGGAGAATGATTGTAGTACAGATTATGTTTCAAGGAGTAAAGATTATTGTCGTCGGACTATACGCACCTAATGACAGAAAAGCAGGCTTTTTCTCTGAATTAGGTATTAAGTTAACAGAGTGGATGGATCAAAAAATGATAGTGATGGGTGACTTTAATGGGGTGGTGTTACCAAATCTGGATAGATCAACAAGAAAACAAGAGATTAAGGAAGGCAAGCTACCACAGACTTTTTTTGATTTGGTTGATAATATGGGACTAATTGACGCGTGGAGATTCAAAAACCCTACTGTAAAACAATATACTTTTTTCTCAAATCCTAACCAGAGTTGGGGGAGAATAGATGGTATTTGGATCACTAAGGAATTGATACAGAACTTAATCAAATCTGAAATTCTCCCACAGACTATATCTGATCATAACCCAGTATATTTAGAGTTAAAGGGTAAAGAGGCTAGAGTACTTAGATGGAGAATGAACGAATCTCTATTTAATGATCAAAAGATAGTGATTAAGGCAAAAGAAACAATTGAAGAGTACTTCAAGTGGAATTTAAATAAAGGGACAGCTTTAGAAACGGTTTGGGACGCAGGGAAAGCCGTCATGAGGGGCTTTCTAATTCAGAAAAACAGCCATCAAAGAAAAGAAAAAGAGAAAAAGAAGGAGGAGATTTTAGTACAGTTAATGGAGAATGAAAGACAATTAACTATTAAGCCAGGTGATGAGACTATAAAACAAAATATAAAGTTATTACAAGCCCAATTTTCTATGATAGTAAACCAGGAGATTGAGTGGAAAGTCAAAATGTTGAAACAGAAGAGTTTTGAATCCGCTAATAAAATAGGGAAATACTTGGCCTGGCAACTAAGAGAAAGGAAAAAACAAAATATGATCTGTAGGATAAGGGATGGAGATAAGATAGTGGAAGACCCAAATGAAATAAAAAGGTTGTTTCAGAAATACTATAAGGATTTATATAAAAGAGGTAAGGAGACAGGCTATGATATAGAACGCTATCTGAAAGAACATCATTTACAACAGATATCAACCGAAGAAAAAGAATTATTAAATCAGCTGATTACAGAGGAGGAGGTAAGGAAGGCAATATCAAAGATGAAAATCGGTAAAGCGCCGGGGCCAGATGGTCTGTCAACCAAATATTATAAAGTACTAAGTGATCAAATAAGCCCAACCCTATGTGAAGTGATGAACAATACTTTAAAAGAAGGGAAGACCCCGAATACCTGGAAGGAAGCCTATATTACATTAATTCCTAAAAAAGATGTGGATGCCTTAGAGGTGAAAAACTATAGGCCAATTTCATTATTAAATAACGACTATAAACTGTTTGCGGATGTAATGGCAGAAAGATTAAAAAAAGTATTAAATAACAGAATCCATAAAGATCAAACGGGCTTCCTTCCAGGGAGACAATTGAAGGACAACGTAAGAAATGTGATAGATATCATTGAATATTTGGAAACTAGAATAGACAAACAAGCCGCTTTGATTTTCATTGATGCCGAAAAGGCCTTTGATAACGTTTCTTGGTGCTTCCTGACAGAAAATCTAAAAACGTTGGGGCTGGGTGAAAGGTTTAGAAAAGGTATAGAAGCTATCTATAATGAACAAAAAGCTAAGCTAATAATAAATAACTCAACATCAGAATTTTTTGACATATCTAAAGGGACTAGACAAGGCTGCCCCCTGTCTCCTCTGTTATTTATAACAGTACTTGAAGTACTTACTAAGAGACTGAGAGAGGCAGTGGAAGTGAAAGGGATTAAGGTAGGGATTAAAGAACATAAGATAAAAGCTTTCGCGGATGATATTGTATTAACTCTAGAAGACCCAAAAAATAGTATGAAAGAAGCCTTGCAAAAATTTGAAGAGTTTGGAGCGGTATCAGGCCTCAAGATTAATAAAAATAAGACTAAAATGTTGACTAAAAATCTAACTAAGGAAGATATTGTAGAACTAGAACAAAAGATGGGAATTATGACAGCAAAGAAAGTGAAATATCTTGGAGTGTGGATATCAGCGAAAAATATTAACCTATATAAGGATAATTATGAAGTCACTTGGAAGAATATTAAGAAAGATCTTGAAATCTGGGAGAGATTGAGGTTATCCTTTCTGGGGAGGATAGCAGTTATCAAAATGAACGTTCTCCCCAGAATGTTATTTTTGTTCCAAACCATTCCGGTACTAAAAGGTCTAAAGCAGTGTAAAGAGTGGCAAAGAGCCTTAGCGAGATACATCTGGCAAGGCAAAAGACCACGAATAAAAATGAAAATATTGGTGGACAAAAAAGAAAGAGGGGGATTCTCTCTACCGGATCTAAGTTTATATTATGAAGCGGCGTGTTTATTGTGGCTGAAGGATTGGATAAGATTGGAAAATAGGGACATCTTGGACTTGGAAGGTTTCGATAACAGGTACGGGTGGCACTCGTACCTGTGGTACGAAAAGGTGAAAGTTCATAGAGGCTTTCTAAATCATATTTTTAGGGGACCACTATTCCAAGTATGGGAAAGAAATAAAAATATATTGGAAAGGAAGACACCTTGGTGGATTTCACCAATAGAGGTGTTAACTATAAAAAAAATAAACATGGAAGGGAAGAATGCCACCTATGAAGAACTAACTTGGAAGACAGATAAAGGGATTAAACTTAGACCATATGAAGAGATCAAAAATTTATTTACAGGGTGGTTGCAATACCACCAAGTAAATGATCTGCTAAAAGAAGACAAAAAGAAAGTAGGATTTGAAGATAAAAAATCTAAATTTAATGTAGAAGTTATAGAAGGTAAGAACAAAACACTGTCAAGGATGTATGATATTTTGCTGGAGTGGTATACAAAAGATGAGGAGGTGAAGGAGGCTATGACTAAGTGGGCGATAGATATTGGATATAACATCGACTTTGAGAGGTGGTTGGAACTATGGAACAAGAATATGAGATTTACGGCATGCACGGCACTAAAGGAAAACCTGTGGAAAATGATCTACAGGTGGTATCATACACCAGTGAAATTAGCGAAGATTTATAAGTTGAAGGATAAAAGATGCTGGAAATGTAGAGAGGTAGAAGGTGACCTCTACCATATGTGGTGGTCGTGTTGCAAAGTGAGAGGCTTTTGGGAATTGGTTTATAATGAACTTAAAAAAATCTTGAAATATACATTTCCCAAAAAGCCAGAAGCTTTTTTGTTAGGAATGGTCGGTAAAGAAATTAAAAAAGAAGACAAGACCTTGTTTCTATATGCTACGACAGCTGCAAGAATTATGTTAGCACAAAATTGGAAATTAGAAGTAATACCTAACATAAGTGATTGGCAGGTTAAAATGATAAATTATGCTGAGCTTGACAGAATATCAGGAAGAGTAAGGGACCAAGACGAACAGAAATTTCATGAAAATTGGAAGAAATATTTAATGTATATGGAATCTAAATCTCAGGTGACACTGGCGGGGTTGAAATAACTCTAACAGCGGGAAAGGCCTATGTAAAAGAGTTAAAAAGTACGCGACTATATAATTTATTCGATACTTACCAAAGGAGTGGAGGGAAGTCCAAGGCTCAGTTGAGACTAGTTCAGTTATGTATTTTATTTATGATTTGTGAAGTGGATATAATTTGTATAAGGTATGTGGTGGATTTTTTGTTTATGTTTTTCCTGGATATATGTGCAAATATGAATAAAAATTTATAATTTAAAAAAAAAAAAAAACAGAATTGGCCTCCACAGTCACATACTGGCTCACTGTTAAAACCGTGTTCATGGAAGACAATCTTACTTGGCTACGAGTGCTCTTCAAAGAAGACAGGTGGGCAGGCAAGGGCTTGGAGAGGAGGAGGTGGGGCCCAGAGAGTGGGCTGCACAAAATCTCAAACCAGCAGTCGATCTGTACAGTGGTTCCCAAAGTGGGTGAGACTGCCATGAAGGGAATTACCTGGGGGGGGGCAGGCCAAGAGGCAGGGGGGCAATGGAGGTGTAAAAGACTATTAGACTTGAAAAGCTGGAATCACTGGATGAGGTTAATCAATTTTGTTGAATCAGTTAAACCAAATAGTTTTAATTGAATTGATGTGGAACTAATTGTTACTGCTTTGAAATTGATTGTACTATTATCTTCCTTAGTGGGTTGTGCAAACCACTATTCTGAACAATGCTTTCTGTAGGAAAGGGGGCACCTGGAGTGAGTTTATGGCACCAGGTTTTCCAGAAAAAGTTTGGGAACCACTGACCTATACCTGTTGATTTGTATGGTGCTGGTGAATTAAACCTCCTGTAGCTTCATTGGCCTGGTTTATTTTGCTCCTTCTCACGTAGGGAGAGATTGAGCTCTTTGTTCCTCTCCAAGGCTGCTGCATCTGAGGTTTAGGAGAGATGCTTGCCATGCCTCTGTTTTCGCTTTCCTGCTGGATGGACTCCATGCTACTCTTGGAGAGAATCGCTGTGGCATTTGCCAGCTCCTTGCTACGTTGGAGGTGCTTTTTTGTGTGTGCAAGAAATAGCAGCCTCGCACACGCATCAGCTTTGACAGTTTCTATGGTGAAGACCCCAGGCCTATTTTTTTAATAGAAAACCCAAACACAACCCCTCACATGCAGAGTAAAATTCTGGACTCAATGTACTTTTGTTAAATGTATTTATTTAATTTTCATCCCACCCTTCCTTCAAGGAGTGTTGGCTGGCACCTGTGCTCATCCATCCCACATTTTATCCTCAGAGCTATTCAGGAGAGATGGGCGGGGGACAAAGCTACACTTGATCCTTGTTGCTGTGTGCCAAGGAACAAATCAATTAGGCAAAATGTGGATTTTGTGAGTACGTATTATTGTGGGTTTGGTGTGGGTCAGTCTGGATGATGCCCTGAGCCCCTTCCAGTTCTTGCAGTCCTGCACCCAGGGAGGGTTAGAATGTAAGAGAAGAGTTTGCTGAACTGGTCAGACAAGTTTCTTTGTAAGAAATGACCTTAGCTGGCTACTCAAGTGTCCTGGTCAGCATCTCAAAAGAATGAGGCAGTTTGTGAGAGCTACACCTAAGTGATGGTGCCCTTCAGGCTAAGGGGCGGGCCTCTCGTCCATCCACCTCACTTAGTTGCATGATAGCCGGAGAAAGTTTGTCCATGCACTGTCCATGCTTAGAACTACTCTCTAACCATTTTTTGACATGTTCTGGGAAGTGAGTCTTGACTGAGTTTAAAACCTGACTGTAGAGCAGCCTGGCTATGGCCTAACCCCCTGTGTTTCTTCTTCATTCTTTTTAGATCATTAAGGAGCCTCCCCCACCCCCCATGGAAGACAGCGAGGTAAGTGCCCACTTCATTATGGCTTCTGAATTGCTCCTCTTGCCTTTGCTTTGTGTCTTTGCCCTGTGGGGAACTCAGTTGCGCCGTCCATCCCTGTAGAAAGCAGCTTTGTAAGCCCTCTGCTTGAGGCTTGAGAAGCACTGAGCCTTGGACTTGCAAAGCTCCTTTTGCAGTGCTTCTCTATCACCTGACAACCAGCTGGAGAGTGTTGTGCAAGGGACTTTGACAGGTAGGTTGTAATGGCACCAGGTGATTGATAGGTGGGTTTTTCCTGCTGGCCTGTCAAAGTTGGCCTGTAGGGCTGGTGGGGACGGATATGGATCTGGCCCACTGGGCCAATCACCTTCCCCACTCCTGTGTGCTGGCTATCTCCCTTGTATTAATTCAAACTGTACCGTGTCATTCAGTGATAAGATGCTGGATGTGAAATGCGATGTGTTTGCTGTCGATCACCTCCTTTTTTTTGAAACCTCCGGATGTTGCTCTGAATCGTGAAACCTCTTGAATTATGTTGCAGTTTGAGTTCTGCTTGTTTGTTTTCATTGAGAACTTCGGTTTGAGTGAGGCCCAAGCTAACCAACACCATCAAAATCCCGTGTCCTGGTGATTATTCTCCTGGGTGCAAACCTGAGCATTTGTTCATGGAAATGGACGGTTCAATTCGGTTCCCAAATCTGAATTGCTGTGTTGTTGTCTCGGGTCCATTTCTTCACCCACATGGCAAGAGGGCCAAGCCACTGGCCAGCCTGTAATTGGATAATGCTTGCAACTGATGTCATCTTGCCCACTTAACAACTAGCGATAGACACACTTGGCAGATCCGCTGCATTCAGTAGCATGGTTGCAATTTAGCAAAAAAGGTGATTATGACTTCTGTTGAGAGGAGCCTTCTTGCAAGACCAAAGCAATCGTCTGTGTTCTTTTCCTGGAGAGACTGAACTCCTAGAAGCCGTTGCTGTTCCAGCACCTGAGCACAAGCACTGTTGACCTGGGTAGACTGAGGGAGGTCTGGGTAGACTGGGAGCCAGTGTGGTGTAGTGGATAAGAGCAGTGGACTCGTAATCTGGGGAACCGGGTTCGTGTCTCTGCTCCTCCATATGCAGCTGCTGGGTGACCTTGGGCCAGTCACACTTCTTTGAAGTCTCTCAGCCCCACTCACCTCACAGAGTGTTTGTTGTGGGGGAGGAAGGGAAAGGAGAATGTTAGCCGCTTTGAGACTCCTTCGGGTTGTGATAAAGCGGGATATCAAATCCAAACTCTTCGTCTGCAGCTCAGTGTCTGAGACAGGCTTTGCATGGAGAAGGACCCAGGTTAAAACCCTGGCATTTCCCTGTAAGACTGAGAAAGGCTTTTGTCTTAAATCTTGGAGAGCTGGTGCCAGGTAATGGAGATGATCCTGACCTTGATGGACCAATGAGCTTTGACTCAAGATTTGTCATGGATGCAGCCTCATTGTTTCCTATAAGAGGTATCTTTGCCTCGGACCACTTTGGACAGGACTTGCTTCAACTCTGTCTCCCTGTTCACTGTCAAGGGGTGATAGTTTGGAGAAGTGGAAGTCCACACCAATGGAGGGCTTCCCTTCACTAGTCATTTTTAGGGTGCTTTTTTCCACCCTTGGATAATCTGATGGAGGTGCACAGGGCAGGGAGGAAAGCATGCACCTCCCCAAAAAAGCCTCCTCCAGGATCTTGGGACAATAGAGAAGGGGTGCATTCCCCCATCTTGCCCATGTTGAAGGGGCAAACAAGTGGGGCAGTGGCCAAAGCTCTGAAGTGTGTCCAGTACATTAGAACCAGCTTGCTTTACTTCGGGGAAGGTTCACATAAGCTCGTAAGAGACCATTTGCATTCAGCATTTGGGCTTCAACCAAAGTGGGTGCAACTTCCTAAGATATCACCCCATGGGGTTCTCAACCATAAAAGCTTGTGACCTGGGCGCTTAGTGAATAAGCATGAATGACTGGGGCAGAGATTTAGCTCCAGTGACAGAGGAATCTTTTTTCTCTGTGGTTCTGGTTCTATCTAGCCAGAGGGACATGGGGCTGTTGGTCTAGCAGAGCTGGTTCAGAAACTAACATGTTCAACAAAATGTATAACTGTATAAGAACCTAAGAACAGCCTGCAGCATCCTGTTCTCACAGTGGCTGAAGTGTGAGAACAGTTGTGGAAAACTAGCAAGCAGGACCTTCTGGAGGCATAGGGACTGCCTTCTCCTCCATGAATTTGTCTAATCCTCAAGTTAGTGCCCATCCCTGCCTCCTGTGGGAGGGAGTTCCATAGTTTAACGAAATGCTTCCTTTCATCTGCCCTGAATCTTCCAACATTCAGCTTCGTTAGATCCACAAGTTCTATCAAAGGTTATTCTAACTCTAGGACAGCCATTGGCCACCTGGTTCCTGCCAGATGTTTTGAACCACAACTCCCATGAGCTCCAAGCAGCACAGCTGATGGGAATTGTAGTCCCAAACACCTGGAGGTTGTTGAAGGCTGCTTTGGGAACCTTAGGCTAGGTAGTGGAGTGCCCTTGTGAGGTACCTAGGAGGGAATATCAGATGAAGCCCAAGGTTTTCCAGAAAAGGAAAGTTTTGCTAAAAGACTAAAATAATATGCAGTATACTTGAAGGCTGTCCCAGAGAGGAAAGGGTTATAGAGGGAGTGGGAAAGGAGTTGGCAGAGACCCCAAGGCTGCTGCACAGTTATGCTTTAGCAGGGGGGAAGGGAAGGGGGAGCAATGGAAGTTGGAAAACTGGCAAGAGAGACAGAAAGAAATAGGGAGGGAGCACGTTATACCTTTCCTTCCATATGATCTGTCCAAAAACAAGTCAATGGAGGGGGGGAGGGTCCTCAGCTCCAGGGTGAATCCCCCCAAAGAGAAACCATGGCATGGCATTGTTAGTCAATGATTGCTGGATGAGTTTGTGTGTGTGCAGCGATGAATATTCAAAGGCTGAAAAGGAGTCAAGTCAAGCTGAGTGTGTCTCACTAAGATTGTTTTCACTCAGATCATTGATAGTGTCAGAAAGACCAAACTAATGACAGGCTGGGTAATGACCAGAAGGAGAATTCCTCAGTAAACAAAAGGGAAGGATGGTCGTCTAATAGTCTAAACTGGATGCTAGCGGAGTAGAATCACTTTGGCCAGAAGAGGCCACAGCTGTTGGACTAGCCTCGGCTGGTGGAAGGCACACTTGCACTGCCCCACAGTGGCCACATGAAACCAAGCTGGCTCCACCTTCAGGTATCTGACGATGGCTATCGCATCGCCTCTCAGTCATCTCTTCTCCAGGTTAAACCACCTCAGCTGCCTCAGCTGTTCCCTTGATCACCTTGGTCTTTCAAGCAGACTGTTAGACTTCACCTTCCTGGGCAGACAAAGGGGGGGGAGGCCCCCTCTCATTTAACAACATTCTCGTCCTTCAGGTTGATGCAACTGTTAAGAAAGCAGCTAAAAAGGTAAAGGGACCCCCTGACGGTTAGGTCCAGTCATGACTGACTCTGGGGTTGCGGCACTCATCTCGCTTTATTGGCCGAGGGAGCCAGTGTACAGCTTCCGGGACTAAGCCGCTTCTGGCGAACCAGAGCAGCGCACGGAAACGCCGTTTACCTTCCCGCCAGAGCGGTACCTATTTATCTACTTGCACTTTGACGTGCTTTCAAACTGCTAGGTTGGCGGGAGCAGGGACCAAGCAACGGGAGCTCACCCCGTCGCAGGGATTCAAACCGCCGATCTTCTGATCGGCACTTCCTAGGCTCTGTGGTTTAACCCGCAGCGCCACCCGCGTCCCTAAGAAAGTTGCTCGTCAACTGTTAATTTAAAATAAAGCACCAAAGTTTTCGACTCAATAAGTATGAGGGATCTTTGAAAACTCATAGGAATCAACACAGACAATCATTACAGACCTTAAATACCCTCCCCAGAGAGCTGTACTCCTGTGCTGTACTGAATGGAATTTCGAACACGGTTTTGTGTTTATGTGTTACGCTGGATCTGTTGCCAAATGCATCTTGCTTTTCCACCGAAAGCATGACTTAATAGGGGGTCCAACCCCAGTACCAGGTTAGTGAAGTGCTGCTTGCAGGTGTAGAAGGATTAAGGCCCGGCAACCCTGTACCCCTGTAGCTTTCGGAGTCCGTGAAGATTTGGCAGCCGCCCATTTGCACTGCAGAGCTGTTGGTCTAGCTTTTATCTGTGTTTATTATTCCTTTCCAGATTGTTTCCTTTTTCCCTCTCCCTGAAAGATCTCATGGGCAGATATAGTTAAATAAACTGGAGGGCGAGCAGCGGCACTCAGTGCAGCAGGAAATGCATTATTACCCACCAGCATGTTGTACAGGACATCTCCCCCTCCTCTCCCGGTCACCCCAGGCTCATGCCTCACTGGTGGGAAGGGCAAAGGCGGGGAGAATGGCGCCTTGTAGCAGAGCCAGGGACCTCAAGGGAAGGGTGTGGAACTTGAATGCAACCCCGATGTGATTGGGAACAGATGAGAAGCAGGTTCTGGGCCTGGAAGGTGAAGCTTTCGCAAGCAACACTGGGTCGCCGAGGTAGGGAGTGCGCTGTGGGAAGAAGAAGCTGCTTCCTGTAGCCAAAGCAATAGTTCACTAAGCCAGTGGCAACTGAAATTTTAAACATCTTATGACTGCACAGCATAGGAGCCAACTCTTGGGGCCGAGGTCCCTTCCGCAGCCCCCATAAAATATTTGAGGGTCCCCCGCAAAGTTGATGGGCATTGCCATTCAAATGGTATTCATGTGCCATGTCTTGGGATCGATGATGTGGGGCGGGACTTTCCCCCCTCCCCATATTTTATTTGTCGGCACCCCTGCCACACAGAATCTCTGAGCTGTTTTGCTTGCCTTCCCAAACCAAAACTAAAAAGTTAACCATTGCTTTCATCTTCAAATACCGGAAAATGTCACATGGAAGCTTGTTTTCCGCTGCTCTGGAGGGGAGGATCTGAACCGATGGATTCCAATGGCAAGAAACTTTAGAAATAACTTTCTGAGGGTAAGAGCTGTTCGGCAGTGCAACAGACACCCTACTAGGAAGGTGGTGGACGATTCTTCAGTGGAGGTTTCCAAACAAGGGGTTGGATAGCCACACATCAGGGATTTTTGAGCTGTGGTTCCTGTATTGCAGGAGGTTGGACTAAATTATTCTTGGGCTCCCCTTCCAGCTCCACAGTCCTATAATTCTATACATCCATTGGCCGTACTGTGAGGCCTGGTAGCTTTACTTTCACTATTGGTAATAATAAACAAGAGTACTCTTTAGATTACAAGGACAGAGTGAGTGACAGAACGTTTCAGTCAGCTGTTTTTGTTTCTTATAGCGGCATCAAAACATAAATAAATCAAGTAATGTTGGGTTCTTGTTTTGCTTTTCATTGTGGGTTTTGCAACTCATCTTCTGGCAGTCAGGTGACAGTTGACCCATCAAGTCAAATAGACTCCACATGGCTGACTTCTCCCTTTCTTTCTTTCTTTCTTTCTTTCTTTCTTTCTTTCTTTCTTTCTTTCTTTGCAGTAATGGAGCAAAAAATAGAAAAATTACCAACACCCACTTCAGAAAATCCCAAACTCCAAGATAGAAAATAGATACTGTAATATTTATATTTTATTGAAACGGCTTGTGTTGGAAAGAAGTAATTTGTTTCCAGCCCCTTGATGCCAGATTTGAATCCTGAGAATATGTCATATTTTTAAGTATTTCCTGGCAACTGGCCTCTGGCCTCTGAGTTCTAGTCTGTGGCCCTCTAGGTGTTGTTGGGCAGCCCTGACCATTGGGCATGCTGGCTGGAACAGATGGAGGTGGAGCCAAATCAGAAATGCCTCAAATGGCATTTGGACCTGCCAAAGCTTTCCTCCTTCTTACCAAATAGCTGTAGCGCAGTCCATGTCACTAGAGAATCTTCACTACACAAACTCTGTTTTTAGCGCCAGAGAACCTTCAATTTCATATCAAAGAAATAACCTACCTCTAGCCTTTGGGCACCACAGAAAAACCAGGAAAATGTGTGAGGGAAGGCTCAGAAAATAGATCTACCTCAAGCAAAAATTATTTGGTAGAATTGAAGCGGTCAAGGGGTATGACAGATACCCAAGCTCTTCCTAATCTTGTTTCATTCCTAGCTGATGGGATGCTTTTTCCATGTGTTTTGAAGGGCTCTTGGAAGCAGAAACGTTCTGACGTTGCCAACAAATGATGCTCATTCAGGAACAGATGGTTCCAAATTTTGTAATGTGAGACAAATAAGTATTTTGGAGGAGAGGTTGCTGTTTTTGTGACGGTGGATCTCTTCCTGCAAAAAAAAAATAAATAATCTTTTTCAAACTGTAGCTAAAACATACATATATATATATATATATATATATATATATATATATATATATATATATATATGTATGTTTTAGCTACATATATATCAGTGTCTCGTACCCTTAAATGCACTTTCCTGAAAGTTTGGCTGGTTCAGGTGGGGGTGTTTTACCCGAGCAGCAGCACCAGTGAGGAGACTATGTCAAACTATTCTTCCTGTGTGTTGGCCAGGAAATGGCTGTTTCCTTAAGAAAAAGAGGGAGAAATACGGCCTGCAAGGGGCAGGAGGCTTGCTTTTTTATTTCAGGAACCACCGGAACATACTGGTGCGGGAGAAAGACTGACTTGCATGCAGGTCTCATGTTCAATCTCCAGCAGCACCTCCAGATACGGTGGGAATGTCCCCTGCCTGAAGCCCTGGAAAGCTGCTGCCAGTCAGTGTGGACAATACTGAGCTATTTGGACCAATGGTCTGACTCTGCATTTACTCCACGTTCCCAGACTAAAGCAGACCAAGTTGGGCCACCCGCTGTTGTTCGCCTTCTGGGTGTGCTGGCTCAAGGTGCTAACCCTGGTTCTGAGAACTGGGTCCTTTACTCTGCCCTGAAGTGCTAGAGCAGGCATAGGCAAACTCAGCCCTCCAGATGTTTTAAGACTACAATTCCCATCATCCCTGACCACTGGTCCTGTTAGCTAGGGATGATGGGAGTTGTAGTCCCAAAACATCTGGAGGGCCGAGTTTGCCTATGCCTGTGCCAGTGGATTGTATGCCATATTATGGCGACGGGCACCCACCTGCACCCAGGAGGGGCAGCAAAATACCCTGGTTGACCCATGGCCCCAAACATGCATGGGTGCAACTTCTGCTTGTGTGGGGTCAAGTGGGGCAGCGGAGTGGCTGAGGAATTCTGCTGGCAGCATCTTTTCCTCCAAATCAGCGGTTCTCAACCTGTGGGTCCCCAGATGTTGTTGGACTACAACTCCCATCATTCCTGAGCTCTGGCTTTGCTAGCTAGGGGTGATGGGAGTTGTAGTTCAACAACATCTGGGGACCCAAGGTTGAGAAAGGCTGCTCCAAATGTTTCTCTTGCTCACAGCACAGAAAATGGAGCCTCTCAACGTATTTTGAAAAGCTCCATCCTGTCACGGGATTTGCGTGGCTTCTTCTTGTGTTTTTCTCTTCTTCGATTCAGCACCGCTGCTGCTGCTGCTGCTGCTGCTGTTTTGAGTTTTCTGGCCTGTCGACTCCTCCTGCCCCAAAATCTTAAATGGCTTGCAAGGTTTTTAAGGCCCTGCGGAGAGTGTCTTAAGCGTTGGTATTTCCTGTTGTGCGAAGGCCTTTGCAGTAACAAAGTGAGGAGAGCAGGAGAGAGAGAGAGACGGCAAGAAAATAAAATATTTGGATGGTTTTCCTTCCCGTTTTCAAGCAGCAGCAAAGAAATATGATAAAATAAAACCCTCACGAAAAGCTCCATGCAAGCTCCCCGGCATGTCAGAGGATCTAGTAAAGTGGGAACTCTGCCTGCATGGAGCAGAGTCCTTTGCAAACGACCTACTTACACCCTTAACATTTATCAAAAGAGTCACACCATGCACTGAACTGATTTACACTCAAGGCAACCACAGCACTGAACCAGGCCAAAGGGGCCTCTGTCCAGGCATGTCACTATCCCTGACAAGGCACCCAGAGCTGCTGCAGTTTCATCTCTTTTCCTTCCTTCCTTGCATGACCAGCCCAGGACATTTTGTTGCCTGAGGCGAACCAGAAAATGCCACCTCCCTGCCCGGGCAACCTTTCCCGCCCCCAGCTGCACATGTGCAAACTCCTCCTTATCACAGAATCATAGAGTTGTTGAGTTGGAAGGGACCTTAAAGGTCATCTAGTACAGGCATGTCCAACTTCCAAGAGACTGTGATCTGTGAAAAAACAGGCAGTGATCTATTCATTGGATTGACAAAAGTTGTTGAGCTTTTTTTAGGAAGCCAAAGTTGTTGATAAGGGACACGGGTGGCGCTGTGGGTTAAACCACAGCCTAGGTCTTGCCAATCAGGTTGGCAGTTCGAATCCCCACGATGGGGTGAGCTCCCGTTGCTCGGTTCCAGCTCCTGCCAACCTAGCAGTTCGAAAGCACGTCAAGTGCAAGTAGATGAATAGGTACCGCTCCGGCGGGAAGGTAAACGGCATTTCCGTGTGCTGCTCTGGTTCACCAGAAGCAGCTTAGTCATGCTGGCCACATGACCTGTACGCCGGCTCCCTCGGCCAATAAAGTGAGATGAGCGCCGCAACCCCAGAGTTAGTCATGACTGGACCTAATGGTCAGGGGTCCCTTTACCTTTAAGTTGTTGATCTACCACGGACCCCCCGCAATCAACCAGTTGATCACTGTTGGACATCCCTGATCTAGTACAACCCCCTGTAATGGAGAAGAGTCCACAACTTCCCGAGAGAGCCAAAGAACCTGCCCGCCCACCTGCCTGACCCTTTAGGGGGCTGAGAAGTCTGAGGCCAGAGTTTTCCAGTGCCCTCCTTCTTACTTTGGACTTGCAGGCTGGACCACTTTAAGAGGAGCCCCAGATGGCCCTGAGGAGATGAGGGCTTGCTCTCTCCATCAACTGCCCTCGGTTCCAGGTCTCTCTGCTGCTGGCTGCCTGGTCCCTAGAGCCAGAGTCCCCTCACCTCACCCCAAGGCCAGAGGTAGCCAGTTTCAGGCTCGGCAGGGGAGAGGAGCCTGCTGGTTGGCCACCTGGAGGCCGAGCGCAGCAGCCCCCATCACCCCCACTCACTCCCCTCAGAGCCCTTGCGGCAGGGGGGCCAGGCTTGATAGCCCCTTAGTGCCCCCCAAGAGTGCCCTTTGAAGTGACTGCGTCAGCTTGCTTCTTTGCAATGGCAGTTTCAGCCCTCCCATGGTTTTAAACAACAGCATTTTAGTTTAGAAAAAAAAAGATGAGTAGGGAGGATTGCGGGAAGATGACAGATATTTTATAAAATTATGCATAGTGTGGAGAAAGCAGGCCCAGAGGGGGTCATCCAGGGAAGCTGGACCTCTGGAAGATGCAGGACAGACAAAAGGAAGCCCTTCTTTGCACATCATTGCATACTTGGACTATGGAATTTGCCGCCACAGGATGTGGTCAGTGGCCACAAACTGAGCTTCAAACGGGGGTTAGGAAAAGTCACATAGAATAAGGCTGTCTGCGGAGACTAGTTGTGATGGCTATATTAGCTCCCTCAGGAAAGACGCTGCACACCCGTTGCCTCTTGAGCAGGAGGAAAGCTCTTGTGCTCTTGCCCTGGTTATTGCCAGGGGCATCTGCTAGGCACAGAGGGCTAGAGGGGCCTTCTGACATTCGTATGGCCCTTGAACTTAAGAAGAGGCTGCTGGATCAGGCCAGTGGCCCATCTAGTCCAGCATCCTGCTCTCACAATGGCCAACCAGATGCCCATTGTGGGAAACCCGCAAGCAGGAGGACCCAAGCACAAGGGCAACACTTTCCCCTCCTGTGGTTTCCAGCAACTGGTGTTCAGAAGCGTTAAGACCTCTGACTGTGGAGGCAGAGAATAGCCAGCATGGCTAGGAGCCATCAATAGCCTTCTCCTGCTCCATGAATTTGTCTCATCCCCGTATAAAAGCCGTCCAAGTTGGTGGTCATTTCTGCCTCTGACTGTGGGTGAGAGGAGGGATGGTCAGCGATGAAGGGAGCTGTAGCCCAGAACATCTGGAGGGCACCCGTTTTGGGAAGGCTGGCCTAGCTAGGAGCAATGTCACATGAAGAAGAGGAGGAGTTTGGATTTGATATCCCTCTTTATCACTACCCTTGTTGTTGTTGTTGTTTGTTGTTGTTTAGTCGTTTGGTCATGTCCGACTCTTCGTGACCCCATGGACCAGAGCACACCAGGCACTCCTGTCTTCCACTGCCTCCCGCAGTTTGGTCAGACTCATGCTGGTAGCTTCAAGAACACTGTCCAACCATCTCGTCCTCTGTTATCCCCTTCTCCTTGTGCCCTCCATCTTTCCCAACATCAGGGTCTTTTCCAGGGAGTCTTCTCTTCTCATGAGGTGGCCAAAGTATTGGAGCCTCAGCTTCAGGATCTGTCCTTCCAGTGAGCACTCAGGGCTGATTTCCTTCAGAATGGATAGGTTTGATCTTCTTGCAGTCCACGGGCCTCTCAAGAGTCTCCTCCAACACCAGAATTCAAAAGCACCCATTCTTTGACGATCAGCCTTCTTGATGGTCCAGCTCTGACTTCCATACATCACTACTGGGAAAACCATAGCTTTAACTATACGGACCTTTGTTGGCAAGGTGATGTCCCTGCTTTTTAAAATGCTGTCTATTCCTTTCTCCTTTCCCTTCCTTCCCCACAACAAACACTCTGTGAGGTGAGTGAGGCTGAGAGACTTCAGAGAAGTGTGACTAGCCCAAGGTCACCCAGCAGCTGCATGTGGAGGAGCAGGGAATCAAACCCAGTTCACCAGATTACGAGTCCACCGCTCTGAACCACTACACCACACTGGCTCACACTGGCTCACGTGACATCCCTCTCCAGCTATGATTCCTGCCTTGCAGGGGTTTGGTCTAGTTAACCCTTGGGGTCCCTTGCCACTCTGCAGTTCTGTGATGCTGTGCTGCCACTTCAGTGATAAGAGGCAACATGCTTGTCGGGACAGGAGTCAACTTAGCCTTACGAGGAAGAGGAGGAGTCACATCTTCGTCATCTGTGATTCCTGTGCAGGAGAATTTTCCCCATTTTATTTCATCTCTAAATTCGTATTTTGCGCAGTTAAAGCTTTGCAGTCTGAAATCTGAACCTTTCCTCATAGAACAGACGGGCTGGTGTTTTTTTTAAGCAGAAGTATGCACAAGCCTTGTGTTCTCCTACAGTTTCTAGTGCAACTGGAAGGAATGAAATGAACACAGATAAGATACAACACGAGGAACGAAACACAAGGAGATCAGCCAAACGTAGTAATCACACTAAATCTTAGGTCGAGAAGAGAACAGAAAGATCATTAACTGAAAGCAGAGATTGGCAGGCACAGAGCAAGAACAAGTCAGAAGACAGCAAAGGAAGGCACTGAAAGATGGTTACGTGTTTTCATGTGTTATTAAAATGAAAAGGCTGGGGTGAGCTAGTCAGAAGGGCTGGAAGATCTCTGAGTGCTTTAAGAATGCCGAAAGTGTGTTGTTAACTGTAGCTGTGATGGAAAAGGTGGCTGTGATTGCAGCAATGGTCAGATAGGTCGTCATCACCTATGCTGTAAAGGAAGATGCCAGAAAGCATCAAAATGCAGCCTTTATCTCTCTCTCTCTTATGTTTTTAGGAGGCTGACCCTACATACATTTGTATGCAATAAAGACCTCTCTTGTCACTTGGAGCCTGCCTCCTTTTCCTTTGGGTTTCTGTGATGGATACCTCCAGATTAAGAACACCTTTTAAAGTTCTCCAACCCCTGGAGTAGATGACTCTTTGGGTCCCTTCCAAAGCTAAAATTTTGTGGTTCTATGACTCCCGTAGCACTGAGCCAGGGCAGGGAAAGTAGAGGATGCACGAAAGCAAGACATGGGCTTGCGACCTTCTTGAAGTTCCCCCTCTCACCAATAAATAGGGTGTGGTGACTTCTCTGTCTGACAGAAGTCTTGGGTCAGCTGCCATCTGGGGGCCTGGTTTGGCCCATTGGCCACCAGTTCCCCACCACAGATATGTTTGTCATTCTGATTCTGTTACAGCACAGCGTGTGGTATCAAGCAGTAGAATTCGGGTTCTCCAATTTGTTTCTCTGGTTCAGAGCAGGTTTTTAGCCCTTCTGCCTGCAAAGTTTCCTCATATTTATATGCAGAGTTTGTTATTTTTCAGTTCAGGGTGCAAATGTACTCCTGAAAATGCAACACACAGGCTCCCCACTTTTCCAAACATGAGCAAGTACTGGCGGCACCTTTTTTCATGCTTCTCCACCCCTGAAAGCATCTCTCTGGGCCTCACGTTTATGTATTTTGGAGATAACAGATCACATTCCACACCTCCTGCTAGGCGAAGGAAATACCTCTTGCGAATGGCTTCTGAAGCTTCTGATGCTTTGAGGCATTAGAAGTTAGTTTTGCCTCCTGCAAGGCTGAATTAATGAGCACAGCTCTAAGCCAGGAGGGACACCTGATCCGAATGAGAAACAGCAGGGTTGCATGTTAGAAGTCCTGCCCTTATTAACACACACACATGTGCTGCATAACATGGGATGGTTACATACGTGCTGCTGTAGTTCACAGCCCTGTCATGCAGCCAGACCTTTGGGGGGAGGACAAAGGGAACATCTGGTGGAGAGTGTGAGAGGTCTTTCAAGACTTTCACTATATCCCATTCTCCTATGTGCCATTTGGATGCTGCACAACACACTGTTTAAAAGCATAAAGAGGTCCACATCCGTTGAAAGAACATGAGGAGCCTTGCAGGCTATCTCCCCCATGTGCAGTCAAAGTGCTTATCTCGGAAGGGGCTTGAAATATACTCAGAGTCGCAAAGTGATTTCATGCTCTTTATTCAGCTCATAGTGGTGAGGAGGAATGAATGAATGTCCCCTCAAAGTATCTGCTTTATATACATTATTTACACAATGGGCTGCACATGATTGGCTAATTCCGGAATTCTACTGTAAGCCAATCAGGTTGTGGATTCACTTCTATCTGGAGCATGATTGGGTGGTTCCTGCCAACCAATCATACTGCTGCATTGTTCTAGGACCAATCAGACTGCTGCATTCTGAATCCTATTGTTCTAGGACCAATCAGACTGCTGCCTTTTGGATCCTATTGTTCTAGGACCAATCAGACTGCTGCAGTTTGGATCCTATTCAACTCAGTACATAACAGGGCTCAAAATCCTCTTTGTGGGGAGGGATTCTGCGGGCAGTGAGAGGGTGGGTGGGCACCTGGGTCATCAGCAGGAGTGATACAGACCCCCACAGCCGCCTCCCACCTCATGCATCCACGTTCAGTAGGTGGGCTGGTCTGACTCCCCCTGTTGTCAGAACGAGATGGCGTGATCTCAGGGTTCTGCTACAGACAAAGGCGCCTTTTTTAACCCCATTAACTGAAGCTTTAATGGGGCATACTGGGTGGGCACTGTTTTATTTGGAGGGTGGGGCTGTTTTAAATTGTTGTTAAATGTTATATGTTAATTTGGATTTTTTGTATTTGTGGCCTGGAGTGTTGTTTATGGGCTTTGGGTGGGGGTGTGTGTATGGTGTATTAGTTTGTATACGTTAGTATTGTTGACTGTTAATAGAGCCAGTGTGGTGTAGTGGTGAACCGGGTTTGCGTCTCCGCTCCTCCACCTGTAGCTGCTGGGTGACCTTGGGCCAGTCACACTTCTCTGAAGTCTCTCAGCCCCACTCACCTCACAGAGTGTTTGTTGTGGGGGAGGAAGGGAAAGGAGAATGTTAGCCGCTTTGAGACTTCTTCGGGTAGTGATAAAGTGGGATATCAAATCCAAACTCGTCCTCTTCTTCTTCTTCTTCTTCTTCCTCTTGTTTTGATTATTTCAATTATGTTTTGATTATTTTTATTATGTATTCTGTGTTTTGCATATTGTAACTTTAAATTATCATCGATGTTGCCATCATCTTCTTTGCTTGTTTTATTTATTTTTCAGGAAGAAGACGACGATGGGCTTCCCAAGAAAAAGTGGCCAACCGTAGACGCCTCCTATTATGGTGGACGTGGCGTTGGCGGAATTAAGCGGATGGAGGTAGGTGAACACCAAGTTGGAAGATTCCAGACAGATAAGAGGAGAACTCTTTCACGCAGCACATAGTTAAACTGTGGAACTCGCTGCCACTGGAGGCAGTGATGTCCACCAAAGTGGATGGCTTTGAAAGAGGACTGGGCCAATTCACAGAGGAGGATGGGTTTGGCTATTCTGAGAACAGGGTGCTGGACTAGATGGGCCATTGGCCTGATCCAGCAGGCTCTCCTTAGGCAAGAGACGTGTGCTCTGGGGGGATTGCTGCTGTTGCAAAAAATGATGGGCTCTCAATACTGTTTCCCCACCCACATTCCTTTCACCCTGATGCTGACATTTGCCCCCAAACTGCTGTTTGCTGCAAAAAATGCTGTTTTGGCAGGAAAACAGCACAGGGTGTTGAAGCGTTAAATCCAGATTTGGGACCACAGCATAGAGAGATGGGATGTGTGTGTTTTCACCCTCTGCTGTGGTTCCAGTCTGGGTTGGGGCCCCACAAAGCTGCTTTTTGTGAGAGACAGACAGCAGACAATTGTGAGATAACCTGAAGGCTGAGATTTGTTATGTGTGTTGAGAATTCCCCCCCCCCCCAGTGTCTATCAACATTATGAAGCAAATTTAAGGTCCCCAAAGCCATGTTTGTCTCGTAACACTAATGCAGGAGTGGGGGGACGGGGGACAGCGAGCATCATGAACAGGGGCAAATCGAGGGGGGGGATACTTTCCTCTGTTTCTGAGGCCTCACTGCAGGTGGCCTGAAACCCTCTTCCTCTCCAAAATGGACTGAAGGAACCGGAGAAGAGAAACAGCTTGAGCCCCTAGCGAATAGCCATGTTTTATATGTGATTGCTGGGCCGCAAGGGACTCTACAGTCCGATGCTTCTATGATTCTGTGAAGGGGACTAAACACTTTGTGGGTGTTTTTAGGTTCGCTGGGGGGAAAGGGGATCCACCGAGGAAGGTGCGAAGCTGGAGAAGGCCAAGAATGCTCGGGTCAAGATGCCGGAGCAAGAATACGAATTCCCAGAGCCCAGGAATCTTGGGAACAACATGCGGAGGTCCTCGTCTCCCCACAAGTGGTACTCTCCAATTAAGGTACCTCTCTTACGTGATATTTTCATTGCAACCCCTGAAACATCCTTTCCCACCTTCTAACTGGTTGGGGGGGAAAGTATTGGTGTACAATAAAGTAATAAAAACATCTTAAAATCCTGAACAAACAGCCAATGAATGAAACTGATATATAGGCCATAAACCATCTCTGCAGAACACACTCTGCCCCCCGACCCCATGCTTGTGTGGTCCCAGCTAATACCCACCTTCTCCCTCTTGTGACCAAATTCAAGCTGCTGCAACTGCTCATTCCCTGCCCCATGACCAGCTGAAGGCTGGACCTTCAAAAAATCCAGAACGTGATTCCCAAGAATTAAGGAGCATTAAGCACCTAATCACTCATTGACTGACATACGTTAAGTCCGTTCACACTCATCTGGACAACCCAAACTTATAACAAATGGATCAAAGCCGCCTTCAAATATTCCTCCTCTGTAGAAGTGCCAAAAAAATTCTGGCACGCTCAGCAGACTCTGTCCATTAGTGTGCATATGAGGAGATTGCTGAGTAAAATTCCAGCGTAGCTCATTCTGCATCTGCCCTGGTCTGCTCACTCCAGAAATGAGAACTTGCATGCCCTGCAGTGGAAGAAGGTATGTTCACTGTTGGAGTGGATCGCCTGCTTCTTTTGAGGGAGAGGGAAGTTCATGGGGGTCCCTGGAAGGAGGAAGCAAGGTGCACAGATGCGCCTGTATTGTCTCCTGGATTCTGTCCTCTTGCAAAACAGATTTGTATGTTGTGTCACCACCCAGTTAAAAAGTGCCAGGGTTACAGAAACAACAAAGCACTCCAGAACCCCAGTCTTTCCTTCCACCATTGTTAACTAAGGGCTCTTCCACTCTTCCTTTTGCACCATGGTTTCCAAGCACAGATCCATGCTTTAAAGCTCTGTGTCCAAGCAATTTTTACTCGTTTGTTTGTTTTCTCCTGGTACTTTCCCTGGGAAAACCCATGTTTTACTGCTAAATTGGAGCAAACAGCAATCCACTTAAAACCCAGTTGGCCTTTGCTCTAATTCAGTGGTGAAACACAGGTTTTCCTAGAGAAAGTGCTGGGACAGAATAAAAGCCCTCCGACATGGAAGTTTAAAGCCCGGACCTGTGCCTAGAAATGCAACGCAAAAGGAAGTCTGGATGAGGTGGATTTTATCATTCTGCAAGCATCTGCATTTTGGCCTGAAATCGATAAGCTTGTTGAAGTGTTTCTTCTGTCCATGAAATTACATTGCTGCTTAGACCGTGTTGCAATCCGAGTTGTGCTAAAAGATTCCAAAATTCTGTGCCAAGGGAAGATGGATTCTGTGGCCTGTATGAATTATGCAAACTGAGCATATCTGCATGATTTCCTTACTTCGCATAATATGTTCTGCTTCTGCCAGTCATGGGAAAGACCCGCCCTCAACCACTGGAAATCCTCCCACCATTCAGGTCTCTAAGACTCAAGCACAACTTTTTGAGTATAATGGCTAGAAACCTGCATTTTCAAAAGAAAAGTGGGGTTTTCATGAGCGTGACTCCTCTTCCCAGCTGCACGTTTTTCTTTTGAGACAGACAGGCACATAGACAGCAAGAGGAAGAAAAAATATGTAGCTTTGTCAGAGTGAAATGTAGCTCTGCTTCCTTTGCAGGCTTTTGGAAGATGACAACCACTCTGCTAAATGGCTGCTTAAGCAATCTTTGTTTCGTTTTCAGGGAAAGCTGGATGCCCTCTGGGTTTTGCTGCGGAAAGGTTACGACCGAGTGTCTGTGATGCGACCACAACCAGGAGACAAGGTATCGTTGACCTTCTCTAATAACTTGCTCTGAGCAATGCCTGGTGCCCTCCAGATGTTTCGTATGACCAACTCCCATCACCCCCCACTGGTCGATCCAGAACATCTGCTGAAGTCTGCTCTGGAGGGTGAGCTTGGGAAGACACGCCTGCGTCCTCATTGCCATTGGTCAGAGCCACACTATCCTGTGTTTTATGCCAAATAGACAGCAGAGGGAGGGGGAAATTCATGAGCAACAAAGAGGGGAAGGTGTAGCACGCGGAGTTCATATTGAAAAGGGAAGGGGCAGGAGGAACTACGGAGGCTCCTTTCCACACGAGGGAAGTTCTAGAATCTCCACCCTTTGTTCACTCACTTATCATAGGCTATCTGCATGACATTATCATCAAATAATACCACCCGCTGCACTTTCCCTTCCCTTCCATGCAGGGCTCTGCCTCTTGACTTCAGCACACTTCCAGCTGGTGCCATTTAGGAAATGTAATCAGTTTTGATATTTGTACTAAAGTTTCGGGTTTTTTGGCTTATGCATTTTCAAAAACATATTGAACTATTAGTGCAATTGTGCTTAAACATAGCACAAGCTAAACAACTTATTTTTCGAATGAGCATGCTACTTAAATGCCCCCACACCAACGCCTGCAAGTGTGGAAGGTTGATGCAGACACAGGAACACGCTAAACCTTCCCTTGGAGGGGGTTGGAATAGATTGCCCTTTCATTCCGTTCCAGCTCTACAATTCTATGATTCTAAATGTAGAAAAGCAGCAGAAGTACAATGACTGATTAGCAACTGAAAGCCTGCTCTCTCAGTCTACAGTGGAAATGTGCAACTGTGAATTTGATTCAAAATGTTTCAAGCAGTTTTCTCTTTGTTGAGATCCTGGTTTCCCAAAACTGCAGCTTAGAATGTTTGCTAAGTGGCTGGAGAACTTAAAGGAGGGATTGTAAACAGAACCTCTCCAGCTGCAGCCCGGGGTTCGTGAGACCAGAAATCTCCCATCACACAGCAGCTGCATTCTTGGGCGGCTGCTGGCTTGTCTGAGCTTCCCTATGGGAAGTTTCTTGTTTCTTTAAATTCTGTTACACAGAGCTGGTTACAGTCCCTGTGCAGCAATGATGTAACTTGAAGGGTGATGTCATGGACACAAGCAAAGGTTAAAACAACGCCGTAATCGTAGTAGAAGCAGAACCAAAAGCAGGTGGCATTTCTTAGCCAGCCCATCTTCTATAAAGTAGAAGAATAGAAGTTGTTCTTATCTCCTGGCCCTGTGGCTGCAGATATAGTTGTCTAAGAGCATTGACAGTGACCTGATAATTATGCACATTTTTCTGTTGTCCAGCTCTTGCCTCTAGCCAAACGGGTTTTATGGCCTTTTTAAAAGGGGGGGGGGAGCTGCCTCCATCAGCTCTCTGGGAAAAAAAGCTGTCTTTGGACTTCTCCAGTCACCTCCCCCCGCCCACCCCAGTTGTCCCCACCCACCTCCATTCCCTCCACCACACTTCTTACTGTTAGACATATGAGTCTGGTTTTCAGATCTCTCAAAAACCATGAAATCTCATCCCAGTTCATAAAAGGCTTCCTCGCTGGCAGTGGCCGGGATCCAGGATGGAAGGGAAACCCTGTCCACCTCTTGCGGCAGGGTGGAAACATCCACACATCTGCCCCTAGCTCCCCTGCTGTCTCCCAGAGACCTAGACACAAATATTCCCAAGTCTGCATTCATCATATTTTCTGAAGGACCCTTCGGAGAATTATAAAGAAAACAACCCCCCCCAGCTGAGAAACCTTCAAAAGGAAACCTGTGAGAGCTTCAAAAGTGCCACAAAAATGCTCTCCCCCCTTTTGACCAAGTGACGCATTCGCTTTGCAAGCAGTGACATGAAATTTCCATGGATGTAAACATAACATAAAGCAAGCGTCCCTCGGGCAGGAAGGAGGCATTAGGCGGTCTGGAGATCGGTTGCTTGGAAAGCACAGATCATATTTCTCCTTTGGAAAAAAAATTAATAATAATTCTGCAGCTGCCAATAATTTCCCCTTTAGGAAGAGGCGGAGATAGTGATGTGTCTTTGCTTCGAGAATGCCTGCTTTCCAGCATTTAGACATGAACACCGATGGCCCTGGTGTCTTCAGAAGGACTGCAAAAATGGCACAGGGAGAGCTGGATGCCTTTGGGGCCCCTGGCAAAGGTGCAAACACATTCTGGTGTTGAGACATGGAAGGCATGCAAGATTCTTTGTCTGTTCTGTAATCCTCCTGGATTAAGCCAAGAACCATCTAATCCAGGGTTCTGTTTCCAGCAGTGGCTAGCTAGTCTAGTCTAGAGTAGGCAGAGCCACCATCCTTCCCCTTCGTTTGCCCCTGACTTCCGTTGCTCTGTTCCGTTTTATGCTGCCTCCGACTGCTTTTGCCTAGTAGCAAGGGCACAGTTGTGCACCTCAAATTTGAATTTACATGAAAACAAGAATGCATCAGAGCAGATGCTGACTTTCCTTTTTAACCAATTCAGATTGTTCCGTTTCGCCTACTCTCAGGTAGGCCATAGAAGTGTGCATGCACACGAAAGCTCCTTCCAATAACTAACTTAAAAAGGTAAAGGGACCCCTGACCATTAGGTCCAGTCGTGACCGACTCTGGGGTTGCGGTGCTCATCTCGCTTTATTGGCCGAGGGAGCCAGCATACAGCTTCCGGGTCATGTGGCCAGCATGACTGAGCCGCTTCTGGCGAACCAGAGCAGCACACAGAAACACCGTTTACCTTCCCGCTGTAGCAGTACCTGTTTATCTACTTGCACTTTGACATGCTTTCGAACTGCTAGGTTGGCAGGAGCAGGGACTGAGCAACGGGAGCTCACCCCATTGCGGGGATTCGAACCGCCGACCTTCTGATCGGCAAGTCCTAGGCTCTGTGGTTTAACCCACAGCGCCACCCACGTCCCCAATAACTAACTTAGTTGGTCTCAAAGGTGCTACTAGAAGGATTTTATTTTTATTTTTATTTTGGTTTTGACATACAATTCAGACAGGGCAGTATCTGATGCGGGGTTGGGGGGAGCCTGACAATGAAGGCCTCATCCTGTGCAGATTGTGAAACCTTTGACTTGTTTTCTTCATTTTCTGATCCTATTTTCATTCCATGAGCTGCTGACACAAACTCACAAGATGTGTTTCAGGACATTCTGGCCCAGGCTTTTCCTGTCTGATATAAATAAAGAAATCAACAACTCAGAGGCTTCATTAAGAACATAAGAAGAGCCTGGCGTCACAGTGGCCAACCAGATGCCTGTGGGAAACCCACAAGCAAGACCTGAGCCCAGGAGCCCTCTCCCCTCCTGAGGTTTCCAGCAACTAGGATTCAGAAGCATCACTGTGCCAACTGTGGGGGCAGAGCCCACCTCTCATGGCTAGTAGCCAATGATAGCCCTCTCCTCCATTAATTTATGTAATCACCCTTTTAAAGCCATCTAGGTGGACCTCTCTGCCTCCTGCAGGAGGGAGTTCCATAGTTTAACAATGCACTGCATGAAGGAGGACTTCCTTTTATCTGCCCTGAACCTTCCAACATTCAGCTTCATTGGATGCCCATACGTTCTAGTGTTATGGGACGCAGGTGGCACTGTGGTCTAAACCACTGAGCCTCTTGGGCTTGCCAATCAGAAGGTTGGCTGTTCGAATCCCCGCGATGGGGTGAGCTCCCGTTGCTCGGTCCCAGCTCCTATCAACCTAGCAGTTCAAAAGCACATCAGTGCAAGTAGATAAATAGGTACCACTCCGGTGGGAAGGTAAACGGCGTTTCCGTGCGCTGCTCTGGTTTTGGTGTTCCAGTGTGCCAGAAGCGGCTTAGTCATGCTGGCCACATGACCTGGAAAAATTGTCTGCAGACAAACGCCGGCTCCCTCGGCCTGTAAAGCGACAGGCCTCGGATGAGCATCCATTCACGTGCCCATTGGAAATCTCAGCCCCTTTCCTTGCCATTGGCTCTCACAGACTACTTTAAGGTCAGGTCAGGTCAGACTTCTGTTGCTCATCGCCAGAGGCAAAAATTCAAACCATCTCAAAGATGCATTAAACAGCAGGTCACATTTGCAAATACAAATACCGAAAATACACAGAACACAAGACTGGTTTATGGCTAACACTAAGATATAGGTTGTTTGCCATGAGTTGCCCTCAGATGGAACAACAAACCATGGCTTTAACACAAATAAGCAAATACTTGCCCGCATGGCTACAACAGACTTCAGGACTTTATGGTGGGTAAAGGTAAAGGGACCCCTGACCATTAGGTCCAGTCGTGACCAACTTTGGGGTTGCGGCGCTCATCTCGCTTTACTGGCCGAGGAAGCCGGCATACAGCTTCCGGGTCATGTGGCCAGCATGAATAAGCCGCTTCTGGCGAACCAGAGCAGCGCACGGAAACGCCGTTTACCTTCCTGCCGGAGCGGTACCTATTTATCTACTTGCACTTTGACGTGCTTTTGAACTGCTAGGTTGGCAGGAGCAAGGACCGAGCAACGGGAGCTCACCCCGTCGCGGGGATTTGAACCGCCGACCTTCTGATCGGCAAGTCCTAGGCTCTGTGGTTTAACCCACAGTGCCACCCGCGTCCCTTTTATGGTGGGTAGGGAAGTAATAACTGAGTAATAACTGTGGGCACAGTCCAAGTCACACGGAAGTCTGAGATTCTCAACTGTCCTGGAGGGCCCTTCTTATCGTGACCCTCCTTGATCGCTCCAGTCTCCTGCTTCTACCAGTTCCCAGCTTGTCCCTTCTGCTAACTGCTCAGTGTCCCACCACCAGGCTCCAGGCCCTAAGGCAGCCTTTCTCAACCTGTGGGTCCCCAGATGTTGTTGAACTACAACTCCCATCACCCCTGGCTAGCAAGGCCAGAGCTCAGGGATGATGGGAGTTGTAGTCCAACAATATCTGGGGACCCACAGGTTGAGAAAGGCTGCCTAAGATATCATCCCTGGGGACTCTTGGGTTGGCGGCTCAGCCAGCTGCTCTCCTCACCCAACCGGGACCTGACTTAATTGTTGTTGTTACTTGCCTTCCTTGTGTTGCATTGCAGGTAGATGACCCTCGTAGTCCCTTCCAACTCTATGGTTCTCTATTTGCTTTAACTGATCTGCAAGGCAAAGGCTAAAACCAGTTTTCTAGCTTCATTTTGGGCAGACAAAAGAGGTTGTGAAATTTTCTTTTCGCAGCGTCAAATCTGGAAACGGGCTGAGGTTGCCAGCACGTCCAGCTGCTTCCAATCATTCTGGAGGAGGCCGGGTCACATGGGATTCCTGTGGTCTCCTCGCATTCTAAAGGGACTAGGTTTTGCAATTTTGCCTGCATTAATGAGGTTATTTTTGTGTTCAAGATAATAGACCAAATGGCGGGTGTTCTCCGCCCCCCCTTAATTGAGTCCTCTTTTCACCCCAAAGGTATAACCTGCCCCTAATATAAAAAGCTCATTATCAGGAATGGGAACTTGGGAGGGGGGCATTTTTAATTACGGTGGCGCCCGCTTGTGGCATTTTATAGTTTTGTCTTGCATTTCCATCATAAACATGGTTTTTAAAGGAATTTACTAGCCAACCATAAAAACTTGCCTTAAGGGAAACTTAAAGCTGTCAGAAGATTTCATCCCTCCTTCCCCCTTTATTTAAACAACAACAACAGCAACAATTTAATGCAGATGGCACATAAGCGGATGAAAAAATGGTTATTAATAAAGGAGGTTGTATTATTAATATTAATAGCTCTCATGAACTCATAGTCATCAATAATTCTCCACTATATGGGTCAAATCCAGTGTTAGCCCCTTTCAAAGCTGTTGAAAGCTATTACTGATGCTGTGAAAATATATTGAAATGTTTGTTAGGGTTAAAGCAGAATGGGGGGGGGAGCAGCCCACAGACCCCCTCCCTGGGAACCCGATTCTGCTGTGTTTGTATAGATAGAGTAACCCTTTTGATTACTCATTCCTGCTTGAGGAGCAAAGAACCACCTGTGTGAGTCAGAGACTTTGGCTTTTAAATTCTTTTTTGTGTGCACTTAAATAAAGCTATTATGTGGCTTTTTTTACTATTCCAACTAAAATAATATGTATGTTGGTATATAGACCCTTGGCGAATATAAGGCAGAACGTATAACTCAAAAGGCCGCAGCTCTGCCAAAATATATTGAGCTCACTATGGATAATCACAGTGTATAAATAAATGCATTTAGGATGCAATCCTGTGCATACTTACCTGAGAGTAAGCTCCACTAAATTAATTGAGTCAGGATAGATAGATAGATGATAGATAGATAGATAGATAGATAGATAGATAGATAGATGAGTTAATTAAAAGTGTAAGCTTCTTGTACTGGTGTCTGGAAGGAGGGGGCACAGTGGCCCCCAAAATTTATCACTTGCCCCTTCTGTTTAGATGTCCCCTGCTTTCTGCATGGCTTCCACCCACTTTGCTCACAGGCGTAATCCTTAGACTTTCCCTGACAGCTGATGGGTGTAGAGATCATTTGCTTGGGGCCACTAGTTCTTCCGGGACGCGGGTGGTGCTGTGGGTTAAACCACAGAGCCTGGGACTTGCTGATCGGAAGGTCAGCAGTTCGAATCCCTGCGACGGGGTGAGCTCCCATTGCTCGGTCCCTGCTCCTGCCAACCTAGCAGTTTGAAAGCACATCAGTGCAAGTAGATCAATAGGTACCGCTCCGGCGGGAAGGTAAACGGCACTTCCATGCGCTGCTCTGGTTCGCCAGAAGCGGCTTAGTCATGCTGGCCCCATGACCCAGAAGCTGCACGCTGGCTCCCTCTGCCAATAAACGAGATGAGTGCCGCAACCCCAGAGTCGGTCATGACTGGACCTAATGGTCAGGGGTCCCTTTACCTTTACCAGTTCTTCCAATAAACAATTCTGCCATTTGTGCGGCACTTGGAGGTGGAGCCCAGGGGTCCATGAGGTGGAGCTGACAGGCACCCAAGGGGAATCCTCAGGAAGCATCCCTTTCCCGGAGGCAGAAGTGGCCAATGTTTTTGGCCCAGTGGGCATCACATTGGGAATGTTACGGCACTGCAATGGGCACCGGTCACAAAATAGCTGCCCCAAGGATGTGGTGTCATGGTTGCCGCACCTAAAGGAGCAGAAAGAGACAGGACCACAGAATTGCTCACTCTTCTTCTGCACCGGCCCCTGCTATGTTCTTTCACAGGCAGAAGCTCTTTGCTCTTGGGTATGTTTAGTTAGAGTTGGGGGTGCTTAGCCTGGAAATGATAAGACTGAGAGGAGAGATGACAACCATCTTCAGATATCTCACATGGAAGAGGGAGCCAGCTTGTTTTCTGCGCCTCTGGAGGGTAGGACACAAACCAATGCCTTCAAGTTACCAGAAAGGAGATTCCAAATAAACATTAGGAAGAGCTCTTTGAAGGCAAGAGTTTTGCAGAGTTTCGAAATGGCGTTTTTCCTCTTTTGTTGTTGTGGTCCATTTCCCATTAATGAAAAATTAATCCAAATGTTAGCTCTTTTCCTGGAACTCCCTCACCCCATGGGCAGAAGCTGCTCTCCCTCTCTCTCTCTCTCTCTCATCAAGAGGTCAGCAGTTCTGGTCCTCCGCAGGCGAGGAAGGGAATGCGGGGGGCCCATGCCCTGGCTGGCTACCAGCAGTAGCAGAACTGGGGGGGGGGGAAGAGGGTGGAAGGATCTCTCCCCCTTTCCAGAATGAGCCAGCGGCCAAACAGCCTCCTCCTGGCAGGGAGAAGTGGAAGGAGACAGGAATTTCCTTCACATAAGACTCTCCGCCTCTCTTTCGTGAGAGAGAGGGGGTGTTGGGGGAGACCTATGGGAAAAAGCGAGTGGGAGTTGGGTATATTTAGCCTGCAGAAGAGGCGATGTGAGAGCCATCTCCAAATACCCAAAGGGCTGCCACATGGAAGGTGGAGCAAGCTTGTTTTCTGCCGCTCCAGAGGGTGGGATCTGAACCAATGGATTCCAATGGCAAGAAAGGAGATTCTGACTAAATATTAGCAAGAACTTTCTGACAATAAGAGCTGTTTGAGAGTGGAGGAGACTTCCTTGGAAGGTGGTGGACTCGCCTTCATTAGAAGTTTTTAAACAGGTTGAATCTGTCAGGGATTCTACAGTATGGTTACCAGATGTCCCCGTTTCCCAGGGAAAGTCCCTGGATTTACAAATCTGTCCCCGGACAAAATATGTCCCCGGATTTCATTTAATGTCCCCGAATTTATATTTTAAGTGTTGTAGATTTATTAGTGGGGAATGAATGTTGCGTGATTGGTTCAACGGCACAAGACACATCATATGGGGACTTCTGGCGAGGCAAAATGGCGGATGCCACAACAGCGAGCAGCTCCTGAAGCCAGCCAGAGCCAACTACTCTACCAGGCTGGCTCCGGGCTGCTGAGACTGCCACTGCCGAGGGGGAACCGGGGACGCTCGGCGCGTCATCTGGGGGAACCACTGACTCCCCCCCCCCCGCGACCCAAATCGAGCCGGGAGCAAGAGCGCCTAGCCGACTGCCCAGTGGTGCTCCGGGGCCAGGAAAACCCTGGAGCCGACACAGGGAGAAGGAGGAGAAGGAGAAGGAAGAGAGAGAAAGAGGAAGGGTAAAAAAGAGAGGAGCCCCAATCTTGCCGCGCTGCTGCTGCCGCTGAGGAGCAAAGGTAGGAGAGCACTGGGAGGGCAAGGACATGTGGCTGAGCCCAGGCCCGACCCAAGCCAACTCCACAGCAGCTAGTGCTCCAAGAGAGCAGGCTGGGGCCCAGAGGAAGGCCATGCGACAGAGGAGACCACAGAAGAGAAGATATTACTTCTTTAAAAAAAAAACACTTTTACAAAAATAACTTTTTTTCCCTCTTCAAAAAAAAAAAGTGTCCCCGGATTCTTTGAAAAAAATCTGGTAGCCTTATTCTATGATTCCTTCATTGCAGGGAGTTGGACTAGATGAAGATTTGGGTCCCCTCCCAAGTCTGCAGTTCTATGATTTCCCAGGCACTATGTGGCCTCCTGCAGGAAAAAAGAAGGGGGGCAAATGGTCCCTTCCCCACCCACATAGCCAAGCCCTTCCCACTGCAGTGGACAGAACAGAGGAGGAGAACTCAGGAAAAGCACCCACTCCTGAGTGCGGAAATTTGGTTGCATCTTTGAAGCTGTACCTCTCAGGGGAGGAACTGTGGTAGCTCGCCACTCCCATCTGGAAGCAACCCTAGATATGCATGACATATATGAATGAATCGATTTTATACCAGTTTGATTGTCGTGACTTCTTGCCAAGAAATTTTAAGAACTGTAGTTCATTCTGGGTGCTGTGAATTGTCTGTTAGTGCGCTGGAAAACCCTTCAAACAAAAACCAAAATCCCCCAGTGGGGAGGCAAGCAATGTATGACTCTGGGATGTTGATTGGACTTGGAGCGAATATTTTGCCTTAGATTACGGGAGAAGCAGAGTTGGATTTCTCCTCTAGGTTTTTCTTGCCATCACAGCCAGAACTTTCCTTCCCTGTGCTTGGAACTGTATCTTCTCTCTACATAAAGTGAGTGTTGGAGCAGATCCTAAAACATCAGCAACCTCAGCTTGCTTGGAATAGTATAAAGGGTCAAAGGTCAGCTGTGTGGGATTAAGCACAGAGGTCTTGGATTAATTTTTGTATAAGGTTCTGAACCCTGGAGCCTCTCTGTTTCCCCTTTCAATTATCTTGTGCATGGTCCTGGGTCCCTTGTCAAGTTTAGCATGACAAAGTTTTTAACAATGGGGAGAGATCTAGCTCAGTGGCAGTTGAACTGTGGCCAAGTGTGGCACATAGAATCATGGAAGGGTCCCAATGGTCATCTAGTCCAACCCCCTGCACTGCAGGAATCTCCCTTAAAGCATCCATGACAAATGCATAAAGAAGGCCTCACCTTCAGCGCTTTCCAACCCTGGTAGCTTCCTGATAGCCCAGTTCTGCTGCAGTTGTCATCCTGAACATCTGGGAGAGACGATCAAAGATGGAGGCTGGAATATTCTTTCTTCTTATTCATTTCATTTCTATACAGTGGTACCTCGGGTTACATACGCTTCAGGTTACAGACTCCGCTAACCCAGAAATAGTACCTCAGGTTAAGAACTTTGCTTCAGGATGAGAACAGAAATCGTGCTCCGGCAGCGCAGCAGCAGCAGGAGGCCCCATTAGCTAAAGTGGTGCTTCAGGTTAAGAACAGTTTCAGGTTAAGTATGGACCTCCTGAACAAATTAAGTACTTAACCCGAGGTACCACTGTACCACTTTATATTTTTTAAGAAGAAGAGGAAAAAAATCTCAAAGTAGTTTACAACCTAGATTAAAACATCAAATAAAACAATCCAGAATAAAACTTTACAGAAGAAAGTCAAGTATACATTCAAAGCAACCCTACCCTATTAATAGGAAATGAAAAGATTATCTTAAAGATTTCCAAAAAAAAATTACTAAAGGAAATCAAATATAAAATGCATGTTTAAAAGAGCATATTTGGCAAGAGAACAAAATATATATTATCATAATATAGTAATGGACTGCTGTAAGTACAGTGGTACCTCGGGTTACAGATGCTTCAGGTTACAGACGCTTCAGGTTACAGACTCTGCTAACGCAGAAATATTACCTCGGGTTAAGAACTTTACCTCAGGTTGAGAACAGAAATTGCGCGGCGGCAGCAGGAGGCCCCATTAGCTAAAGTGGTGCTTCAGGTTAAGAACAGTTTCAGGTTAAGAACGGACCTGCAGAACGAATTAAGTTCTTAACCCGAGGTACCACTGTACACTTCTTTATGTTCATAAGAACATTAGAAGAACCTGCTGGATGAAGCCAGTGGCCCTTCCAGGCCAGCATCCTGGTCTCGCAGTGGCCAACCAGATGCCTGTGGGAAACCAGGCAGCAGAAGCCAAGCAAACGGGCCCCTTTTCCTCTTGCGGTGTCCAGCAACTGGTATTCAGAAGTATTGCCATAGTAGATGAATGCACCTAATAATAATAATAATAATAATAATAATAATTATTATTATTATTATTATTATTATTATTATTATTATTATTATTATTTATTATTATTTATTATTATTCCCCAGCCACTCTGGGCAGCTTCCCAAAAAATATTCTCCTCTTTTAAAAAAATAATCCTCTTTTAAAGCCATCCAAATTAGTGGCCACCACTGCTTCCTGTGGCAGTGAGTTCCACAGTTTAGCTTTATTTTCTCTCTCCTGAATCTCCCAACTTTCATAGAATGTCCACAAGTTCTAGTGTTACAAGAGAGAGGAAGAAACTTCTCTCTATCTGCTTTCTCCATGCCAGGCATAATTTTATAAACGTCTATCATTTCGCCTCTTAATTGCCTTTACTTTTATCTAAAAAGTCCCAAAGGCTGCAACCTTTCTTTATAGATTCCCTTGACCATTTCAGTTGCCCTCTTCTGAACCTTTTCCAACTTTACAATAGCCTTTCTGAGATGAGGTGACCAGAAGTCCAGGCATTCTTTCAAGGATCACACTCTAGCACAGTCTTATTCTCTTCTTGAGCGACTCAGTTGCAGTGACAACTGCCAAGACATGTGGGCACCTCTGCGTTACAAGTGTAGATCAGCTTCATGCTGCTTCAGCTGATGTACCTTCTCCCAAAGAATTGTCATTTGGAGAGCAAACTTGACCACTCTCTCATAGCCTTTACCAGCCCTTCTGTCCAGGGGCTGATGGGAGTTGTAGTCAAAAACATCTGCCGGGTTTGAGAAGGCTGCCTTTCAGGGCCCTTTCCTCCCTCATCTTTTTTTTTTATATATAATTTTTTATTAATTTTCCAACATATATTAAAACACAATACAAATGACAATACATAAACAAACAAACATAAAAACACGTATAATTTCGTAACCTCTTTTCCTTAAACCTTGTTTCAACGACTTCCCCATACCTCCCTTTTCTGCATCCCTGTTTTAAACTTTTCCAGCAACCCCTAATTTCAATTACTTATAATTCACTTTCTTTAATCCTTTTTCTCTTACCCAATTATTTATCGCTGCAATTCTGTTTTACATTACCCATGACATTTTAGCACTCATTAATTTTACAACAGTTCTTAAGATAAACTTTAAATTTCTTCCAATCTTCTTCCACCGTCTCTTTCCCTTGGTCACGGATTCTGCCAGTCATCTCAGCCAGTCCCATATAGTCTATCACCTTCGTCTGCCACTCTTCCAGCGTGGGTAGTTCTTGTGTCTTCCAATACTTTGCTAGAAGAACTCTTGCTGCTGTTGTAGCATACATAAAAAACGTCCTATCTTTCCTTGACACCAATTGGCCTGCCATGCCCAGGAGAAAGGCCTCTGGTTTCTTATGAAAGGTACACTTAAGTACCTTCTTAATTTCATTATAGATCATTTCCCAGAAGACCTTGATCCTTGGGCACGTCCACCAAAGGTGGTAAAAGGTGCCTTCAGTTTCATTACATTTCCAGCAATTATTATTGGGCAAATGATAGATTTTTGCAAGCTTGACTGGGGTCATGTACCACCAATAAATCATTTTCATAATATTCTCTCTTAAGGCATTACATGCCGTAAACTTTATACCGGTGGTCCATAACTGTTCCCAGTCAGCAAACATAATATCATGACCGATGTCTTGTGCCCATTTAATCATAGCTGATTTAACCGTCTCATCCTGTGTATTCCATTTCAACAGCAAGTTATACATTCTTGACAGATTCTTAGTATTGGGTTCCAACAGTCCTTTCCTCCCTCATCTCATGCAGGTTCTTGAAGGAAAGGGGTACCTACTAAGTCCTTGAAGTATTGGTAGTCAGTGAGAGGTCTGGGTGGTCCACCTCCACAATCTAAGAAGAATATTGACAAACTGGGACATGTGCAGAGGAGGGTGACTAAGAGGACCAAGCGTCTGGAAACCAAGCCTTATGAGGAATGGTTGAGGGACTTGGGTATGTTTAGCCTGGAGGAGAGAGACTGAGAGGTGAATGGATAAAGCTAAAGGGTAAAGGGACCCCTGACCATTAGGTCCAGTCGTGGGCGACTCTGGGGTTGTGGCGCTCATATCACTTTACTGGCCGAGGGAGCTGGCATTTGTCCGCAGATAGGGTCATGTGGCCAGCATGACTAAGCCGCCTCTGGTGAAACCAGAGCAGCACATGGAAATGCCGTTCACCTTCCCGCCAGAGCGGTACCTATTTATCTACTTGCGCTGGTGTGCTTTCGAACTGCTAGGTTGGCAGGAGCAGGGACCAAGCAACGGGAGCTCACCCCATTGCGGGGATTCAAACCGCCAACCTTCTGATCGGCAAGCCCTAGGCTCTGTGGTTTAGACCACAGCGCCACCGCCATCTTCAAATATTTGAAGGGCTGTCACATGTCTCTCCTGCGCCCAAACCAATAGATTCCAATGAGGAGGAGATTGGCTTTCTTGGGTAACAAGGAAGTTAAAGAGTGGAACGCCCTCCCTCAGAACCTCTTGGACTCTCCTTCGTTGTTCGTTTTTCATCAGATGCTGGTTGTCTAGCTGTCATGGATGCTTTAGTTGAGATTCCTGCATTGCAGGGGGTCAGACTAGATGACCCTTGGGATCCCTCCTATTTCTACAATTCTGTGATTCTATTTGCTTGCTTGAGTAATAAAGAGACTGGGATTAATTTGGGGCACATCCTGACACTTCCTTGTTTCAGGATTATACGTGACCTGGTTTTGTTTAGCCAAAGGGAGCTGATCTCTTCCAGCATTGGCTTGTTTGTGGCCACGGCCCAGGAAGCACAAACCCTCCTCTGTTTCTGCGTCCTGTTATAAGATTGTTCAGACCCCTGTTTGTTTTAACATCCTGCTGGTGAACTTAAAGGCGGCCCGTTTCTTCTTGGGTCAGCTTTTCACGGTCAGAATTGCAGAAGAATGTCCCTCTGGCCACATGAGCCAAGAGTTCCTCTCCTGGGAAGAAGGGCTGTTTTCTTCACCCGAGGAAGAAGAGTAGCAAATCAAAGCAGGCATCCCATTTCTTTCCCAGGTCGACCTGAAAACCTTCCCACATCTTTCCAGCTGCTGCATCTAGCTTAACCACTCTCCCCACATCCTTTTCCCTTCCTCCTCCAAGCACTGAAAGGAAGTCCATCCAGCCTGTAGACTCCTCCTCAGCCAAGCATGCTCCCCTGGAGCAAAGACTTCCAGACTCTGCTCTGCACTCACATAAAGAGCATGTATAAAATCTGCTCTTTCACAGAACTCACCTTGGTCTCCCATCTTGCTTGCTGAACAGGTCTGCACCTGCTCCGTTTCAGGATGGACTTCCATGTCCGCTGGGTCCCACACGTTGCCATTTAAGGCACTGGATTGGCAGGAAAACGAATGGGGGGTAGGCTGGGGTGGAATTCATACGCTTCCGTGATGCAAGATTGCCAAGAAAAACCATGCCCCATAAACATTTTATTAGATTTTGATTGCAGCTCTGCTTGGGTTCCAGTTGGATCAACGAAGACCACTTCATCGTTCTTACTGCCGCAGCTGAATACTTTTTCAGGCAAAACAATCCTAAGCGTTATTTATCTCTGGATCCGTTTCCCTTGGCCGCCATCCTTTTTATTATTAAAAACTTGGACATAAATAAAGAAAATAAATATTATAGGAGTGATAGTCGAAGGCCGCTTGAGTTCCACTGCGGGACCCCTGCCAGGAAAAGCAATGTTTTTGTGTGTGTGTGTTGATCCAGGTGACTAATGCAGCTGCTGCTTCTTATCCTACTCTAGCAACAGGCAGAGTTAACACTGAACAAATGAGAGCTTTTTTACAAGCCCACGATGCCCAGGACTTAGCAAACTCTTAGCAAAATCTGAACAGGCAGCCTATGTCCAATCGATGTTGATAGGAGTGGCTAATCTGCCTGCTCCTTCCTGCACAGTCTTAGAATCATAGAACTGTGGAGTTGGAAGGTACCCAAAGGTCATCTAGTCCAACCCCCTGCCCCAAGGGGGTTTCCTTTGCAGTCCAGCCTGCCAGCCCCTGCATTGCCATCGGCTGCCCAGTTCACACGCAGAGCTACACACGGTGGAGTCTCCCTCTTCTAGGGCCTGTTGGGTGTGCTTGGTACAAACCTTCCCCCTTCACCAAAAAGCTCACACACCTCCCAGCTGCTTCTTTCTTCCTCTCTTGTTATATTTGTACTCCCTAAACACAACTCAGTCTGCAGCAATTCATTCCAACAGGCCTTTACATCTCCGTGTTGTTTTTTCTGCTGCATAAAATTTGTTGCGGTTGACTTTCAGTCCTCAAGCATCACTGAACCCACAAGCCAGGCTCCCAGCACAGTTCTGCTCATTCAGGCCCAATGATTTCAGTGGCCCTAAAGTGCACTTAACTCTGTTTTCGGATTGACCATTTACTTATACGAGTCGCAGAAATCTGTGTTGAAACAATTTTAAGACCTGCAATCTGAGCCTGCAGAGCAACAATAAAATCCAGGCTCTGAAGCTGAGAGAGCTTTAGAACTTGGGATCGTTTTGCACAATCAGTGGTATTGTGTAGAAATATTAATGTCTGAATTTTGTTACCATATTGGCTACAAAACCTTCTGAGAGCCAAATGCCAGAACACAGACTTTGAAGTCCAGATATTGACTTGAGTCAAGCTTAATTTGCAATGGCGAATTTGTCATTTGTAGTGAGGTTTGCCAGGGCTCAGCCCTGACATCTGTTTTCAACTCCTGAGTGGCTAGAAAGCATGAACTGTGTTGACCGAGGTGTGTGAGAGTTGTAGGGCCTGGGAAAGGCTGTGATTTAAATCACGATTTAAATTACTAATCAGTAAGACTTGATTTAAATCAATTTTTCTTACAGAAAGACATTCCTGCTGGTATAATCTTAATATTTACAATCAGACGAAGGTTTTATTTTTGGAATAATAAATTTTCAGAGTAGTTTTTACAGTTACATCAAAAATTACTGATTTGGTTATACTATTAGAAATACATAGATAATTATGAAATTTTGGTGAGGTTTAATAAGTTAACTGTTTATATTTGGGCAACTTTTCTGCTGTGCTTTATTAGAAGGAGAAAAATAATCATTTCCTTAATAACCATTTCCTTAAAAACCAACTTAGACTGAGTTTCAGCACACATGAAAAACTTAAAACAAATCCTTATTTCCTGATGAATAGCCTTTGGACTATAATGTAACTTAAATAGAAATATATCTTTAGAAAGATTTTTTTTCCTCCAAAAGCATTTTATTTTAAAAATCCAATTTAAATTAAAAAAATGGATTTAAATCAAAAAAATCTGATTTATTTTTTTTAAAATCCATTTTTTTAATTAAAAAAATCATTTATCTTTATCCACACTGATATTGCATGATGTGGAATAGTGTATTGCTGCCCCACTCCATACCTGAGTTTATCTGAGATGGGTGGGCTTGGCTGAAGTGAGAGTGAAGCAGATGGGTTTCACAACATCTCAGCTGGCTTGATTCACCAATGTTGAAAGGGAACTTTCCCTTGTCAAGAGAAGTGTTTGGTTGGATTTAAAGCTGTCCAGTTCCTGTCGCTGCCTTGATGGACTTGTGCTTGTGGGCATCTTCTGGCAACCTGAGCAACAGACTTAGCTACTTAAGAATGTTGTTGTTGTTTAGTCGTTTAGTCGTGTCCACCTCTTCGTGACCCCCTGGACCAGAGCACGCCAGGCACTCCTGTCTTCCACTGTCTCCCGCAGTTCGGTCAAACTCATGCTGGTAGCTTCGAGAACACTGTCCCACCATCTCGTCCTCTGTCGTCCCCTTCTCCTTGTGCCCTCCATCTTTCCCAGCATCAGGGTCTTTTCCAGGGAGTCTTCTCTTCTCATGAGGTGGCCAAAGTATTGGAGCCTCAGCTTCACGATCTGTCCTTCCAGTGAGCACTCAGGGCTGATTTCCTTCAGAATGGATAGGTTGGATCTTCTTGAAGTCCATGGGACTCTCAAGAGTCTCCTCCAGCACCAGAATTCAAAAGCATCAATTCTTTGGCGATCAGCCTTCTTGATGGTCCAGCTCTCACTTCCATACATCACTACTGGGAAAACCATAGCTTTAACTATACGGACCTTTGTTGGCAAGAATAGCCTTGGGGAAATATCCATAGCTACCTGAGATTGGCATCCCAACCTAAAAATGTGTTTAATCTAGGTGAGTTGGTCTGCTGTTTCCCCCCAAAAGGAAGCATTCCCAAAACAGGCTCCTATCTGAAAATTAAGGGCTCCCTCCTCTGTTCTCTCCTTTCCTGGGGCTGGTGGCAGTAGTAGTCTAAAACATCTGAAGGGCACCAGGTTGGAGAAGGTTGGCCTTGTTTCTATTCTCTAAGCAGGGCCTTTTCTTCACGGAATGCTTTGAGTCTCAGGCAGATGTTTCTTGAAAGCTGTAAGGAATTATTTCTTCGCCAGCTAGCTAGTAGGAGAAAAGGTGTGTATCCCTCGCCACCCCCACAAACTGACCTCTGTCTAATCTGTCTGAGCTTGTAATGTCTTTTCCCCCTCCTGATTTACTACGTATAAAAGTATGTCCTGCTGTCAGCTGGAAAGGGGAGACATGAAAGACAACTCACACCCACCCCAGCTAAGGCCCAGGGACAATGAATCAAACCATTGCAGCAGATAATGTGCTTTGATTTACAATGACCCCAGCATAGGCTGATGCTTCGATTCGGGAGGCAGTGGAATGGAAACAGCCTTTTAATACAGGGTTGGGTGCTCTGCGGCCTCCTTTCCTGAGCCACACCTGGCCAGCTGAGCCAAGGCTGAGCCCCACACAGCTGCCATATGTTGACTCCCCATAGGCTGATCCTCCTGGAGGAGAAGCAGAGAGGGAAGGGAACGGCTTGGCTTGCGCACAGGCAAATGTCTGTGCAAAAGCTCTGAGGTGCCACGCAGGGCCCCGCCTGCCATTTCTCACACTGCAGCTGCTGAAGCGTATTACATTTTTCAGTTCATGTCTACACGGACTGTTATGTCTAAACCACTGAGCCTCTTGGGCTTGCCGATCGGAAGGTCGGCGGTTCGAATCCCCACGACGGAGTGAGCTCCCATTGCTCTGTCCCAGCTCCTGCCAACCTAGCAGTTCGAAAGCATGCCAGTGCAAGTAGATAAATAGGTACCACTGCGGTGGGAAGGTAGAGGGCATTTCCATGTGCTTTGGTTTCCGTCATGGTGTTCCATTGCACCAGAAGCGGTTTAGTCCTGCTGGCCACATGACCCAAAAAGCTGTTTGTCTGTGGACAAACGCCGGCTCCCTCGGCCTGAAAGCGAGATGAGCGCCCCAACCCCATAGTCACCTTTGACTGGACTTAACTGTCCAGGGGTTCTTTCCCTTTTCACCTGAGTCCCTTCCAACTCTGATTCTATGACACCCTGAAATATAAACTTGGAGGAATGCTTCAGTTCCACCATCTCTAACATGAGAAGAGCCTGCCGGTTCTGGCCAGTGGCCCAACTAGTCTGGCATCCTGTTGTCATGCGGCCAGCCAGGTTCCCATGGCAAACCTGCAAGCACCAGGGCAACTCTCCCCTCTTGTGGTTTCCAGAAACTGGTATACAGAAGCACTTGCTGCTTCCAGTTGTGCAGGCTGAGCATAGCCATGGCCGCCGACCACCCTCTCCTTCATGAATTTGCTTATCTCTCTCTTTTTCTTTTTCTTTTTCTCTTTCTCTGTCACCCTTCCCTAACCTGGTGCCATTCCGATGTTTTGGATTATCAACTCCTCTTAGCCCTGGCTGGCTTGCTTGCTGTGGCTGATGGCAGGCAAGTCCAAAATGTCTGCAGAAGAGTTTGTTCACATCTTTCTGCCACTGGCTTGAGAAATGATACATTACAGGGTTTGCTTTATTGCAGAGGTGGAAATTATTAGAGGAGACTAATTTAGCACCATTTTTTATAGGCAGCTAAAGATGCATTTTGTGGCTGTGGGTCATTAACATCCAACCACATTCTGCACCTTTTTCCACCAGAGATGCCATTACAGGCTCGCTCCCTGTTCTTTCTGGTCCACAAACACCTATAAACGTAACCCAGCGTAACATAAAGCTGTCCACCCATCTGAGCCAAGAGGCAAGCAGCAACTTTGACTGTGTTTGTTCCATGGTTTGCTACATCCTATCCCAGAAACAGGCTCCATATTTTGGGGTGGGGTGCATATCTTTGAGGCTTTTTATTCATGTTCCAACCCTGCCTCTGGGGCCAGGTGCAGAGAAGCAACAAACTGAGTTTTGATTATGTGGTTTAGCCTGGAAAAGAGTTGATCCTTTTAATAGGTATCAAATGGGTTTCTTAGTGTAGCGGTCAGCGCTTGGCAAGACCCCTGCCCAACATGATGCCCTCCTGCTGTTCTGGACTCTGCTTGCCCTCAGCTCCAGCCAACATTTTATGTAGCCTCTGTGGTTTTGGGGGTGTCAGGTGAGGAGGTATAGAAGTTCCCTCCTTTTGCCCCTTTTGCCCCACTAAATGCCCCAGTGCCATCAGTCTTGGGACCTTGAGAGTCTTGTCAGCTCATTTTGAATTTGGTTTTTTAAAAAAATCTGTTCTTTTAATTTGCAAATGTCTAAGCTCCTTCATCTGCAGGGAGTCCCACAAATATGGAGAAACCACTCCCTTATTTTGGGGTGGCCCCATTTCCTTCCAAACAGATAGACCTGTGTTTGCTATTAGTATCTGTCAGCCTTGGCAGGATCTATAGAAACAAAAAATAAAGAAAAATCTCCAGCATTCGTTGTGTAAAAAAGAAAGAAGAACAACCAGAAAGCTGAGTTTGTTTATTTAGCAAGCATTGTTCTACCTCTGAGGAAAGGGAGCGATGCTGTTATTTATTTACTACACTGTCCCACCTTTTTCTCTAAGGATCTCAAGGTGTCGTACTTGGTTCTTCCCCTCCTCCTTTAGCCCCCACAGCAACCCTGCAAGGTAGGCTAGGCTAAGAGGTGGCAGCTGGCTCCCAAGGTCCCCCAGTAAGCTTCATGGCCAAGTGGGGATTTGAACCCCTGGTCTCCCACTTAAACCACTACACAACACTGGCTCTCAGTTATTCATGCCACTTAATTCCCCACCTCACCGGACCACTGGAAGTCTTCTTCAGATGTCCCTACAGGTGTTCTTTGCTCACATGCTTCCAAGCATACCTTCACCATCATGAGGTCTAGAAACCCTTTTTAGAAAGAAGCAAACTACCTAGATTCTGCACTTTATTCCGATTCTGTGCTCAGTGTGAATTCTATCAGCTCCATCCTGAGTGACTCCATGTTTGCTTTTTCTTTCAGGGTCGCTGCATTAATTTCACCCGAGTGAAGACGTCACAGCCTCCCCCCAAGTACCCTCTCAACAACGCCTACCACCCCCCTCCCCCTGCCCCCATTTACAACCCCCCTCCCCCTGCCCCCATCTACACCCCTCCCCCACCCAGCTCCCCAGCGCCTCCCACCCCGTCTCCGCCCTCCACGCTCCCCCCTCTCCCTCCCCCTCCTCATGCTCCTCCCCCAAATCGGGCCCCGCCCCCTTCCCGCCCCCCTCCGCGGCCCTCTGTCTAAACACCCGGCCCTCTCCCCCAGAAGCCTTTCTTAAGCCATTTTCAAGAGTACTGTAAAACCATGGATCTTTCAGAGGCGGCCTTAACATTCTGGGTGAAGAGACAAGCAAACCCCTTTCAATTCTTCTTTTTCTTCTTTTTAAAAAAGTCCTCTAATGCCCCCAGTTGACTAGAATGCTCAAATCCCTGGTGTTCAGTTTGGAAGAAATCTCTGCCATTCATTACTTTAAAAAGAATAAGACTGACGGCAAATGCAAAACAGTCGCTGGATGCGGCCCACAGCCCTGTGTGTTCAGGATACTACCAGCCACTGACCTGAAAGTCATCCTCTTCCTGTCAGGTTGAGTAGATCATCCCTCAGAGGTGAGTGGTGGGAATCGCAGGAGGACAGCGTGGCTGGGGCCACAGAAATCCTTGCAGCCAAGGCTGCCCTTGGAGCCCACGCTGGTATTGCCACATGGAAGGTATTCCTGAGCACGCCTGGATTTGATATGTTGCTACAAGGAAGGCAGTAGGTGCAATGAACTCAAGTCTGATGGTTTCAGAGGAAGAACAGATGACTGGAAGCAAAGGAAACGTCAGCACATTGGCCTTTGAAGAATCACAGAATTGTAGAGTTGGAAGGGACCCCCAGGGTCATACGGTCCGAACCCTGCAATGGAAGTGCAGAAAGTGGCCCAAAATGGAATGTATGGCCTTTGTCATGTTCTCAGCTGACAGGAGGAGTCCAGAGGAGCTGGGATGCTGTGAAGAAGCAGAGCAAATGCAGCCGCTGGGTGGAGAGGCTGGGGTTGCCCAGGCAAGGGGCAGAAGTTCTGTGGCACATGCCCGTGAGATTTCCAAAAGGAACATCCACAGGACACCCAAGGTCAGCCCAAAGCGGTTGATTCCATGGGAGATCTGAAAACCACCAACAATACATCTGGCAGGCCCTGCAAGGACCCTTTAGGAAGGGTGTTGGCAGTTTAAGTGAATCCGCTTCCGGTTGGCTGGCTTTGAAAAACAACACAGATCCATCATGGGAAGGAGGAACAGAAGGGAAGGGAGTTTCACGCAAAAGTGTGCAGAGAGGAGATGAAATGACTTGAATTGCCACGGTTTTAAAAAGACTAGACAACTTTCCCCCTTTAGTAGTTACTTTCAAATGGATTCTGACAACCATATGTTGATGTCAGTTCAAGGAGGCTCTTTTAGTGGATTTGATCATGCTGAACTGGTCTCAAGTGGTGCCTAGACTGAGCGAGAGCTACTACATTCTGGCTTAGCCATGTTAAGTTGCCCTCTTGATGTGTGTTCAGAGAGTACTTTGGGAAGGAGAGTGAGATGGATGCTGATCTGAGAGGTGTGACTTGAGTTTCATGTCCTCTGCTGACTCAGTATTTGGCCATGGGAAAGCCACTCTTGGCCTCAGATGCAATCTGTCAAAGAGGGATTCCAGAGCACGTAGCAGGAGAGAACCGCTGTTGTCGAGGGGAGCTAAAGATTGCAGACCCTTACAAATTGGCCTGGGAATTGGTTCCATGGGTGTCACCTGAAAAAGTTCAACATGCATTGACTTCAACATGGTGTGAGACTCTTTTCCTCCGGTACTTATTTTACAAAATCTATCTTGATTTGTTTCCGTTTTGAAGGGGCAATTCACACAGCCACCTCATGCCCACCTGCCTACTCTTGGCATTTCTGTACACCTCACCTCCATCACTGATGCAAGGAGCGCTCCATGCCTGCCTTTGACTGGGCAGGAGCCCAATTTCAATGGAATCTGCATGCAGGAGGTCCAAGGCTGTTTCCAGCTCAAGGTGTTTGGATTACAGGACAGAGCAAGGGCCCAGAGAGCGACTGTGAGCCCAGGTAGATGGTGCTAGGCTAGGTAAGCCAATGGCCTGACTTGCTGTAAGACAGTTACGTTGCGGCACCCACTGGAAACTAGCCTTAGTTAGTGGGGGTGCGGCACTTTGCTGGGGCAATACCAAAATGTGCAATAACACTGAGCCTCCCAGGAGATGCACAGGTTGCATCGCTGCCCTTTATAAATGGGAGCTGACTCAGTTTTCCAGTCCTGCAAATGTACGTACTTTACCTGTAGTAAAATGTCTGACAACCTGCCTTAGTAACACAGATGTTAGAAGTAGATAAAATAATTGCATCAGTAAGGGCAAACTCATGCAGCCCCATGTGATCGTTAGGATCAGTTTTCCCCAAGGAAAACACACCTCCTGATGTTTCTGGAGGATTTTAACACCTTTCAGCATAATTATGCATCCTAAAGTTGCTCAAAATTATGACGGGCGAGATCTGGTCAGCGTTTAGCACGTTGAGCTTGCATTGCTTTCAGTGACTTCGATGTGCCAACTCCACTCTTCCTTGCTGACATGAAAATCAGTGTGGCCTTTGGCTCCCTTGTGCTCCTGCAAGAGATCAAGGCCACAGTCCAGGGGGAATGCTTGCGCATGTATCTGCCATAGGGCATGTCCACCTTCATTGCTAAGGTAGGTTGCAAAGGAATTCTTTGCAGGGTCATTGCAGCCAGAAGGTGGCCTTGCAATGGTTAGACTTGGCTTTTTGGGTGCTCTGAGAATGTCTGGGCTGGAACACTTTGCACATCGCAGCATGTGGCAGAAAACCAAGGAAGGGAACCTGTGCATCTGCCCTGGGGGAGAGATGCATAATCTTCAGGTGTGCATGGAGCATAAGCAGAGCCTGCGGGATCAGGCCAATAGCCCACCTAGTCCGCAGGAAACCCACAAGCAGGATTTGAGCACAAAGCCACTCTCTCCTCCTCCTGTGGTTTCCAGGAACTGCGATTCAGAAGCACTTCTGCCTCTAACTGGAGGCAGAGCACAGCCTTGTGGCTAGTAGCCATCAATAGCCTTCCCCTCCACAAATCTGCCTAATCCTCTTTTAAAGCCATCCAAGTTGGTGGCCATCACTGCCCCCTGTAGGAACAAGTTCCATAGTTGAACTGTGTGCTGCGTGAAATACTTTATTTCATCTGCCCCAAATCTTCCAACATTCAGATATGTGAGTCAGCTGAATGGGCTTTTAAAAGATTTAGTCAAATTCATGGCTGGTAAGTCAACCCAAAGCTATCTGCCATGGTAGCTACATGGAATACCCCATGGTCCGAGGCAGGATAGTGCTGAGCTGTCCCATATGCTAGGAAACAACAGGTGCCCGATCATCTCCATGGTCCCACTTTTGAGCTTCCCAGGGCCCTCTTGAAAACAGGATGCCAGACTAGACAGCCCCTTGGTTTGGTTGATGCTCTTTCCTGGTTTTCTGCTGCCTATGATAACATTCAAAAGCATCCTAAAGACAGCTGTATAAGGTTGCAACTCAAGCAACTTAATCCAGATTGGAAGTGCCTAATCTGTTTCCAGGGCTGTGGTGTCAGCAGTTACCATGAGCTAAGAGTGGCCAGTGGAGAAAGATTCCCCTGCCTTTTGCCGCTTCATCTACCCACTCGTTTCTTTCCCCAGCTGCACAGCAACAGCTGCTCAGTCTGCAGGCAGAACAAAGCAGCTTTCTGTAATAGCAAGGGCACCACTCGGGACTCTGCCTGGTCACAAACCTCTCTGGAAATAGCCACTGTTTGGGTTTTCAGGGTGTAGTTGCAGTTCGGTCACAAGGTGGCCTTGCCGTTGTCCGAGAAGCTCCAGCACAAGGTCCAGCTGGTTGCCACAGTTTAGCTGAGCAGAAGTTTGTCTTGCTGGAAGATGGGAGCGCTCAGTCCAGATGGAAGCTCTCTTGCGCAACCCTAGTGGAGGTGCAGAACAGCGCAACTCGTAACGGGGTTTGCCAAGAGAACTTCCTGGCAGACTGCTTGGAAAGTATAGAACAAATGGGGTGAAAGTAATACAGGGAGTAGGTTTGACTTGTTACAGAGCCTTGAAGGGGCCCCCAAAGTTTGGAATAAAAAAGCTTTTAGAAAAATGCAACACTTCTTTAGCATTAATTTGGTGGCAATGCTGGAATAATCTCAGAGGAAAAATAAGTGTATTTCGATAGCTTCCGGTTTTGTTAAAGATGAATTTTGTTTTCCCAGTTTAAAAGTTTAAAAAACTTAAGGATAGAGGGAGGGAACAAATGAATTTAAAAAGTGTAAGTTAGGCCAAGGATGTTTTATTTTTAAGTACACAAATCCTCTGTGCATGATTTAAAAGCAAAATTCCAAATCTGTGGTGTATATTTTATTGTTGTATGCTTGCCATATTTTAAGTGGAAGCATTTCCTATCCTGTGTGGATAAAAGATCTTTTTTTTTCTTCATGTTGTAGTAAATTATTATAAAGCCAATGATATTTCATGGCATGTTATTGTATCAAGCTGTGCTTGTTTTTTGTTTAATTTCTCCCCCTTTTATGGTTGTACTGCTATTATTAATGTATGGATAGTCCCTGAAATGACGAAAGCCTCCTTTACACAGCATTAATTGTAATCATGAAGACTCTTGAGCAGAAGATCTTCTACTTACACCATTATGGACAGTTGTAAACAGCAGCTGAGGGGTCTATTTGTGTGGAAGAGGTGGTGGAGAAAGAGGAAAATGGACCCAATCCACTCTTAACTCTCTGGAGAAAGAGCAGGGGCTGTGCAGAACTCAGGTGTCAGCCATTTTCCATTTGCCTGACGTTGTGTAAGTGCCGTGAGGGCAATCGGAATCAGCTCAAAACTATTTTCATGTTAGAGGTAAAGAAATCTGTGAGATATCAGTGCTTAACTTTGGTTGGATTGTGTCCATGGACCTCAAATTCTGATTAATTTTCCAGGAACAATTAATGTTATGTAATAGAGAGGTTGAACTGGCCAGTGTACTATATACAGACATATAGTACTGTGTATACATCTTTTGTTAGTAGAAAATCCTGAGCTCATTATAGCAAATATTCCAGAACTAGCCATTTCTAAAGAGAGTTCTTTGTATAAGAAAAAGAAGCGTGGAAGCAGTTGGATGAGACACCATCTTTTCTACAGCTTCAGGAAGTGTTAAATCGCAAAATGACTTAACGACTTCACAGGCTCACAGATTCAAATAGTTGAATAAATACTGATAAATCATACTTGACCAAATCTTGAGAAACTACTTTGGTTGAAAATATTTATTCCTAGATTCAAAAGCCAAGTGCATGTCATATAATTAACGGTGGCCAATCTGCAATTCTTGGAAGTCCCTGGAAGGATTGAGAGAAGAGGAGGTTAGCAATTAATGGAGATGTTGCAAGTCAGAAAAGAACTTTTTCTCTGTAGATGTGGTGACCTTTGGTGGATGAGAGAAATGTCTGTTCAGCAAGCAGAAGACTCTTGTTCTGTGCCCTTGGCTTATTTGCATGAATTGTGTGGGGGTTGTTTTTTTTTAGATACAGCCATTACTCTTAAATTTTGATGTTATTAAAGAACTAATTTGAGCTCTGCCTTCATGTATTCTGTTCACAGACGTGGGGAAAGGGCAGCTGTGCATCAGAATAGCTTGGTTTTGCCCCCCCCCCCAGCATAAATCATGGCTACGCCGATTCCCAGAAGAGAATATCAGTTTTCATGGGTGAGGGGAGCTAGAGACCAGCAACATCTGGAGAACCAAGGGCTCCCCATCCTTAGCCTGAAGCCTAAGAGGACAGTTCTGCCCATTGTGTCACTGAAGCATTTTGACCCCAGAACCCAAAGGGGGGAATGCGGCCCTTGAAAACTGGACTGTTAAAGCTGGGAGTTCCTCTCACACACTGTTCAAGTCAAAATAGCCAAGCCTTTGGCTGTTGCTTCCAGGGCCCTGTTCACACTGCTCCCAGCAGCATGGAAACCCTCTTCCCAGTTCCCCAAGTCTGCTGCAATAATTGGTTGGATTTGGAGAATGAATCCTATTGCTGAGCTCTGCTGAACCTACCAACTGAGTTTCCCCAGGTTGTTACCTCTCTCAAAGCAAAAGCTAAAGACCGGCCATTCAAAGGGGGGCGGAGGGCAGGCAGAACTACGGAGCAAAACCCTGCAAAAGAAAACATGTTTGGGGGACACTGATAGGCATTTAATTCATTTTGAAAAGGCTGAGCTGCCGTTCTAAGGGAAGTGTTTGGTGGGCCACACAGGACTATCAAGTTAGAAGGCTGTAGAATTTTGCACCCCCCGTTTTTACAATGATACCTGTGCATTCCGCGGGCAAGAGCTACTGTGGTTTGCTATTTAATTCACAAGTTGGCCTTGGGTGGTTCTTTTTATGGGAAGAACACAAGAGAACAAGGATTTCTAAGCCAAAGTCATGGTAAGGTTGGGCACTTTTTATTATTCAAAGAGCAAAATACAAAAAAGTAAGCTAGGAAACAACCTAAATGATAAAATTCTGAGCTGCGTAGAGCACACAGCACAAAATTAGTAAAGAGTGGTCCCCATAAACCATGACGAGCTGTATATATACATTCAAAAGGAAAACGAGCAGAGAAACAGAGGGCTAACATTTTGCAAAAATGTTCCAGTTTTAAACACACACACAGACACACACACACACACACACACACACAGCTGTGATTTCATCAGCCAGAGTCCACATTAGTCGTCTTCAGTAGTAAACCACGTCAGTCTTCTTCAGGACACACGAGAAACATAATGCAACTTGTACTTAACAAAGATGGCCACAATGGAAGTGTTGAAGACCACGCTGGTGGATTGTTGAGTTACATGAGTTCACTTGGTTGTTAAAAGGCTTGAAGACTTCTGGAACCGTGGTGTTCAAAATGAGGGGGAATCCCACATGGAAACTTGCACAGGAAGAGAGCGCAGACCTTCCCACATCAGTTAGAACTTGTACTGTAGGGGCTGGAAGTGATGCTAAGCCCTGCACGCTGGTGCTCTACATCTATGTAAAGTAGCCCAAGTCACAAGTGGAGTGAAATCTCTTCCTCCAACCCTGCCTTTCCCTTTATACTGCATGACAGGCAGTTCAGAAAACCGCTGCCCCTCCTGGCATTGCATAACCACTGGCAAGGTAAGGACTTTTGATTAACGCAATACTTCACAACTCTACAACATTCAACAGCAGTTATGCGCCACTTTAAACCTTTAACTGAATGGCAGGTAATATTTTTATGGCGAGCACAAGAGAAGCTGAGCATCAGGGTGCAAGGCTTTCTGAATACTCAAGACACACCGTGCGCCTCATCGCATTGTCCTTATATCAGGCAGGGCAACAGGGTCACACAACTGCTGGCCCAAGAAGATCCCCACATCATAGCATCCCTAAATTCTCTCTATTAGGACATCTATTTCTCAACTGATAAAAGGGGATGCAGAGAAGCTGGTGTTCTACTGAGCTCTGCAAATTGGCTTATTTGCCATATTTCTTAGCTTTTGTACATTCCACAGTTCTTCTGCCCTTGAAATAAAACTGTGAAAGCAGCCTCAGCAAGGAAGCTTATTCACAGCCCTCTGGTACCATCTCTGTCCCATCACCTAAGGACAAGGGAATTGGGAGGCTGCTCATTCAGATAACTTGGATTTTTGCCATCTATGTTTGCTGCATCAGTGGTTTCCAAACCTGTTCAGCCCTACTACACCAGTCTGGCATTGAAACTCATCTTTGGTCTTCATATTGTATTGCATGTTCTCTTACGCCCCTTCTCACTACCTTCACCACAAACGTCAACTTAATACTAGGCAGAACACATGGCTGCTTCATGTCTCAAAGGTTTTTTCATGCCGAGCTAAAGAGAGAAGGAAGACATCTCTGCATTGTTAACTCAAGTGGAGTAAAATTCCACCTCCATCTTCCCATTCTGCAGTCTGCTGGATTCATTGCCATCCATTATTATTAATAACTCGGTGCTGAAAAATAGATCAAATTGGCCTAGTGGACGGCAACAAAGGATGCATTTGCTTTTACAAAATGACAAACACTTTTTGCCCCTATTCACAGACCTCTCCCAAAGTGCCAAGGGGTGGCTGGTTTTTGCAACGGGCAAAGGCTTTCGCACAGAGCATGTTCACACCACCTTCCCTCCCCCACTTCAGCTCAGCCCTAGTTTCACCATCTGCCCCCTAACCTCTAGAAAATAGCAGCTTGGCCTCCACATGTTTATGTGGGACATGTTCACATTAATAGATTTGGGATCATTAATTGAAGAGCTGTCCTCCAAATAAAATGGACTTTATGCCACTGCTCTGATTCTTCAGAGAAGATGCTGGGAATAACATTAGTGGCAACCGGTACAGACCTCAGTTGTGTCTTCTCTCACCCAGGGGTTGCCCAACTCTTCATCCTCCAGGAGGTAAAAATGGGGTGCAGTTCTCTCTTCCGACTGCATTCCTTAGTTGGTGAGGGATGTCTTTACTATGTGGTGAAAGAGGCAAGGGGAAGTGAGCCACCTTATGGTGACTTTACACCATTAAGAAAAATGAACGCACAAAGAGGCCTCCACCTCAATCTACACTCTACAGGAGCAACCAGCCAGGGCTCTTTCCTCTTTAGGCATTGCATTATTACAGCATTTTCAAGAGGATGAAAGAGGGGGGCTTGTGCAGACAAGGAATGGTGGGTCCACCCAGAACTGAACTGGTTGAAAGGGCCAGGGGCCAAGCGCCAAATGCGAGGGTCCTTCCTCCTCTGGCCAACTACTCCCATCTTTATTGCATGGAGAGGTGCAGAAATCCATTATGAAACAGGCCCCTTCAAAACAGTTGAGTTCTGATGACAGTGAACATCCTTGCGGGATGGGAAAAGTTGGTTTCCTGTGGCAGAGCACAGCCCTAGCTTCTCACTCTGTTCTTACAATTTCCAGAACTACCTTCTCGTTTCCCATTTCCATTCTTGAAAGATCTTACGAGCCTGCATGTCTTATAGATACTTAGACAATTATGCAATTCAGCACTATGGAGGCCTGAAACAATCCAGCTAGACAACAAAGGAGGATTATGACTTTTTAAAGAGAACAAACTACCTTGAAATGATCATCATTTAACAATGTTGCTGGCATAGCCTGTGGATTCAACGTTTAACAGTCACAAATGCAACAGAATTATAAAGACTCTTGAACAGGGGATTAAGATTCGATCAAGGAAGGACTTTTAAAATCAATGTGTCCCAGTACCAAAAGAGAGTGTCTCTTGCTGACATCTGCCAAAGCATTAATGACAGAGTATGCTACTCAACCGTAACAGATTTGGCCAGATTTCTTGGAAAGTCAACCTGAAAAAGACAAAAAGACACACACAAAAAACCTGAAAAGGATATTTTAAATTGAACAGCCAATATGAGACTTATTGTTTTGTTACAGACACATGTGCTCTGTCTGCTTGCTGGTTTATTTGGCAAGGCGCCCAAGCTGCCCACTTAGCCCAGCTGAAGCTGGTAGATTCACACCACCTTTAGTGATTTGTGAAACACCACCGTGTGAATAGGATACTGGACCAGATGGGCCACTGCCTGATCCAGCAGGCTCTCCTTATGTTCACTGAAGGACTAAAGGACTAAAGTGTGGTACTTACATCATAGCCTCTGAGTACCGCAAGATGAAAAGCCAGGAGCTGTAAAGGGATGACACTCAAGATCCCCTGCAGACAGTCCACGGAGTGGGGGACTTTGATGGTTCGCTTGTTGTTTTTGATGGTCTCAATATCTTCCTTATCACAAATCACAACAGGCCGACCCTGCAAAGAGCACAAGTGTAAAGGAAAAAGGTGGGGCAGCCCCTTCTCCACTCCCAAACTTAGGAGGCCTCCATCCACCTCTTAGGTTCAGTCTCTCCACACCCTTGAGAGAAAGATGAGGCAAAGGCTGAGAGGTCTCAGAGGCACCATAGGGAAATGGCAGGCCAGAAGAATCACACTGCTCCTCCACCACCACCTTCAGGGTATGATTTACTGCACCTTCACAGCTTTCTTTGACACCTGTGGGTTCCAATTGCTGCAGGGTGCCATTTTACAGCTGCTGCAAGCAGGTATTGGAGTGCTAGACCCCAAACTGTGACAGAGGAGAGCAATCTCAATCCCTCTCCCCTGCAAGCGTCACACTGGTGTCTGCTGGCAGCATTCCTGCACCTGCTTTGCAGATGGCACCACGCCACAGAGCGTGGCTGAGCAAAACTCGGGGCAAATCACTTGGGCTGGACCATTGCTTGACCCTGCTCCTGGGCCAGGAAGGCGGCAGGCAGCCTGGAGGGAACATGGGTACCCAGAGAGCAGCGCAAGCCTGTCTCCTTTGCTCTGGCTGTGCCCCTGTCCTATGTGGAGGGGGGGGACCAAGCTAGGAGGGACGGCTGTCTCTTTACCCCCACCAATCCTGCCCCATGAACTCTTTTGTCTTCTCAGACTTTTGCCTCAGGGCACAAAGAGCTTGAAAAAGTGCTTTTCTCCCACGAATGAAATAAGGCTGCGCCAGCAGAATTCAAAAGGTGTCACAACAGCCAGCCTGGAAGGTGGTTTCTGCTTGCTGGCCAGATCGGGCCGGTCTGGAAGCCACTCTCCTCGTCATCATTCTGGCTGGTTCCCACCAAAAAAGGGAGAAACGGAAGCCTGGGAGCCTTGAAAGTGCCTCACAAAGTGTTGTGCTGGCTCAGGTGGGGCTACAGAGGATGGAAGAGGCCTCCTCTTTTTTTCCAGCAACAAGCCCTGCCTGTAAGGAGTTGAAGAGGGCCTCAGCCTGGAACCAGCGGGTGTTTGCCATTTCATTTGCTACATGCCACTTTTGTCGGCCCCAATGAAAACAATGTGCGTAGTCAAGAAACACACTTTTCAGTTATTTACCATCTCCCTAGTTATTGGTTTATGTTACTCTTGAGGGAAAACACAGGGGAGAGCAGATGTGGTTAGTTTCGTTTCACTCTGGAGAAGATCATAAGAGGAGAAAGCCAGGAGGCAAGTCTTCAAGGGACAGAGAAGCAAACACCACTGGAAATGGCTATTTCCTTCAGCTCCTGTTCAGGTTCAGAGCCTCGTTTTCTCAGCTGGAAGGGGTGCTGCTCTCCCGCTTCTTCCCTCACCCCTTCTCTCCACTGCTCCAGGCACTGCCACTCAGTTCTGGCATTAGAGCTGGCGGAGGTCAAAGTGCCTCCTGAGCTGCTGAACGGCAGGAGATAAAAAGCTAGAGACACTGCACAGCTCCCTTTGCTCAGGCTTCCCATTTGACAGAAATATGGGGCAGAAATTTATACAGGAAACAGATGCAGTTATGTTTGTCCCCTAGAAACATCCGTAAAGGGGAAAGAGCTATTCAGCTTCAAAGAGGAACGCCCCCTCCCAAGCATCTTGGATATTCAGCTTACCCATCCGTGCCTTAAGCAGGCAAGACTTCTAAGCAACTGAGGAGATGCAGGAGAGGGCAAGGAGAGCCAGTGGTGGTGATTAGTGTGTTGGAACAGGGAGACCAGGGTTCAAATTCCCACTGGGCGATCTCAGGCCTCCCAGCCTAACCTACCTCAAAGGGTTGTTGTGAGAAGAATGTATGCCACCCTGAGCTCCTTGGGGAAAGGCAGGAAATAAATGAAATAAATAATAAAAGTAAAACTGTCTGGCTGTGCAAGGAGGAAATCTTGCCTGAGGAATGCCAGGAGCCTTGGCTGTGACCCTGACCCCTCAAAAGGGGCCTGAGGATCCCACATTCCAACCTGGAATTAACACACAAGCAAGAGGTGAACGAAACCCTTAGACCAAGGATTGAGGGGTAGAGGAAACGGATCCCTCTTTCCCACCACCTGCTTCCAATACCTTTGGGCACTGCCAATTCCAGTGCCTCATCCTTTATCCCCGAGGAGGAGCAAAGAAAGACGGGACTTTGTGGAGCGGAGGTGGGCTCTGTCTCTTCCCGCCTGAACTCACCTGCCGGGCAATGACTTGCTGCAGGGCGTTCTGGCACTTGGTGTATGTGCCGTCCCTCATGATGATCATGATGACAGGCATCAGTTTATCGACCAAGGCAAGGGGCCCATGCTTCAGCTCCCCGGCCAGAATGCCTTCCGAATGCATGTAGGTGATTTCTTTTATTTTCTGCAGAGAAGGTGCAACGCATTAGTCCATGGAGTCTCTCTCTAAAGCAAAGATCCTCCTCAGGCCAGGGTTTAAATCCCCGCTCAGCCATTAAGCTCGCTGGGTGGCCTTGGGGGCCAGTCAGTGCCTCTCAGCCTGACTTGCCTCACAGGGTTCTTGTGGGGATTAAATGAGAGGGGGCAACCATGCATGCCACCATGAGCTCCTTGCGGGGAAAGGTGCTCCACCAAGCCAAAAGCAAACAAACAGCTGTGGATAGTGACTCCAGAACCCTCCAGCTGGTTTCTGCCTGCCCCAGACTGCAGAAACACAAGAAACTGCCATGAGAACTGCAAAACTCTTGGTAGGTCACAGGAGATGGCTGCTGAGCTGCATTCGGTTTAGCAGACAACAGTATTTGCAGGCCTGATTTAAAACCCATCTTCATTTCTGACCTTTAGAAAACCTACTCAGTCCATTTGGGATTCCTTCTGTTGTCAGGAATTGCCCATACACTTTAAACCAGCCTTCCCCAATCCAGTGCTCTCCAGTTCACTTGGACTACAACAACTCCCACACAGGATGGGGCTGGTGTGAGTTGCAGTCAAAACACCAGGTTGGGAACAGCAGCTTTAAACCCTCTCCTTGCAATTAGAGACATGCTTTTAAAAACACCCTTCCTCATTTTCTTGCTCATTGTCAGGTCTGACCCTCCAAACCAGAACACAAATAATGATGGATAAACATTATTATTATTATTATTATTATTATTATTATTATTATTATTATTATTATTGGAAATGGGGATTCTTACCAGAGCGCCCTCCAGGCATGTTGCATAATGATAACCACGGCCCATAATGAGGACTGACTTCTGGTGGTAAAGCTCCGTGGCCAGTTTCTGGATTTCATCATCCATGCTCAGGACTTCTTTGATCAAGTCTATCGCAAGTAGCAAGAGGGAGGCAACGTGTTAACACGCAGGTTAACAATCTGCAATCACACATGCACTTTGGAAACAATGTTCAATGTGGCATTTAAATGCTGCACTGAAAACTGCACAAATCAGTGGATCTTCAGAAAGTAATAGTAACCATCACCTGGACCACCAATTTTTATTGGGGTTTCATTAGCACTGAAGAAAAGAGGTGGGAGTTGGTTTTTCTAAATCCTCCAACAGAACTCCGCAACCTGTTCTCGTAACTTATAAAGTGATCCACATTTGAGGATGTGACAATAAAGAACTAAGATACACTGATGCAATGCTGGATGTGGCTTTTAAATACCGTATTTTTCGCCCTATAGGATGCACTTTTTCCCCTCCTAAAATGAAGGGGAAATGTGTGTGCGTCCTATGGGGCAAATACAGGCTTAGCTAGTGTAGCTAGTGTGGATTAACCAAGAATGGAGCCTCAGAGAATACTCCGGCTTCAAAGGCAGCTCCATGCAGGCTATGTGGCAGTGAGGGACCTGATCTGGATGAGATCCTTGCAGCTTCAACTCTCCCAGCTTAGCACAAAACCAGGAGGCAAGTGAGAGGTCCCACTACCCGCATCGAGTCAATCCTCGCCTTGCTGTTCTCCTTCAAAGAATCACATTTTGTCATGACGCCTCAGAGCGCCCGTACGCACCTGGCAATAACTTGAGGCCTCGCATGATTTCTTTCCGTCTTTCTTGCATGGAAATCCTGTCGTCGCACATCATGAGCGCAAACATCACTAGCGACACAAATTGGCTTGTGTAGGCCTGCGGAAAGAGAGGACATCACTGTGCATATGCTTGCCAGGTTTGCTAAGATGCTGCAAGCTGCCCAAAACTCACACCTGAAAGCTGCTGGTATAAAAGTGGGGGCCTCAGGTGCCCACAGGGCTTCACTATCCCACTTGACCCTGGCACAAACCCAGCCCAGCCCCTAAGCACCAGAAAAGATTGGTTCTTCCAGTGAGAAATCCAAAATTCCAAATCCAAGGGAGCTCCATCGCCACAGACAAGGCTATTCATTTTACCTCCAGCTAACAGCAAAGGGACACCACCCATCAGGCCAAGCTTATACCAGGCATCTAATCTGGCCACTCTCAAGTGTACTTGATGACAGCAATTACCCTAGCTAACCTGGAGAGTAAGAATAAGGGAGCAGCTGAGGGTGTGGCCAGTCCTTACAGCTGGAGGCTCTGTAATTTTGTTGTTCATGCCTGGGCAGAGGCAGAGATCCTGCACCCAAGGCACAACTCGCACTCGTACATCTTCACATCCTTAGGCAGGAAAGTGGCGGGGGCGGGGGGGGAGCCAGTCAATACCCCTGAATTCTGTCTAAATTTTGTCTAAAGTCTGACGGAAAGGGGCAGGCCCTGCAATCTTCTCCTTTTTTCCTTCTAGCCTGATTAGAGAGAAAACAACAGACCCAGCCCAGCGACTCAGAGCAGGCTGAGAACCTGGGTATGCTCAATGCAGAGAAAGGCTAGCTCTGAGGAGGAAATGTGTGGAGTGGAGACAGAACATAGCCATGGTGGCTAGGAACCATTGATCCTTGCCTGCTATCTGGTCCAGTGGCACTCTCCCCTCTCATTGCCATAGGTTACCCCAGGCTCCAGTGCCTCTGGACCAGAACAGTGGCTCCTTACCTGGGTCTCTGGAACAGCCTAAGAAACAGTTTCTCAAGTTCTTAACTGGCTTCGCGGAAAGGAACACCAATATTTTCAAAACTGCCAATGCAGGCTAAAAATGAGCTGGACTCTCAGCTGCAAAGTATACCCTGATTGCTCCAACAAGTGAATTCAGACCCTCTCAGCTCATGTAATATTGCAGCACATTCCCCACGAAAAAGCAGCAGGCGCCTTAGCATGCAAATCTTGGCCAAGGCTTGCTCTTTGTTAAACGCCTCTTTTCAAATTTTAAGGGGAAAAGGAAGCAGCTCAATCACCTTGAGGAAATATTGAGGTATTTGCTAGGGACCCTCTTTGACATCCCCCCCCCCCGGAGGAAGGATGTTGGAAGGATTCAGGACAGATAAAAGCTCTGGTGCTCAGATCCTGCATGCGAGTTTCCCACAAGCATCTGGCTGGCCACTGTGAGAATAGGATGCTGGCTAGGAGGGCCATTGGCCTGATTCAGAAGGCTCTTAAAGGTGTTCTTAAGGGGATCTACAGCCTGGAGGTCTGCGGAAGGAAGGGGGGAGAGTGCAGAATGCCCGGCTGCAGCAGCAGCTCACACAACAAACCATGGAAAGCAACTCTAGGCAGCAGGGAGGAGATGTAGGAAGCCCTGGTGGGAATCTACTGAGATAGGGAGAGATCCCATCACCCGGGATCTTGCCTTATTCACTGCTCAAAGACTCTTCCAATGTTTGGGTGTTAATGGTATGTTTTTTGAAAGCTTTAAAGAATAATTTAATACAAAAAGTTGTTGAGTTATACATGCACATGAAAATGATATACACCAAGAGATTACCTAACATTTACCGTATTTTTTGCCCCATAGGGTGCAACTAGTTTTTTTTGGGGGGGGGAAGCTATCTGCAAGCCTTGGGAGCCCGCCGGAGTTCCCGCGGGGCTCCCGAGGCTTGCGGAAAGCTGCCCAAAGCCCGGGGTGCGCTCCGCTGCACTCCCCAGGTTTCGGGCTGCAGGCTGCTGTGTGCAAGCCTTGGGAGCCCCATGGGAAGTCCCGTGCTTCCTGTGACTGTTACGGGGGGCTGCTTTGTATATTTTTATGCACTGTGTTTTTGCATGAATGCATTAACATTTTAATGCTTGTTTTAATAAATATATTGTAAGTCGATTGCAGGCTTCTGGGTAACAAGCAGCTAAAAATTCAAATAAATAATAGCTGGGAAAGGGGGTGGGCTGTGTGCCTGCACTTCAAATGAGGATTTCTTTAAGAACTTATGCCTCTTTCAACTTAACGCAACCTGAACTATTCAAAATGCGGGTATTTCTAAACACCCTCTGCACACTGTAGATGAACTGGGAAAGAACCCCTATGCCTGCCCCTGCTTCCTTGAGAAATCACAGAATTGTAGAGTTGGAAGGGATCCCGAGGGTCATCTAGTCCAACCCCCTGCAGTGAAGCATAAGATTCAGAACAGATGCATGTATTACAAGATATGCAAATCTACGTGACTCAACTGAGCTTTATTGGTGTCAAGTGTGAGTGCCTCTGATGACACAAGGAACCCTTACCTTTGTGCTGGCAACCCCAATCTCTGGCCCAGCATTGATGTGAACGCCGCAGTCTGTCTCGCGAGATATGGAGCTCCCCACAGTATTTGTGATTCCTACAGTCAGGGCTCCTCTCTCCTTGCAGTAGCGTAGGGCCATCAGGGTGTCTGCTGTCTCACCTGCAGAGAGACAGACACCATCAGAGTCAGGAAATGCTCAACCTGGAGGCCACAGAATCATTCTAGCCCAACCCCCTGCAATGCAGGAATCACAGCTAAAAAAATCCCTGAGTAATGGTCATCTGACCTCTGCTTAAAAACCCCTAATGTAGGAGAGTCCACCACCTTCCAGGGGAGACTGTTCCACTGTCCAACAGTTCTTGCCATCAAAAAGTCATTCCTGATGTTTAATCAGAATCTCATTTCTTGTCATTTGAATTCACTGCTTCAGATCCTACCCTCTGGAGCAACAGAAACCAAGCTTGCTCCACCTTCTATGTGACAGTCCTTCAGACATTTGAAGGTGGCTATCCTATCACCTCTCAGCCTTCTCTACGCTAGGTAAAGGTAAAGGTACCCCTGCCCGTACGGGCCAGTCGTGTCCGACTCTAGGGTTGTGCGCTCATCTTACTTAAGAGGCCGGGAGCCAGCGCTGTCCGCAGACACTTCCGGGTCACGTGGCCAGTGTGACGAAGCTGCATCTGGCGAGCCAGCGCAGCACACGGAAATGCCGTTTACCTTCCCACTATAAAGCGGTACCTATTTATCTACTTGCACTTGGGGGTGCTTTCGAACTGCTAGGTGGGCAGGAGCTGGGACCGAAAGACGGGAGCTCACCCCGCCGCGGGGATTCGAACCACCAACCATGCGATCGGCAAGTCCTAGGCGCTGAGGTTTTACCCACAGCGCCACCCGCGTCTCTTATATGTTTAGCATCTCTACGCTAAACATACCTAATTCCCTCAATTGTTCCTCATTAGGCTTGGTTTCCAGGCCTTTATCATTTTGGTCATCCTCCTCTGCACACCTTCCAGCTTTCAATATCCTTCTTAAACTGTGGTGTCCAGAACTAGACACAGGACTCCAGGCTGGGTATGATCCAGGCCATAGCTGTCAAACTTTTCCCTTTTCTTGCGAGGAATCCTATTCGGAATAAGGGAATTTCCCTTAAAAAATGTTGACAGCTATGATCCAGGCAGAATAGTGTGTTGTTATTACTTCCCTTGATTTGGACACTCAGCTTCTGTTGATGCAGCCTAGAATTGCATTAACCTTTTTTTTTTGCTGCTGCAGATAGGCACCATAGACGAGAAACCACAGACCTAAGCAAAGCAGCAATGCTCTCTGAAGAACTCTAGTTCTTCTCCTTCTTTGCTCAGCATCAACAGAAGGCAGCTGCATTAGAACACAATACTAGCTAGGGAAAACATATTATTGCTGATCTGGATTTTATGATTTGTTCTTGTTCCTTTATCTGAGCTGCCTGGAGTATACCCAGATGCAGAAAGGCAAGATATAAAATATCTAAATAAACCGGACAAGATATTGTAATGAGAATAGCAGCCAGATGTTAAGAAGGCAAACTGAGGGGGTATTGTTCATTTTAAGCAATACCAAAATTGCACACTGTTTTTGGAATGATGCAAAGGGCAAGAGTAAAGTAGGTAACCTGGGCAAATATCTACAGGATTCCAAATCCTTTTAGCAATACATTCTGGAAAGAAATCTCCCTACCAATGAACCATTCATATATTCCACTGGCACTCAAGCAAATCTAGACTGATCTGTCTAGATGGCTCTGTGTGTTATGTGTACTACAGGACATAATTACAGCTGCTTTTCATAAAACAACTCAAACTACTAACTACTTCTTATGAATTTAGAGAATTCATTATATTATTACACTGAAAATGCTGAAACAACAGGAATACCAAGTGCATGGCAAAGAAGATTACAGGCATGCCTGCAAATCACCAGCAGAGGGTGTCAAAGCCCCAGCATGTCTGACTGCCAATGCCTACCGTTCCTTTGGCCGGCTACTATCACTATGGTCAGCAGGGAGCATTCTAAGAGGCGCCTTCTACGCTCAAAATATATTCTAGCAGTTCCCCTGGCCAAGGAAGAAATCACTGTGCGGTAAAAAAGCCTCCAGATGTTCTTGGACTACAACTCCCATCAGCTGTGTTGGCTGGGGCTGATGGGAGTTGCAGTCCAACAACATCTGGAGGGCACTGGTCGGTGAAGGCTGCCCCAGAGGGATGGGAAACCCTGCAAGGAATCTGCTGTTTGTGACTACCCAATAGGACTCATGTGTCCAGGAGGGCAGAAGATTCTACAATTGGTTTGTAGCTTTTATTCCACAGAACAAGGTTTTTTTTGGCAAACCAAAGTGCCCAGGCTTCAGCCATTTCATCTGAACAGTAACATTTCATTTTCAATGCAGCAGCGGTGCTGGAAGTGATTATAAAAAAACAGTTTTGGCTATTTAGCCCCTTTTTACTTATACCATATTATAGTATAAATCATGGGTAGGCAAACTAAGGCCCGGGGGCCGGATCTGGTCCAATCGCCTTCTAAATCCGGCCCGCGGACAGACCAGGAATCAGTGTGTTTTTACATGAGTAGAATGTGTCCTTTTATTTAAAATGCATCTCTGGGTTATTTGTGGGGCATAGGAATTAGTTTATCCCCCCCCCCCCAAAAAAAAAATATAGTCCGGCCTCCCACAAGGTCTGAGGGACAGTGGACCAGCTCCCTGCTGAAAAAGTTTGCTGACCCCTGGTATAAATAGTCAAAACTACTATTCTGGTAAAGTAGAAAGGGTCCTTCAGTAATGTGTAATACACCTGATTTTTTAAAATAATAATAATATTGTTTTAGTTCTATTAGTTTAATTACTTTTTAACCATTTTCATTTTTTGCATTTTATTTGTGTCATTTTAATTTGTGTAAGACACACTTTGAGTCCCGGACTGAGGAAAAGGCGGGAGATAGAGATAAATATCACAAACACATAATTAATAAATATGTATCCACATGATTTATTTTTTAGCTTATATTTGAAACTCAGCTTTAGGCATGAAATTCAGGCTGCATTTCACTACATTCACACAGGGTTTGTCCTTTGTTTTGAAACTCTTACATTTTGCCCCGGATAACTTGCACATGTCTGGTTCTAAGCATGCCGAACTCATTACTTCTAAAAACACAAACAAACAAACAAACAAACAGAAACACACATTGTTTGTATGAGCAATGGCCAAGAAGTACCGTGTGCTAAGAGCTCCAGCCGGGAGAATCCTGACTGGACTTGGTGGCTCCTGGCTCTACAGGATTCTAAACCTCCCTCCTCGGTAGCACGCCAGGTCAAAGGTCATGAGCCTAGCCAAAGGTAGCCACCTACTGGTCTCAGTTTGGCCTGCCACCTGCCCAGCACTGCTCCCAGGCCAAAGACCCGTCCGTACCTGACTGGCTGATGAAGAAGCAGACATCATCTCTGAAGACTGGAGTGTTCCTGTCCAAAAAGTCACTGGCAAGTTCTACCATGACAGGCAATTCAGTCAACTCTTCCAGAACTTGACGTGTCTGGTAAAGAAAAGAAAAGAAAAAGGGGGGAAGTCACGTACTCCTCAGCCCATTAAGCAGTGCAGCAGATTCTGGAGGGAACACTTCCTGCTCCCACTCTCCATCTTTTAAAGAGAGAGAAAGCGTGCAGGGACAAGAGGTGTCATTTTGGCTCTTCAGTTTCAGTGCAAGAAACAAAAAGAGGGTCCAAGGTCGGCATCATTAAAACATATTCTCATAGGCAAAATAAACTATACAGGCCTCAAAGAAAATGTGATTTATTACATCAGAACTGGAGTGAGTTTCCAATTCTGGTAAGACTCCCAACATGCCAAATGTTGAACCAGGGGTACCAACTTGAATAAAATATTGGGGGGGGGGCACAATCAATTTCATGACGCGGCACATGCACACCATTTGAATACCCATTAATTTTGCAGGGGGCCAGCCCCCTCCAATATTTTATTCGGGAAGGGGGAAGGGACCTCAGTCCCTAGGAGTTGTCACCTACGTGTTCTACTGAGTATGTCTTTCCATGCTCCAGTTAAGAATTAATGACCCAGTAGGTAATTTCAGTGAGATATGCCTCCCATCTGCAGAACCAAACAGACCAATGAAATGATGCTACAAGGATGGGTCACAGTTACAAGGAGCCATAAAAGAGCCGCATTCACCTATCAGCATCCACTTTCCATAGCTTCACAGACGTCATCGTAGGATCACAGCACTACTAATTTGTTCAATGTGTTTGAGATGCTACTCAAAAGGAAAACCCAAAGTCAGCCACTTACTGCAACTCCAGCATGGTAGCTTGTTCCACAAGCAATTAGGATGAGACGTCGACACCTTTGGATCTCCTTGATGTGATCTTTCAAACCCCCAAGATTCACTATTATAAATGTAGACACAAAGGTTTTGGTATTTAACATAATAATAACAACTACTACTACTACTACTACTACTACTACTACTACTACTCAAGGAAAAACATAAGAGACATTGCAACTAAGACTTCAGGAATTATACTGTTCATTTAGAGGAATGTCAGAGTTTCCCCTCCTCTCATCATCTACAGTGCACAGTAAAGGTAAAGGTACCCCTGAGCATTAGGTCCAGTCACGGACGACTCTGGGGTTGCGGCGCTCATCTCACTTTAGTGGCTGAGGGAGCCGGTGTTTGTCCGCAGACAGCTTCCGGGTCATGTGGCCAGCCGCTTCTGGCGAACCAGAGCAACGCACGGAAACGCAGTTTACCTTCCCGCCGGAGCAGTACCTATTTATCTATTTGCACTTGACGTGCTTTTGAACTGCTAGGTTGGCAGGAGCAGGGACCAAGCAACGGGAGCTCACCCCGTTGCGGGGATTCGAACCACCGACCTTCTGATTGTCAAGCCCTAGGCTCTGTGATTTAGACCACAGCACCACCCGCGTCCCACAGTACACAGTAGGGTCAAGCAAATGTCATCTCCTTAGACACTTTCCTAAGCAGGAAGAAGGCAAGTACCAAGTGTGGCAGCATAAACCCCCCAGTCCCACTAAGCATCCCAGAGGAGAAGGGAAACTTGCTCAGCAGCAAAGTGGTCAAAATGCAATCAACAGAAAGCAGAGGTGGAATAGTGTAGAAGAACTTCTACCTCAGCTGTTTGATGGTGGAACCAACTATCTCAGAAGGTAGCGGACTCTCCTTCATAGGAGGTATTTGAGAAGAGGTTGGGCTGGCCATCTGTCAGGGATTCTTCAGTTGTAATCCCTGCATTGCAGGGGGTTGGACTAGATGGCCCTTGGGGTCCCTTCCAACTCTACAATTCTATGAATCATCCTTACATTACGTAAGGCAAAAGGGACAGAGAATTTCTCCGTATACAGACCATCCTGTTGTGCCCCCCCTTAATCAGCAGTGCTTTATTAAGCAAAAGCGCCTCAAAAATCAAAACAGCATTGACATGCTTTTGACTTAGTTACCGGTGTAGTCATCAAAGTTGACTCTTCCTCTCATGGTGTTGACAACGGATTCTGGTTGTTCAAAAATTTCCTTTTGCATGAATGAACTGAAGTTACCTTAAAAAAAAAAAACAGCAGCAAAATGTAGACTGGATGGAAACAACACAGCAATGTTTATTCTGTTGACAAAGTTACCTGTTGATGGCAATGGCGACCACCTGAGAGGTGTCAGAACTGAGTTCTGGTGAGCTCTGGCTGAAAAATGTCCTGCTTACTAGTGTGTATCCTAATAGTACTAGTAGCCATGCGAATATAATTTTGTCATTTTTGCTGATGCAGAAATTCTTTATATTTTCTTGTTTGTTATTTCAGAACGTGGTGTTTTATTATTATTGCAACTTCTTATATATAAATATTTTAGTACAGTGAACATGGGCTAAACAACATTGCCTGGGAAATGTAAAGAAAAGAATAAAACGCAGCCAATTCAGTTATGATACATAAACTACAACTGTGAAACAGCAGAGCCGATGGAGTCCTGCTCTTGGACTGTGCCACCTGATCATGATAGGAACAACTGTTTAGAAATTACTACCTGAGTTTTGATTTTCCTCTTCCCTCCCTGTCTATTTCCCATTTTGTGCCATTTTTTAAAAAATTGTAAGCCTCCAAGTAGGTAGCCTGTGTCCCCACGAATCTCCAGGAAGGATCTTCACAAACACACACACACACTTGAAACTGAGAAGCCCTGACTATCAACTTAGACATACCCTTCATGATTTGCTGGAGCTCCATTTGTAGGGTCTGGACAGCACGACTAGGATGATCAGCCGCTGTGCGCTTGACTCGATGGATGGAGAGACGGCCGTCCACAACAGCTGCCACATCATCGTCCTCCAGAAAAATCACTCTGTTGGTGTGCTCAATAACTGCACTGTAAAAGAGTAGAGAATGGTTCACCTTCCATCTATGGAAACTAGAAGGAGAAGAATCTGGACTATTATGCTTAAGGGCAAATAACTTGTAAGATTCACTGAATACACACATTATAAAACAATTGGACTCCAGTTATCCAGTAATGAAACCATATTAGAACCAGAGTGTTTGCAAGAGTAGATATACCAGTCTTGAGATAAGAGTTGAGCTGACTGATCCTATTGTATTTTTATATAAACTTTGAAATACTACTACAACTAATAATAATGATAAATAATACAATGCTGAATTGGAATACAACTACAGCCTCCCCTCCAAAAAACTATGAAGGATGTGCAACTTACCATATTAACTGGATCATTTTTAATATCCTTTATCATTTTACTGTAACCTACTTTTCAGCTCTTATGCAAATTTTATTGCATTTATTTAACCCTCTTCCATTTTTTTTACAGGCCCTTTTAAGACCAGCTAGAAACAAAGATCATAATTGATCACAAAATCCTTCCTGTTTAACATAAGAAAATAGATTTAATTGGCTGTGCATTCCAAAAACATGGTCTAATTGGACCCGACCCCCCCCCCCCACAATGTTAATTTAAATTCCTCATTGGACTATCTATCAGTAAGCTCTTGAAAAGAGAAAAGATGCCTAAATATTGTGCTCAGAGAAGGAGTGGGTCTAATGTACCCAAATAGCATGAAAGGTGCCCCCTACCCGATGAACACTGCAAATAAGAAATCAGTGTAGCAGGTTTGTACACTGAGTGTGTTAACTCCTGTATCAAGAAAGTCGAATTGGAGCAGAATTAACCCTTAGGGTAAAATGTTCGCCTGGGCTCCAACAAACCCCTGAAATCGTTTTGTGGGTTGTTTTGTACCCAAAAACAGAACACCCTGCATAAAACATGGTTTTTATCCAATGCTTGTTTTGTGCAAAGTTGACCTACTGAAGTTAATGCACATGACTGAGGTTCATTAGTTTTAATACTTTTGCTCTGAGCAGAACTTAGTTGGGCTGACCAGAACTATAATTAAACTACACACCCAAATATTCCTTTGCTTTTGAAGAGGTAAAGGGTAAATGTAAATGGACCCCTGACTGTTAGGTCCAGTCGCGGATGACTCTGGAGTTGTGGCGCTCATTTCGCTTTACAGCTTCCAGGTCATGTGGCCAGCATGACTAAGCCGCTTCTGGTAAACCAGAGCAGCACATGGAAATGCCGTTTACCTTCCCACCGGAGCGGTACCTATTTATCTACTTGCACTTTGACATGCTTTCGAACTGCTAGGTGGGCAGGAGCTGGAACCGAGCAACGGGAGCTCACCCCGTCGTGGGGATTCGAACTGCCGACATTCTGAATGGCAAGCCCTAGGCTCAGTGGTTTAGACCACAGTGCCAGCCGCGTCCCTTTGAAGAGGTATAATAGCATAAAAATAAAATTTATGACACACACAAAATGCTATGGTGTTCTTTACCCTATTTTGAGAAGTTGTTAGGGTCAGAATACACCCCAAGCAGCTTAGACATTTGGTAGTTTCACTTTCCTCTTTCAACAGGACCAAATAGGCTGCCTGATAAGCTTAGTAAATTAAACAGTGGGTGAGTGGGTAAAAAGGGAGCTGAAACACTACAGGAGAACTGATCCCAGAACTGCTAAGGAGTAGGAAGCCATTCAGGTTTGCTAATAAATAATTTTATTTATTTATTTTTGCAAATACAGTGGTGCCTCGCAAGACGAAAAGAATCCGTTCCGCGAGTCTCTTCGTCTTGCGGTTTTTTCGTCTTGCGAAGCAAGCCCATTAGCGGCTTAGCGGATTAGCGCTATTAGCGGCTTAGCGGATCAGCTGATGAGCGGCCTAGCGGATCAGCTGATAAGCGGCTTAGAGATCAGCTGTTAAGCGGCTTAGCGGATTAGCTGTTAAGCGGTTTAGCGGCTTAGCGGATCAGCTGATAAGCGGCTTAGCGGCTTGGGAAAAAGGGGGGGGAAAGGAAAAAAACCCCGCAGGAACTCGCAAGACATTTTCGTCTTGCGAAGCAAGCCCATAGGAAATTCGTTTTGCGAAGCACCTCCAAAACGGAAAACCCTTTCGTCTAGCGGGTTTTCCATCTTGCGAGGCATTCGTCTTGCGGGGCACCACTGTATTCCAAACATCTGCTGTGGTCCACAGCGATGCTATTAGCACAGGAAAGTTAACTGCTATCCTTCTCTCCCGCTAAGGAGCTGACACCAACATATATGGTTCCTCACCACATGTTAGGCAGAGATATAGCAATTGACCTGAGGCCACTTGGAAAGCTTCAGACACCCACACAACTGTGAAGTCATGAGTCCTACTGGGCACCTTTGTGAGGAAAGGCAGGATAGCAATTTAAAATATCAACAAGCTGGTCCCAGGCTACCAGCTATACCCTGCTGGCTCTAGAATAATCAGAAGCCTCAGAGCAGGAGTCTTCCTCAACCTCGGCCCTCCAGATGTTTTGAAACTACAATTCCCATCATCCCTGACCACTGGTCCTGCTAGCTAGGGATCATGGGAGTTGTAGGCCAAAAACATCTGGAGGGCTGAGGTTGAGGAAGCCTGCCTTAGAGCCTCTGACACCAGGAGTACCTGGTCTGTTAGATTCACACCCATTTCCCGTTCCACTTGAAGTACGTTAGGTGCTGAAGGTGTCTACAAAACAGGTCGAGTCAGGAAACATTTTATGCCACATATAACACACATGCTACTTGAAAGTGACACACAAATGCCAGTCACTATCTCTTCTCCCCTCTGGTCCTTCATCCAAGAGAGGTGGCCTGTCACTGACTGCATTAGCCTAGCAGTCAACCTCCTCCTTGGTGCATGCTGTGGGAAGCCAAGGACAAGGCGACTTTGGCTGACTCCACGGGGGCCACAGACCTCGCATCCGATGCAAAGTAGTACTCCACCGCTTTCTCCTCGACAGGAAAGAGGCAGGTGGTGCTGTCCACCCGGGAAAGGCTGCAACTCCCCTTCTTGTCTTTGCCTGCGGAGGCAAGAGAGCTCAGTTAGCTGCCATTAAGAGGGCACAAAGCAACTGACAGCAAACAAAGGCACCTCATTCCATTGATAAAATTCACCCCAAGTCACCAAGTCACAGTACCAACATGAAGCTTCACTTTCTTAAAGGTTGCTGGCATAGTCCACGGGAATATTTCCTGCAGAAGCACCACCGAAAGGAAGTGGACAAGACCAATGCCACTGCCTTTTCATTTCAACAGGAGCTGGGCAGGAGGCTTTCCCAGGGAGTCTGCCTTGTGCAATTTTATTTTATTTATTTACTTCTTCCATTTATATCCTACTTTTCCTCCACAGAGCTCAGGGAGGCCGGCGGACTGCTCCTCTGCATCACCATTTTATGCCAAAAACCCTGTTAGGCTAGGAGGCAGTGACTGGTCCAAGGTCATCCAGTGAGCTTCTCGGCTGAGTGAGGATTCAAACCCTGGTCTCCCAGGTCCTAGTCAGACACTCTCGCCACTACACCACGCTGGCTCTCAGCTTTGACTAAGGATGAAGGATGTGAAACATTTGAATGCCTTTTGGTGTGGAGTGGGGACTGTCATGTAAAAATGACAGTCTAGCTTTTCTTAAGAACATGATTTAAACTAGCCAATTTCTAAGCAATTCCGCATGCACAACATCCAAGCCTTTTGGAATTAGTTCTGTGTTTGTCAATTAAAAAAAAGAAAGATGACAATCAGGTGTTCTTAAACTTGAATTCAACGTGGGCCCTGGACAGGCAGCTAATACAGGTGTTGGGCTGCTGCTCTCAAAACCTCAGAGCCAGAATAGCTTTTCTGAAGACAACTGAGCTAGCTGGAGTAGTTTGCATTAGGAGAACTTGGACTGGGGCAGTGAAGAATGTATTTTGAACAGGCTGCTCTAAAGTCAAGCATGTTGTACCTGAAAAAGTATTGATTCAGGATGACTCTCACAATTGTCAGAAATACCAAGGACCAACTGTGGAGGCAGAGGATAGCCTTCGTGGCTGGCAGCCATTGATAGCCCTCTCCTCCATGAATTTGTCTAATCCTCTTTTAAAGCCATCAAAACTGGTGGTCATCCCTGCATCCTGTGGGAGCGAGCTCCATAGTTTTAGCATGTACAGTAGTACCTCAGGTTACATACGCTTCAGGTTACATACGCTTCAGGTTACAGACTCCGCTAACCCGGAAATAGTGCTTCAGGTTAAGAACTTTGCTTCAGGATGAGAACAGAAATTGTGCTTTGGTGGCGCAGCGGCAGCAGGAGGCCCCGTTAGCTAAAGTGGTGCTTCAGGTTAAGAACAGTTTCAGGTTAAGAACGGACCTCCGGAACAAATTAAGTAATTAACCCCAGGTACCACTGTACTGTCTAGTAAAATCTATGGAACTGTGGAACTGGCTCCCATAGGGCACAAGATGGATTGAAGCCTTAAGACACCTGACAGTCAGAGCTATTGAAAATATGGGCATGTTCTGCGAAGAACATTTGCACACAAATGATTTAAAGCAGCAGTGAATCACAGAACAAGCAGCTCTTCCTTAAAGGCAAAGATACATTTGGATTTGCTACCATATTTTTCCTGGCACTGCCCCCATTTTTACTGTGATTATCTACCCACTGGCAAACTGTTAGTATTCAGATCAGTACTTGATAGCACCAATGTTAAATGTATTCTAAATTTTAGTATTAAAACATGGCTCTCATGTTGATACTGACTTAAAAAAGAAAAAGGCCAGTTCCAGTTAAGTCAGACATCCTCAAATCTGGATGTTGGTTTCAAATTAACAAAATCAGCAGAAGGCAGAGAAACCAGAGAAGGCGAGAGAGGGATCAGAGGACCTTTTGGTTAAGTGGGAAAGCCCCATTAGGATTCTCGCATGCAGAATCTCCCGCCCCCAATGCCATCTCTTTAATATGTTGCCATCACTTTCCATTGAACAAACAAGGTTACACATCTTGACAATCAAAAGCCAAGAACACTGTCTCCGTATGCACTTCTGCGCCCAGAAAAGCAGGCTAAGGAATGAAAAGTTCTGCTCAAATGAACATAGTAGCAGACTATACCCTGTGAAGCTGGTCCCTCCTCTCAAATGGAAAGCGATCAGCTACATATTAAAGAGAAAGTGATTGTCTTAATTCATTTTCAGGACTCCTCATCGAATGAAGAATTATGTCTCAGGCACCTTTCTCCATTTTAATGGATATTCCATCAATAGAATGATCCATAGGTTGTGTGGCTGAAAGTGCAACACGAAAAGAAATAACTTCAGTGTGTCATTGACAACAAGAGAAACTTCAGCAATGTCAATTTAAAATAAAAATTAGGTACAAGCAGAAGGCAGACTTTTGGCTTGGAAGTGCAGTTCACAGGGCACTTTTTGAGCTGTGTTAAGTCCTGCGAATTTCAGTCCCATGGGGCCGAGATGAAGCTGTTTTGCAGCAGCAGCAGAGAGCTCCTGTACTCATTGTCCCACTTGAATACCTGAATTAGCATTTGCACCTGGGATAGATACTTCCAATAAACCTTCATAACATGACTAAATGACAGGTTGCATGGAAAGGTGAAGCATCAGCATGGAGATACTTGGAGCAGAACAGTGGGCTACAAACCCCTGCCAAGTCACAAACTTCGCTAGACAGTGTTCAGCCAGTCACCTATCCTGGGTTGCTTGTTGAAAGTTGAGATTCAAATAAAATAAATAAAGAAGGGGCCAATAAACCTTGCTGTGGAGATACTGGAATTCTCAGGCAAGCCTATAGGACTGTAGCATTAGTTGCCCTCCAGTTAAAGGGAACAAATACATTCCTAAAGCCACAGGGATGTTCTGCTGGGGGACAAGACGAGCTGAAGATACTGGTCAGTCTTCATACCAGAAAGCTAAGGTGCCACGTGCACAAGGTATATAGTGATATTATGCAAAATGAGGGGAGTAGCTTACAACCAAGCTGCTCACTGTGTATCTAAGGGTGGATTGATTTAACAATCATTCCTTCCCTCTGCCCAGAAATCCCTAGGAACAGAACAGGGTTTGTGAGAGTTGGGGAAGAAGAGGCCAAGAGCCAAGGCCGGGCTCAGGGCAGCTAACAAGCAATAATAAAAACAAGTTGAATGAATACAACTTAAAAACAAGATTAAAATACAACATTAAAATATTGAAACATTAAAATATTAAAATGCAGCCTCATCACAGGAGAAGAAAGGAAAAAGAAAAAAGAAAGAAGAAAGAGGGGGAGGGAATCAAATTGGCTCCAAGCCAAAGGCCAGGCGGAACAACTCTGTCTTACAGGCCCTGCGGAAAGAAATCAGATCCTGCAGGGCCCTGGTCTCATGAGGCAGAGCGTTCCACCAGGCCGGGGCCAGAGTTGAAAAGGCCCTGGCTATGGTTGAAGGTAATCTAACTTCCTTAGGGCCCGGGACCACTAGGGTGCTGCTATTTATGGACCTTGAGGCTCTCCGTGGGGCAGACCGGGAGAGGCAGTCCCATAGGTATGAGGGTCTTAGGCTATGAAGGGCTTTAAAGGTCAAAACCAGTACCTTAAATCAGACCCTGTACCCAATAGGGTTTGCTTTTTAGAAGGCTCCCATAGCATCTCATCTCCATATTAATAAGGTATTAATTTAGCATATCTGAAGAAGTGTGCATGCAAACGAAAGCTCATACCAATAACAAACTTAGTTGGTCTCTAAGGTGCTACTGGAAGGATTTTTTTTATTATTATTTTTTAATTTAGCAGATAGTACCAAACTTCTCACTTCTGCCACACTTGCATTAAAGAAGAAGAAGAAAATGAGTTGAGAAATTCTTCGAGCTGTGAGATTTACCTGTTCTGTACAGTATTGGAATGTGGTCAGTAGAAAGCTTGTGCTCACTCCGCACTCCAATGAGCAGGGGGCTTCCTCTCCTGAAAATAAGACATCCAGCTGTCATGGCCAATAAACACGGGTTTCTGCGTCGACTCTTCCCTTTGGAGGGCCTGATCACATTTGCAGCTTAGCTAAGTGTCAGCACAGCCAAGTTGAAGGATATAACCAAGGGGAATAAAGTTTGGCCTGGAGATAGCAAGTTCAAGCAAAGCACCCTGTGAGGAGGGGGCAGGGTTATGGGCCTGGGGTGGGGCGTTTGTGTCAGACCAGGACACAGATCCAAGCTTCAAAATTGCACAGAACAAAAAAGATAGGGGGAAAACCTCACTAATCTGATCTCAATTATAGCCTGCAGATGGCAAACAGCACTAACTCAAGATCTATATAGTTCAGAGTTGGGCAGCTTTTAAGCCAAGACAGAATGCAGTTAAAAGCATCCCAGACAAGCTGAATTTATAGTTCACAATCTGTGGGACAAACTCTCAAGAGCCCTGAATTTTGAGACTGCAATGATGTGCAGACCAAGCAAAATCTTAAAAGAACCAAACTGATTACCATCTGAGGACTTGTCTGTCTTACACATATCAGATGATCCCTGACATGCTTACTCAAAAGTCAGTACCACTGAGATCAGTTAAGTGCAAACAAGATCACTGCCTTGAAAGTCCCTCTTTCACCTAATGGAACCAAGGGAACTACAGGTCTGGGTGAGGCAAGCAAAGGATTTTCAAAAAGAGGTTTCCAGACCCTTCACAAACTACAATTCTCACAATTTTTTGGAGTAAGCTATAGAACTGATATGAGTGCAAACATGACTTTAACTACCCAGATTCAGCTGGAAAATCCAAACAGTCATTGCAGTCAAGATGTTAATTGTTTTGCTAATTTTGAACTGTTTGTGGTACTTCATGGATAGCAGGAAACAACATTAAAGAATGGGGTTATTTTTCTAAGAGAATATTTTTGCATCAGCAGGTAACATGAAAAACAGGGAATATTATACCATAAGGTTGCATAATAGATATGGCAAATAGAATTTCCACCAATTCAAAATTGGCTAAAATCTATGATAGCCTATCAAAAAGAAGGTGTGGGTGCACAAATAATGAAACTGACCTAGGGAAACACAGAGCATGCTACTGGGACGGTATTTACCTGGTTCCAACTGCTTGACCAGGATAGTGAACACTTTTGAATACAAGGGCAAATGCACCTTCCTTGTGGAAAAACAAACAAACAAACACACACTTTACTTTTTCAGTTAACATCATTTAAATGTTTTAATTAAAATATTAATATGCAACCTTGGGGAGAAAACTCTTTCAAGGCAGCTTACAATACATTGCAGCTTAAAAGTCTCAGAAAGAGTATACTGAGAGACCAGGGAAACAACCTATAATTACTAAAGTATCATCAAAGCCAACAGCAGAAGCAGACCAACCTTTTAGGGAAGCCATGAACAAGTGGTTAATTCCAAAGCTGTGGGGCTGCCCCTCTGGCTTCCACTGCTTTTGGAGACAGCAAATTAAAAGGAGCCCCGCTGCTGACTCAGAGCACCAGGAGCTTGGCACAAGTGAAGGCAACCCTTCAAATATCTCGAACACAAAACACTTTAAGCCTTTAAAAGTCAGAATCAGCATTATAAATGCACTAGTAACCAGGTCAGCTGATACAGTAGGACTATCTCATGTTCCTACCACCCAGTTCCCAATAAAATTTGGGACACTGCATTCTGCACTGTCAAAAATTTCGAACCCACCTTTAAAAGGCAGACCAGGTACAGTGCACTGCAGTAGTTCAGTCTGAACATGACTGGCAAGAGCCAACCTCTCTTGCTGGAGAGATAGTCCAAGCTGGTAAAATGCACTTTGTGCCACCATTATTTTCTTGGCTTTCCCAGTTAGCATCAATGTCCAGGAGAATGTGCTTGGTTCTTCAGGGACAAAGTAGCCCCATTCCGGACCAGCAGCCCATCAAGCTTGGGGGCAGGCAATCTCCCTACCCAGCTCTGTTTTATCTGGATATAATCTCAGATTGTTTTGTTTTGTTTTGTTTTTTAAAGATATTTATTAAGATTTTCCATTTTATACTGGGTGGGTGAGGGCAAACAATAATCTCAGATTGTTTGCCCTCACCCACCCAGGACCACCTTCAGGATTTCAAGAGAGATGAGAAGTTGGAAACAAGAGAAGGAGCTGTGTGTCACAGCCGGCAACACCTCAAGCCAAATCTCCAGATAACTGATTAGAATCAGCTTTTCTTGTGTCCTTATGTATTTCTCCTGGAAGTTTCATGCAGACATTAAAAAGCATGTGGAGGGGGCAGGTTAGGCTCTTGTGGCACCGTATAAGTCAATGGCCATAGGATAAAGCAGAACGCCTTCAACACAACCTTAATTGTTCCACAAGAAAAGACTCCCAAGACCAATCTGGATGAACAGGATTTCAACACTGTGGCTGACTATAACAAAAGCTGCTGAGAGGTATTATTATTATTATTATTATTATTATTATTATTATTATTATTATTATTATTATCATTATCCCTAGTCTGAGTATCACAGGATATTCTCTAAATTAGTCAATTTTCTTACATCTAGTTTGGTAAAAGCTATGAACTAACATTACTGTTGCAAACAGGATCCTGGCTCTTTCATTTGCTCTTTGCTTATTGTTAGGGAACTGCCATCAGTGCCGGAGGGAGAGAGCGGGCTCCAGAGGGAATCCAGAGAGCGCCCCCGGATGGGGAGAGGCATGCCATCTTCTGGGGAAGGGAATCAGCGTAGCACCAGTGGAGAAGGGGAGCAGATGGGGGAATCGGTGAGGCGGTCCCATGACTCCTTGCTGGGGACCAGCGGGGAGAGTAGGGGTCCTCCGCTGCCCACACCCTCCTTGCGCAGAAGGCTTCCGCGCAAGGAGAGTAGGCGGAGACTAGGCGTCAAAGAGCTTCTTTGCTGGAAGAAGTTCAAGAAAAGCCCACTGACAGATTCTGCCAGCGACTGAGACAGCCACGGGCAAGTGGCTGTCCGGACAGAAAAGGTTCACTCAGGCAACCCAGCCAGGTGTGGTGCCGGTTTACGCACGAGCAACCCCTAGAACCATTACACTTATCATAGAATTGTAGAGTTGGAAGGGACCCAGAGGGTCATCTAGTCCAACCCCCTGCAATGCACGAATGTCTTACATTGCTGACTATAGCAGCTGCAAGAGAAAGCAGACTGCTCTATACCAGCAATGGACTAAGCAATTCCTGAAGCCTCACCATGAAACATATTAAAAGGTCTGGCAAAACATAAGAATTGTATATTGTCTCCTATGGGTGATAAATGTTTTACAAAAAAATGTAGAATTACCAGCTGCTGGATGACCCTTTCTACCAATGTGGTGTAGCTGATATCGTCACTTTCACGGTTGTCATACATGTACTTGACAAGTTTAGCAATTGTCTCAGTATCAGTCTCAGACTCAAATTCATAACCTTTGCTTTCCTGAAAAAACATTTAAGAAGTATGACTTGTGTTAGTCAAAACAATGGAAATATGGAACATGGCACATGGACAAGGGAATATCTACTACGCACTATTTTTGTATCATAGCAACCATATTCTAAAAATATTGCACAGGCTGCTCCTGTTTCTTACAACTGCTCTACTCTCATTCATTAATTTCAAGTTCTCCTGCTCAGAGAAAGAATCAAATAGAATAGATAAAGGAATGCAGAAGCAAAAGAACCATGTCTTGATGGGCATGGTTCCAGCTCACTGCTGCGCTCCTACAGAAAGCAGAGCAGATGCTAACCACACAATGCAACCAAGCTAGTATGGAACCCAATGGCAAAGTTCTCAAAGGCCAGAATGGGTCGGGATTCAATTTTTGTTGGTTAGGGAGGGGAAGAGTGGCAATAGCATTCTAGAGCAGCTGATAATATATCTGGTGCCACATATGACCGTAAACAATTAATAACCCCACGACCTCTTTTTGCAAAGAAAAATTCCAGAGGAGGTTGCTGTGTTGTCTGTGGCTGCAAACACCACAAAAAGTCTTGCGGCACCTTGAAGACTATTCCTGGAAGTATATTCATCTGCTCTTTAGATTTCTTAATTCTACTACTTCCTCTGAAGTCAGTACAGTACCATTAACCTAACAGACACACAATCACATTACACACTTAAGCCTGAAAGAAATGAGAAGCAAGATAAAATTATCCAGCTTTGGTAAGATTGTAATATTATTATATAATGCCACTAATGTTCATGGGAGAAGGCCCATAAAGTCAGTGACAAGAGTGCATGCTTTGACTGCAGAAGGTCCCAAATGCAGTCTGCAGGCAAGAAAGGGAAGACCCTGCTACCATTTCTGGCTGGGGCTGTTGAGAGTTATAGTTATGGTTATAGTCCAAAACTACTGGAGGGCATCAGTTTGGGGAAGCCTGGCGCAGACAGTACAGCAAGAGATGAAGCAACAACCTGAATTGAGATAAGGTGCCTTCCTGCATCCCTAAGGCACTTCACAGGGTGACACAGAAGATCCCTATCAGCCCAGGGGAACATGCAATCTAACCACTCCTTAAAGTTATAGCACCAGCTCATGTAATAGATACTTCAAAGGCTTCTAAAGTGTCTCCCTTCTCAGCATCCAAAGAATGCTGGCATAATTTGGGAACGAAACTACCAGGCCCAAGTGATTCTTTCCTACGATACAATCACAAGCAGATTCAGACTTCCCACTTTGTTTCAACTCACAGCACAGCACAAGGAGCTTCACTTACCAAAAATTTCTTCAGGTCTTTGTAGTTTGTAATAATGCCATTGTGGATAACAATAAATTCTGAAACACAGGGGGAGAAAACACTTTAGGAGCTATGATCATAAAAGAGCCCGCAAAAATAGGGAAGCATCCCAAGAGGAGAAGAAAAGAGAGGTGCCAAGCACCTTGTTCAAAGGCAAAAGCCTGAAACAGAAACTAGGATTCCCAAAGCCAAGCCAACCACAAGCACATGATAGATGGATGGTCGAATTTAATAAAGAAAGTACAATCCCTGCTTGGCTGCTTAACTTAGAGTAGTTTAATGCCACCTGCTGCATCCAACTGCAGTATTAATTTACTTTATCCCAGACCCATTTACAGTTCAATTTCCTAATGTAAGAGAGAATGTAGGCCATCTTCCATGTGGGCCATTACCCAAAATTGTTTTCTGTACTAACTACACCAGGAATGACAGTTGCCTATGCTAAACAGGATGTATCAACGAAGTACAAGGTAGCTGGCAGCTCAATTTCAGCCCCGAGGAGCCTTTAGAATTAAGACACTTAACAGATTAAACGAACCCTTACAACAGATTAATGGGAATTATAACCCATGCTTGTAACTTTGGTAGTATTTTAACCTTAGTGCAATACTAACAGCAGAGCTTTGTAGCAGTCATTACAGTGTCTCAGATCACAGTTTTTTTATCTAGAAACAATATAATCAGTGAGTACTCAAATTTAACCTTTTCTGAAAATCTCTATAAGGTAATATATGATTTATTCTGTAATGCACAACTCACTTTTTAAAAAAGCTATTTTAAAACCATTATCATCTGTGAACATTCTGCATATTTAAAAGGAGTTGAGACCAGCCTTGTTTTTAACTTGAAACAGTCTTTAATCCATAAAAGAACTAAATTCTGTTTCCCAATGCAGCTGATTTTTGGTTTGTTGGGGCTCTCCGGTCTGACTATCTGCCTCCTCCCACCTGGAAATAAAGGCTAAGACCCCTTAGATTTACTTCTTACATGTCTTGCTACCTGGTACTTTGTTCAAGACGATGGACACAGCTGTCCAGGAAGATTGCCTGCCCGACACTTTACCAACTCTGAACAGCCATCAGAAGCTAGGACAAAAGTCAAAGCGTCACCTCATCCCTCATACCCACCCAAACATAACGGCAATGTCTTACCATTGTTTTTATCCGATCGCTGTGGGTGGCTGTTGACAGGATTGGGCTCGCCGTGGGTGGCCCATCTGGTATGGGCAATTCCAAGATGCACATCAAACTCAATGTCCAGGTCCATATCCTGTTGTTCTATGTAAAGTGGGGAAAAGTTCATTCCTAAGAGGATCCCCTACTCTTACTGAATGGAGGGAAAGGTTTCAGCTAACATCACCCACTGGCTTCAGAAATGCAGCGTGAGGCTTTACGAAGTAGGCCAAGGCTTTCAGGCTACTTACTCATGAATGTGAGCTCTTTTCTAACATTTACAGGTCTTTTGCATGTGTTAAGTGGTCCACTTCCACCAACACATAAATTATAGGTGGGGAAAATCTGGGCTAAAGGTCAAATGTGGCCCTTCAGACCTCTCCATCTGGCCCTCAGGACTCTCCCCAGGCCACCCCCCCCATACCAGCCATACTCCGCACCCTGCTGGAGTGTTTCTGCCTGGCTGAAATGTGTATCTGAGCTCTAATCACGCCTCTTGCTGATCTGGATGGCAGACGGAGAGGGGCATGAGTGATTGTAGAAACCAGCCTCATGAGCAATGTTTAAATTAATTACTCTATCAACTTTTTCTTCTGGCCCTGCCCACCATTGCAATGTGTATCCCTGTAAGGATGTCCAGAAGGGAATGTGGCTTGGGACAAAAAACGTCAACCACCCCGACCTAAGTTCTGACTAAAGCCAGCTGTCTCAGTCAGCAACATTTAAGATAAAAGTCCACAATGCCGAGGTCCTCCACCATGCCTCTCTGAAAACAGCCATAGTTTAAAAGAAAGTATTATCCACAATATTAGCACACACTGTTGTTTCCTGAATAGAGGGCATTGAACGGAACGCAAAACATGAGACGTTTGCTTCTCTATTGTTTACCGTTTTCCCACCCAGAGATCATACCAATTTAATACTTGCATTTTTCTAGTACATAGAAAGTTAAGAAAAGACCATCTTATTTTGTGGCTGTATCAATTTACCATGCTTAGAGCATCAACATTTGATTTAAGCAATTCCTAAGACCAGCAGCTACAGAAATACATAACTGCTGTATAAACTAAATCATTGGCTGCAATATGAACAAGCATTCTACTCACACATTCCATTTTAATTCTTTACTTTTGCCTTTACTGCAAATTCCCTAACAGCTGAACTATGATTTGTATGTGTCCTCCAATGCAGGACTGCAAACCAGCTTCCATACATGGTTTGGTTGGTGGTCCCAGTTTGGAGGGCAAACCCAAACCATAGTTGGCTAGTTTAACAGCAAATTCTGGTTTGTGCTAAAGAGGAAGTAACTTGCATTGGAACACATAATGCAGGCATAGGCAAACTCCGGCCCTTCTGATTTTTGGGACTACAACTCCCATCATCCCTAGCTAACAGGACCAGCGGTCAGGGATAATGGGAATTGTAGTCCTACACATCTGGAGGGCCAGAGTTTGCCTGTGCCTGACATAATGTGAGGGAGGGAGAGGAACACGTATGAGGCCACTCAAGCAGCATCAAACCATGGTTTGGCGATGTGTGAATAAATCCACTGTTGGGAACTTCAGTAGTTTCTCACTTGGCAAAGTTGGTCTGGCTATCTGCTGTTATCAGTTTATATGACACTAGTTTATCAGTAACAGACAAGAAATGAGGTCTCAGCTGTCCACTCTGGAAGGAGATGGACAAGACAATGCAGAGTATGTGAATTCCGCTATCTTGTGAACACTTTTTCTTCATGCATACTCTCCGCTACCATTCTCCCTATTCATGCTGCCTCTACTATAACCAGAGAGAGAGAGAGAAAGAGTCTGTGTTCCAAAGGTGACTGAGATGTCTGAGTCTAACTGGCCAAAGAATGACCCAACAACAAGGGATCATGCTATATCTCTATATTTGCTCTCAACAGGCAAGGCAGACGTGCAGGGAGGATTAGTAAATTCGATTTATCTGAGAACTGCATTATAGAAATGAATATATAGTTTATCATTTAGTATGCCAATGAGCACAGCATGTGTTGGGAAGTGTTTTCAGTTTGCACCTAACAATACATTGAAAGACGGTTGCTGAATGGTATTGAGATCAGGAACAAAGACCACCAAAGAGAAAAGGTGGATTGTGTAGGACTGGACTTACTGTTCACTTCTTCATCCAAAGCCTTCACTTTCCCCTTCTTTTTGATGAGTGCAATTTTCCCAGCATTGGCCTCCCAGTCTTTATCATTGCCTCCATCAATTCCAACTCCTAATACACAGAAAGCTTAAGGTGAATCTCACACACCTCATTTGGCTTGAAATATTAATTGTTCTGCTTTCCAATTAACCTAACTTCCACAATCATTTTTCTACAGGCTAGAATAAAATTGCAGGGTTTCAGAACATTATGGCTGTACATAATTACAAGAAAAGCCAGTGCAAGATTTAGAAACATAACATTGCCTAGGTGTTCCCTTTTAGCCATTGGGCTGCATTGCTGGGACATTGAAGAATATCCAAGCATTCCAACTGCACAGGGTCAGTTATGTTAGCCGCTAGACTCTTGTCAAACAATACAGCTTCTGTGAGAAAAAGGATATTTCTTTCATTGGGAAAAGACATCTCAAAAAGCCTAGTGAGATTTAAACTTCATCCAAATACCTGTGCACATAACGGTTTATGTCCAAGATATACAACTAAACATGTAAAATTGTTGCATGTGAACTGAAAGGTAGAATAAGTCACACCAAGCCTTGCTTCTTACACATTGCAGACCATGACTTTACTGGCAACCACATACTTTTAAAACCATATTCGCAGAAAAAAAGTTTGAAAGATAAGGAATCCAAGGACAGGGTGAGCAGCTTACCAGCTGAGTCATATCCTCTGTACTCCAGTCGCTGAAGCCCTTTGATGAGGGTCTCCAGGATCTCCCGTCTTGTCCGGGGAACATGGTAGTTCAGGTAAGCAAAGATGCCTGCAAGATTGATTAGAAATTAAAACAAAGACTATATACATGCAATACTGCATTTCACTTTGTAACCACAATTATGAACTGAAACAGCGCTTGTGTAGGATTTCTATTAGCACAGCCCCAAACGTGTTGTAAATAAACTCATTTTTATAAAACATTACAAGCCACAGGAAGAAAAAGCACCACACTTTTTTTTGCTACATTTCTCCCAATCAATATTATATATATATATATTAATGTACATATACGCAATTAAAATTGTAAGTAAAACAGAGAGAATGTAAAAGCAACTGCAGGGACAAGAGAAGGATCCATTAAGAAGGGGGTTTTTGAAGGAAGGATGGGATATAAATAAAATAATAAATAAAATTTAAAAAACATTAAAAAGTATAAAACATATTATAGATGAGTGCAGTGAAGTGGCTCCACTCTGCAAACTCTAGAATGGAGTGCAAGGATGTAGGGTAAAGAATTTCGAGTTTGCAGAGTGGAACTCTGCATTACAGCCTTCCTTCAAAAAAACAAAAAAACAAAAAAGCCCTTCTTAGATTTGGTGCTAGAAAATCTAGCAGGCTTCTTGTGGATTTTTTAAATTATCTCAGTAGCTCCAGATCACCTGATTTAGGCCTCATCTCTGCTACCATCTGCATGAGAAAAAATACGCCCCACATTCTGGAACTTTTACTTTTTAGACACTGTGGGATATATTCAGTGCTAGTTCAAATCAGAGTAAACCCAGTGGGTCAACCCCAAGCAATAACAAATCCATGGATCCCACAATTCCTGGGAAGTCTCAGAAAATAGCACCTGGAAAGTCAATAATGTGCTCCTGTGTACATTAGCCAGTGTGGTGTAGTGGTTAAGAGCGGTGGACTCGTAATCTGGTGAACCGGGTTCGATTCCCTGTTCCTCCACCTGCAGCTGCTGGGTGACCTTGGGCTAGTCACACTTCTCTGAAGTCTCTCAGCCCCACTCACCTCACAGAGTGTTTGTTGTGGGGGAGGAAGGGAAAGGAGAATGTTAGCCACTTTGAGACTCCTTCAGGTAGTGATAAAGCGGGATATCAAATCCAAACTCTTCTTCTTCTTCTTCTACCTCTCACGCACAACAAATGAGTTGCCTTGTCAAAATAATGATTTGCATGCTCAATAAGTACCGCATTTGAGATTTATAAGGATATCCCTTATAATCTCCATGCATGAACTCCCTCTGTGAAAGGGCACTGCCGTACTCACACTTTCTTAGAAAGTGGGCAAGGCACAAGAAACAGGGGAGAAAGTCAGGTGGGGAGCTTAAGTCATGATATTCCAGTTTATCAAGATTTCAGACAGGTTGTCAACTCCCAGTGGCTACAAGGAAGTGTTCAATTTCATTATAGCCAACAAAGTTAGTAATTACGAACACTTCACTGCAGTAAAGTATTCCAACTCAAGAGAAGAGCTTTGGAACCCTCCCAATCCCAATATAACTAAGAAAAAACAAAGAAGAGACTGGTTAACTTTTGGAACTGGCACAGTTTATATTGCGGAAAGTCTGTCTATCCCACCAGGTGCTCTTCTCCTTAGACATGCTCCAATATTGAAAGTCAGATGCAAGAAAAATGCATGAACTGGAGGGATGTAAGCAATGGAGAGAGACCTCGCTACTCCCGCATACCTTTCTACATAACTGGACTGGAGGACATCTGGGTTTAAACAGAGAGCTCTGCTGTCCTCACAACTAGACTGAGTCTCAAAATTCTCATTCTTGCCTAGGCTAATCCTTACAGCAGGGGTAGGCAACCTAAGGCCCGTGGGCCGGATGTGGCCCAATCACCTTCTCAATGTGTCCTTTTATTTAAAATGCATCTCTGGGTTATTTGTGGGGCATAGGAATCCGTTCTTTTTTTTTTTTTTCCAAAATATAGTCCGGCCCACCACATGGTCTGAGGGACAGTGGACCAGCCCATGGCTGAAAAAGTTTGCTGACCCCTGCCTTACAGTGACCACCCCAGCAGCAACCATTCACATTTCTTTCCGATTCTAACCCTTACCTCTCAAAAAGGTGCACAGCTGGCCAAAAAAACCCCTCCTAGAATGACCAAGGGAGTGGATCTCTTTTGGGAAGGCATTACAAAGACAGGGGTCCACCACTGACAAGACCATGGGTAGACAAACTAAGGCCCGGGGGCCAGATCCGGCCCAATTGCCTTCTCAATCTGGCCCGCGGACGGTCCGGGAATCAGCATGTTTTTACATGAGTAGAATGTGTCCTTTTATTTAAAATGCATCTCTGGGTTATTTGTGGGGCATAGGAATTCATTCATTATAGATGATAGATAGATAGATAGATAGATAGATAGATAGATAGATAGATAGATAGTCCGGCCCCCCACAAGGTTTGAGGGACAGTGGACTGGCCCACTGCTGAAAAAGTTTGGACAAGACTGTCTGCTTTTAGCAGCAGTCAATCTTGCCTCAGGAAAAGGGCCCACTTTCTTGCTCAACACTTCACTGGCTCCCTGGCTCAGTCCAGCCATCATTCAAGGCTGCTTCAGTATTCGTATTACTCGCATAAGTCAGAAGCATGTGAGCAAGGTGCTTGTGGTGGGTCAGCAAGACCATGTTGGCAAATGCTGCTCATTTAGCTGTAGCCAAAGATCTGCCCCACATACCATTAGCAGCCTGTTACCATGGTGTGCTTTCAGTTCACCAGACACCCTCATCCCTTTCCTCTTCCTCTTCCTAGCAGCTTATGGTCCCTCATCTAGGGACAAATGTTGACCTGTGATCTACCAGCAAGCATATCTTTGGCTCTGGTGAGAGCATGGAAACAGAGAGAGAGAGACACACACCCCACATTTGCACCATGCCTGAAGAAGTGCCATTCTTATACCACAAGCCTTGGAGACACCCAAAAAGCTGTGGGATTTCTTAGTTACTAAGGCAAGCCAACACTGGTTGACCCCAGGGGGAAAGAAGCACATTCCACAGACGTATTGTTCACGGCTAGGCGATATATTGATATATTGTTCAAAACCAGTTTGAAGCCCCTATCGTGCTACTGGTTTCATAATTTTTGGCTGGATATTGCAAATCATTCTGATGGATGGCTTTTTTCATTTTGCCCAATCTCAAAAAAAGAAAGACACTTCAAGCTATTTTTAAGGAAATTCGCCAACATTTACACTTCCAACATGGGTTGCCATACGTCCAGTGTTTCCCTGACATTTCAGCGCTTTCTACTCAGACACTGTTTCCGATGGCCAAATCCCTGCTATGTCTGTGAAACTTTGGACATATGGCAACCCTACCTTGGCCCTTGCTCCCTCCAAGTGTACAAGCACTACACTAATTTTAAGGTGTGCTGCTAATCACATATTTTTACCAACTAATCATACACAGCACACTCCCAAGACCACTTCCTCATTTGCATGAGTTGAAAAGAAGAAAGGAAGAAAAATGTTACAGTGATATAAATTTACTCATTCAGCTCATAAATAAGATCATAGTCCATAGGAGGAAATGTTCTCTATGTAAATTCTGTGATGACAGGGTTGAAAATAAGTTCCCAAGAAGAAATGTTATTAGCTCATCTAGAGAGCCACCTAAAAGGGGCAGATGGAAAGAAGAATCACTAACTTTTGGCAGGTCAAAGCTCTCTACCTTATTGTTTGGAAGCAAATATAATTTGTCACCTAAAGTACAGTAATATATTACAAAATTACAAGAATCAGTGCCCAACCTCCTAGCAGCTATTTCACATAGCTGTCACATCCTATACAATGGTACCTTGGGTTAAGTACTTAATTCGTTCCGGAGGTCCGTTCTTAACCTGAAACTGTTCTTAACCTGAAGCACCACTTTAGCTAATGGGGCCTCCTGCTGCCGCCGCACCACCGGAGCACGATTTCAGTTCTCATCCTGAAGCAAAGTTCTTAACCCGAGGTAATATTTTTGGGTTAGTGGAGTCTGTAACCTGAAGTGTATGTAACCTTATTAGCGCAGATATCTAGTCTTACAGAAGTGACCTATTGGAAAACTTACAAAGGAAAACATTTACAGATAGGTAGCCGTGTTGGTCTGCCAGAGTCAAAACAAAAAAATATTTTTTTCTTCCAGTAGCACCTTAAAGACCAACTAAGTTAGTTCTTGGTATGAGCTTTCGTGTGCATGCACACTTCTTCTTTTTCATGCGGCTCAATGTGGTGCCTTCCATAGTTCCAGTTACAGATAGGTAGCCGTGTTGGTCTGCCATAGTCAAAACAAGGAAAACATATTGGAAATACAGTGGTACCTCGGGTTACATACGCTTCAGGTTACATACACTTCAGGTTACAGACTCCACTAACCCAAAAATATTACCTCGGGTTAAGAACTTTGCATCAGGATGAGAACAGAAATCGTGCTCCAGCGGTGCGGCAGCAGCAGGAGGCCCCATTAGCTAAAGTGGTGCTTCAGGTTAAGAACGGACCTCCGGAACGAATTAAGTACTTAACCCAAGGTACCACTGTATAGGATGTGATAGCTATGTGAAATAGCTGCTAGGAGGTTGGGCACTGATTCCTGTAATTTTGTAATATAATCTGCGCTAATAATTACTACTGGCGGTGCAGGGGCTCCCAAAGTTTCAAACACTAGGAAAGCATAGACCAATGCAGTCAGCAGAATGCAAGGCTAGCACAAGGCTGCCCTTGGGGGTCTCCAGACATGGCCCCACTCAAGAGCTGCGTAAAGGGCAGTTTGCAACTCCAAAACGTGCCTGGGGGCAACTGTGATTCACCACAGATAAAACAGAAAATTGTATAGCTAAACTTCAGACCGCAGCCCCGTCAACACCAACTGGCCATGATCTCTGCAGCATTGCTGGGGAGGAGTCTTCCCTAACCTACCTGGAGAGATGGTGGGGATCAAACCAGGGACCTTTGGCACGGAAAGCAGAAGCTCTGCTACTGAGCTAACATCCTCCCTTTTAAAGTAGTTTATTTCCTGCTGTTCCTCTTCTGAGAGAGCCCAGTTAGAATTCACAAATTCAGCTGTGTTCAGCCATGACTACTGCAAGTCAATACTTCAGAATTCAGATAAAAATGGGGGGGGGGGGTTAAGAAGGGTTGTGTTTGTATAACCTTGAAGTCAAAAGAATTATATTGGCCTCCTTAGCTTGATATCAGCAAGAAATTGGAAGCTACCAAGCAGAAGGAAGAGCAGGTGTTTGTTTCACTCCTGGTGGCAACACCTGGCTGTGAAACATGAGGGTTCAGCTGGTGGGTTGAGACCAGAAACTCGATTGCAGCCCAGCCTAAACGAGATTGGTTCAGGTGCCACACTTCCTTTTGTACTTGTTTAAGGTAAGGGTTAAGCTTTCTGGAAGACGATAAAGAACAAAGAATGATAGAATGCAGGGGAAATTTAAAAGGGGGGGGGTGAGAGAAAGGAACAGAGAGAAGGTAAAGAATGACCACATGCAACAAAAATATTTTAGTTGGCCCCATAACTCATACTGGGGTTAAGAGGCACGGTGGAGAGAGATCCTTTGGATATGATAGTTGCTATGAGAGCACTGCGCTGAAGGGCAGGATAAAAATTGCTCAGACAAATTAATGTCAACAGTAGAAATAGTTACCGTATTTTTCGCCCTATAGGACGCGCTTTTTCCCCTCCAAAAATGAAGGGGAAATCGCACTGACCCCTCTCACTCTCCAGGCTTCAGGAAGACATCCGCAGCCTAGGCAGCCCTGTGGGAGTTCCCGCAGGGATGTCTAGGCTGCGAATAGCAGCCTGCTTCCCGGAGCGTTGGGCGCCCTGAAAGCAGAGCGCCCGGCGCTTCGGGAACACATCCGCAGCGTGGGGAGCCCTGCAGGAGTTCCCCACAGGGCTCCCCACGCTGCGGATAGCAGCCTGCCGGCCAGTGGGCAAAGCGCCCTGAAGCAGAGCGCCCCGCGCGCCGGACAGACATCCGCAGCGTGGGGAGCCCTGCAGGAGTTCCCCGCAGGGCTCCCCATGCTGCGGATAGCAGCCTGCCGCCCAGCGGGCGGGGCGCCCTGAATTAGAGCGCCCCTCGTGCTGGGCAGACATCGGCCAGCCCCACAAGCTCGGGGGACAGGAGGGAGGCGCAGCACCGCCATCCCGCTGTTCCTCGACCTGGTTCGGTTTCTCCGACCTGCTTTTTGGGGGGGAAATAAAGGAAAAAAAATTTTTCCTTTATTCCCCCCAAAAAAACTAGGTGCGTCCTATGGGACGGAGCGTCCTATGGGACGAAAAATACGGTATTTCACTGCAGATGGTAAACAGAGTACCAGTCTCTACACTTGGTCAAACCAAATGGTCAGAAATGAACACTGTGTGCTCTACTAGGGTGGACAATTTCACAGCAAGTCAGATCCCAAATTTTAGTTGTACACTGAAAACCAGAACAAACTACCCATTTACGAAGAGCCAACAATCTCACTCTATTTTGCTGAACAGGAAAAAAACTGCTCTGTCCGTTCGGGCATTTCTTATTTACCTATAAATCAATGCTTGGAATCTGCTCTTAGTCCTGCAGTCAACCCCCCTCTCCCACCCCTGGCAATGTAACCCACTAAGTTATGAATAACGTATCAGATTTTGAAATTATTCCAGTTTGATGCTGCACCAGTTTAATTATTAAAAGAAAGTGATCTTGTAAGATTTGCTCCCATCCTTACCTCTGCAGCAAGTTTAAACTGGTTATGAGTTTCACATTCAACTATGAACAAGGTATATCTGCTACACTGGTTTGTCTGGACATCTACATTCTACCTGGGCTGTTAACAATAGATGAATTATACTTATTCCATCAAAGAATAAGCAAGTGAGATACAGAAATGTCAGGGTAAAGATAAAACTGCAAGGGCAATAAACCCTACAATTTCAACCATGCAAGAGAAATAATCCCCTCAGAAATATGACCTGAAGAAAAGGCATTGGGCTTTGTCAGTCTCCATCACTCTAAAGGCACAAAATTCTGCTTTCTCATTTTGGAACAAGACAGTCAAGAGTCTATAACTGTATTCAGAAATATTTTAAAGGATATGTTTGTAGACAAAGAACAGATTATGCTATGCAATCTGAGAATCACACACATTCCCAAGATTGAATTCACAGAAAGACTTGAACTGTGCTCACAGCAAACTATTTATAGCATAAATTGCCTATTCTATTCTTAGCACTGCCCCATTTTCCATTTTCTGAGGCAAATTTGCATAGCATTAAATGCACATGAGCAAACTGTGACTGCAGCTCTTCTTCACTTTGCTCTTCAGGAGAAATTTCTCGTGAACCTGTGTCCCACATCAAAAAAACCCCACACCAATACCTGAAGGTGACAGAGTACAATAGAAATCCTTAGTGTTAAGAAAGCCGAAAGAATAGTTGATATATGGGGAAGGGCTCAGTGGCAGAGCATGTTCCATCTCCAACACCTTCTGGGTGCAGCTGGAAAAGACTCCTGCTATAAACCCAGGCGAACCACTGCCAGTGTGGACAATTGGCTAGATGGGCTGGGATTCAATAAGCACATATAGACCTATGCTACGTCTGCACACCAAGAGAATGCAAATGATAATTCAGAGCTCAACCAGAAGGTCCTGGTTCACTAGGTGGCCTCAAGCAAGCCAATTTTGCTTTTCTTCGGCGCCTAGTCCTTTGGAATATGGGGAGAATCATATTGACCAATTTAACTTAGAAGGAATTTGTAAGGATGAGTGGGGTCGTGTGTTTTGATTTAATTTATTTATTTCGTAAAATTTATATACTGTTCAAAGCAGTTGATAAATGTATGCACGTGAACACAAAAAGAGCTACAGACATACACACTTCCAATATTATTAAAATAATAATGAGGCAGTCTTATCATTAAGTTCTCTGAAAAAGTTCGGCGGGTGAAGATCAGGGAGCCTCATCTGTAGTTGCACCCTTTATGAATTTAAGAATAGAAGAAGGGCCTGCTGGATCAATCCAACATCCTGTTCTCACAGTGGCCAACCAGATGCCGGCCAGGCGGGAAACCAGCAAGCAGGAATGGAGCACAAGAGGCCTCTCCTCTCCTGTGGTTTCCAGCAACTAGTCTTCAAAAGCATTGCTGCCTCTGACCATGAAGGCAGAGGCTAGCCATCCTGGCTAGCAGCCATTGATAGCCCTTTCCATCATGACTTTATCTAATCCTCTTTTAAAGCCATCCAAGTTGGTGGCCATCACTGCCTCCTGGAGGAGTGAGTTCCATAGTTTAACTATGCGCCACATAGTGGAACATCACCACCAGAGATGTGTGCCTAGCATCTCTTCTTTATACTTTTATTATGTCATTTTTGCTGTGCTCTGCAGTATTTCTTTTCTTTCCTTCTTTTTGGTATTTTAAATATGTATTTTATGGTAGTCATCTCACAACATTTTTAAAAAGAAAAAAGCTGCAAAATTTTTTTTTCCATTTAATCTCTTATTAGCGATGATCTTATTAATGATGATGCCTCTGGAATTGATCCAAACACCCATTGCCTTTTGCCTACATAAGAGGACTCTCTTTTCTTATTCCACGTCCCCACTTCTTCTGTGCCACATTAGAAGCTGCTTTTGAAACTCAATAAGGTTAAACAGCATCTTTCAACACATCAAAAGGATGTGCTTGTAGGCAATGTGCAAACACAACGTCAAATGGGGATTAAATGAAATATTAAATCTTTCTGGAAGCACCGTAAACAGCTCAGTGCACAAAACAAACACCACGTAAAGAGTAAGAACTTAGCGTATTTTTTGCACCATAACACTCACTTTTTTCCTCCTAAAAAGTAAGGGGAAATGTCTGTGCGTGTTATGGAGGGAATGCCTACGGGTGGCATGCCTACGGATTTTCCTCCTCTAAAAACTACGTGCGCATTATGGTCGAGTGCATGTTATAAAGCGAAAAATACGGTACATGCAAGCCAGAGATATGGAAGCAGCCTTTCCACCTACCAACACTGCTGGCAAACCCTAGCTTCAGTACAAGTTGCTAGAAAGGCAGACAGCCCTGAAGTTGGTGTTGAGTAGCTCCTGAACAGGCAAATCTGCTTTTCTACCTGTCTACCTGTCTGACACACACCTATGCTCTTCCTCTACTGCATGGATGGCTGCCACCGCTTCCCACCCCCTGTTCCCCTTTATATTTCTAGGAGGTTAACATACTGCCATATTGTATTTAGCCACCCTAAGCTTAACGGAAAACGAAGTTGAAAATATCTCCCTGCTGAATTCTGCCAATTCACCCCCTTCCTTATCATCATCAGCAATCTAAACCCGCTTTCCCAATATCACACACTCGTCTACTCTCATGCTAATCTCCCCACAAGCCTCACTTGCGCCAGTCCCTCAAGACATTTGTCCCCTTCAACTTCGCACCTGCATAAGATTTAGGCTGTAAGCTCCTTGGGGCAGAGACCTGTGTTTTGTTTATGCTACTGGTCTTCAAAGCACCACAGACCCTGATGCCACTTTATAACTACTACTACTACAGTACTGGATCACTATTGCTAAACCAGTTGTAGAGCTTTTCCCCCCTCTTCATCATTTTCCTAATTTTGCTTTACAGTACAGTGGTACCTCGGGTTACATACGCTTCAGGTTACGGACTCCGCTAACCCAGAAATAGTACCTCGGGTTAAGAACTTTGCTTCAGGATGAGAACAGAAATCGTGCTCTGGCGGCAGCGGGAGGCCCCATTAGCTAAAGTGGTGCTTCAGGTTAAGAACAGTTTCAGGTTAAGAACCGTCCTCCGGAACAAATTAAGTACTTAATCCGAGGTGCCACTGTATTAGGTTTCCTAAATGTTCCGCAATGTTCAAGCATGGGGTTGCCCGTGAACAAACCATCTCTCTCACCCACCTGATTTCCATCTGCACATTCACACTGTCCCCACTACCCTCCTATTATCTCCCTTCCGAACCACCCTGAAGGCGAAGGCACTCTGCACATGCTCAAGAGAGCCAGCGTCGGCCTTTTGACAGGGGAGGATGAGGCTGGGCTAAGCCCCTGGGTCTTTCCCAGGAAGCAGCTCAGAATGGGGGCCAAGAAGAGAGGCAGCTGCTGCCCTGAGAGCCTTGCCTTCCCCCACCCTCCCCTCTTCAGACGCACTCTGCACATGGGCTGAGGCAAGGCTACTGCATGCGAAGGAGCCCGAGAGTCATCTAGCCCAACCCGCTGCCGTTTGCCCTGAGGGAGAGAAGCCGCCTCGCCCTGGCTTTGGCCCCTCAGCATCGCCCAGCCTTCCCAGCGGGGCAGCCTCCATCCCTCCCTCCCCACCGGCCGCCTGCCTTCCTTCCTTCCTTCCTCACCGCACATGGTGGCGCCTGAGGAGACCGAGCAGGGCGGCTGTGAGGCGCGGAGGCTGGACGAGCGCTTCCTCGCTGACGGGACTGGCGGGACTGGCGGCTGAGGAGGCGGCGGCGGCGGCGGCAACGTCTCCTCCTCCCTCGGACCGAGGAGCGGCGGGCGAGGGGCGCAGGCTCCCTGCCTGGCCCGCGATTGGGCCCGGCTCGGCCTAGCGGGCCCGGCTCCTCCTCCGCCTCCGCCTCCGCCGCCTCCCGAGGCCTCCGGGCTGCCGTGTCACTCGGGGCGACGTGGCAGCCGGATCAGCATCCGCCTCAGGTGGAGGAGCGGGAAGAGCGGGGAGCCCCGCAGGCCGGAAGGGCCGCGCTCGGGCGGAGGCGGAGGGGGAAGCAGGGCGGGGGGCTCCGGGCGGGGGCCCGACGAGGCGCCCCCTTGGCGTTATTGCGATCAATAAGGCTAATATTACCATTCTGGGTCCCCTGGTCGGTGGTGGCTCGTGGCCCGGGCAAGACAATGCGCCCCTTGGGGGGCTAATAAGGCAATAAGGCACACACCCCCTTTGGGGTTAGATTCAGGTAGGGAGCCGTGTTGGTCTGGCGCTGTAGAAATATATTAAAAAATTGTCCAGTGGCACCTTAGAGACCAACTAAGTTTGTTCTTGGTATGAGCATGCATGCACACGAAAGCTTATACCAAGAACAAACTTAGTTGGTTTATATTATATTATATTATATTATATTATATTATATTATATTATATTATATTATATTAATTATTATATTATTCTATTCTATTCTATTCTATTCTATTCTATTCTATTCTATTCTATTCTATTCTATTCTATTCTATTCTATTATATTATATTTTGACAACCTTTTAGGATTGCTGTTCTTACCAGTCCGCTTTTTTGTGACTCTAGGCTGCAGCAAAACGAGGTGCCCCTTTAGGGGTTATCGTCATTATCCTGCTTTTTGATGGTAACACTGCAGCAAAATGAGGCACCCTTTTGTGTGTGGCTGTCGTTATTATCATCAGTCTGCTAGCTGGTGGCTCTAGGCTCAGGCAAAATGGGGCTCCCTTTTGGGGCTATTTATGTACAGTGGTACCTCTGGTTACGTACTTAATTCGTTCCAGAGGTCCGTTCTTAAGCTGAAACTGTTCTTAATCTGAAGCACCACTTTAGCTAATGGGGCCTCCTGCTGCTGCCGCACTGATGGAGCACAATTTCTGTTCTCATCCTGAAGCAAAGTTCTTAACCTGAAGCACTATTTCTGGGCTAGCGGAGTCTGTAACCTGAAGCGTATGTAACCTGAAGCATATACAACCCGAGGTACTGTATTTAGTACCCTTCACTTTTTGACTTTTAATTTTGTGCCCTTTGCCCCAAGATCCCAGGGTGGGATTAGAACACACTATGAAATCAGTTTTAAAATAATTTGCCTTTCCTTCTTTGCCATAGCACCAGAGCATTGTGGGGCGTTTTAAAACAATGCTTCCAGCAAAACTCCAGAGTTGCCTGTTGGAGCTTCATGGAGCCTCCATGTTCAGCAACAGTCTATTGCCCGGTACCTGGTGCAGGGGACAGGCAGCAGGGAGTGGTGGTGGTCCAGTAGCCACCTTCATGCCCCCAACTGATTGCAAAGGGGTCTTGCTTGGCCTGCCCTGGCAGCCCCACCCGTTCTCCTGCTTAAAAGAGGAAGGTGGCAGAAAAGGCCCCGTTCCATACTGGAGAATGGCCACCAGTCCCAAGAGACAATTCTAGGCCAGGCAGGCTAATGGCCAGAGGTTGTGTAAGGCAACTTCCTGTAGTGACTGTGGGCCAATGTGGTGCAGTGGTTAAGAGGGTCGAACCTGGACATGGGTGAGACCATGATTCAGATCCCCACTCTGCCTTCATGAAGCTCAGTGGGTGACTTTGGGTCACAGACACCGCGTCTCAGCCTAACCCACCTCACAGAAAGGGGACAGCCATGTATGCCACCTTGATTCTCCATGGAGTAAAGGTGGGATATGATTTAAATAAATAACGTTCATGGCGACAGTGCACTAGGTGCTGGGGGCGCACAGCAGGAGAGGGCAACCTTTTGCATGCCTGGTTTGTGAAGCTGGTCTACCCTAGAAACAGAATCTTCCCCAACGTTGCTTCACCTTCCTTCCCATGGAATGAGCCTCACCACACTCGGTGGTGTTCTGGTTTGCCATTCATGCACATTAAAAGCAGCATATTTTGATTTCAACAAGGCCTCCTTTGATATTTTTGTTCTAGTTCTAGCGTAGAGAGGGAGAAAAAAATTCTATCCAGTTTCTCCATGCCATGCATAATTTTATGTCTGTATGTCATTTCTTACTCTTAAAAGGTACCTAAAACCGAAGGGAGCTGCTGCAGGCAAGATCCATGCATTACTACCTCAACTGATCACTTGCTGGCAGTTCCTGAGAATGGAAGTAGCCTTGACAAACATGACACCCAGTTTAACTTAGAATTGACTTGTTTCAGACCCCCCCTTTTGCTGATCCCCCAGGAAATGCTGAATAGAGTCTTCCAGGTCTCTGGGGGAGTGGGTGCTGGATTACTAATTCTCAAGTAACAAGCTATCCTTTTCATACCACTGTACTTGTCCTTTCAAATAAAAGGAAGGAACACTGTTGTGAAGATTAGGTGTGCTGATTGCATCATGTTAGGTAATGTGATGTTTTCAGAGGCAGGGAAAAGTAAAACAGTAAATACAGAAGGTTTCTCTTCCAGGAACTTGGAATGAGTCAGAACTTATTAAGTGCGTCAGCCATTAAAAAGTTCAAGATGGCCAGAACCGATAGTGGTCATATACTAGCAACTCAATCTTAGCCCAGGGCAAGGAAAAGACAGTGCCACAAGAGCTGCAGTGGCATCCTACGCAAGACAAACAGGGCATGGGTTGCTTCTGGTTGCCCTCACACAGCATATGCTTACTTGAGTATTTGGCAAAGTAATTTCCCATTTGCCTTTATTGAAAAGGCGTCAAGTTTCCTTGGGGAGTCCCAGCTCCTGTATAGTTCACACATTCTTCCCAGTACATTTTAAAATTCATTTACCATATTGGCATGAATAAAAGCCTCACTTTTTTCCCAAATTCTAGCCGCGAAAAGTTAAAAGTACAGCTTAAATTTGCAACCGTACAAAAATTGGCTTTTACGGTACCACTGCTGAAACAGACATATGGTAAAACAGAACGGGTGTGAGTGCCTGCAGAATTTTAAGGGAGCAGATTATATTCTGGTATTGTCTTTTTTTCTCCCCCCCCCCCCCCCGCATTTTAAAGGTGTGGCTTATATTTGGGTGCAGCTTATATTCAGGCCAATACAGTAATGTGGGTTTGCTGGACCATAACACACTCTAATTTTGTTGTTACAACTACTTTGATGTATTCAAGAAAATACAGTAGCAAAAGTGTTGGTTTTCTTATTTTCAAGGGTTAAGTTCAGTTTCTAATCCCCATTTGTGACCAATACAATAATAAGGAAACCGTTATAAGGATTCACCCAGTATTGTGCATTTAGTAGCAAAGATATATATATGCAGTGTTGATAAGACAACAGACCTACAAAGAATAATAAAAACATGGCTTATATAACAGGAAGGCCTCAAAATAATAAAGCAATAATTTATATCTGTATTTATCACTACATAATTCTTCCAACAGTATGGGCTGTAGGTCACCACAGAAGCTACCTAAATCCAACAGAGAGGGGAAATATTTTATAAATGTCACATTCTGTCCAAACAAAATCTATACATTTTCTTCTTTTTGTTTACAAGAATAGCAGCAAACGGACAGCCACACTTTCAAGAATACTTTTCACTTGTTTTCTTAGAACCATGAAGCAGTGAAGGAAACAGTCCTGTGTCTGGGAAAAGTGGTGACAACAGCTGAACATTTTTCTATAGCAAGTGGCTAATTTAGACAAATCAGCTTGCAAAATAATTTTAGCTTAAGAGTCCAAAGCTTTCCCTGATTTAGGTTGACTTCGCTTGTTCTTCTTCTTCTTCGTTATCGACAACCTGAAAGATAAGATTGCAATACTAAGGGATAGGCAGCTTTTAAAAAATAAAAACACATGCACATACAGGTGTCAGAAATCAAAAGGTCCTCGAGATCCTTTTAGTTCACAATACAGATGAAACACAAGTATTGAATGTTATTTTGAAAAGCAGATTTATGCTTTTTAAAATCACAAATGGCCGCTTAGTATAAATTTATAATTACACCTACTGTAACTTTAAATTTACACCAGTAGAATTATCTCAAGAAAACCATGGCAATAACTTCCTTCTTTCTACATCCAACCCAGCGTTTCCAGCTCAAAATGAAGCAGCACATCCAAAGAACTATGACTTGCTAAGAGTGTGGATGAGATTGTCAGTAACATGAGGAAAGCCGTCTTGACCAAAGATCACTGTTCCCATGTAACGCTTGTTGCACAGACTGGAGAAAGCAAAGTAAAGCCCATGCCGTCGCCATCTCTTTCTCAACACAACACAATCAGTGCAGCCCTCCAGATGTTGCTGTAAGCAACAGCTTGGCCCATGGTCAGGGATGAAGGGAGCTGTAGTCCAGCATCTGAATCTAAATCAGCATCCCCACAGCTGATTTAGACACCGCCCCACTCATCCCCTCTGTGTCCACAGATACGTTCTGTGATTTGTTGGTGGTTCACTGGGCCCCATGCCTTGGATCACTGTTTCTGTGATGCTGGCAAGCACAGCTCTGCTGTTTTTACTGAAATATTGCATACCGGTTGGAAAAAAGGGGGAAAGACAGCCAGAGGGTGGGGATATGGAATAAAGCATCCTGGTGGACAGCATGATTGGCTGGAACCCTGAAGAGAAACACTCCAGGTGGGGTAGGGGTGCAAAAGGAAACTGCAACACGTTGATGCTGGTCTCACTTGTGCCCAGAGAAATCCTGTTTCATATTCTGTTGTTACTTCTATAATGACCCCTCTATACCTAATTTTTTTGCACTGAACCCAGTGACCAGATTTGAAGTGTCAACTTTCATTCGTAAAAACTTGCTTGTACAGAGACGCTTTGAGATGCGGAGAAGAAATTCTATGAACAAACCACCCCAATTTTCAACACCCTTCAATTTGTGCCTACCTGTTCCACACCTTCTACTTCCGGAATATAGAACTGCAGCATGTTTTGTATCCCATTCTTCAGGGTGATGATAGAACTGGGGCAGCTTGTGCAGGCGCCTTGCAGTTTTAACTGCACAATCCCATCTTCGAAGCCCTTAAAAATGACATCCCCACCATCTTCCTGGACTGTTGGCCTGAGGAACATTGTCGATAAGATTTCAAAGTATTAGTGGAGTAAACCACTGAAAACCCCAAACATTTCTATACATTTAGAAGCAGTTCTCACCCCCACTTTTTTGGCCACCTCCTTTTTGTATCCCACCTCTATACCTTCTCTGTTGCACTAACGCTTGTTCTCAGAACAGCCCAGCTCTTGCAGTTCATCAAAACACCTCCCTTCTCCTTCAAATCCACCATCAGCAACTTTTTCCTAGAACAGCTGATCCCATGCTCTCTGCCAGGGCAACCCCTACTTTACTGACAATAAGAGCTGATTACTGAAACTGGAATAAATTATACAAATCCAGTCATTTTGCATGCATTTGCCCAGTTTGCAACTTTTATCTTCTCTTTGCAATCTGGGTAGTGGTAATGAGAAGCTATGTGAAATGCTGAAGTCCTTGCTCCTGTCAATCCCACTCTGGCTTCTGAAATGTCATCACAGCAGACTGAATGGATTATAGCTGGCAAATTAATGCATCCAATTCAGGGGTTGGGTATTCATTCATGAACGAGCTGCACCTACATTCCAATGAAACCAGCGTCTTCATTCTCCACTTATACTGCCCTTTCACTTCCCAACAGACATGCTGTTATTTTCCAAAGGAACAACCAAGGCTCTGTCTGTCAGACTGGCACTCACTAAAATGCTGGAAGCGCTTCAGTGCAGATATTGACATAAGCACCAATATATAAATGTGCAACTGTAAAAAATTTCCCTGCTGTCCTCCTGGCTAACATCAGAGGGCAAGGGATTCTAACAGAAATATATATTCAGGGATCAGAGTGATAAAAGCTAAATATCCAAAGGGAACGTCTATTTTAAATTCTTCTTACCTCCCCTATTTTGTTTTTGTTTTTTTAAATAATATTTATTACTTTTAAAAGTTACAAAAAAGGAGAAGAAAAAGAAAGATGAAAAGGAAGAAGGAAAAAAAACAAAAGAGAAAAAAAGCAAAAACAATACAATACAATATATAAACAATACAAAACCCAACCTGAACCTATTAAACACATAAATGAAGCAAAACAAAAACAATTTAAAAACATCCCTCCTTTTCCATACTCTATCCTTCATTCCCTTGTTTCCTCGACTTCCTCATACCTCCCTTTTTGTATCCCACTTCTAGTACTTGTTTCAGCAAATCCTTTCCATCTTTCTCTATTTTCTATCATATTATAGATAACATATTGTTTAACCTTATTTCCCATTAAGACTAAATTAATTATATATACTTAACTTCTTATAGCATTTCTGCTAAATCCATAAAATATCATTCCACCATTTTTCTAACAGTTATTACTTTTAAAATATTTCTAAATATACACTTTAAATTTTCCAGTCTTCTTCCACCATCTCCTCTCCCTGGTTTCAGATTCTGCCAGTCCTTTCCGTCAGTTCCATATAGTCCATCAACCTGGAGATCTTATGTCCGAGGCTCTTAAATCTTTTCCAAGTCCCTTCTGCAGATCTTCTTCATATTCTTTAATGCTCAGGAGCAAATCTCGGGAAAACTCCAACCTAACAATACTTTTATTCCTTCTGGACAGTTCAGCCAAATTTCCATGGTTAAAACTAAAGTCCATAAAGTGTTTCAGGGCATATTTCAAGATTCCTCCAAATCCAAAGGCCCCCAGAACTTCAATCTCCTCCAGGCCCAAGTCCATGTCCCAAAAGTCAATCAATCCTTGGATAGAGGGATCTTTCCAACTTTCCTTCTTCAGTCCAAGCCGGGATCCAATCCTCAAAATCTGACTTTTGCTAGATTCAATCATGGAAGACCTCAATTTATAATCCTCAATTTGCTTCTGAAAAACTAAGGATCCCGCTTGTACTACTTTAGGTTTCACAACAACAGCTTTCTCCTTTTCCTCCACCATTTGTCCTGCCAGGGTATATTCCTGTGCCGAGTCCTGAATTGTTTCTATGTTGGTACTCGCTTTTTGACTCAAATTAGTCACTTTCTGTTCCAAGTTATCAATTTTAAAGATCGTGTCATCTGTCTTTTTATGAAGCTGTTCCAGCGAGTAATTTATCTTATACAATACAGTCACAATAGCTTCTCCTATCAACATTTTGAATGGTCCAAGGTCAATCTCTGGTTCTCAGAATCCTTATCCTGCAGCTGGAGATCTCCCTGTTACACTCCTGTAACAGTTTCACATGCTCCCTCTAGCGGGAAACAGTTCCCACTTGTATCAATTCTTTCAAGCACAACTGGAGCAAATAAAAATAGTTTCGATTTTCAGTTACTTTTTCCTCCTTTTTTGAACGCAGAAGAGAACAATGGAAACAGTATCTTTCTTATTTTAGCTAGCTGTCAAATCCGTTCTGTCAATGAACATTCCCCAAACGTCATCTAGCACCCCGTTCCCAGGTTCAGAGCAGTGGTAATTTAATTTTCACTCTCTCCTGCAGGCTCACTAGGTCCAAAACTTCCCCCCTCTTCTCCTGCTTCCAAGGGGGGTTTTGTATTTTTGACCGATGGAAATTTAATCCTTTGTCAAAAGCTTTCAGAGACTTTAGCTTGTAGCGTCTTTGCTTCAATCTATTTACAAAAGCGGAAGGCGGACTTCCTGTTTAGAACCTTCCCGCTTCGGTGCCAAATTAAAGTATTTCAAGATCCAATTTTCCGTTCTACTCACGGGTAGTTGTTTAAAATCCAATTGTCCACAGGAAAAAGTCAGCGCTCTCCGGCAGCAACAATGCGGCTTCACTCCGTGAAAGAAGCAGTCGATTCAAAGCACCGCGCCACTCACCCTACGTCGCTCAGGATCCCCAAAATAGGGTTTCCCCGCGAGTAGGGGAGGCGCAAAGGGTGCCAGCCGAATCCCAAGTTCACAGGCTTCTCCCGCCTGTGATTTCAATGGGTCTCCGCCTTCGCCGTGGCGGTCAGACCCTGCTTTTCACGGAGCAAGTTCCTCCCGATCGGAGGAGCTCCGCCATTGCCGGAGGCGCCAACCCGGAAGTCCCTTACCTCCCCTATTTTGAATATGTTTACTGCATTCTCTTTCTGAAGTGAATTTTTAAGTCACATGCCTCTTTCAAAGTATTGTAAAAGCTCTTGGGGGAAAGTGGGCTGGGAGCACAGCAAGCATCCCGCAAAGTGAACAAAATACTCTTTTCAGAGGCAACCTAGGAAGAAGCACCAGCATCTCTGCCAATCCATCAAACTGGCTATCAACAGAATTGCACATTCATTACTCTGCCACCTTCATGAAACACCAACAGAGTATAGGAAACACAGTTGTAGCTGTACCTTATTCTAGTATCCAGGAGCTCTTTTATCATTAATACAACTTCATCGTCTTCTTCAGATGGAGCTTGTGTGGTTTATGCAAGACAAAAGGAATGAATCATGCTTATCTTATATAATAGTTTCCACAAGATTCCTTGAAAATAAATCCATTTACCGCACGTAAAAGCTTTGCTGAATCGCTTCTTGGGGATGAAATGACTGCAGAAAAGTGAGCCTGCATCACCACTGTCCCTGCCACAAAAGAAGCACAACAGTGCGCTCTTACTTGTGTTTGGTAATAGCCGCTCTGAGACTTCCAGCCCTTGTGTGCTAGCTGTTGTCCTGCTTGCTTCATAGCTCACTTGTGTTATATCTTTACAAGCAAAAATATGTTCAAACTCCACACACCCTTGGCCACATCTCAAACAAGATGGTCTCATTTATGCGTTGTCTGTAATTTTTATGGAAGGTAATACTGTAAGTACAAAATCTTGTAAAAAAGAAATCTCCCTGGCAGCAATATCTCTAAAAGATATTGTGCTATTACAACATGAATCATTCCATTGCTTACCAGGCATGTTAATATTAAAAACTTCCCCATCATCTTGTGAGAACAGGCTCACGTTTTCATAAATTCAGCTATCTTATTTGCTTTCAAAAAGTCACATATTGCAATGAGTGATCTACTGGCTTCTTTCTGATCTCCACACTCAAGACTGTTAATATTGGGATCCCTATTTGCTCTAATACGCAGTAAGTTTTAATATTTCTACCACTGAGTTGTGGCAGAACAAGGCTGCCTGCTATTATCAGGTACTACCAAGCCACCATATTTAGGTCTTTCCTTGGGAGCTCTGAATGTAATTACCATAAATTATTTCTGCAGGAGTTTACAATATCAAAATTCCCAGATAACAAATTCCACTGGATTTCCATGTTGTATGAATCTTGTTGGTAAACTCTATTATTAATTGTTCCACAGTAAATCCTAAAATTTAAGACCTTCCGTTTGATTTTATACCCCAATCCAATAATAAAGTCCTGTAAGTCCTCCCATATCAAAAGCTCCTCAGATACTGTATTGCAATAAGAAGGAAAGCTGTGCGTAGAGCAAGCTGAACAGAGAGGTTAAAAAAAACCAAGAGTGTGTCCCTGTAAGTCCTGGCCTATCAGAGCAGCAAAGACCTTGCAAGCAGCCCTCAGGAACACCATTTGCAACTGTCCAGGAACTGTTTCTCATGTCTGCATTGTTTTGTTCCTTGTTGTTTGCCACCATGTGCTCCTTAGGGAGGAAGGGCATTTAATAATAATAATGAACCAGCCTTTTCTATCTAACCAGTGAGCCACCTAGCCCAACACTGCATCTCCAACAGTGGCCAGACAAGCTCACAAGTAGAGGATGTAACCTGTCACTAACATGTAATACTCTCCTCCATCAACGTATTCAATATTAGCCATTTACCTGTATCTGTCCGAGGTGCCTCTTCAGTAATAACAGGTAAGCCAGAAGCATAGAAATCCATAATAGTTGCATAAATATCTGGTTTTATTAAGTTCCAATCCACTTCTTCATTTTCCTACAAAGATTTCAAGAATTAGGTTAGGTATACATGAACAGCTTTGCTGAATCAGACCAAAACCACTTTTTTAAAGCCTTGTGGGAAAATATAGGTCTTTTGAACCTATGAATAGCACGTAGTTTCTGGCACTACAGAAACTTAAAAACTGGCATGTCTTTTGTATCTTCTATTTTTGGAAAGTTTTAAGGAGAGCATGGTCTGCACAGTAAGTGATAACAGAAGTGTACTCCTCTTCTGGAATGTTTACAACAGTAGTTCCCATTTAGCTAAGAACTGCTGACCCCCTGTTTTTCAAAAGCCAAGCCATGGACCCCTACTTTTGAAAATGTTGATATCTCTGTGCTAGTTTTTGTTATGTGAATGGTGCCACCATACCCTCCAACATGTCCTAGTGCAAAACCAGGATGCATGTCTTCCAGGCCAAACAGGATGCCCCATACAGTTAACAGGGATGTGCTATGGACTCCCTGGGTGGGTTACGCAGACCCCCTGGGATCTTCAGAAAAACAACTGGGAATCACTGGTTTAGAATATTTATACAGAATTTGTGCAAATGAGGCTGACCAAGATGGTGGAGGGTCTGGAAGCCAAGCCTTATGAGGAACTGTTGAAGGAGCTGGGTATGTTTAGCCTGGAAAAGAGACTGAGAGGAGATATGATAGCCATATTCAAATATCTGACGGGCTGCCACATGAAAGATGGAGCAAGCTGGTTTTCTCCTGCTCTAGAGGGTAAGACCTGAGCCAATGGATTCAACTTACAAGAAAGGAGATTCTTACTAAACATCAGGAAGAACTTTCTGACGGCAAGAGCTGTTTGACAGTGGAACAGTCTCCCTCAGAAGGTGGTGGACTCTCCTTTTAAAGCAGAGATTGGGTGGCCATCTGCCATCAATGCTTTAGTTGAGATTCCATTGCATGGGGTTGGACAAGATTACCCACAGGGTCCCTTCCAACTCTACAATTCTTTGATTCTATTATCATTCCCTGTGCAGACACACACTACAATATTCTTTTAGGGTTACCTTTGTGACTGTGATGAAGTCTGTTCCAAAGAAAATGCTTTTAACTCCTTCAATCCTGAAGAGCTGCCTACCAAAACAAAAACAAGAAAAATAAAGATCTTCATTCAAAACTCCTCCTCAAAGTGAGCTTCCAGGTTTCTTTGTATCAGTATACCCATGAACGTTTGTAGGCTGATGACTGCCTGGCCGCTAAGGCTCCAATCCTAGAACACTTTCCTGAATCCAGAATAAAGATAAAGGTAAAGGTACCTCTGACCATTCAATTCAAAATCCTTTATTAGGCATAGCACACCACACATTATCAAACAAACATCATATACAGACTGTATAAAATACGGGCTCAGCGAGCACAATTTATCCCAGTCCTATTCTTAACTCCAAAAAATAAATCGATGTACATAGATAATAAAATACAACACAGCAACATCACCTACCATTAAGAACCACTAAGTCTCTCTATCATGGCCCATTCTTTCTTCATGGACAGCCCTCAAAAATTCAGCCACTATAACAGTAATTTGATCATCGCTGTCCGCCAGCAGGTCCTGAACAGTTGGTTTTGTAAAAATCTGTCTATTAAATTTTAGGGCCTCAAACAATTGCCTTCTGGCATAACTGCCAAAATCACAGGAAAAGAACACATGCTCCAGAGTATCGGGTTCTTGTTTTCCGCATTTGCAGAGACGCTCTGATTCTGGGATAGCAAAGTATCTTCCTCTCACTACCACCGAGGGAAACATGTTAAATCTGGCCAACATAAACAGCCTACACGATTCATGTTTCTTCAGATTTGTCATGTATCCCTTTTGAAAATCTCTACACAAAGGTAGATTTAAGTGGATAGGAGAGCAGGTGCTGTGCTTTGCAACCTCAAGCATGGTGAGGACACTTTTTTCTGTAAGAGTCTTCCTGATAATTTCCCATGTATCTTTCCCATTAGGTCCAGTCGCAGATGACTCTGGGGTTGTGCGCTCATCTTGCTCTCTAGGCCGGCATTTGTCCGCAGCTTCCGGGTCATGTGGCCAGCATGACTAAGCAGCTTCTGGCAAACCAGAGCAGTGCACGGAAACATCGTTTACCTTCCCGCCAGAGCAGTACCTATTTATCTACTTGCACTTTGACGTGCTTTCGAACTGCTAGGTTGGCAGGAGCAGGGACTGAACAACGGGAGCTCACCCCATCAAGGGGATTCGAACCGCCGACCTTCTGATCGGCAAGCCCTAGGCTCTGTAGTTTAGACCACAGTGCCACCTGCATCCCATTGAATCCAGAATACTGCATGTAAACATGCATGAGAATGAGTTCATTGTATATATATATATATATAATAAGGGGAAACTACTCATGTAAAATATTTAGAGAGACTGAATCAATAACCAACCAATTACTGACTCCCAATCCCAGACTTGCCCTTCCTTCAATTTCAGATGACTCCAGAGAATTAACGTTCAAAGATTTAACTCTATTCTGCCTACAATAGCAAAACATTGGAGGAAATTATCGGGGAACCTCATGTGAGAATGGACTACAATGATGTGGACTTTGACTTTAAAGGAACATTTAACAAGTGAAATCCATGCTCATCTCAAAGGAACCACACCATATAAATGTTACGGTACTTGAGAAAGATTTATTGATTATTGTGCTGTAAAGGAACATACATAGGTTCTGCCTGCCTGCCTCACATGGACACCTGCGGAACTGCACCCTGGACTGACTAGACATTTCTTGACTTGATTTGACTAGGTTTGATTTGCGCTAATCATTTCCCCCACTTTGTTCTTCTTCTGTCTTGTGGGCCGTCTTTATTTGGGGAGGGGTTAGGGTCCAATAATATTTCTTATGCTGTTGGAATTGATTAATACCCATTACAACAACAGAACAGATTTTTTAAAGGGGTAAACTACGTATAACCCCTCTGCTGCAAACTCTGTCCCCAGTCTGCTTTTAATATCACAGGGTCCTGATTAGTGCTTGCAAGGCACAAGTAAGTCCAGAACAGGGATAGGGGCAACCACAGTTGGGTGAGGGGGCATTTTAGAGGAAGACAGGGAGATGGTTAAACACTCCCTTCTCTGATGCAAAGCATCCACTTCCCAATAAAGCTTTGCACGAGATAATATGCTCCCAGGGCTTCGTTACAGCAGCTACGGTGCAATATGTAGTTTGCTCCTAAGTAAGTACCACTTGGGACACGGGTGGCGCTGTGGGTTAAACCACAGAGCCTAGGAGTTGCTGATCAGAAGGTAGGCGGTTCGAATCCCCGCAACGGGGTGAGCTCCTGTTGCTTGGTCCCAGCTCCTGCCAACCTAGCAGTTTGAAAGCATGTCAAAGTGTAAGTAGATAAATAGGTACCGCTCCAGCAGGAAAGTAAACGGCGTTTCCATGCGCTGGTCTGGTTTGCCAGAAGCGGCTTAGTCATGCTGGCCACATGATCCGGAAGCTGTACGCCGGCTCCCTTGGCCAATAAAACGAGATGAGCACCGCAACCCTAGAGTCGGTCACGAATGGCTACTTCCGGGTTAGCGCCATCGCCTAATGGCAGATTCCCTCCGAGTTCCGGAGGGAATCGGCTCAGTAGGGGACGGGTCCTGCCGCAGCGACGACGCGGGGACCCTCAGAAACCACAGGCGCTGAAGCCTATGGACCTGGTGACTCGGCGGGCACCATTTGCGCCCCCTGACCCGCGAAGGAGCCTTTTTAAAGGCTTCGGAACGGGGGGCGGGGAGCGGCGCGGTGCTGAGAGTCGACTGCTTCACCTACGGAGTGAAGCCGCATGCCATGGTCGGAGAGCACTGACTTCTTCCTTTGAACATTTGGACTAAAAGTAACAACCCGTGAGTAATACGGAAATTGGACTTATAAGAGGGAAAATTTTTCTTTTGGATTAGGCACGATCGGGGAAGGCGCAAAGAGGAAGTCCGTCTCCCCGCCTTGTAAACATCTTAAAGCAAGGACTAGATAACTAAGGTTGAGAGAACACCTTCTTCTTTAGTGGATAAAAGTAATTAATTTCACGTTTTGGCAGTATAAGCGATTTTGCTGGAGGATAAGAGTTAACTTTGAGAGCGGAACTGTCACACCCCCCCCCCAGGACCCGGGAGCGATCCGTGAGAGAGCCTGTTGAAGAGACATAGAAGATTTTGACAGCTGTCAAACTAGCTGTCAAAGCTGGGGGAAGAAAAGAGAACTTTGTTTCTGTTGTCTTTGCTGGTTATATTTGTTACAATCTGGTAATAAATTGTTGAAAACAAAGAAGAAAAAGCTAATTTGACTTTTGCGTTAACTGGAAGGAATACTAAGTAACCAGAACTCCTCTAGAGGGGGTTCTGGGACATTACAAGAATGGCTGCAAGTGGAAAAATACTGACTGAACTGGAGAGGGTTTTCTTTCTCTTGGGAAAGTTACAAGAACAAAGTAATGTTTTGGCTACAAATGTCACAACATTGAATGAAACAGTAAATAAACTTACTGAATCTGGAAGGGACTTGACTCAAGTCTTTGCATTTGAACAAAAAGTTTTTGTAGCTGAACTAAAAATCTCTGCAGCTGAACAAGAAAAGAAATCTGAGAAATTTGAGAAAGTGGGGAAAGAGATATATGATGATTTGGAGGGAAAGGAAGGAGGAGCTACAATGCCGCAGATGATTAAGGAGAGCCAGAGGCCTGTTAAGATGGATATAAAGGAAAATAAGAACGGGATGATGAAAATCTGGTTTGAATTGAAGAATGAAGAATGGAGAGATCTCCTCATGTGGAGATCTGAAGACCTATGGATTACAAACTTGACTAAAGTGGAAGCTGGAGTTTTTGGGACATTTGGACTTAAAAGAAGTAAGAAACAAGATTTGGGCTACACTTTTAAATACGGAGGTCTGGCTGGAAGAAACATGGACCTTATTGGGACAGAGCTTCTCCGAGATTTGGTGTCCAATATAAAGGACTATTAAAAAAACCGGCAGAGAGGAATTGAGAGAGAATTAAGAGCCTCGGATGTGAGGTCACCAGGCTGACAGCAGATTAGACTGATGGACATTTGTTGGGGTTCGAAACCGGGAAAGGTGGGGAGTGGGTCTTTGGGAATCCAAAGGGTGTACAATTATACTTTGTTTCTTTTTATTCTGTTTTGCTACTTATATAAAAATGGGGAATTCGTGGAAGGGAATTGGGGTCGACCTTAGAAAAAGGTTTTAAGAATAAGTACTGCTGTATAAAGACTGAGGTTTATGTTAAAATTGGTTAACTAAAATGAATTAAATATAATAAGGTAAAATTTGGGGATAAGAACTTGCTGAACTAAAAATTGGAACTGGAATAAAAGAAGGGGAGGTGTGGGGAAGTCAGGGAAATATGTTATTGAAAGTAAGGAACGTAAATTCTATGTGTGTGTTTTTTTAATTTCTCTTTTGTTTTTTCTCTATTTTTTGAAAACTTCAATAAATATCTTTAAAAAAAAAAAATAGAGTCGGTCACAAATGGACCTAATGGTCAGGGGTCCCTTTACCTTTTTAAGTACCACTTAAAAGTACTTTGATCTGGACACATAACTAAGTTATTGTCATACAACCGACAACAAGGCAACAACAAACCTTGCTAAGGGTGAGCAATACGTGGAAGCTGGAGAAGTGAATTCCATAGTTCTAGATTCCAGGACTGGCTTTCCTGGGATAAATTTCAAGCTGTTTGGATTTGGAGTATCCTGTGTCTGAACAAACATAGACCTTGCTGGAATAAAAAAAAAAGAATAAAAAAATGTGAGGTTTGTAGTAACCTGATTTGCACCCAACATAAACAAGAAGTGTTGGGCTGGATTTGACACAAGGCCCATCTAGTCCAGTATTCTGGCCCCCAGAAGGGCCAGCCAGAAGCTTCTTGGTGCCCACAAGCATGGCACAAACACAAAGACCTTCCCATGTCTTTGTCTCCAGCATCTGATTCTCAGAGGCATATTGTCCCTGAACATGGCAATTTTATTTAGATGGACTAAGTTTCTTGATCAGGCAATTTTGTCCCTCCCCACCCCTCCCTTCTGCTGCAGGAGTTCAAACAAATAACGAAAATGAGTGTTGTGAAGAAAAAGAGAGCCGAGAATGGCCTTGCTCAATGAGGTGTGGGGGCCTTGCCTATCTCAGTCCATCTTCTGCCCACTGGGCATTCACAACTCTCTCTCCCTCTCTCTTAAGAGAGGCTTAATTTTTATTTTCTTAGCTTACAGAAACTCAACAAAACTTGAGAAGCCCAGACCCAAAGATCCAAAGTTAGAAGCAAATACACACTTTATACATAGAAATATTTCTGACGACTTTATAGAAATACTCATTCACACACACCCAAGAAGAGATGTTGGACTGAACAGTATGCATACTCAATATACTTTTTGTCGTGATGTAGCAATTTCAGAGAATTGCGAGTTTTTATCACAGCATTCCCCCACAGAATTGTGATCGCAAACTGCACAACAAGCCTAGCACTCACCTTTCATCTGTAGTACTGTGGGAGGAAGGAGCAGGTTCTGTTGGGAGGCAATGTGTAGGGGTTGTTTAGCAGTGACATTCACTCCTTTGAATCCCAAGTGGCAGAATCTTAAAGAAGACAAAAAACAACCTTACAAAAAATGTCACAATTTCACACTCCTTATAGTCCTGAGGCTCAATAAAGGCTTAACTAGTCCATCCTACAAAGTTAGATCCTTCCCTATTTTATGGCTCAAGTTAAGCAAAAATATTCCCTTGTGCCTTTCATGATCTCAGCTACTCTGGATGACCAAACCTGAACAAGAACACTGAAAACAGTCAATGGCTGAGTAAAGACAGAAAACACAATTCCAACAACCGATCCACCAGAGTCCCCTAGCTCTGAAGTTCTTCTCCTTTATGGTTTGACGAGGGCAGAAGATAGCAAGATGTTATACAGAAACAGAGTTTGAAACAGAGAAACAGAGTTTGAAAGTTACAGGTAGGTAGCTGTGTTGGTCTGCCGTAGTCAAAACAAAATTTTTAAAAAATCCTTCCAGTAGCACCTTAGAGACCAACTAAGTTTGTTATTGGCATGAGTGTGCATGCACACGAAAGCTCATACCAATAGCAAACTTAGTTGGTCTCTAAGGTGCTACTGGAAAGAGTTTGTAAGTGTATGAGGTCAGCACCATGCAGGAAAGGTAACTACTCCTCTAGATTACAGTTCCTGCTTTCAATCCAGGGCTTCATAAAGATGTCTCCATCTTTTCTTTAACCATACAAAACAGGAAGCAGGCAGGAGGCCTCCAGAGCTTAAAAAGTGCAGGTTAGCAAAACAGGCAGTATTGTCATTTGCATGAGTTTCGGGAAGCCAAAGTATCAGGACAGCTGTGATGGTCAAAAATTAAAGGAGGGTGTTTTTCGTTAAACCAGTTTGCTTTCATGAAAAAAGCAGGTTTGGGTTTTTTTAATGTGAAGTGCCAAGGACTGAAAACCTTACTTATTCTTCCATCAACAAATGGAACCAAATATTTAAGATATCTGTTGGGGACACTTTCGCTCCTCAGGACAGGGAACTGCCTTTGCTGCTTATTAATTGATCAATCAATCAATCAGTTTACTACAGCCATGGACCAGCAGTAGTCCATGCTTTCTTGCTTATGATACTCTGCCCAATTTGCTTCCTTTCAGACTCCCCACTCCCAGTCGGCATGGCTGTATGGTGCTGGGGCTTATGGGAGTTGTAGTCCAAAACATGCCATAATAAGCCATGAAACCATAAAAAAAAACCTAGTTATGCTTTGAAAGCCACGAGGCTCTGTTATTCCTTCTTCCTCAGAGGGGAGATCATATGCCACTCTCACAGCAGCCCTGGCAGCCAGGGGTGGTCTAGGGGTTAAGAGTGCCAGACCAGGGTTTGAATCCCAACCACTCAGCTAAGAAGCTAATTGTGTGGCCTCGGGACAGTTGCTGTCTTCTCTCCACACACACACACACACACACACACACCCAGCATTAATGCCCTGCAAGGTCGGTGTGGCTGTTGAAAGCCACCCAAGGTCACCCCACCCCAAGGCTTCTTGGCCCTGCCTGCTGTGGCTGGGGATGGCCAGGGTCAGATTTAGGTTTGATGAAGTCCTAAGCCTTTTTCAGCCATGGGCCGGTCCACCGTCCCTCAGACCATGTGGGGGGCCGGACTATATTTTTTTTGGGGGGGAATGAACGAATTCCTATGCCCCACAAATAACCCAGTGACGCATTTTAAATAAAAACACATATTCTACTCATGTAAAAACACCAGGCAGGCCCCATTAATAACCCAGAGATGCATTTTAAATAAAAGGACACATTCTAATCATGTAAAGACATGCTGATTCCCGGACCGTCTGCGGGCCGGATTGAGAAAGCCATGGGGTCATGGAGCCCTTTTTATGTCCAGCTGTCCTTTGTCAACAACAAATTGTCGCTGTTTTTTTGTGTTAAACGTATGCTATATGGTAATTTATGGACCTAATAGGTATCTCAAGCCATTTGCACATAACAAAATATGTACTTTATCGAAGTAACTGTTGAACTTATATTTTGGAAATGTACACCCAGATTTTGCTTTCTTTAATTTTTTTTGGGGGGGGGGTCCCCCAAGTGAGTGGGGCCCTAAGCTACAGCTTGTTTATCTTATACGTAAATCTGGCCCTGAGTCCAGGCGACCCCGCAGAGACACCGAGGGGATCAGGCCACACAGAATCCCACCGCCCTTTTCTCGCCTCCGACACAAGCGGCCCTTCGCCTCTCACAACAACCCCGCGAGGCAGCGCAGGCTGTCCCGTTGAAAAGCCAAACACCTCCCCCCTTTTAAAATAAATATATTCTGAGAACTGTGCGCGGGGGGGGGGTGCCGTTCCGTCCCCAGGCCGGGGGAAAGAAGCCACGACGGGGTGGGGGGCGGCACGGACGCAGTCACCTACCGGCCGCCCAGCGCCGCCGCCAACCGTCTCGCGCCCGCCATCTTGCTCCCTCTCCCTCTCGGAGGGGCGGCAGCCGAAGGACCCCTCGCGAGGGGCTGCCTGCGCAGGCGCCTGATTCGCCCGCTGGAGTCGGGCGGCCCCTGCTGGCCGGAGTGCGGAACTGCAGACTGAAGCGAAGGAAACGCGAGGAAAGGCGTCTCCGCGTCAGATGTCCCGAGGCCCCGCCCACTCCTCCTCTTCACTCTCTGCGGAGCAGTGATCTTAACAAATCAATTCAAGTACTGTTGTTGCTACTTTATTATAATTTTGTTACGATTGAGGGCAGGGCCGGGTTTAGGTTTGATGAGGCCCTAAGCTACTGAAGGTAATGGGGCCCTTGAGATGTCCAGCTTTTTTTTGTCAACAACAAATTGTCGCTGGTTTTTTGTGTTGAATATATGCTATATGGTAATTTAGGGACCTAATAGGTATCTAAAGCCATTTGGGACGCGGCCATAAGGGACGCGGGTGGCGCCATGGGTTAAACCACAGAGCCTAGGACTTGCCGATCAGAAGGTCGGCGGTTCGAATCCCTGCCACAGGGTGAGCTCCCGTTGCTCGGTCCCTGCTCCTGCCAACCTAGCAGTTCGAAAGCACGTCAAAGTGCAAGTAGATAAATAGGTACCACTCTGGCGGGAAGGTAAAGGCATTTCTGTGCGCTGCTCTGGTTTGCCAGAAGCGGCTTAGTCATGCTGGCCACATGACCTGGAAGCTGTACGCCGGCTCCCTTGGCCAGTAAAGCGAGATGAGCACCGCAACCCCAGAGTTGGCCACGACTGGACCTAGTGGTCAGGGGTCCCTTTACCCTTTACCTTTAAAGCCATTTGCACATAACAAATAGGAGCCTACACAATACAAAACACTGTTGCTGTATGTAGGTTTTATTTTGTTTTTTTATCTTATATTTTGGAAATGTACATCGTTGTTTTTTCCTTTAAATTCTTTTGGGGCCCGCAAGACAGTGGGGCCCTAAGCTATAGCTTGTTTAGCTTATACGTAAATCCGGCACTGATTGAGGGAATTGGGTGATGTGTAGCCTGGGGGAGACCGAGAGGTGATATCCAAAAGGCTGTCCCAGGGAAAGGATCAATGGATTCAAATGGCAAGATTCCGATTAAACATTGGGAATAACTTTTTGATGGCAAAAGCTGTTTGGCAGTGGAATGGATTCCCTTGGCAGGCAGTGGACCCTCCTTCCTTGGGAGGTTTTTAAACAGAGGCTGGGTGGCCACCTGCCAGGGATGCTTTAGCTGTGATTCCTTCATGGCAGGGGGCTGGGCTCCCCAGGGCCCCTTCCAACTCTACAGTTCTGTGTTTCTCTTGGTTTACTTACTCAGAAGCCTGCACACCAATGTAGCTTAATCCTAGATAAATGTGCAGAGGGTTATGGCCAGGGCTGTGTTTAGCAGATGTGGTGCCGGGGTGCAAATATCCACTCAGAGCCCCCCAAATTACCACGGATAGTGAGGGGGGGAGCTGCGCACTGCCAGCCATCTAGTTAGCGGGGCGCAGCTTCCATCCTAAGCTTCTGCAGGGATTGCTCTCCTCCCGCGGAGGCTTGGGAGGCAAGCTGCACGCCCAACAGCCATATGGTTGATGGGGAGCAGCTGGCGGGTGCGCAGGGAAAGGGGAGGCTGTCGGCAAAGCTGCGCAGCTCCCCCACTCGCTGGGGCGCCCCTGAGAGGTCGGCACCCTGGCTCAATGAACCACTAAGCCGTATGGGAAAGATGGCTCTGGTTATGGCCTAAGCCCAGGAGGTGAGACCTTATGCCTGAGCCCAGTCTCTCTGTAACTAGAAAGCCACTGTGACTGCTCTCATAGCCCCACAAGCAAACATAATGTCTCTGATGTAGTCTGTGGGACACATCACTCGTAGGCAGGCTTGATGCACATTGAGGGGCTCGAGGGCGACAAGAGGACTTGAAGAAGTAGCAGCACAAGCTTCTGCTGTGGGATTCAAGTCCACAGCTCCGCTTTCCTGGACTGTAGGCAGCATCAGCAGAAGGGTAGAGGTGCTGGAATGGTTTGCTTCATGTACCGTATTTTTCACCCTATAGGACGCACCATCCCATAAGGCGCACCTAGTTTTTTGGGGGGAAATAAAGGGGGAAAAAATTATTTCCCCCCCAGGCGCGGGGCTGGAGCGGGGGAGGCCCGAGCTTCCCCCGACCCCAGCCCCCAAACAGGCAGCTCTCTGCAAGCCGTGGGAGCCCAGCGCTGGCTCCCGCTGCTTGCTGAGAGGTCCGCGAAGCCTGGGCGCGCTGATATCAGCGCTCAGGCTTCGGCATGCTGGCAACTCTCCGCAAGCAGCGGCAGCGCTCCCGCTGCTGGCGGAGAGGTCCGCGAAGCCTGGAGGGGTGCCCACCGACCCCTCTCGCTCTCCAGGCTTCAGCGAAAGCCTGCATTCGCCCCATAGGACGCACACACATTTCCCCTTCATTTTTGGAGGGGAAAAAGTGTGTCCTATAGGGCGAAAAATACGGTATTTGTTGTTGTTCTCTTTGTCAAACTTGCAAATGTTTGTGTGCAACTCTGGTGGCGCCTGTCTGAGATGCCTTTATTTGGTCAGAACAGCTGCTGCTGCTGCTGCTGAACCACCCACAAAAGTGGAGCCTATACATTTCACATAAGGCTTTTCCTTGCCTTAGCTTTACATGTGCGTAGAAACTGTCATGTTCTCAGAGGGAAGCAGGCCTGCATTATCAGAGCTGGATACCTGGTTCAGTGAGAAGAACAGGGTGTGTCCTCCGATCAGCCTAGCCAAGGCTGGGTTTTTCCTGCACAAACATTGACAGCCTGAGGACTTTCACATTCAAAGTTTTATACCTTTTCACGTGCAGGCTATAGATCAGGCATAGGCAAGCTCGGCCTTCCAGATGTTTTGGGACTACAACTCCCATCATCCCTAGCTGACAGGACCCGTGGTCAGGGATAGTCTATAGATATCAGGCTGGCCCAACTTTTCAGACCAAGTGGGTGGCGAGAGTACTTTGAAATGGAACCCATGGGCCGCACACTGCCTTGTTATGTGTGGGGAGGAGGGTGGAGCTGCCATTATTTGACACACACCCTAATCCGCCCTCATGCTCCCTTCCCAAAGCTGGCAAAGTGAGGCTCTGGGCTTTGAGATGCGAGGATGTGGCAGGGTCCTGGAGTCCTCCTACCTCGTTCTCAAAGATGGGAAAGTGCTAACTAGACTTTAGGAAGGAGGAAGGACAACTCTATGACCCTCTCAGAGCTTCATGCCTCCTTCCCAAAGCCCAGCACCTTGTGACATTCTTAATGGAGCTGAAAGCCTGAGCAGTAGAAACCACACCCCTAACTACTGGGTGGTATTTTCATCAGAGAAATGTTGGAGGGTATAATCCCCGCTGCCCCACACTTGCTGGCTGAGGAGGCTTCACTGCTGCTGCAGCTGCCTTCCTGGGCAAGCCACCTGTGAGACTCTCCTAAATCGCGTTAGGCACAAGATGGTTCGATGAAGTTGCATACACTACAACCTGTGCACATCCAATGAGGATGAATGTTGGAAGATTCAGGATCAATAAAAAGTTCTTCTTCACACAACTCATAGTTAAAACTATGGCACTCGCTCCCAGTGATGGCCTCAAACCTGGGTGGCTTTAAAACATGGGTAGGCAACCTAAGGCCCGGGGACCGGATGCTGCCCAATTGCCTTCTAAATCCTGCCCGTGGATGGTCCAGGAATCAGCGTGTTTTTACATGAGTAGAATGTGCCCTTCTATTTAAAATGCACCTCTGGCTTATTTGTGGGGCCTGCCTGGTGTTTTTACATGAGTAAAATGTGTGCTTTTATTTAAAATGCGTCTCTGGGTTGTTTGTGGGGCATAGGAATTCGTTCACCCCCCCAAAAAAAATATAGTCCGGCCCCCCACAAGGTCTGAGGGACAGTGGACAGGCCCCCTGCTGAAAAAGTTTGCTGACCCCTGGGCTTAGGGCATGGGTAGGCAAACTAAGGGCCGGGGGGCCAGATCCAGCCCAATCACCTTCTAAATCCTGCCCACGGACAGTCCTGAAATCAGCATGTTTTTACATGAGCAGAATGTGCCCTTTTATTTAAAATGCGTCTCTGGGTTATTTGTGGGGCATAGGAATTCGTTCATATTTCCCCCCAAAAAATATATTGTCCAGCCCCCCACAAGGTCTGAGGGACAGTGGACAGGCCCCCTGCTGAAAAAGTTTGCTGACCCCTGCTTTAAAAGGATTAGACAAATTCATGGAGGAGAGGCTTTTGGTGGCTACTAGACTTGATGGCTATGCTCTGCCTCCCCAGTTGGAGATGGCCAAGGCCAGCTCACCCATGAGGAAAGGTGAGGTGACTGCCTCAGGTGGCAGGATCCATCAGGCAGCAGATCCCAATCTTTCTCCTACCCCACCCCAGCTCTGTTCCTGGTGTAGATCTTCTCTCGTGGGGAGGAAGGCCCTGTTTTGGAGTCTGCTTCAGGTGCCAAAATGTCTGGATAGCTATGCTTCTCAATACCAACTGCTGGAAACCGCAGAAGGGGAGAGGGCTCTTGCGCTTGTGCTTAAGGGATGCTGGACTAGATGGGCCGCTGGCCTGATCCAGCAGGCTCTTCTGGTGTTCTTACACCCAATGAGCTTTGACCAGGTGGCACCATCACTAAGAGCAAGTGAAGGCAACTGACAGTGCGGGGAATGTAAACTTGCTGGCAAATATTTTTTAAGGTGCACTGAAACTTAGTTGGGGAGAGATGAAATAATGGTGGATAGTTTTCCAGTTAGCTCTTGGTTTGGTCCCCTTTGGCATTTGCAGAAATCAACAAGTTTATACGGACACATCCTTTGCATTTAAGCTTTCGGAAAGACTCTTACGAGCAAGAAGAAGCACACAGCGAAATGAGGATGTTTGAATCAGATAGTTTTTAATAAAGCATACAAGTTCCCAGCGCTAACATTTCTTCATAAAAGACTTAATGCAACCAGAGTGGGAAAATATATATATATACTCCAGCCTCCAAACAGTTTATCATTTCAGAGAGGTATATCCAACACTGTTGAGTTCTGACTGTATCAAGAGGAGCTGGGAGTCAAAGCCTTGGTCTCATGACTCATAACTGCACACAGAGACAATTCCAGATTAGCAGCAGCAGAAGGGTGCGACCCTCTCAAAGGACCTCCTCAAGCTGCCAGGACAGTAAAGACAATTAGAGCTGCCTTTTAGAACGAGTCACAATTCTCTTTTATTATCTGCATACGGATTTCCCTCTTCTCCTTTGCAATTTCACCTCTGGGGCCAGGTGTTTCGATCCAATTACCACTGGGCCTTCCTTTACAAGAAATAATCCCTTTTTTAAAAAACGAAAGAAAGAAATAGCTACTGGGAGACTGGCTCTCTGATATCACAGCTGACTAGTGTTACAAAGGTAAAAATGTTCCCAGTGTACACACAGAGACAGGAAAGAACAAAACGGCCGCTATTCTAATCGGCTGCAGTTGTTGTAGCGCCATGACAGGCCAAGTCCAGATGCAGGGATGGCTCCAACAGCAGAGACACACAAGGTACCCTTGTGTCAAAAACACTTATGGAAGGAAATGTCACTACACCCAAGACACACATCTAAAAACCACCAAACGTAAGAAAGGAGGAAGGCGGGGAAACCTTTGCAGCATAAGAGTTCTTTGGTGGGAGCTGAATCCATGGAAATCTGTGTGTTCCTTCAGTGTGGTTGATCTCATAGCCCTGTGGCTTTAACGCTGATCCCAAACATGAGGCAGCGACCCACAAGCCCAACTGTGATGGGGGTGTGGGCAGGGATGGTGGTGGAGCACAGGTGGGAAAGGGAGAAGGGAACCTCAGGAGGAAAACCAGTGTTCTTGGGAGCAAACCTCTCCCTTTTCTGCCTCAGGCAGCCAACATGAACCCAGTTTAAACTGGGAGCAGTTCCACAAAGGAGAGAAGAAAGACAACCAGATGCCTCTCTCTCTCTCTCTCTCTCTCTCTCTCTCTCTCTCTCTCTCTCTCTCTCTGATTGAAAGCCATAATATTTTAGCGATAAACTGTACTGGGCTGAAATCCTTCTGGCACCTGAGACATAAAATCCCAAGGGGATCCTGTCCAACCCCTGAATGGAACAGGAAAATTAAACTTTCTGCTCTTCAAAAGGCCCCCCCCACCAGCCACCCCACAGACAAAGCTGCCACAGTACCAGGAAGCAGATCCCAACTCAAAGATTAACCAGAGAAGCAAGACCTACACAGGGAGTAACACTGTGCAGAACTGGAACGGCAACACTAGGGAGGTTTTAACGAGGTGACTATCTGAACCACATGAAAGGAGCTCGGATGATTTGCATAAGGGAAAAGTGGAGCTCAATGGCTCCACATCCGCTGACCAAGACCCATGAAACACATTCCTACCTGCACTGATTTGACTGGGAGGTGCAACTCCTACGTAAGCCCTGCTGGAATCAAGTGATATGGCATCACATCTAAGCAGACGATCGCCCAGATGCAATTGCTGCTGTGTAGTTCTGCAGTGTTGCAGAAGAACACTGGCTTCATGACAGTGCCATTAAGCTTCACTCAGACTACTACTGAACAGTTTATTAAGATTGTCTAAATCTACTAAGCAACCTTATAAAACAGAGAGGGAAAATCATCCAGGCCTTTGCTATGCCAGGTCTGTAGGGCAAACTTTCAGCTGAAGATCTCTCTCTGTGGGATGCGCAACACTTGGTGAGCCAGGAAGATGTGCCCTACCTCACAAGAACAGGTGGGGCCAGGAATCACCACCCAGCCCCTTCGTGCAAGTCACATTCTCGCAGCTCTGCTTTCTCCAACCTGGTGCCCTCCAGATGTTTTGCACCACAACTCCCACCAGTCCCAGCTAGCATGACCATATGATGCCGGGGTTCATGGGGGGGTTGTAATCCAAAGCACTGGGGGTGGAGAAATGAGGGTGGGAAGGAAACCCACATGGTCAGCAGGAATGTGACCCCAACATTTCAAGTTGACTCACCTAGGAATGTGAGCACATATGAGGGGGAAGCTAGTTTTAAAATGGCTAAGTGCCCCTTACTTTCCAGAGAATGAGGTGCATTCTCACGTAGGTGAGGAGAAGAGAGGAACTACTCCATCCATGGAGCTTCTTATGAGGGCTAGAGCCTAACTGTGCTTTGGTCTTTGGCCGTGACTTCCAACTCTGCTGAAGTACCGTCTTGTTCAACAAGGATAGGGAAACAACTAAGCAAAATGCATTACTTCAGAAACTATTTGTGGAGTGACGTAGGGTTTTCGTAACAGTTTAAAAGCACCCGACTAATACTGGCGGCAGTTTTGGGACTGACTGTAACAAGTGCCTTGACTTCCTTCAGGAGGAGCAGAATTAGAACTGGAAATACTATTTGTCACTGGTCAAATGCCACTGACTTCAACAGCAATCTAATTAGCTCCAGCTTTTGTTTATTCCTACTGAATATGCATCCCCCTGAATCAAGGAGAGTTCAAAGCTGAGCTGCCAGATGCCATCAACAGAGTACAGGCTACACTCCATCTTGGAATTTTACACTGGAATCTATAACACTGCAAGGATGAAATCTTCTGCATTTCTTAATTTTCTCATTCTAGCACCTAAGTTCTCTTCTCCAATACACGCACACACAAAAATAAGTTAAACTTCCAATGTATGGGTTAGCGAACACTTCACAGAGAAACAGAGCATGGCTTCCTAAAGGTGTCTTCTTGATTTGATTTATATATTTAAAAAAAAAAACCTGCGAAGACACAGCAGATAAGCAATCATCTAGGTTTGTTTGTTTGTTTGTTTGTTTGTTTGTTTGTTTGTTTAAAAAGGCAAGCTCAAAATGATGTTTGCTCGGTCGCCTGTGTTTTGAACAACAGAGGCACAAAAGTCTGTGTGAGCACATTTTCCAAGAATTATTTCCCCCACCTCACTGCAGGGTCTTAAGCAGCATCAAATTCCTCTTTGCTTCTCCCTGCAAGCCATTATCAATTGCACAAGTACTACAGCAAAAGATGTCAAAAACCAATCAGACAACAAGAAACACAGGCACGCCAGCATCTGCTTAAAGAGTAGAGGTAGGTGCAGCATGAAGATTGACATATCAGCAAGGACTCACAGCAAACGCAGTGCTTGAGTTCACAAGAAGAGTATCCAGAGTCCAGGCTTTTTGGTAAACTGAGTCCTGGCTCTACAGCAAGACGGATGGGCCATGAAAACTTGCAGGAAGGACTTTTTGCACATTGACAGAGGTGCATCCAAACTAGCCTAAAGATGCTGGGATAGTCCAAGTGAATGTATTCAAGATGCAGGGCCACACAGCCCAAACAGGAGCAGGCTGCTCTTGTGAAGCGCTGAGCAAGCATGTGATTCCCTTGGGGCAGATCTTCTGCTTTAACAGTCTACATCGCTTCCTCTGCTAGGCAGTTGGACTCTTGACCGAAAGAACCTTTTCGTGATCATTATCAGACTGGAACGTCCTCAAAGGTGCAAGGACTCCCAGCTGGCAGTAAGGAGCAAGGAAACAGATTCACAAGTTGCATGCCAAAAAGCAGTTAAGGCCTTCACATCTGTCTCCTGAACTTTTAAAAATGCTTCAGCAAAGCCTGCCTCAAGCCACCACCCGACCAAATGTCCCCATTTGGAGTAACAAAGTGCTATAGAATTCATTTGAAAGTACCAAAAGAATAGGAAAGATATTGAGTCATTAAGGACCCTTTCGGAGTCTGAGGACTTTCAAGCAGGTCCTTAACCATAAAATACAGTCCCACCAAGAGCAGCTAAGGTTCCCCACCCCTCCTAACCAAACAGTTAACACATAAGCAGAGGATAAAATCTTTGGAGTGGGGGAGACCAGCCAGCTAGCCATGCTCATGATTCATAGCTGGGATTTGCCCAATATATTTAGGTGCCTGAGACAGGAAATTCAAAGGCCACCCTCTTCTCCAACGGACACAAAGCACCATCTGCCGGAAAGCTCTCCTGTGCCAGCCCCATTCAAAGCGATGGAAGCTGTACAAGAAGGTTCCCATGCATTTCAATGGAAAGGTTGCCATGAAGAACTGCCCGGTGAATTGTGTCCCCTGGGCCAGATCCATCTTTCATGCTGGACCCTTAAAACCACCTCCAAATTGTCATCACTTGACTTTAGGGCACGGCTGCCTCTGACAATTGGCAGACAAGGCCCTTTCAGGGAGGGGGCACTTAAAGATTCCTTTGTAAGAACGTGAGGTAAAAGAGGTGGCAGGATATTTTTGAACGTCTGGGTCTGGCCACAGGGTGTGAGGACACCTTTCCATAAAAGGCACAATTCAACAAAATTGACTACCGTTAAGTCAACTTGCCATTACATTTCAATAGTTCACAAGGATTTCTCTCACAAGTGCTGCACCAGCTTCTTGGATTGTCTGTTAAAAACCACAAGATTGTCCTTCATAAAACAGCAGGTAGTGAAGACTCGCAAAAGTTACTATTCAGTCGTTGGACCTTGATGTAGAATCAGATTTTAAGCCATCAAGAACTGTCACAGCGTCACTGAGGTCAGCGGAATTAACATTAACACCTTCCACACCACTCTACGGCCATCTTTGTCACATCATCCCTTCTTTATTTTCAAACCTGCTGGAGATTCAAAGCATTGTGCCCCGCCCCGCCCCCCAAGAAACAGAAAACAAAGTAAGGGATGTTTGAGGACTGTCAGCTCCAGATGCACCAGAAAAATAACTGCACTAGAAGTTCTTGTTGATTAGCTCATGTGTGTTTAGAACCCAACCCATCAATGCGCTGGAGTCCTGCTCACTCATTGTCATTCCTGCCCCCAGTTTATAGAAAGTGCATGGGGGTGGCTGCCCCGCCCTCATTGTCAGCAAACCCATGGGGCCCATCCGCAACGTGGGTGCACAACTGGTGCAACCTCTGAAAAGGGAGCGCATGCTGTATGTGGACGTGCTGAGGGCCAGACTAGGAAGCTGCTTTCCTCTCTATGCGCAGAAGAGGAGCCCGGGGGATGCTCCTCAGGGGTGGCATCTGGGTACAGATCTGTTTCACTGACAGAAAATTGGCTTTGCAAACTAGGCATCGCAGGTGGGAAAGTCAAGCCCTCCCTTTGGGAACATGCAAAAGCCAACACCGTTTCCCACGCTTTCTGCATTTCACTTACCATTTCCACAGAGGGTATAACTTCCGCAACAGTCAGAAAGGAGTCACTGTCACTTAGAACCAATAGGGTTTATGACACCCAGACATTAATTGCCTTTTGTGGGGAGGGCTTAAACACACATTGCAGAACAAGACTTCTGTTACAAACTGACAGTTACGGGTTTTAAGGGAAGATTCATTAGTAGCAACTAAAATAAAAGTGTGCTTATCCTTCTCTCTTGCTTAGAAAAATTAAATAATGTCCCCCCTGGCTAGCATTTCTGAAACATTCTTGATGTGCTGTTGATATGTTCCGTAATCCTTAGTGGGTGCTACTATCAAGAGGTAATCAGTTCTGTCCCATGTGTTCCCTGGCTTAAATAATTACCCAAAACCAAACAAAAACAAAAGACCCACTGGGAGGAAACTTGGAGTGTGGGGAGGGAAAGAGCATCTAAAAAGCAAGTGATAAACCTTACAGCCTGGAAGTCGTTCACAGCCTGAAACCAGCTTCATATGATTCAGGTGAGTATCACAGCAACTGTAGTTTCGACATTCTAGGTATGTATGGAGTGAATTTTGCCCAAAGGGCTTGTAGGCTCTTGATAACGCATTCAAAGCCTTGCCTCCTCCTTCTGTCACAATGGAAACCATTTAGGGTTTCTGCTTTCCCAGTTTAGAAGGAAAGGGGGCTGACGAGAATGGGTCAGAGCTGGGCAGCTCTTTAGTCCTGGAAGAAAGAGAGGCGATAGAAACGGACCCCGCTATGGCTTGCTTGTTGGTCTGAGACACCACTTTGTAAGCTGCGATGGGCTGGGCGCCGACACCCTGGTCCCCTTCTGGGCTGTAGTGACGGGAATACTTTGCCAATGACTGTGGACGGAAAGGCTGGTTGGCCTTCAAACCCAAGAGGACGTCTTGGGGGAGTGTGTGCGCTTGGAGTGTGTCGTTGGGGATGCTGCCCAGCTCTTGAGATGCATCTTTGGGAGGATCGGGGCCTTCGCTTGCTCTGGCAGAATGAGGGAGAGCACCGGATGGCTGGGGCAGCGAGGCCACAGAATACTGACCTTGCGAGAGAGGAGAGCCATGCAGCCCTGTATCTAGGTTCTGGAAGGAAGTGTTAAAGGTGTACTGTGGAGCAGAGCCCAAGAACCCCACCGGGACAGGAGATTCCTTTGCCTCGCTGTGCGGCATAAACTCTTCCTGGCTCTTCTTTTTCGTGAAGGGAGCCCGCAGGAAGACGTCGCCCTCATCCTGCTGCTTCGCCAGCCCGTGGCCCTTGGAGACGAAGGGCGCTTTGGCGAAGATGTCCAGGTCGTCGTGAAGAGTCATGGAGCTTCGGAATGGAGCTGTGGCAAAGACGTCTCTCTCGTCCGAAGCTCCTCCGGGGGGTTGTTGGAAAGCATCAAGCTGCACCCCCATGCTCTGGGGAACTTGCAGATTAAGGTCTTCTTGGGGAATGCTACCCCTTTCCAGATGCTGAGGGTTCAGTTTATAAGCTTCCTCTTCCTCTTCGGAATCCATCAGCAGAGGCCTGGATCCGCTGCAGTCCAAGATGTCCCCCTCGTGGTCCGTCCCTTCCCCTTCACTGCTGTGGAAAGAGCTGTTGCTGGAAGGGCCATCCCTCGATAAGTACTCCGATTCTTCCCCGTGTTCCGCGCTCCGTGATCTTCCATCCAGCATCTCAGGCTGCCGTTTCTTCACCGGGAAGCAGCCAACAGCAGACACTCCAGGACCGTGCTCAGTGCTGACCACAAAATAGATGGTTGGCTCCCCCTGCAGACCTACAACGCATAAAACAAGAGAGTTAACCTGCCGATCTTAGGATTCTCTTGGCAGAACTAAGGCACAGATGTGTTATGATGTTGATCCAAAATCAGCAGCACAAATGTGGGGGTGGGGAATGGAGGGAGGGAGAAATACATTTGAAATAATAAATAAATATATGCAAAGATGAAGCCGGGTAAATTACAGCACATAGACTGGAACACGACTCTATGTCCTCTCACATTTCAGGACTCCACAAAAATGTGTGTTGGAAAAAGATGGAGGATGTTATAAATACACAGACATTCAAACCTCGGGATATGACTGGAGCGGGTGGCGAGTGGGATGGCAGACACAGAAATCTGCACAGCTGAGGGTCACTAGCACACAACCATCGCTTTTGGTTTTGTGTTTTTAAATTTGAAACAAGGAAGACAAGGCGGCAGTGGTGAGTGAAGGAACTAGAATAGTGTGGTCAGATTCTGCTAAGTGTTGAGAAACTAAGTGTGGGGTTGAACAGGGTGCACAATTAGCTGGCGAGAGAGTTTTCAGCACTCTGTCTCCCTGCCTGTTGCCCCCCCCCCAATGGCCAACAATCCCCACTGGTTCTCTCCCACATTATGCAGCAACAAATTGTTGTTGCTGAGTGTGGTAGTGGGGAGGTGGGAATCCAAACCATATGAACAAAAGAAAACATTTGTATTTGCTGCCTTGGAATGAATCCAATCTGAGGTGTTTGTTCCTCTGAGTTTTAGTATTTAGCAGGGAGGTTCCAGTGTCTCAGGACAGTGTTTTGGATATTTAATTTTGCGAGCCACCCTAAAGAATGGCCACCAGTCCTAGTGGATTCCAGGACATGAAGAGACTCCTGAGAGGCCAGTTCTCCAGCTACTCAAATTCTCTGCTAATCTTTTGCTGGCGAAGGAGGATAAACCAGCCTGGGGATTTCGGCTTGCCCACTTGCTCAAAGAGCAATGGCTGCTAATCACAGATGGTGGCCATTCTATTTACATCCTAGCCTGGTAGATGCAAAGATGATGGCAGCCTTCCTGAACCTCCTACCCTCCAGATGTTCATTTCCTATCAGCTCCACAGCCAACATGGCTGCATGATGGCTGATGGGGGTTGTGGTCCAAAACATCTGGCTGGGGAAGGCTGGAATGGGGCATGAACCACTGCAATGTTGGCTCAATCCAGTCCAAAGCCATATTAACTAGTAGAAGCTTAATGCCTGGTTAAGCAGAAGAATGAAGGGGAAATGGAAGGACTTTCTCTTATTACCTCACTGGAGGAATCCAAATTTATTTTCCCAGGCCAGATGGATCACACAAACAGTCATCAGAACACAAGACAGCTTACCTTGCAAGAAATAGTAGCAGGTTATCATGGCATAGGACTCATGTTAGCAAGAGGACAGGAAAAAGGCACATGAAAACTAAACCGTTGAGAACCAAATCCCCAAAGCGTTCGCATTTGCTATCATCCATTTTAAAATAACGGAACAGGATTTTGGGCCTCACTCCCTTTTAGAAGGGCGGGGGGACGGGGACCAAATCCTGTGTAGTCTGTAGGGCAAAGCACAGATCACAGCCCACCTGGGGACACGGGCTATGCTCTGCCAGTTTTGGGGATTCTGGACTAGCAGACCCTGTTCTTATCTAGCCAGGCCCTTCACACATCCTTAAGCAAGGCTGTGTCCTCAAGACCACTGAGCACAGGTGGACGAAGCCTCCAGTTTGAAGAGATCCTGGAGCATTAATTCTTGCTTTGCAAACCTAACTTAGAGTGACTAGGGCTGTCCTTGTTGTGCTGCTGTTTTTAAATTTAAAAAAGAGGGAGAAAGTAGTTCATTCTTTGGAGGGGGGAAATTCCAATGGAGGTCACCTGCTTTTCAGGACACTGGAACTAGGTGTTTTTCTTCAATAATCAAAGACAGTACTTCAAAGATAAGCATCAAAATGATTGTTTATTGAGAGACCATCTGCTTTGATACATTACACTGTAAGTGCATGGCCACCGTAGGCAAGAAATGGGAGGCAATGTAACATGCTGTACAGAAAGCCTATTGAAGCCAATATGCAGTGTTCCATTAACAGGACTTCCTCTTTTATATTTTAAATCATTCCCACTGCGGTAACGAGAAAGCACCCTAGCGGGGGGAAAACCCAATCTCAAACACAACCACTCTGAACGTTGGGTGTGTAATATGCATTTTTTTCAAGAGGTTCAGGTATCCCCCTCCCCAAAAGAAAGCTATGAGCTTTGCAACTGTCCCCACCACCACAAAAAAGCTAAAGGGGTAAGGAAGAAGAGAGCATATGAGAAATAGTGGATTGGGTCATGGTTTCAGCTGGCTGCTGTATAACCAATTGAAATGCAGGTTCAGCTAGGAACTAAGGGCGCCATTTGAATGTAAAAAGCAAGAACAGGCCCTTTAAAATATTCTCTCTTTTGGAGGGGCTGTGTGTATATCTGCATTAAATACTAGCTTGTCATATTTGCCAGGATACAAATAAAGCCAGCCTGTCTTGCTGCGTTTGGATTCAAGGCAGCAAGCGGCAGGTTTCCTTTGTCTTTCAGGCTCACCAATTCCACTAGAAAGACATGCACAGGTGCTCCAGGTGAGCAGAAGGCATCGCTTCCAAGCCTAGTGGATGTGCTAACTAGGAAAGTCACTTTAAAGCTATGAAAGGTGTGTGTGGTGGGAAGAGAAATATGTCTGGATTCTCCTTCTCACATTCCAGAGCAAGGAGCTCTAAAACAGAAATCAAACTACATTTTCACCAGCCTCATTAAAAAAAAAAAGCATTGGCATTTATATAGTGCTTTAAGATCACTATCAATTGCTTGACATATGTTAGCTCAGTCCTTCTTACCCTTTATTACCCCCATATTGCAGAAGGGAAAACACCTTGGGCCAAGGCTACTTTCCACCACTGTGCCATACAGCTCTCCCACATGCTTGGCAGAGGATGCCCTTCACTTCGCCAACCATCTAAAGCAGCAGTTGACACAAGTGCCCCATATGAAGATCTGATTTGCACAATTCCCCCGCATAAAATCCCCATTGCCCACCCACTGCCTAGTTCAATAGGCCCCATTTTGGTTCAGTTCAGTACTTGCACAATTGCATTTCATCTATTCTATACAATTAGACTCTGCAATGATATGTGTACTTGCATATAGCCATAATATATTGTTTTTCAACTATGCAATGGCAGAAGGATTAAACAAACACAAAATGCAATTCAAAAAGAAAAGAGTGCACAAATCGGTCTACAGCATACCTAGGCCTCCTGCACATACAGCAACCATACTAAGAGGACCAGGGAGAGAAATCTTCACCATACAAATTGGAATGGCGACCTGCTCAGTGCTGGGATCAGGCTTTTGAAGAACTTGGCAATACATTTTCTTCTTCTTCAGCAACTGCAGAAAGGATTTTGCTTTACTGCACTTCAGAGACCTGAGTAGGTTTCAAACCAACAATGGCAGCCCTGCAACTAGTCAGCTGCCTCTTGAGACTTTGAAACCAGAAGGAGAAGCCCAGTGAGGATGCGGAACATCTTGCAAAATTGCATATTATGAACCTCATTGCCTGGGAACCTAAGTTCACGCTGCTTTGTGTTCCTTGGCAGAAAGGCTGAAGAACTATGTGATGAGCCAAGGCTTTCTGAATTCCCTGCAAATGCCTCCCACACAAGTTCATGGGACTTAATGGGAACTGTGCAGGAACACAATGCATTCTGAGGAACGGATTCCCCATGGTCTTCATCCAATCTAGTTTGCATAGCTCAGTAACAACATAAAACCTCCTACACATCTGCCTATAGTCCATGGGAGAATAAAGAGCACTGTCCAGTTAATTGTAAGATAATCAAAACAATAATGTGTCCTGAATACATTTGGTACTGCAGGATGCATAAGACTGATGGGGGAGCCACTGAGATGTTCGCCACCTCTTGCATAGATGAGACCCTCTCAAAGGGCAAGACCAAGACAACGGGATGAGCAACTAGGCCCAGTGTGCTGAAAGGAGGATCCAGAAACCAAGAGAGGAGGAGGAGTTTTGGATTTGATATCCCGCTTTATCACTACCCGAAGGAGTCTCAAAGCGGCTAACAGTCTCCTTTCCCTTCCTCCCCCACAACAAACACTCTGTGAGGTGAGTGAGGCTGAGAGACTTCAGAGAAGTGTGACTGGCCCAAGGTGCCAGCTGCATGTGGAGGAGCGGGGAATCGAACCTGGTTCACCAGATTACGAGTCTACCGCTCTTAACCACACTGGCTTTTTACAGACAAGACGAGAAAGGGCAGAAAGCTAAGAGACGGTTTAAAGGTCTGTCTAGAATACTGACCCATTTCTGTGATATCCAGCTTGAATTTTTGTGATGGTTCCAGCACAGCATTCCTAGCCAGCAGGTATGATTGGTAAGAAAACGTTATGGGACTCAGGCTGCAATCCTATACAGCAGCCTTCCCTAACATAGCACTCACCAGATGTTTTGGAGTACAGCAACATACAGCTGTGTGGGATGGGAATGGTGGGAGTTGGAGCTCAAAACATCTGGAAGGCACCAGGTTGGAGAAAGCTGCTGCAGACAACAGACTGGTGAGCATTCTGAGAATATGTCTGAGTCCGCCCTGTAATTCAGAGGCACAGAACCATTTTCAGCCCAAGGACCAAGTTGCCTTGTGGGCAGTTTTCTGGGGTGGGTGGGTGTGGAGAGACATAAAGAAGAACAGGCAGGGAAACAGAAGTGCCTCTAAACTTTGTGCAACAAGGTACACACACATGCACAGAGGTTTCTGCACACTCACAACCCTCCATCCAGGCAAGGGAGAGGCATTACCCCAGCTCAAGGGTGTGTTTGAGCCAGGCAACAGCGCAAAGCAGGGCTGAAGAAGATGGGGCCTGGTCTAGTCCCAAGGGCCAGGTAGAAGGGCTTTGAGGGCCCCACCCCTGCTGTAATTAAATTAGAGTACACTAATTAAATATTAGTACACTAATTAAATATTAAATTAGAGTACACTAAATTTAATATTAACACAGAACAAAAAACTGTGATTCCTTCCCATACAAAGTGATGCTACCTTCATTAAATAACACAAAAAGGATTCACTACAATAAAGGGGGACACACACTTACAGCAGTGTAGGGGCCCTTACACTTGTTTTTAATTCCAAACACTCAATTACATAACCCAGATGCATTGGTTAGGGATGCTGGCCTAGCCATATCTATGACCAAGCAAATTATTGACTAATGACTCAGAATGGTCAGTGGGTATTCACTCACTAGTCAAGAAACAGCTGGATTTTCCTTGACTGTTCTGAACAGGAGAAACTAATCCGACTGTGGGTGAAGGTGGTTTGCTATAACAAGATATAAACAAGATCTGTGTGCGTGCTAATAGAATAAAAGCAGATTTGGAGACAGAGAGACAAAAAAAGTCCAGTTTGAGAATGAGATGGGCTTAGGCAGGCTTCCACAACCTTGGCCCTCCAGATGTTTTGAGACTACAATTCCCATCATCCCTGACCACTGGTCCTACTAGCTAGGCATCATGGGAGTTGTAGGTCAAAAACATCTGGAGGGCCGAGGCTGAGGAAACCTGGGCTTTGGGTTCTGAAAGGCTAAAAGTATTGGGGTATTTTTTGTAGTCACTCTCTCAGGATGGCAGAGCTTAAGCTGGTGTTGCTTCCCCTGCTCTAAGCCTGCATATTTTGTAACCTAGGGAACTGCCTTACACCAAGTCAGACAATCAGTCCATCCACTCAGTATTCCCAACCACTACATGCAGATGCCAGGGAGTGACTCTGGAACCCTCTGCAAGATAAACATCTGATCTGCCACTGAACTACAGCCCTCCTTCCACCTACACTGTAGGAGCTTGAGACTCACAGGGGAAGAAGGGAGTGTCTGGCAAAGGCAAAGCAGGGCAGGCTAAGTCAAACTGGAGGCCAGGCAAGAACAGTACTATGGACAGTTCCACTAAAACAATGTTGTCTCTGCAAAAGGCGCCTACAGCAAACTGAACCTTTCCGTAGGTCGACAAGACCTGGAGGGACACACAAGAGGGCTCTACCTCTCTGGTTTAAAGGCCACACCTTATTGTGCAGTCTTCTGCAAGGCTGTGGAGATAGCGATATTGCAGGGGACTAATCTGATGAGGGTGGTGTGGGGACTATGTCTTCAGGCCGCGAGGACATCAAAGAAAGCACTCATGAGCTCACATCTTGGACCACGTGGTGTCCTCCTATGTACTGACACCTTCTCTTTCCATAAACATGCTTCCCACCTCCTCTTTTGAGACAACAAAGCAGTGTAAGTAGGGAAACTGTGGCACTCTACATTTACAGGAGCACAGACCGAATTAGGTCTTCACGTGATGGTGGGGCCACACCTACATTTTGGAACCCTCTGTCTCGATATCAGGCACCATCATTGCACTTTTTGGGCACCTGCAAAAAAGCCTCCTTGTTTAGACAAGGCTACCCAGATGTTTAGAAAGCTGGTGCGAGTTTCAATCTGTTTTCAGTCTGTTGTTACTCAAACTTTTCAAAAGTTTAAATTATTGCCGTTAGCTTTATTATTGATAATTTTATTTTTGTAAACCACTTATGGGAGACCTGAAAAGGTCCAAGTGAGTATCTTTTTCTTTGGATACATAAAGTCACCAACAAGCTTCACTGTTGGAAGGGCTCAGGGATGAATATAAAGCTGCCTTCTACTGGGTTAGATTGTTGACCTGTCTTTTCCCTGCACCGTCTTCTCCAGTCGTCCCCAACCTGGTGCTCTCCAGATGTTTCTGACCACAAACCCCAGTAGCCTCAAGAACTGCCCCTCACCACCCAAGTGAACAAACCTAGACTCTACATTCTTCATCTGAGGTGCCCCCTCCGAGGGAGATGCGAAGGGTGGCAACACAAGAAGGGGCCTTTTCAGTAGTGGCCCCCCATTTAGGGAATGCTCTCCCCAGAGAGGCATGCTTGCTGCCATCACTAGCTCTCTTATAGGCACCAGGCAAAAACCTTTTTATTCACCCAGGCCTTTGGTTCTTTAATTTTAGCAGGGTGGTGTGGAGCTGGGTCTATATATATAATTTGTGTATTTTAAGCTGTTTTATTCTTGTTTTTATACTCATTCTTAATGTACATTTTTTGTAAGTCGCTTAGTGTTTCATTTTTTGGAAGCGAGAGACCAATAAACAGCAGCAACAACTCACAGTCCCAGCCAGCATGGCTGCGTGATGCTGGGGGTTATGGGAGCCGTAGTTCAAAACATCTGGAGGGAAATCAGGTTGGGGGGCATGGCTCTCATCTGGCTGGGTTTTGCACAGCTGTCTGAAATCTTGTAAACTGGGTTTTGGTGCTTGGTATCAAATTTTACCTTCTTCACCCATCAGGAAACCTGCCTCTCCCTGAGGTCCCTTCCCTCAAAATTCTTCTTCCATAAACAAAGCTTTTCTGGATCATTGTACTCTCACTTCCACAGAACTGCCTGCCATTAAGATGGCAACTGTGATATCAGGGTGAATCCCACCTTTCTGGCTAATCCTGAATGCTCCTCTGGGCAGGGAATGCTTCCATTTGCTTTCCATACAGCACCAAATATACTGGTGCATATTTGGAGCACAATTAAAAAGCAGACCCTACCTGCCCGCGGACTGTCTCGCCAGAGTGGTGCATGCTCTGGTTATCTCCCGCTTGGACTACTGCAATGCGCTCTACGTGGGGCTACCTTTGAAGGTGACTCGGAAACTACAACTAATCCAGAATGCGGCAGCTAGACTGGTGACTGGGGGCGGCCGCCGAGACCATATAACACCGGTCTTGAAAGACCTACATTGGCTCCCAGTACGTTTCCGAGCACAATTCAAAGTGTTGGTGCTGACCTTTAAAGCCCTAAACGGCCTCAGTCCGTATACCTTCAGTATACCTTCAGTATACCTGAAGGAGCGTCTCCACCCCCATTGTTCTGCCCCGACGCTGAGGTCCAGCACCGAGGGCCTTCTGGCGGTTCCCTCATTGCGAGAAGCAAAGCTACAGGGAACCAGGCAGAGGGCCTTCTCGGTAGTGGCGCCCGCCGTGTGGAACGCCCTCCCACGAGATGTCAAAGCGATAAACAACTACCTGACATTCAGAAGACATCTTAAGGCAGCCCTGTTCAGGGAAGTTTTTAACGTGTGATATTTTAGTGTATTTTTGGTTTCTATGGAAGCCGCCCAGAGTGGCTGGGGAGGCCCAGCCAGGTGGGCGGGGTATAAATAATAAATTATTATTATTATTATTATTATTACTATTATTATTATTATTATTAAAAGCAAACAAACCACCAAATTACTTTGGGCATTTTCCATACAAAGGTCTGCTTGAACCTCCGTCTCCATCACCAAGTTAATGGCTACTAGGTACCAGTTTCCACTTGTGTTTTCAAAACCCCACCCCTAAAGAGTGATATTCTAATCTGGTTGCAGATGAAAGCATCATCGCCATCATCCCCAGGGTAAAGAGGAAGGCAGAGCCATAGGAAAGAGGTGCTGTATGGCTTGTGGGTTCCCCATCAGGATCAGTGCTTTCTCTTCAATGTTCTTACATGGCAGTTTGTTGCAGAGGGCAGGCAGCAGTTTCCGCTTGCTCGGCATAGCTCTCCACTCATGTCCGAAAAGCAACAGGCCACGGCAACCCTTTGACAAGATAAGAGCAGCTCCTCCTTCCAGAAAAGCTTTGCAGTATCACGCCAGCTCCCCCCTTCTTTCAGAGATTGCATTTGTGCCAGAACATGGTTCACTGCAACCTTTGCTAAACTGCTGCCTGTTAGATGGCTTGGGCTACATATCCCGTTAGCCCTAGGTTCATTTTGTACTTATTTATTTCAGGTGCTTTAATTCAGAATTTCTCAGTGGTGTTTAGAAATTATATGGCTACGCTGTCTGGGGTTGGGCAGGGAGCTGTAGTCTCCCGGTCTGCCCCACAGAGGACCTTAAAGTCCATAAATAGCAACACCTTAGATGGCCCGGGCCCTAAGGAAGTTAGATTAGCCTCAACCAGAGCCAGGGCCTTTTCAACACTGGCTCCGGCCTGGTGGAACGCTCTGTCTCATGAGACCAGGGCCCTGTGGGATCTGATTTCTTTCCGCAGGGCCTGTAAGACAGAGTTGTTCCACCTGGCCTTTGTCTTAGAATCAATTTGATTCCCTCCCCGCCCCCCTTTCTTTTTTCCTTTCTCCTCCTGTGATGAGGCTGCATTTTAATGTTTTAATTGTTTTAATGTTGTATTTTAATCAACTTGTTTTTATTATTGGTTTTTAGCCGCCCTGAGCCCGGTCTTGGTTGGGGAGGGTGGGGTATAAATAAAATTTATTATTAATTATTATTATTATTACTACTACTATTATTAGTCCAGAACATCTGCTGGAGTGCATCAGCTTGATGAAGGCTGTCGCGGGACATGGATCAGCATCTCAGTGCTGTGTTATGATCAATGGGCTACAGAATTTACTTTGAACTTTTAACTACATTGTCTACTGCCAATTATCATCTAAGAGACCACAACAAACACTAACCATGCCAGGCTGAGCTTGGCACTACTTGCAGTGAAACATTTCTACAGGGGCAACCTGAAGGTAGACTGCAGTTCACTGGGCTACCTAGAACAGGTGTCGTCAACTAGATCTTGATGCACCACAATGCCTACCAACCCCAGGGAGCAAGGCCAAAGGTCAGGGGTGATCCGAGCAATATCAGGGAAGCCAACTACTTGCTGAGATTCTTTCTGAGAATGATAAGTTGCCCTGATCCTGCTTGAAGTGGTTCCGAATAAGCAGTTCATTGGCACAGCTTCAAAATAACGCTTTGATTGTGAAGAGATGCTGAGCATAGAAACATAGAATTGTAGAGTTGGAAGGGACCCAAAGGGTCATTGAGCCCACACTGAGCCCATACAGGAATTGTATGCACTCCTACTTTACAAATTTAAAATACACCCAGTGGGGTGCCACCCATTTCATCGTTGTTGTTACTGCTGCTGCTGCTGCTGTTGCTGGTATTATTAGTGTGCAAGACAAAAGTCAGCCCACACAATTTACAAAACAAAAGTATACACACACACACATCAGAAATATTAAATAACTAGCTCAGACAGCAAGAAATTCAACAACAAAGATGCCACTTCTGGTGCTGAATTTCTCCCCAGTGAATTTCCAGCAGACCGCTGGGGAAGTCAATGGGGTGCTCTCCAGACGTTGTTGAACTACAGATTCCATCAACCCTGTTCATTCGCCATGCCATCTGGGGCTGATCGGAGCTTGAGGCCAACAACATCTGGAGGGCACCAGGTGTTGGCCACCCTAGGTCTATCACAACTAAGGTTGTCAACCTAGACCATGGCATTTCCCAGCTGCTGGTCTGTATCAATTGCAGCTGCTTAAGCAACTCATTGGGGGAAAATAGTTCCCCCAGTAAAGACACAGGGACAGAGATTGGGGCTCATGGCATGAGTAGAAGACACACCTTTATCCTTGTCTTTAAGGATATGAGAAATCAAGTAATTCCCCCGGGCATTACATTTGAGCAGTCAAAGACATTTTGGTCTTGGAGGCAGAAAATCCAGGTGATGCCTCGCATGATCATAATCAAGATATTTGTTCCCTGCCCTTTTTTACTGGTATTCCAAAATGGGCTGCAGACTGTCTGATTCTGCCTAACGGCAGCCTTGCAACACACCCACACACCCTATACTTGATCACCCTTTTGAAAAAAGGAACTTCAACCTCCCGCAATATATTGCAACAGGCTAATAATCATTCCCAGAATTTCAGTCTTGCGCTGTTTATTAAAGAATCTGCTACACGTCATTTCAATGACTTTTGGTCAATTCATAAACCTTAGTACAGGATAAATTATTTCCACCATGTTAGATTTGCCAATCCAGATGCATGATTCATTTTTGGAAAAACAAAACAAAAATTTAAAAGGTCCCAACACTCACAGTTGTTTTGCTCACAGCACTGTCCTCAAGCAACCAGGTACTTCCATTATTCTGTGTCCAGAACTCTTCAACAAGTTCAAGTAGACTTAAAATGTTAAACATTCTTTTTTAAAAGTACTTTAATTCACAGAAATGTTCTTTTTTTGGTTTCTTATACACAGCAGGTGGTTACTTTGTTTAAAAAAATCCATTCTTTTTTTCCATATATTTTTTCAGTATCTGACTATACAATAACGTTCTATCTAAAGCTTTGTCCACATAATCCAGACCCGGTCGCCTGTGCTTCGGGATTCAGAAGTCAAAACAACCCCACCCCCCTCCCAAAAAAATATAAAGATCTATCAACAATTTTACTAAGATAATTTCCATAGTTCTGTCATGTAAATCATCAGGAAAGTGCAGCAGAAACACGGAAATGGACACATCACACATAAGCAATACTTTTTATCATGAAGTGTGCATGTAGATCTTAGAAAGATTCAGAGAGAACGGGCATGACGATTAAATCCTATTTACAGAATTTGTTAAGCTAATTTCTGAGGGGGAGATTTAGATGGGGGGTGGGGAAGCTGGAAGGGGGAATACTCAGGGACGTCATCAAAGTGTCTTTCCTTCATGTAGGAGAGGCTGATACATCTATAAATTTAGTCATTCATACTTTCACACGTGGGAAAACTGCACTTTGCACCAATACAGCTACATACACATACACAGAGTTAGCATTAAGCTAATAATTATTCCACTATGGAGTCAGGGTAGGTCCTTCCGTTCAGAAGAACATCTTCAGAGTGGCAAGTTAACTTTGGACTTGAAGATCAGAAGCCGATGAAAACAAGTTTACTCTATCCAGTAGTTTGACGAAACTGAGCATATCAAGGTGGAAATAAAAGGTAAAACCCATTCAGGTACACCTAAGCTGGAAAGCACTTACTCTCAACTGGCTGACAAGGTGTGCATGCGAGGCTCTACAAAGACTGAAGGATCTAAATAAAGATTACAGTCCTTTGCCTACTGGGAAGGGCGGGGGGAATGGCTCCATAGTACTGTGTTAACACTATACCTAGTTGCAACATAGGGAGACAGCCAAAAGAAAAAAAACCAAAAACAACCTCACCCGCAGGAATGTCTGACATGTACATTAATTTTACAGAATTCCTCTACAGGCCAAGCCCTCCACCAGAGTACACATCCGTTGCTACAAATGCCCTCTTCAACTGAGGATTCATCCAACAGGAAAAAAAACCTTAGCCATGCTTTTTAGACATTATGATGTTTTACGTTTAACTATTTTGCAATGGATAATTTCCATAGCTTGGGTGTTGTTTTTTAAATCTTATTTTATTAAGCACAGCCCATTCCTAAGCATACTGCAGAATGCTGGTTAGGGAGCAAAATGTCCACTTTCCAAGCTGGAAATGTATCTACTCAGCAGATCTCAAGCACAGTTTTAGCTGTGGAGGAGAAGGAGGCAATGCACAGAGTCCTGCCCCCAAAGCCTTCCTAAGAGAGCCCCTGCACATCAGAGAGGGGCAATGGTGACTTATTTTCACGGTCCTTCTCCTTCTTGGTTTTAGATTACGAAAAGAAGTTGACATACCATTTGGTTAGCATTCTCTAGACTAAGGCGGGATGGGGGCCCCAGATGTATTAGTTGTATGCATTTCTAGTAAGGATCATACACAGGTTACACGTAATTCATGTACAGTTATGGTTCCAGTGGAGCTGGTGGGGAGGTGAAATCATAGCAAAGAGATTAATAAACAGCGGTGCTCCCATTAGAGATAGGCTAGTAGAGAGAAGTGCACAAGGTAGCAAGTTGCATCAAGGACGTGCTGAGACGGAGGGCAAGGGAGTCCCAAGAGAGGGGCCATGATTTGGGGTTCAGGGTGTGGGCTCCTTCCATCTGCAGGGTTATTTTTAAACAAAACAACAACAGGAACACAAAATCACCTGACAACTAAAGATTTAGCTCCGTTGGGAAAACGAAAACAAAACAAAACAAAAAACCCACATTGGATTTAAGGTACGTTACAGAAACCGCCTTGGTTACTGAGTGGCTGCTACAGGTCTATGAGCTGATCCACTAGCAGAAGAGACCTGGCTAGGTTGGGAAGACTGGATTCAGAGCTTCCACTGCTGTTTCTAGAATGCCCACCTGAAAGTGTGAGAGATAGCAATTCAGTATCGAGCAAGAGAATTAAAGGGAATTAAAAGTTAGCTTTTTTATTTCAATAAATAAAATGAAAAAGGCGTTCACAAGCAAACAAAAAGGAAGAGCAAGCTACAAACTAGAGAAAGCAGCAGCAGCAGTCTGGAATCTACACAAGTGTGGCTCTTGGAGTTACAGTAGATAGATGCAGAAAGTTTTGCAGACACAGTCTTCAACGTGGTTTTTGAAGAGAGATTCCAACAACCAAAGGTCTCAGCTGCTCCCTTCTAAAAAGTTAAGTCAGCCAGCAGCGGCTCTGCCCGTGGCACTGCACTCCTGATACAGATGTCAACAGGAGAACTATCTTTATCTTTAAGTGTGGCAGCACCTACACTTCAGAACTCTCTGCCTATAGAAGTCAGGCAGGTGTCTGCTAAAAACGTTTTTGTTTAGACAAGCCAGTACAGAAAGTTGATGCGAGTTTTAATCTGTACTTAGTCTATTTTTGTTTTAACTTTTTCAAAGTTTTAAATTATTGTTGGTTTTTCTTATTGATAATTTTATTGAGGTTTGTTTGCTTTTACAGTCAAGCAGTGTATAAGGTAAAGGTAAAGGGACCCCTGACCATTAGGTCCAGTCGTGGACGACTCTGGGGATGTGGTGCTCATCTCGCTTTATTGGCCGAGGGAGCCGGCGTACAGCTTCCGGGTCATGTGGCCAGCATGACTAAGCCCCTTCTGGCAAACCAGAGCAGTGCCATTTACCTTCCCGCTGGAGCGGTACCTATTTATCTACTTGCACTTTGACATGCTTTCGAACTGCTAGGTGGGCAGGAGAGGGACTGAGCAACAGGAGCTCACCCCGTCGCGGGGATTCGAACCACCAACCTTCTGATCGGCAAATCCTAGGCTCTGTGGTTTAACCCACAGCGCCACCCATGTCCCTTAAGCAGTGTATAGATTATGTGAAATAAGTAAACAGAATAAATGGAGGGTCAGGGGCTTAGATCTAGATCTCCTCCCTCTCTAAGCAACCTCATTTAGTATCCTCTTCTCTAGGATGACTTTACAACAGTGTTAAGGAAATATTAGATCAGGAATCTGTTACTGGGCAGGGCTCCATGACAAAAATTGAGAGGGAGAGTCCTGTGCGCATGGACCAGGGACAAAGGGGGAAAGGCAATTTCAAAAGTTGTGGCACACCAAATTCTTATTCAATAGGGAGCTTCTGTGTCTTCCCATGGAGGCCTCAATGTTACACATGTCTTATCAAAAGATGCCCCTGCTCCTTTTCAGCTGCTCATGGTCTACATTCCGCGTTTTCTCTGCACAACTGCTTTGGTAAGGTAAAGGGACCCCTGACCATTAGGTCCAGTCGTGGCCGACTCTGGGGTTGCGGCGCTCATCTCGCTTTCTTGGCCGAGGGAGCCAGCGTACAGCTTCCGAGTCATGTGGCCAGCATGACTAAGCCGCTTCTGGCGAACCAGAGCAGTGCATGGAAACGCCGTTTAACTTCCCACTGGAGCGGTACCTATTTATCTACTTGCACTTTGACGTGCTTTCAAACTGCTAGGTTGGCAGGAGCTGGGACCGAGCAACAGGAGCTCACCCCGTCGCGGGGATTCGAACCGCCGACCTTCTGATCGGCAAGTCCTAGGCTCTGTGGTTTAACCCACAGTGCCACCTGCGTCCCTTTACGACAGAATGTTCAACTGCAGCCTAGCACCCCAATACACTCTCTAGCTTTAAGACGTGTTGTGTTTTAGAATATAACTCTGTGCCTTTGGGCCTATATGAAACTCCCAGTCAAAAATCAGGATGGCAATGTGTGGGAGAGAGGGGCTGTGAATCCAATGGGTCACCTGGCCAAGAGGCCCTACCCCTTGATTCCTTCCACCACAAATCCTCAAGCTTGTATTATAGCTATTCCCTGCAGTGAACTCTGGGTCAGGATTCAAAGACCCTCAGGATTAGTTCCATGGGCACAAGGTGGGTGGTTGTCTCCTAATTATGCTAAGTTGCAACCTGCTTTTTAAACCAATAGGGCGTGGCATTGGAAGGAGCCATAGAGTAGTGATGGAAATCAACTGCAAATCCCATTGGGTTGGTATAGGCCCCGGTGGGAGCCTAACCAAATCTTGAGTACTGGAATTTGGTTCTAAATCACAAGGGTTCTTTGGAGATGATTAGAGATAGTTCCCCCTTTATGATCAGGAGATTTGGGGCAGTAACACTATTATGCCAGATTCCAAAATAATTTTCTTATTACTCAAGATGTTTGGATGCTCACCTTTCCTCAACGTGTCCTTGTCACAACAAGTGGGAACTGAAAGGAGCCCAGCGCTGCCAAGACTATGGAAGCTGAAGAAGACTGGGCTCAGGCATGGAGACCCTGCAAGCCTTGAGCCTCAGGTTTAGTTTCAGGCCATACATGCTACCACAAAGAAAGACACTGCCTTAAAATCTGAAGTCACCCCCAGTCTGCCTGCTTACCTTGTGAATTTTTGGATATCAACACAGGGATGGGGTCAAACTCGTCTCCTGCCACCTTTTCAGAGCCCTCAGGGACATCGAAGCCAGAGATCAGGTTAGTATCTTCTGCAGCACGATGGGGAGAGGGGTGGAAGTTTTAAAAAGGAGCAAAAAGATAGAGCAGAGAAAGCTGGTTAGAAACCACCAAAACAACATTAGCTGCATGTGTTTTGTTGCAAAGAAGGATTAGCGGACGGAGAGTCTTCCCCAACCCGCCATGTCTTCCAGCTGTTTGGGTCGAAAAGCTCCCATCACAGTCCCAAACAGCTGGAGGACACACCAGGCGAGCAAAGGCAAGGTTGGAAGCTGGAGCTTTAAATTGTTACGAGTTAAAAAGGAGAGCGAGGTATAAACATGAAAAATAAACAGAAGCGGCAGCGGCAGCAGAGACAGTTTTGTGAGAAAGGAAGCAGCCAGGCTGCGTTAAAGAGTTAGTAACGTTCCCAGGGACCTGATCTCACAAGGCACAAGAAAAGGCAGTGAAGAGAGAAGCCCGAGCCCTGGTTCAAATGAGGCAGTGCTGTGCTCCACCAGGAGGGTGTGGGCCTCTGGCAGACTCATTATTATTATTATTATGTATAGAATTTATATACCGCCCTATACCCAGAGGCCCTATACTCAGGGCGGTTCACAGAACGCAGACTCATGGTGGGAATACCATTTGGGAAGGCAAACATAGTCTACCACCCCCTTCGAGATGCCACAGTTGTGGAAAACAGGGCTCCTCCTCCAAGCCACGAGCTCAGTGACATTCCCACATGCTCCCAAGGCACTCACAGTGGAGGGCAAGGGGTTATTTCAGGCCAGCCCAGAGCTGTCAGGTGTGGTTTCAGTTCTGGCACAGATTTTGACAAGAGATCCCGTCGAGTCACTTTTGAAAAGTGGCAAACCCCCAGCAAAAGCAGCTGCCACTTAGTGGTCCTGCAATGGCAGAGCTTCCTAGTGGCGTAAGGTGATGCTAGAAGAAACTCAGCATACCAGCTTCAGACAGTTTGCACACACGCGCACGCGCACACACAAGAGTAAGGCAACTTCTCCAAGGAATTAAATCTGCTTTCAAAGTGCTACTGACTGGAAGAAATGCAATATCTGTAACATTCCCCCCCCCCAAAAAGCTATTAAACAAAGATTCTTAATTTCTACCTCCACCAAGAGGATGCCAAAGAATGACCAGGAGTTCTTTTAGAGATGGGGAAGCTCCAGATATTCTACAGCTCTCAGCACCCTCAACTATGGACCATGCTAGCTGGGGTGAGTGAGTTGGAATCCAACAACATCTGGAGGACCACAGATAGACCCCTTCCCTGCCTTATTTTGCTTATTTTGAAATTAAGCAGATCACTTTTCCCACTCACTTTCGCTTCTTCCCACACCCAGATTCCGACATAGAGAACAACAGAATCCTAACTAATCCTAACTAAGCTCATCTGCTGCCAAGCCAGGTCTGAGGTCCCTGTATTAATTTACAAAGCCCTGAACAACTTAGGTCCAGGGTGCCCTAAGAGCCACTTAAACCCTTATATCCCATCTCAATCACCAAGATCATCTGCAAGAGCGTTGTTGGTCATCCCGCAAGCTGACAAGGCTCATCTGACAGCAATTCAAAACAGAACCTTGTCCTGTGGAACACCCTGCCACTAGAGATTCAGCAGGTGCCTTCTGAGTCAATCTTTAAACACCTGCTGAAAACTCTTCTATTCTGCCAGGCTAATGTTGGGAATTAACAAGACATCTTTCCATAATGGCTAGTTGACGGTCTCCAATTTTAATTCTTTTGTTATATATAGAGACTATTGTCCAACCCCCTGCAATGCAGGAACCACAACTAAAGAATCCCTGACAGATGGCCATCTAACCCTTGTTTAAAAACCTTGAATGAAAGAGAGCCCACCACCTTCTGAGGCTAGCTGTTATACTAGCAAACAGCTCCTATCCTCAGAAACCTCATCTTAATGTTTAGAACAAGCTAGAACTGTAAATCTTTGACCAAACTGCGGGCGACAGTGGAAGACAGAAGTGCCTGGCGTGCTCTGGTCCATGGGGTCACAAAGAGTCAGACATGACTAAACGACTAAACAACAACAACAGAACTGTAAATCACTCTTAGTTTCTTACTCCAGTGGAAGCAACATGGATCCATTCCCATTGCACTTGCTCACTGCACATCCAGCTACTGATAAAACATAAAACTGGTGCTCTTGCTCATAACAATTCCCTTTGTCGCTCATGCTTCATTATGCCCAGCAAAAGATGCTGATGTACTAGAACTCCAGGCAGATGTAGCCCATACCAAGAGGAGTATTTTATTGCCGCTTGGTGGGTAAGGCTCACCTGGGCCACATGCAGTGTGGAGTGAGCCAGGAACTGAGAGCTGCGAGGGCAAAGAGCCCCACCAGGAGGCAAGAGCAGAGAACAAGCCAGGGGTAAAAAACGCCAGGCCAGAAACGCAAGATGCGCTGGAGCTCCAGTAGATCTGGTCGCTCAAGGGAAGGGAAGCCGCTTTGAATGTAGAAGGTTCCAGGTTCCATCTCCAGCATATGTGCCAACTCTATGGGGCTGAGGACAGCTCAGCCCCCCCCCCCAAAGTATGCGGTGATGGGGCTGACCCCCCCCCAAAAAAATCTTGAGGTGATGGGCCTTGCCAGGCCTCCTTGCAGTGACGGACAGCCTCACTGGGCCTCGCGGCCTCCTTCCAACATTTGTGACATCACATGGGGGTGTTGCACGTGTGATGTCACGTGCACGCGATGAGCCCCCCCCCCCAATTGTTGCGCGGCACTTGGTGCCTCTGATCCTCAGCATCTCCATATAGGGCTGGGAGCTGCTGCAAGTCAGCATAGGCAATTCTGGACAGGCTAATGGTCTGACAGCTTACTATGTTCACTTCCTCCTATGTTCAAGCAAGGCTCAGCTTGGAAAGAAGTCCTTATATCCCTTCCTGCCCAACACAGAGCCAATGGCCAGCCTGGGCTGGGGAGGTGGGGCCAGGCCAGATTTGGAAAGCTCATCCCCAAAGGCCTGAAGCTACACTGCGAAACACAGATGGCAGTGGTCAGCCGTTCCAAAGCACTGCATATGTGCCAAGAGGACAATTAATTTATCTAGCGCTAGCCATGTGCATCCGGGGCACTTATCACCATCATTATTATTTATTAAATGTATTAGTTGCTTTTATGTCATGGCGACCCAGAGCCAACCCGCACACATTAGGACTGGGGAGGGAGGTGATACATTAAAATATCCCACCCTCTCTAAAAGGTCATAAGTAGTTAAAAGCCAAAGGCCCAGTTAAAAAGGAATCTTTTTGCCTGGCGCCTGAAGATATGCAACGATGGTGCCAGGCGAGTCTCCCCAGGGAGAGCATTCCGCAAGCAGGGAGCCACCAATGAAAAGGCCCTGCTCTTTACAGGGGAACACAAGCAAAAGATGCTGAGAAGAAACATCTGACACAAACAAGTGGAGCACAGGCACGCAGCCCTCGGTATCAGATTACACCCAAAGGATTCAACTGCCAGAAGCTGCTCACCTCTGTTGGTGGGCCTGCCCCACAAGCAGCATACATTTAGAGAGTGAAGATGGAGAGACCAGAGGAAGAGCAAGAACTCCACAGGCAAGCGCTGAAGGAACGCCAGCAATTTTGAAGCCCATATTTCAGACCAGGCTGGGCAAATTCCCAACTTGGCACCTCAACCTGTCTGAGCTGCAGTTCTCACCATCTCCAGGCAGCACAGCAGAGCTCCTGTCGGCTTGAGAATCATATGGCCAGGCTGTCCTGGGCTGATGGAAGTTGCGGCCCAAAACATTTGGAAGGCACCAGGTTGGGAGTGGTTGAAATAGTGTGTTGCTCACTTCCTATGAGCCCAACTTGCAGCTCAAACAATTGGCCACTAAGCTGCATCAACTGTGAAAGAGCTATCACAAAAATGTTCATGGAAGAAGGAAGTTTTGCACTGTGATCTGAAGAGAAAGAAAGAGGAAGGGCGTGCCAACGTAGGGGTTCACCCCCATCCAGCCCCCAGAAACTCATGTTAAGAGATCACACTGGACCCAGGAAAGAAGAAATGAAGGCATTGTCATTTGGCACACAAAAATAATTTGGAACTAACAGGCTCCTGCTAATTGAACCACCATCCTGCCTTGGCACACAGGGGCCGCCACAGCTTTTAACACAGATGCTTCCACCACTTTCATGTTGCACATGTCTCCCATTCCCCAACCTCCTCTCCCATTTGTACACAACACTTGAAGGTACTTTACCTTTGTGAGCTTGGGTTGAAACGGCTAAAGGAGCAAACTCATCCAGAAGGTCAGCAGCAGGATTAGAAAGCAGAGAGCAGTCAAGCAGGGAGTCCTCCCCAGTGACAGAATCTGATGGTCCCCGGTTAGCAAGCAAGAAAACAGTACAGAGAAGAGGAGGTTAGCAGTCACACCTGGCAAGCTGCTTGCCTGCAACTCATCCTGAGCTTGAATGTATCGGTTTTTAAAATCCTGGGCTGAAGTGGGGCCAAAATTAGTCGTTTTGAAAGGACTCGGCATATACAAGCAGCCTCTGAACAAATAAATTGATTTCAGGTGGTGGTGTTCTTGAAAATATCAGCTTAAAGGGCTTTGGGAGATGCCTTGCTGCTTATTTAACAGCTCTGGATTTTAAGGAGTTGAAATTCAATGTGATAGGAGGATTACAGTTACAGCACTCTGGGCTGAACTGTAGATGCGACTGATTCTAATCTGTTAGCTCTGTGAGAGCGTGGTGTTGATAATGCCAAGGCTGCAGGTTGCAGAATGTTATGCTGTTTAATACTTTGCCTTATTTAAATGTGTAGCATTTGGAGAGAGGTTGTGCACATATATATATACCCCAGAGAAGGTGTATGGATCTTTTTAAGATTTCAAATTAGCACTTTAAAGAAAAGTTCAGCTTGCAGGCAATGCCCCATTGCTGAGACTGGAAGACACAGAAGCCCACCCATTTCTTCATCATGATGTCACCAGCTTGACATCATGGCCCGCCTGAGCTCAAGCCCCCACCAACCTGCTCTGTTTGAAGCCACAGAGTCTGTCTGCGATGATATATGCTGCGACACAGGTGCCTCAAGGCCTGGGATGAGACTCTCAACTGTTAGTTCAGCTTTTCCTTTCCGAAGGCACAAAGGAACAGAGCAGAAGCCAAAGTTAGGTGAGGTTCAGAAGAAAGAAAGGAAGAGAAGGCCATAGCCTGAAACACTAAGCCCTGGACATCCTACTGCAGCCAGAGACATTCCAGCACCTGGATTGCACTACTAAATGTCAGTTTAGTCTGAGGGTGATTTTCAAAGGGATATTCCCATTGGCACAACTGTGCATTCCTGGGCACCCAGGAAAGCACAGAACAAGAAAAATCCAGCACACTGGCAGACCTGTGCAAGCCCAAACTTCCAAGTGTCAGTGAGGTTCCTTTCCAGACGTACCTCTGACAGCATCAATGCCACAGCCATGGGAGGAGATTCCATGCCCCTCCTGTATGCAGAATCATGTGGGCAGGGACAACTGCAGGGGTTCTTTCAACCTGACCCTTTGGCCAGGCGAAGATGGTGCAAGCCGCAGGTCCCTGGAGACGCCCTGCCCACTGAGCTGTGGTATTTGGATGTATTCTGCACAGCAGAGCTTCTCTCGTTGCTAGGGATGAGCAGATGGAGCCTGTCAGGCTCACGTTCCTTATTGCCCCCATGTGCTTTCTAACACATGTAGACAAGTCTCAAAAACGGAAGCATGCAGCCCAGACTCCTGTGATTCAGTTTCATTATAAGGCTTGGCTTTAATATGCCATGAAACTTTGGTAGCTGGTTCGATTTCTTCTTCCAGCAAATAGGCAGCTGGAAATAATTTGCTACTTAAAATGCTTAGGAAGGGTCTCTTTAGCTTTCCAAAAGTGTCCAGGATTATGGCATGCATTGAACTGAAAAAAAGATGTGCTTGCAACACGGGTGGCTTAATTGCACCTTTCAAGATACATTTTGGGAAAAGGAACATCAGGTATATATTTATGGCTATTTAATACATGCAACAGCTTTAAAAACCCCAATTTGATTCTCAGCTTTGTGAAGGGAAGATATGACACAAGGGAGACCAGAGGATGGACTAGGCCAGCCAGCCAGTCTTGTCTGGGCCCATTCAGGATGCTCTGGGAGCTTAGGCTTGCAAGGGCCAGAGGGTGTTTTCTATCCCGGGCTTTTAAGCCTTTGAGCAAGGGAAAGAATGCAGCAGAGAGAAACAAAAATCTGAGGAGAAAAGCCACTGAGGCTCCTCAAGAGCAAGAGAGACCCAGGCACGCCAAACCATTTCTAAGGATGCAAGAAGAAACATAGCAGAAATTGGTGGACACATCATTTCAGAGCAGGAAAGTGGGGAGGGGGGGTGAAGTGAGGCCCTCTGGTGGATCAGGGATGGGTTAGGTTAGTAGATTGCAGAGAGGAGGGATAAATAGACAGCTCTCTGGATGGAAAGGAGTAGAAAGTGGAGTCTCCCAAGGATCAGTATTGGGACCTGAGCTTTTTAGCTTGCTGATCTAGAGTTAGGGGTGAGCTGTGAGGTAGCCAAGTTTGCCGACAGTGCTAAATTGCTCAGGCTCTTTAAAACGAAAAGAGATTGCGAAGAGCTGCGAAAGGAACCTCTCCAAACTGAAGAAATAGGCAGCAAAATGGCAAATGCAATTCAATGTAAACAAGTGCAAAGTGATGCACGTCAGGGCAAAAAGAATATTAATTTCACGTATACACTCATAGGGACTGAACTGTAGGTGAATGACTGGGAACGAGACCTTGGGGGTCATAGTAGATAGCTCAGTGAAGATGTCGACCCCTTGTAGGGCAGCTGTGAAAAAGGCAATCACCAGGGAAGGAATGGAAGATAAAACTGCCAGTATCATAATACAGTACAATTAAATAAATCTATGGTGCAACTGCATTTGGAATACCTGGAACAGATCTGGTTGCCTCATCTTGGAAAGGATATTGTAGAGTTGGAAAAGGTTCAGAAAAGAGCAACCAAAATGATCAAGGGGATGGAGAGACTCCCTTATGACGTTTGGGACTTTTTCGCTTAGGGAAAAGGTGAGTAGGAGACAACATGCTAGAAGCATATAAAATTATGCATGGTATGGAGGAACAGATTACAATTTGCATTGGCATTCTAGATACTTGGACAGACTTGCCTAAACTAATAGGTTTTTAGCAAGTGCTGATAAGAATACAGTGAAGGCACCTGCCTGATATCCACAGGCAGGGAGATCCAGTGCTGCCACACTAAAATTTCAAATTCTTACGAACATTGGACAGGTATTACGTGGCACCTGTAACAATGCCAGTTTTGCCGATCAAAGAGGTCAAGTGGGCATATATGGAGTAAAGTAATCTCATACTTCTGTTTATCTGAGCTCAGCCAATGATTTGGTCCCCCCCCCCCCAAGGTGGGGAACCTTTGGCTCTCCAGATGCTGCTGAACTACAACTCCCATCATTCTTAGCCATCAACCATGTTTGCTAGCGCCGACTGGAGCTGCAAGTTCAATAACATCTGAAGAGCCAAAGATTCCCCACGTCTGCCCAGTGAATGAACCTTTCCTGCCCTCCTGTATAATTTGAAGTCCATTCACATCAGGACTCTACCACCCCATTTTTGCTGCACATGTAGATCTGGCCTGAGTTTCCCACGTGGGAAGGATAAAAATGAGAGGAAGAAGTGATAGATTACAGAAAGCGGAGAATTAGTGGAACAAGGGAAGGGGATGGTTTGGCGGTGATGCCCAGGGTGCAGGAGCTTCACATGTCTGATTCGCAGACTCAGCCATAGTGAATTCCAAACACTGGACAACATCCTATGACCCTCTGTCTCCCAAAGTCACTTTTTGTGGGCTCTGGCTGGCTTGACCTCTGGGCACATGCTTGCTACGGTTCAAAACATGCAATGCTGGTGGGTCAACATGCAGGACAGAACACGCCAGAGAGGCTTTTCAGGATTTTACCATTCACAGCATCAGGGGTGCTACCGAAGGGATCAGCGAGAGGCAGGATATCAGGGAGGAGAAGTGCAGGCTCAGGAGATTTGAGGCCCTCAATCAGTTTTTCTAGCAGGGGAGGGGGAGAGAGCAGGAAATGAGGAAGGAGAGAAGCAGAAAGAAATAAAGCAAAAATCACACAAAAAAATTGGTTAAAGCAGAACAGCAGTTGTTCAACAAGGTCAACAACGCACCTAACATTTAAAGGATTTCTATCAGGGTTATTTTCACCAATATATGCATTTAATTGCAGATGTGGATCCTTTTGTTAAGCATGCAACAACCTGAAAAGTCAGGGCCCTGGATTTTTCCAGCTGGTCCTTTAATAACTGAATCACATAAACAGAAACAAGACCGCAGACACTTTTTTTACTTGTTGTAGCCTCTCCAAGGTGTCCCATTTAATTGGCTCATCACAGTGATGCATCCTTGCACTAAAACATCTTGATAGCCAATAAAGAATTGGCCCAGAATTGTTGCTGACTCCTTTTCAAACACACACACACACACACACACACACAACCCCAAAGCGCCAAGCTAAACTATACAAATTAATCAATCTGCATTGCCTGTTCCTTTTAGTTTGAGTGTGGTGGGTTTTTTTGGAGACACACTGGATTTTTAAAATGTAGGATTTCAATTAACCTCTTAAGAGTGCTCAGTTTTCTAGGCTCAGTCATACTTGATGATGTCTGGAATATGTCTGGAAGTTGGCATTTAACATAACTGATAGGAGAAAATCAGTAGAGGAATAAAATGAGGTGTTAGGACTGCAAAAATCTCAAATGGCCACATTTCAACTGAAGCTGCCCCACCGCCAGACACAGACACAAACAGACAGACAGACAGACAGACAGACACACACACACACACACACACACACACACACACACACACACAAAGCTTTTCTCTCAGCTTATCAACATGGAGAGAAGAAATAGTCCCAGTAAAAGTACATCATTGGCATTAGTAACTTTCTCCCGCCCTCCCCAACTCCACGTCTTCAGGAATGGGTACCAGCAGACCATGGCTCAAATGCACTTCTGTGTGTAAGGAGAGCTGCAGAATCCCAAAGGCATTCATGAAACACAGAGACCTGTAAACTGCATGCTCCTGATTCTGTGCAAGTGCTGTGGTTAGTTCACAAAAACTTCGCAAAACCACCATGCATGGTATTAGCTACATCACAGAAAGATGAGTCACAAATCCTACAAATCGTTGCCCCCCTTTTATTGCACGTGGCCAAAAGAAAAGAATTAATCCTAGTTAATACCTAAGGCCAGGGGTGAATTGTCCAGTGGGATTCTGGGCTGTGTACTTTCTGTGGTCTCACTCCCTGGAACGTATAGGGGAAAGTCCTATAGATGTCCCTTCTCCCTCCAAATCTGGCAGGGATGTTTTCAGCAACCTGCATGTTCTGCTACAGCAGTTTTATGGCAGATGTTTGGATGTGACCTGGGACCTCATGCCACAGGGGAGCCTTGCCCAACCTGATGCCCTCCAGGTGTACAAAGTACATCTCCCCTCAATCCCAGCCAGCATGGCAACCACATGGGACAGGCTTTGGTGCAGCATTTCAGAGCTTCTTGTTTAATTTCAGTGTTTTGCACCATCCTCATAATGTGCACAGAAGCTCCCAAAGTTGATTCAGTGCAGTAAAGCCAGAACCTCCCTTAATTTACACTCAAGCAGAAGCAGGTGCAATTATTGTCTCCAAGATCTCTTGAATATCTGCCATTGTCACACAGTGATAAGTGGCTTGACTTCTCTATTTAGGACTCTCACATCCCAGAAGCCAACATGATTTCTTTCTCTCTCTTTTGGCCTTTTGTCCCCCAAAGACAAAATGAATTATGCATTATGCAAATTATATTCCTGGAGGACTGCAATTAGTAGATTTGCATGAAGAGGGCTTTGAATCTCTCAACAGCTGTGTGCAAATTTTTCTCTGGCTGATTTGCTGTGTGCATGCACATTTAAGTAACCAGGATCTGCATGAAAGGGGGTGGGAATCTTAAAATGGACATGGGAATAAAAAAACCAGACTGATTCCTCTTTTCCAGCCACTGGTGTAATCCAGCACTAGACCTGCAGCAACAAATTCAAAAAGTGCAGAATTCCAGCTGGAAAGGAAGAATTGGGAGGACATTTTAGAATGTGCTAATTCTCCCTTTGAAGTTAAAGCACCTGACCTCATGTGCACTGACAGGTGGGGTGTCCCACTCACTTGCCAAAGCGGCCTGTGGGGTGGGAGACTTTTGGATCCAGCCTGCTAACCAGATTCAGTTCCCCACCCCCTGGTGAATACGACAGCAGCCTTAGCGTACAACATATCTGGGAGTGTGACCTTAATGGGATGTGCTTCTGAACAAATGCATACAGTGATATCCTATCAGAGCCAGTGTGATGCTGGGCCATGAAGCTCATTTATGGGGCGGGGGGGCCGGGGCTTGGATGTCAGTCTAACCTATCTCACAGGGTTGTTTATGGAGATTAAATGAGATTAAAGAGGAAGGACCATGTACTCCACCTTGGGCTCTCCGGAGAACAAGGTGAGATATAAATGCAATAAATAAATAATACTAAAACAAGTGATGTAAAAAAAAGCTAAACCAGGTGAGGGTAGCCAATGGGCCTCAAACCCTCAGTGAGTTAGGGACTTCACCTACATGTGAAGACAGGCTCTGGCGGATGAGTGGGTCCAGTGGTCAAGAATGTGATTTCTGCATGTGCTGTAGAGGGAAGTGAGGGGCAGGTGGGGCTCATCAACCTGGGAATTATGAGAATGAAAACTCTGATCCTAAACCTCTGCTGCCTTCTGGGATTCAGGAGAAGAAAAGACTGAGGAGAAAGCCCTACGCAAATCCAGGGTGGAGTCCCTAAGGCAGTTGGATGGTGCCTTGTATGCCTCCTTCCAGCAACTCCTATAGCCAACCTGGTGCCAAACTTATTGCTCTGCTTTCCTTACTACACTAGTAAGACCAAGAGGGGAGTCTTATCATCTGGGCAATCCAGGACCTCCATAAACACTGCCCAGGCTTGAGCCCCAGGGAGGTCATCAGTGTTGCTAACCGTGTTGTTTGACTTCACCCCTGGAGGTGCACTCCATTGTCTCTCAAGTCAGATGAATATCAACAGCTACAAGATATAAAAAGCAACAACACAGGGCTCCTGCTGAGAACAGGGGCTTCCTCTTCCACACAGAGAGAAGGAAAGGCAACAGAAGAAAGTTGTTGCAAGCTCCACCCCTCCTTATTCCCATCGGCTTTCAGGGGCTGCTGCTCCCTTTGTCAGCTTTGCAAAGCAGGTGGAAGGTGGATGTGAGTATTACTTTACCCTTGTGCAAGGTTGCAGTGGGCACGGTTGAGTCAGGTGGAGCTGTTTCAGCAAGTGACCTTGGGGATAAAAATATTTGCTTTTGCCACCTGGACTTCTCTTTTAAAACCACCCCATGCTGTCTGCATGTCCTGGCTAAACATCCAAAAATAAACAAACAGTGCACAAGTTACAGCAGGCATCCTTAATTAGGGTGGAAAAAAGAAAGTCTCCCAAAATGCAATTCAACCATTATTAATTATCACTTTGAATAACCAAGATGCACAAAACAAAAAACCACCCCATAGGCTTTTTGAGCATGTTACTCACTCTTCAACCATGGAAGGAAAGAAAAGGACAGCTATTTCAATAAAGCACACAGCAGCAGAGTCCTTTTCCTTGGACATCAGCTGGGGAAGAAAAACTATCTAGTAAGAATCCCATCAAACAGCACATTCAGAATACCAGGCTTAAGAGCAGCTTTTGCCAGCCTAGTGCCCTCCAAATGTTTTGGGACTATGACGCCCATCAGCCGTAGCCAGCACAGCTGTATAGCACTGCAGCTGATGGGAGAATGACCATGCTGGCTGGGACTAATGGGAGTTGCAGTACAAAACATCTGGAGGGCACCAATTTGGCAAAGGCTGGCTAAAGACCATGGGACCTTTCCAAGCAGCTGCTCTAGGCGGCTGCCTTGTTTTTAACCTTTGAGGCGTCAACAAACCAAAGGGCACGTGTTGTTCTCCAAAACAAGTCAATCCCATCTTAGGAGCTCATTACAAAGGGCGGCTAAAACTGTAGAAGGAGAAAGGAAAGCACATATTTCATGCCTTTTGTCTGTGAAATCCAAGCACAGCTCAAGGAAAAAACTGAATCTGCTATCCAGAAAACACGCAATGCTTCTTTTGCACTGCATAAATTATTTTGGGTTTTGCTAGTCTTGGAGGAAGAGCAGAGAAGAACCGTATTTTTCGCTCTGTAAGACGCACTTCCCCCTCCTAAAAAGTAAGGGGAAATGTGTGTCTTATGGAGCGAATGCAGGCTGCGCAGCTATCCCTGAAGCCAGGAGAGCGAAAAATACGGTAGTTATGCTGTGGGACTTTGGAAATCTACCCATGTGGCTACTAAGATTTCAGCAAGCAGGTCCCCCCACTATCCTTTCAAGCATATCTATACAGCTATAAGGACTATTTTAAAAAATTGCTTTGCAGGGCTGGGTGTAGGTGGGGAGATGAAAAGAGATTTTCTAGAAACAAAATTTCGCATGTAACAGCTATTGGCCTGATCACCATTCTCACCACCAGTGCCTCGTTTTATTTATGAAATAGCAGGCATCAGAGAGAAGGGCTTGCAGTTCTGCTGTGCTTTCATTTGACTGCAGCATATGTTGTTAAAACAGCGGCCAGAGAGGGAGAATCCCATCCCCTTGAAGGCTGTGAATTTAACCATTGATAGTGAAACTACCGGTATGCTGGACAGGACATGCCAGCCAGTCACCGCCCTTGCCTTTGCCTTGTGAGAAAAAAGAGGGGGGAGGAACTAGTGCCTAGTGCACAGAATTAAAAGCATTACCACACTCTGTAATGACTAATCAAGCAAGACAGCCTGCCATGAGCTTATTTCAAGGAGACTTGGCTCCCTTCCATTCAAAGGCAAGAGAAGATGAATGCCTTGAGCCTGAACTTCTCATTTCTCAGTATCTGAACAGATGCTCTGCCGTCACCTCTGTCCTTCTTGCAGCAGTTACATTTCCATTAGCAGTTGCAGCCCATGAGTAGCAAATAAAGCACTATTTAAAAAATAAAAATAAAAGCCAGGTAACACTGGGAACAGATCCCATGAAAACCCACTGATATGAAAGGAGAAGCAGAACAGGGTCCTTTCATCGAATTAATAGATTTTAAAATGTTCAGCTGGTACATATGGATTTATCCATCATTCTCTTATTGCAACACTCCCCACCCCAGTAACTTCTGATGAGTCCCTGAGAGCCTGCCAGGCCAATATTTATAGGTTACCTAAGAGACAACATCCACTAATACATTTTCTACCATGATCTTAAAAGATCAAGGTCAAATGAACCCAATCTACCTTGAACCCAACCCACCCAAGAACCAAGTTAGGACCAGAAGGGTGCTGCTGGCATCCAGGTACCTCCAGGAAGCACGCTGAAGCAAACAGGTGACTCTCAAGTCGTACTGTGAATGGTTCGATATAACACACCATCTGAATTCACTTACTGACATTTGTATACAAGGCCACCCAAACAGTCACTTTGGGTGGCAACACGTTTGAGTGGGATCCCTTCTGCTAAATCCCATCTTGTTTATGCAAGTCACAGTTACCTGGTGTATCTGATAGCGGAAGAGGAATGAAAGGATCGGGAACAGCCAGAAGTGGAGGGCTAGAGTCCAGGATATCTTTTGTTTTTTCAGCTGGGTGAGCAGCAAGGGGGAAGTTAGGAAAGGAAGGAATGGGGAGAGGGAGGGAGAGAGAGAGAGAGAGAGAGAGAGAGAGAGAGAGAGAGAGAGAGAGAGAGAGAGAGAGAGAGATGTCAAGCAGAGCACAGGAAGATGCCAAACAGACCAAAGATGCATTGAAAAGTCATTTAATTGCCACATGCATCTGGGGGTATGGCAGTATTACCCTCCCACCTCCATGGGACCCCTCCAGCAAGCTGCAGCTATTATTCGCCACTCAACCAAAAAGTTTATCAGTGAATTATTGGTGAGTTGATCCAAGGTCACAGTAGATCACCCACAGAACCAAAGTAACAACTCTTCTTCCAAGGGCATCAGGTCATTCCACCATCTCCAAACTCAACAGTTCACATGGTGAGGATTAATTCATTATTCATATGTTCTGTTAGCCTTGGGGAGGGCTACTGTGTTTCTTTGAAAGTGTCGCAACCGAGTGAAGTCTCTAAGTCAAGATGCATGGCTATACTATATTATTACTCTTACCGACAGCTTTATACCACTATTCATTAAGTTTCATAATGGTTTATAAAACCATCCAATAAAAATGGCAAAATCAAATCGATAAAACCCTCAAAAAGCAGAGCTGAGGCAAGCAGCGCCAGAAATCAAAGGCCCTCTGAAAAACATTGAACTTCTCCAAGAAGGCTGAGGCTGAATGAACCTCCCTTGGGGAAAAGTTCCAGAGCAATGGGGCTGCTGCACAGAAGACCCTGCTCCGTAAAAAACAAACAAAAAAAAAAAACATTAAAACAATATAAAACAATCCCATATTCCCTGCTCCTTGCAATGGTTTATCTGGAACATACAGCGGGATTTCTACAGATGATCTTAAATGTAAAGAGACACCCCCTGAGATAATCAGAACTCAAGCAGTTTATGGCTCTAAGTGTCAAAACCAGCACTTTGAATTGTCCCACGATCAAATGGCAGCCAGCGCAGCTGCTTTAGGAGACAAGAGATGAGAAAACCGGCCCACAACTGTCCACAGGCAGACCTCTAACTTCTGCACTACCTGAAAGCTGGAAGCACAACTCATATTTCCATGTTGTGGGCCCAACTCTATGGAGGGCCTACCCGCAAGAAGTTAGACTGGCACCACCCGTAACTGAGTTTCAGGTGTCTGGCCAAAACTGTTTTATTCAAGTAGACCTTTGCACCCTGAATGCTGCTCAGATATTTCCCTTTTTTCTTTTCTCGAGATTTTAAATTCCTGAAGTTTTAGACTTTGGAGCTTTAATGGTCAGATCACTTCCTGGTGCAACTGGACTTCTCTGCGACCCATCCCCTCTGCAGGGAGGTGGGACCGATTCGGATGGTCCGCCCCCGCCACTTAATGGATCCAAATGGTTTCCAGAGAGTGGTAGGGGATGCTTTATCCCATGTTGATGGCCTTTCAGCCGATTCCCTGGTGGCCCGCTGGAATGTGGAGTTAACCAGGGCTATTGACTGTTTGGCTCCGAAGCGCCCTCTCCGATTGCATGGAGCCCGGAGAGCCCCGTGGTTTTCCATGGATCTGAGGGCAATGAAACAATCGTTGAGACGGCTAGAGCGCCGGTGGCGGATAACTCATTCCGAATCTGACCGGACACAGGTTAGAGCTCAACGTCGAGCCTACCAAGTGGCGATAGTGACGGCGAAGAAGACTTTCTTCGCCGCCTCTATTGCATCTGCAGAAAACAGCAGCAGGAGACTTTTTCAGGTGGTTCACAATTTAGCGGAACCACCTGCAACATTGGGGCCCAGTACGGGCCACATGATCTCCTGCAATGATTTTGCAAAGTTTTTTGCAGATAAAATCGCTCAGATTCGGGAAGAAGTAGACTCCACCGTGGGAGCAGGGCCAGGGCGGGAGAGTGCTAGAGTCCTGTCTAGTCAAGTTGTGTGGGATCAATTTCAATCTGTTACCTCCGAGGATGTGGACAGGCTGCTTGGACGAGTGAAGCCAACCACCTGTCTCCTGGATCCTTGCCCATCCTGGCTTATAAAAGCTAGCTGGGAAGGACTGGGCGATGGGCTTCGTGGGGTGGTGAATGCTTCCCTCCGTGAGGGAGCCTTCCCAGACCCGCTGAAAGAGGCGGTTATTAAACCGCTTCTTAAAAAACCATCTTTAGATGCGGCCACGATGGCCAATTATCACCCAGTCTCAAATCTCCCATTCTTGGGCAAGGTGATTGAGCGAGTGGTTGCTGAACAACTCCAGGCACGCCTGGAAGAAGCGGACCATTTGGATCCCTTCCAGTCGGGATTCAGGCCTCATCATGGGACTGAAACTGCCTTGGTCGCACTGGTTGATGATCTCCGGCGGGCTAGGCACAAAGGTGAGAGCTGTTTCCTAGTTCTGCTGGATCTCTCAGCGGTGTTTGATACCATCGACCATAACATCCTTCTGGACCGTCTTGAGGGGCTGGGAGCTGGGGGCACTGTCATACAGTGGTTCCGCTCCTTCCTCCTGGGCCGTGTTCAGAAAGTGGTGGTGGGGGATGAGTGTTCAGACCCCTGGGCTCTCACTTGTGGGGTGCCTCAGGGTTCTGTCCTCTCCCCCATGCTTTTCAACATTTACATGCAGCCACTGGGAGAGATCATCAGGAGGTTTGGGCTGGGTGTTCATCAGTATGCGGATGATACCCAGCTCTACCTCTCTTTTAAATCAGAACCAGTGAGGGCGGTGAAGGTCCTGTGTGAGTGTCTGGAAGCGGTTGGAGGATGGATGGCGACTAACAGATTAAGGTTGAATCCTGACAAGACAGAAGTACTGTTTTTGGGGGACAGGAGGCGGGCAGGTATGGAGGATTCCCTGGTCCTGATGTAACTGTGCCCCTGAAGGACCAGGTGCGCAGCCTGGGAGTCATTTTGGACTCACAGCTGTCCATGGAGGCACAGGTCAAATCTGTATCCAGGGCAGCTGTTTACCAGCTCCATCTGGTACGTAGGCTGAGACCCTATCTGCCTGCGGACTGTCTCGCCAGAGTGCTACATGCTCTGGTTATCTCCCGCTTGGACTACTGCAATGCGCTCTCCGTGGGGCTACCTTTGAAGGTGACCCGGAAACTACAACTAATCCAGAATGCGGCAGCTAGACTGGTGACTGGGAGCAGCCGCCGAGACCATATAACACTGGTCTTGAAAGACCTACATTGGCTCCCAGTACGTTTCCGAGCACAATTCAAAGTGTTGGTGCTGACCTTTAAAGCCCTAAACAGCCTCGGTCCAGTATATCTGAAGGAGCGTCTCCTCCCCCATCGTTCTGCCCGGACGCTGAGGTCCAGCTCCGAGGGCCTTCTGGCGGTTCCCTCACTGCGAGAGGCCAAGTTACAGGGAACCAGGCAGAAGGCCTTCTCGGTAGTGGCGCCCGCCCTGTGGCACGCCCTCCCATCAGATGTCAAAGCGATAAACATCTACCTGACATTCAGAAGACATCTGAAGGCAGCCCTGTTCAGGGAAGTTTTTAATATGTGACATTTTAGTGTATCTTTCATCTTTGTTGGAAGCCGCCCAGAGTGGCTGGGGAAACCCAGCCAGATGGGCGGGGTACAAATAATAAATTATTATTATTATTATTATTATTATTATTATTATTATTATTATTAGAGTTTTAAAATGTGTGCATTGTGTATTTTATGTATTTTTATTTTATTTTTTTGCTGTGAGACCTACATAGTAAAAAGCAGGATATGTTTTTAATAAATAAATAAATGAAGTTCCCAAACTATCTTCAAAGTCAGCCACACATGCAGCACATGCAGTTGGACAGCCTTCCCCAAACTGGTGGCTCCTGGAACTCCCATCAAGTTGCCATGTTCTGGGATGATGGGAGTCCAAAAATGTCTAGAGGACAGTTGATTGGGGAAGGCTTAAGTAGCATAATCTTGAAGTCACTCCAGAATTTATGACAACTGCCAGGTTTGTGTTTTATGGAGTATCCACCAAAGCTCTAAAAAACACCATTCTGGGCCACCACTGCTGCCTCATCGCATTTAGCATTTAACATGAAAATATAGCAGGTAAAGCACACATTCAGGCTACTTGCCGACTATTCTTAAAGCCCTGTGCTCTTCTCCAAGGTGGTCTCAGCACACAGCAGGGGCTTCCAGCTGCTCCAGAAACCAGCCAGACTCAATAAAAACCTGATCATACTCCATGAGATTAGAGGCTGGACTGGATCTAGGCTGGTCTGCTTCTGTAAGCCTGCAGAAGGCACCCAGGTTTTAGAAGGAAGCTAATGAACTGTCCACTCCAGATGGAATCAAGTACAGCCCTTCCCGGGTCCCCACTTTTCCCACTTGTTGATTCATCTCTGAAGCAGGTGCTCCCGCACTCGGCTAAGTGAATGAAGAGCCTCACAGCTTGAGGCTGGGTCCTGGCCTAACAACTACCCAGGACCACGAGTCCTCTCCAGGCACAAGATATACAGGAGTGTGCAGTGCCAGCCCCTGTGAATGGCAGGCAGTAATAAGCCTGCCAATTGACCAGGCTTGGTACAAATGCCAAGAACCTGGTCCGTCTGCTTAGCCAACAGGACAGCAGCTTCTGCCTGAAACACTTCACACTACAGGTCCTGCCCCCTCAGGGAACCTGGGCTGGAGATCTGGAAATGGGGGTCACCTGGCCCAAACATAGCTGACCGACTTGCAGCTGAGGCCCTGTGCTCCCCTATCCTCAGCCTGGCCAGCCTCCTAATGCCCCCTTGTAGCCTGCCTTCCATCTCCCCTGATGGCAACTGAAAGAGACACAAGCAGAGTCCAGAATCAGCCTGACAAGCACTGCCTGCTTCCATTGGACAGACCTTCTGCACTGAATTGGTTGGAGCTGCAAATAACATCCCATCCGGGCATACCTGACACAGGTGCAAGAGAAGATGAGCCAAACGCATCTGCCTGTGTTGTGGAAGGAGCCGGTTGAAAGCCTGGGATCAGATTCTCTGCTGAGCTACCCAGCTTCTCTGGAAGTTTACCTGAAATTCCAAGGACCTGGTTATTTTTTTATATATTTTATGTAATTTAAAATACAATAAGAAACAACAACAAAATTCTGCCATTTCTTGGGAAAAGGCATTAACAGCAGCTTGATGTTAGAACTGGTTTATAATGCATATTAAAGTCTCCAGTCCAATAGGTCTCTCCAGATGTTTCCATGTGTCTGGGGCGGTTCTCTCGATTGTCATGTCTCATATAGGAGATGAATGGATGCCACCTGTGGTGAAAGGATTCATCTTGTTTCTGGCCACCCTGACCTGGCAGGTCAATTTGTTGGCCAGAGCAACAGACCATACCTGAGCACACCATGAGTCTCTTGACAGGCCTACTGCACAGCACCAACATTTAGCTCTTTCTAAACAAGCAGCCACCAGCAAAAATGTCAACATCTCCGGATGAGATAAAAGTTGGTTTGATTCATCTATTATTACTAACAAGCCAACAAAGGAGCTGGATTTATCTTTATATTACAAATTAATCAAGGACCTGGTTATTAAGTGCTCTTATGCATCATGAGTTGCTAAGCATATCTTGGAAATATTCCAACCCCCCTGGATATTACTATTATTCATACTTATTGCAAGCCAGAGCTAGACCTGGTTTCTCAGTTTTAAGGATCAGCAACTAAGCCAAACAGAAACTCCACATGTTGCTCCTTCATTCTTACTAGGATTGTTCCTGATGCTTTTTTGGGGAGGAAACCGGTGCCAGTCTACAATCATAAAAACATGCTAGGGAATAGTCCACACTGAACAGAGTCAGAATACTTCCCAAGCAAACAGGCATAGGTTTGCAGTGTGAGAAAAACAGCATATGGTATGTCTTTTGGTTGCAACTAGGATACCAAGAAATGCAACAATTGCATTTAAAAATCTTATGCCGCTGATGGTTCTGACAAAGCATTGAGGATAGTGAACTCTGGCTGGTAGCACAGTATAAACGCAACTGCCAGTGGACTCCCACAACACTGGCCCACATCTGCTGATCACACTGTGGATGATTTCAGAGGAAGTCTATTTCAAGTCTATTTCAGGAGAAGTCAGCCAGCAATGGTCATATACTGCCACCACAGCTGTTTCCCTCTGTAGCCTCAGAAGCCTGGAAGGTGAAACTGGGACCCAATGGTAAAATCAGCAAGTAGAATTATGTTGTGCCAAATTAACCTTGAAATATGAAATCTATCAAGTGCAGGGGGTGGGACCTCTGTCTGACCGATTATGAGAACTCCAGTGGTCTTGATTTAGGCCACTGGACCAAGAGAGCCTTAAAAAAAGTCAGCTTGTCTGTTCCCAAGGAACAGCCTAGAAAGTTTTGGGAGGCCCTTTATCTTCAACAGCCTAGGCTGCCACAGCTTCCACTCTGAGGGCACTTTAGCCACTACTGGATTGCACTAACCATCACTCAGTTTTGCAAAATCCTTGTTCAGCAGCTCCTCTGCTGTGAGCTTGGAGAAGTTGTCGTCATCAAAAGGGTTCCAGGTAGAGACATCTGGTGGATTGTAGACATTTTGCTGTGATGTCCTGGGGGATCCAGAAGGCGTTGTTGAGGCAGACCTGAAGGTAGCCACCCCGAAAAGGGAACAAAATCGGGACATTCAGTTGCCATCTTTATTTCCTAACGCCATTGCAATGTCTACAGGTGCTGCTGAATGTGTGCTGAATATGCAACTGGGTGGACTTTGTTCAGCTCTGTGAGCCTGAAAATTGTCCACACAGATCCATACAGGCAACTCCCCACCCCCATTTATGCGCACACGGGCAAAGCAAAAAGGGACAGAACAAGGTGTTTGCAAGCTTTTCCAATTGTGTTTCAAATATACACAATTTCACTTAAACGGGTGGTGCCTTAGAACGTCACAATACAGGTTTGCCTGTACTTTCAACTGGAAACCCAGCCCAGCAGTGAAGTTGGTCCACAGGATAGCTCCATATCTCAAAGACAACCCGTGTGTGTGTGTGTGTGTGTGTGTGTTTGTGTGCGCGCACATACACACACACACACACACACACACCCTTTAGTGTCTCTTCCCCAAACAGAGGCCCAGACAAAAGCCTCTTCGATCATAATAACATACGTTTTAAAAGAGGATTTGACAAATTCATGATGGAGGAGCATAGCAATGATGGCTATGCTCCTCCTCCACAGTCAGAGGCAGCCATGCTTCTGAATGCCAGTTTCTGGAAACCACAGAAAGGGATGGTATTCTTGTGCTCAAATCCTCCTTGCAGGTTTCCCACAGGCCTCTGGCTGGCCACTGTGAGAACAGGACTAGATGGGCGATTGGCCTGATCCAGCAGGCTCTTCTGGTGTTCTTATGTTAAGCTTAGTTGCTAGCCCAGGGTTATAAATGCTCCTCTTGCAACCCAAGCACACTCCTCTGTTCGTTCCAAGAGCAACAGCAGGAAGGCTATTAGGACATGGCACAAGAAAGGCAGACGGAGGCAGGCTGCCCCCAATCAGAACAAAACGTAAAGAGAATCAAAATGCACAAAGGGTCATTTAGCAGGAAGAAGAGACACCCCCCCCAAAAAAATACACACTTGGACTTGTTGAGGCTGGCCTCAGCAGCCGCTGCCTGCAGAAGCTGTGTTGATTTGCTGGCTGGGACCCCAAAGACAGTGCTGTGCGTCACGTCACTCAGGATCCTCCGGTGTCCCGCTCGCTGAGTCTTGGGGGAGGACGGGGGAGTGAGGGAGCCCACCTTCTGTCCCTGGACAGCTGACGGCGGGGTGGTGGGGATCCTTTGATGTCGTGGAGGCGCTTGCTGGGGGTCGGGGGGGAGAGAAAGTTACTGAGTTTATTTCCTTAACCACAGGAGTTGCAAAGCTGTTTCTTAGAAGCAGAAGGGACAACCCAAACTCTGCATTCTGTCCCGGTGGCGGGGAGGGGGGCAAAAGGGAGAGAGGATAGAAATAGAAGGTAGACCCCTTTCGGGCAAAAATGTAAGAAAGACCCAGAACTTTACTCCCTCAACGTGTTATTCAGCCAAACCTAGAAGACTAACACACCAGAAGAGAGACCTTCACGCACACAGCATCTCCAAGCCACAACAGTTCGCTCACAGAAAAGGCAGCATGGTGCAGTGGTTAGAGTGTTGGACTAGGACCTGGGAGACCAGAGTTCAGATTCCCACCCAACCATGAAGTTCACTGGCTGTCCTCTCAGCCTAGCCTACCCCACTGGGTTGTTGGGGGGGGGGGATTAAATGAGAAGGAGAACCATGGGCACAACTTTGAGCTCCTGGCAGCCCTTCTGTTCCTTTTTTTAAAATTAGTTTTTATTAAATATTACAGGAAAAGAAACAAAAAATCAATACATAACACTGTAAACACATTTGTCTACGTATTTTCCAACATGCAGACTAGAAAAGAAGAGACGAAAGATAAAAGAAAAAGAAAAAGAAAAAACACACTAATCAATAATACCAAATTTATACTTCAAACATTACAATATATAAATCCTAGTTAAAATATTCTAAAAGACTAAAAGACTTCCACCGCATTCACCACATGTCTCTTAGTTTCTAGTTCACCTTTACATCTGTTCTTCAGTCATTTCCTTTCCTTAAGTTCTTTCATAGTCCATCAAATCTTTGTGTTCTCTATAATTCTTCACAAGCCCTTCTGTTCCATACACTGAAACACTGGCCTGCTTGCCAGACACAGAAACTGGATTTCTCAGGATCTCAGCTTTTTTTTATTTCCCCCAGAAAAGCTTCTAAAAATCGTCATGGCTGAAGAAATGTCCAAAATGCTCAAGGGGGTGACTGCAAGACAGGAGCCTCACGGATTCAAGTCATACTGACCTGTCTTACAAGGTTGCTGTAATGACTCTTACTGTTGCTTTATCCTTTTCTATGCTCTCTTTCAATATAAATATTCTCAGCAGGGATTTGAGCCTGGCTCTTTCTGGCCCGCTCCCTTCACCACACTGACTTAACAAAACTTGCAGTCCTGAAAATATATCTATAATATAAAGAGGAGCGAACAGAATGGGATGTTTACACCTTTTGGAGGCTTGGGTTATTTTTTTCCATCATATTTCAGCTTTCCCCCCAAATACCGCAACAAATATTAGTTTGAAATGATGTTGTGAATATATTTGTGACAGAAATAACCAACCCTTTTATGTTCACCCACCCCCATTTTGTTAACGTGACTAATGGGGGGAGTCCCCCCCCATAATTCTTCATCCTAGAGTGCTCTCTCCAAATCTGCTCCCCAAACCAGTTGGTTGCCAATAGATTTGGGTATTACAGGAAAAAAATGTGTTGCAAGAATAACCTGGTATAAATACAGTTTCAGCTGGAAGGCATTTACTGTAATTTATTTGTATGCTGTGCATCCTTTTCATTTAAACAACAACCCCCCTCCAACAGTCAAAGCAGCTGCATTTCAGTACAAAAAGAAACAATGAGGAATGATTACACTTGAATAGTAATGAAGTGTGTGTGTGTGTGTGTGTGTGTGTGTGTGCGCGCGCGCGTGTGTGTGCAGCAGGAGAAGGCGGATGTGAAATTTCATTCTCAAGTATCTGCAGTGACGGGGGATCCCTGGCAAATTTCCACTCCTTTTATACTTTAGGCAGCTGCTCCACTCGCTACAGGGAAAACCCTGGTTCTCATTAAGTGAAAAAGCACTTATTTGGGATGAATGCATACATTATAGTCATCAAATGGAGGATTTGCAATGTTTGGTCATGAGTACATTGGAAACAAGGATTGGGATTAAGATGCAAACTCTTCTCCAACTTGTTTGCCTGACAAAAATCCAGAGCAGGAGAAAGGAACCACTGGGTCACCCATGGGGGGTTTAAATACCTCAGGATAACCTTAACAGCTGATCTCAAACAATTAAATCTAATAAATTAAAAGCCCCTGCTCAAAACAAGAAATAAAAAACTCTCAAAATGGAAGTGCACAAGCCATAGCTGGCTAGGTCATATCGCAGCTACAAAAATGCCAATTCTACTAAAATTATCTTTCCTGTTTCAGGTTTTACCAACATACATCTCTCCTGCTATGCTTAAAAAATGGCAAAACAAATTACTTCCTTTTACTTCATTAAGAAAAAGAGCCAGACTCAGTCAAAAAATCTTATTTAGACATAGGAATAAAGGGGGGTTAGGAATACCCAATCTTGAAAGATAAGACATTTTTTATGTATGCGACAACAGCAGCAAGAGTACTCTTAGCAAAGTACTGGAAGACACAAGAGCTACCCACATTGGAAGAATGGCAGACAAAGGTGATAGACTACATGGGACTGGCTGAGATGACTGGCAGAATCCGTGACCAAGGGAAAGAGACGGTGGAAGAAGATTGGAAGAAATTTAAAGTTTATCTTAAGAATTGTTGTAAAATTAATGAGTGTTAAAATGTCTTGGGTAATGTAAAATAGAATTGCAGTGACAAACAATTGGATATGAGAAAAAGAATTTAAAGAAAGTGCTACAAGTAAATGAAATTAGAGGTTGCTGGAAAGATTTAAAACAGGGATGCAGAAAAGGGAGGTATGGGGAAGTCGCTGAAAGAAGGTTTAAGGAAAAAAAGGTTAAGAAATTATACGTGTTTATATGTTTGTTTGTTTATGTACTGTGTTGTATTGTCTTTTAATATGTGTTGAAAAACCAATAAAAAATTTATAAAAAAAAAAAAGGAATACCCAATCTTGAACTATACTATGCAGTTTCCAAATTACGGTAAATTATTGATACCTCTCATTAAAGGCAAAGGAGATATTCCATGGATAAAGACAGAAAATGGCCACACAAGACTATCAGTACACGCTCTGCCCTTCATGAAGGAACAAGAAAAGGTGGGCAAACCCATTTTTTAAAGTATAATTAATGGCGTGGCGGAACTGGAACTTAGTATTGGCTCCTAGGACTTCACTACTGATGCCTCTGCTAGATCACCCCTCATTTAAACATGCAGACAAATACAACCAGCTCCTAGATCTTGAAACAAATGGTTTCTATAGAATTAGAGGTGTGTTTGTAAAAGGTAAAGCAATTTTAAAAGAGGGCCTGGTGGCAAAGGCGAAAGGCATAAAACGATCCCGGCTACATCTGTATCAACAGATACAGTCCTTTTGCACTTTTGCAAAGTATCTGGAATGAAGGGGTGAGGGCTTGAGACCCCTGACACCTTTTGAATCACTGTGTAACAGACCTAGCCATGACACAAAAGGGGCATTCTCAATGATATATGGTATTATACAGTATTAGAAAGCTTTGCAGGAAACACGGAAGATATTCGAATGAGATGGGAGGCTGACATATGAATTTCAATAAACGAAAAAGCATGGGAATCAATATGGCAAAATCCATCTTTAAAAACAATTTCGGATCGCCTCCAGGAAATTTCCTTTAAAATTATCTTTCAGTGGCATTGGACCCCCACACGCCTTGCAAAGATAAATCCTTTAAGCTCACCATTATCTTGGAAAGGCTGTAGAGAACGAGGTACCTATTTCCATGTTTGGTGGGAGTGTACCATAGCTCATGCCTTTTGGGGGGGAAATTTTTATCCTGACCTCCAAAATCACTAAACAATCTATCCCTTTTAATTCAGCACTTACCTTATTATCATTAGATTTGACCCCAAATTCTACCCTTAAATGTAAGAATTATTTTTCTTCCTGTTCACAGGAGCTAGACTAGTTATTGCCCAACGATGGAAGGAAACTTCTAAAATACCAATAGAGGCTTAGGTTAATAACATCTGAAGCATTGCTCTGTCAGAACGCCTCACATACCATAGCAACTAATCAAAGGCATCTCCAAAAAAAGATACATTTGACACGATTTGGTCTCCCTTTTTCTCTTTTACTGAAGAACAGGGTATTTTAATGCCACCATCATCATAGAGGTGTCTGTGGAAGGGATATATTGATCAAAAATGTATTGTAACTTTTGAATAAATGTTTTTGGGGTTTATTAAAGGAAAAATACTATTGCACCCGCATGCAGTCTTTTGGTGCCAAACCAGACAGTTTTTCCATGTTCACCTTTGAAAGAATGAATCAGTTTTCTGTTCAGGATTCATTAAGAATCTCCAGAAATTTGATGTGAAGGCAAAAAGAGAAGAAAAAAAGGAACCACTGGGTCAGACCTGGCCCAGTTACCAGTGTCTGAGCAAGGATTTCATTCTCTCTCTCTCTCTCATCTGCACTGCCCCACCACATTTGTCATGCCCCACTTCTCTGCAGCAAAGTGTTGAATTTCCATCCTTTATCTAATGATTAATCAGGGCTTTTTTCAGCCAGAACTTGCTTGAACTCAGTTCCAGCATCTCTGTTCACAGTGAGTTTTAAGCTGCATAATTATGACCCTAGGGACGCGGGTGGCGCTGTGGGTAAAACCTCAGTGCCTAGGACTTGCCGATCGCATGGTCGGCGGTTCGAATCCCCGCGGCGGGGTGAGCTCCCGTCTTTCGGTCCCAGCTCCTGCCCACCTAGCAGTTCGAAAGCACCCCTAAGTAGGTACTGCTTTATAGCGGGAAGGTAAATGGCGTTTCCGTGTGCTGCGCTGGTGCTGGCTCGCCAGAGCAGCTTCGTCACACTGGCCACGGGACCCGGAAGTGTCTCCGGACAGCGCTGGCCCCCGGCCTCTTAAGTGAGATGGGCGCACAATCCTAGAGTCGGACACGACTGGCCCGTACGGGCAGGGGTACCTTTACCTTTACCTTTAATTATGACCCTCCAATTCTTGATGGACTATAGCTCCCAGCGGGCCCGGCCAGTAGTCAGGGGATGATGGGAATTGTAGTTCAACAACATGTGGAAGACCACAGATTCCCATCTCTGGAACACTGTTGTATGAAACACAAAAGCATGGCCAGGAAAGGGGATAATAATCTTAGTTGGATCAGCACTAATGCAAATTTCCCTCCAGTCTTAAGCATGCATTGGAGCAGTTGAATTAAAATGCATGCTTCTGTTTGTGTTCAGAGAGAGAGAGAGAGAGAGAGAGAGAGAGAGAGAAGGGGTAAATATGAACATCTGCAAAGAAGGAGAAACTGAGGACAACGCTGGGGTTCTTACCTGTTTTCACAAATTACCTCTGAGGCTTGAATATCATTGTTAGTCTGATACCATTCATCATTTTTAGTTGCTGCTTATTAACAGTGTTTTATAGACTGTAGTTATTTCACTGATTATTTGTTAATTACTCTATATGATTTATGCTCTACTTGCAATGTTCCATTATGTTCTATCAAGTTACTGCTATTTATTGTTTGTAAGCTGTTTTCTAGTTACTGCTAGAGGGACGCGGGTGGCGCTGTGGGTTAAACCACAGAGCCTAGGACTTGCCGATCAAAAGGTCCGCGGTTCGAATCCCCGCGATGGGCTGAGCTCCCATTGCTCGGTCCCTGCTCCTGCCAACCCAGCAGTTCGAAAGCACATCCAAGTGCAAGTAGATAAATAGGTACCGCTCCAGCAGGAAGGTAAACGGTGTTTCCGTGCGCTGCTCTGGTTCAACAGAAGTGGCTTAGTCATGCTGGCCACATGACCCGGAAGCTGTACGCCGGTTCCCTCGGCCAATAAAGCGAGATGAGCGCCACAACCCCAGAGTCGGCCACGACTGGACCTAATGGTCAGGGGTCCCTTTACCTTTACCTTTTAAGCTGCTTTGAGATTCATTTGAAAGAAAAGTGGCACAGAAATCAAATCAGGGTCTTCTGGACGTGGCCACATTCGCTCCTTCCCTGCTGCCCACCAACATGAGAAGTGGGCAGGGGCCATGGCCCAGTGGCAGAGGATTTGGAAGAAGTAAACAAGCAACACTGCAAAGCCAACCAAAGGTTCCTCCCAACCCTTACCGGATGATCCTGCACAGGGACTGGCTGTGCCGCCACCTGCTGCACCTGCGGTTGGGGCAGGATCTGAGCCGACGGCTTCTGTTGCCCTGCAGCTGCTTTCTGTGGGACGGGCCCCTGTTGTGCCAGCAGTTGCTGCTGCTGCTGCATGTAATTCTGCACAGGCTGCGGTTGCACTCCTTGCTGCGCCACTGGAAACTGTGGCTTCACTGGCGGCTGCGGTGCCTGGGGTGCCACTTGGATCTACAACACAGGAAGCAAGCATTCAGAACCCTTCCTTACGACCAGCTGCAATCTTTTGCATTTCAGCACATGCAATGGAGTAAGAGCGTCTCCCCAAATTCACCTTCCCTTGTTACTGGGCTGTTGCAACATGCTCTATGTTGGGCTGCCTTTGAAGATGACTTGGAAACTTCAGTTGGTCCAAAAATACAACAGCAGCCAGATTTCTGGCTGGAGTTCCATCTGGATCTTGTATAACTCGTTTTGAAACAGCTGCACTGGTTGCCAGTTTATTTCCAGACCTAATTCAAGGTGCTCACATTGGTGATTAAAGCCCTGAACGACTCAGACCCCAAACACCTGAAAGACCATCTCCTTTCCTACAGAACCTCTCGGGTGCTGAGATTGGCCGAGAAGGACCCCTGGGTAGCCCTTCCGACTTCAGAGGCTTGGTGTGGTAGTGGCCCAGGGGGAGAAGACCTCCTCTGTGGCAGCCCCAAAACTGTGGAACTCCCTCCTTGCAAAAGTGCGCCTGCCCACCCCCTTCTACAGCTTCAGGAGAATGCTGAGGACACACCTCTTTACCCTGGCTTTAGACACTTGAGGTGTATGTTTTTAGGACTCAGCTTATTTTTATAGTTCCAATTTGTTTCAAACTGTTTTTAATATTGTGTTTTAATGCTTTAACCTGTCCTGGAACCTTAGGGTGAAGCGTTGGAAATAATAAATCAATCAAACAAACAAGCAAACAAGCAATTTCAAAGTGGCCCAAATGCAGGGCTCACAAAGTACTACAGTGGTACCTCAGGTTAAGTACTTAATTCGTTCTGGAGGTCCGTACTTAACCTGAAACTATTCTTAACCTGAAGCACCACTTTAGCTAATGGGGCCTCCCGCTGCTGCCGCGCCGCAGGAGCACGATTTCTGTTCTCATCCTGAAACAAAGTTCTTAATCTGAAGCACTATTTCTGGGTTAGTGGAGTCTGTAACCTGAAGCGTATGTAACCCAAGGTACCACTGTATATACTTAAGTATTCTTAGTGCATTATATTTGATTCTATGTGCTCAAACAGAGGCTCAAATCTGCAAGATATGGGATGGTGGGGCTTTCATTTTGTTAATACCTTCTGCGCCCACTCCGTCTCATATATTTTCTCTATGACCACACAAACTCGTTTGAAAGATTTCTTTGATTCCAAAAATGGAGACTCAAGAGATCTGCCCTTGGGTCCTTGGACTCAACCTCCTCTCTGCTCCCAAGTCGCAACTGCCTTGAAATTCCTGTGAAGAGAAAAGAAAAACAGCCACTCCCCAAAACAGCCTCACCTGTTGAACTTGCAGGGGAGGCTGTGGCTGCTGCTGCTGCTGCGGCTGCTGCTGAGGTCCTTGGGGCTGATAAAATGTGGCTGGTGGCTGCGCTGGCGGCTGTTGCTGCTGCTGCTTTAGGAACAGCTGATGCTGTGGGGTGGCCGCCTGGGGCTGAGCTGGAGGGGCTTGCGGTTGGGAGGCAGCAGGCGGCTGTACAGGGGGTGGCTGCTTAGGCTGAGCTTGCGGGAGAGGCGGAGTCGGCTGAGGCAGGGCTTTCGGCTGTGGGACGCTGGTGGGGAGGGGGGCCTGACCCCCGGCCAAAGGCGCTGGAGCAGCAACTGCAGAGCAAGAGGAGAGGTCAGAATGCATCCATTTCCTTTACTCCTGTCCCCCCCCCCACAAGTGCGTACTTTTTATTTAAACACTTAAATGCATAAATATTTAGCTGTGATTCTCGCACTGCAGGAGTTGGGGTTCTCTTCCAACTCTACAATTCTGTGATGCTATGAAATGAGGATGGATCAAGGGCCTGGAATATAAAAGAAGGGCAAGGAAGGCTAGAATAGGCAACCAATGGAAGAAAGGGAAAGAAAAGCAGATGCCTTGTTTTTCAATAGCTTGCAACCTAATCTTCAAGAGAATTATGGTACGATCTCATCTTGCATGCATTTAACTTGCACAATTTCATACATACGTGGTTCAAGGAGGATTGGTTGAAATTCCACATGTTAAATCCAAGCAAGTGGGAGAGGTTAAAAGGTACTTTCATGCTGGGTATGCTTGAGGTTACCGGGTGCAAAAGCAGCTTTTAGGCTCTCCATCTTGCTTACTGGGCAAGGCCCGTTTTGCTGCATGGGCTCCGGAAGTAAGAGGACTCTTTCTACCTCAACCCGCTGGCTCCAAGGGTTTGGGTATGTATGGTTTTTGCGAATACGTGGAACCCTGGGAACTGAACCACCACATAAATGACTACGAGGCTTTGAAAAGCTGGCATCAGTGGATCAAGTTCATCCATTTTGTTGAATTAATTAAACTAAATAGCTTTAACTGGGGTTTTAATAAATGTGCCGAATAAATCATTACTGTTTTGAATTCTATTGTGCTATTGTCTTCCTTAGTGGGTTGTACAAGCCGCTATTCTGAAATACAGCTGTTTATAGGGTAGGGTAAGGGGCACTGGGGGACGCGGGTGGCGCTGTGGGTTAAACCACAGAGCCTAGGGCTTGCCAATCAGAAGGTCGGCGGTTTGAATCCCCGCAACAGCGTGAGCTCCCGTTGCTCAGTCCTTGCTCCTGCCAACCTAGCAGTTTGAAAGCATGTCAAAGTACAAGTAGATAAATACCGTATTTTTCGCTCTATAGGACGCACTTTTTCCCCTCCAAAAATGAAGGGGAAATGTGTGTGCGTCCTATGGGGCGAATGCAGGCTTTCGCTGAAGCCTGGAGAGTGAGAGGGGTCGGTGCGCACTGACCCCTCTCACCCTCCAGGCTTCAGGAAGCTATCCGCAAGCCTTGCAAGCCCGGCGGGAGTTCCCGCGGGCTCACAAGGCTTGCGGGCAGCAGCCTGCCGCCCGAAGCATGGGGAGCGCTGTGCAACGCGCCCTGGGCTTCGGGCAGATATCCACAAGCCTTGTGAGCCAGGCGGGAGTTTGGGCTTCCCCCGCCCCAGCCCCGTGCCTGGGGGGGGGGGGGAGGAATAAATTTTTCCCCTTTATTTCCCTCCCCCCAAAACTAGGTGCACCCTATGGTCCGGTGCACCCTATAGAGCGAAAAATACGGTAGGTACTGCTCTGGCGGGAAGGTAAACGGCGTTTCCGTGAGCTGCTCTGGTTCGCTAGAAGTGGCTTAGTCATGCTGGCCACATGAGCCGGAAGCTGTACGCCGGCTCCCTCGGCCAGTAAAGTGAGATGAGCGCCGCAACCCCATAGTCGGCCACGACTGGACCTAATGGTCAGGGGTCCCTTTACCCTTTACCTTTAAGGGGCACTGGGGATGAGTCTATGGAACCAAGGGGGTGGGGCCCCCAAACGATTTGGGAACCTCTGGTCCGCATGAGCAGCAGAGCACTCAGAAGGAAGCCTGCCTGGGCATTTAGGAGTGCAAGTTTACCCATGCAGAGAACGAAAAGTAGGTTAGGAAGTAGCCCGCAGTGGGGCGCCCTCTCACCCTGTGCTGTGGGCCTCTTTCTGGGAGTCAGGGCAGGCTGGATGGGCAGGATCCCCGGGTTTGGTTGTGTCTGCCCAGCTTTGGGTCTTTGGCGTGGGGTGATGGATGTTTCAGTCGTGGGGATAGGATCTGTCAGCCTGAAAGGAGATGGAAACATGGACACAAAACTAACATTTTAGAGGAAGACAGCATAGTGAACAGCCTCTTTCCACGACCCACCCTTTCACTGGAGCACCCCCACCTCACAACCATCCAGCTGGCAAATGCCCCCCGAAACAGCCAAACCCCCCCCCCTGCCGGAAAAAATCACACACAGAAAAAGGCGACCACAAGATCCATGTTATGCACGACAATGGCACAAATTACACAAACCATGTAATTTTAAGCAACTCTATGCATATTTTCTCCTAAAGTGCATAATTCGTTCCAGCTGTGGAACAGGGGTTTTGCAGCCCTAGAAGTTTAACTGCAGAATCCCAGGTATGCCATTTAGGCCCTTAGAGCCGCTAAGTCGTGAGAGTTGGCACTAGTACAGAGGAGATAGGGGTAGCAGTAGAAGAGCAGACGCTGAAAGCCAGTGTGGTGTAGTGGTTAGAGCAGGGGTCGGCAAGGTTTACCTCGCCTGGGCCGGTTCACTCCAGCGGAGATCGCTCCGTGGGCCGGATCACACCTGCGATTTTTGGCATCTGCGTCTGCGCAGATGCGACTTCCAGCGCCGCGGAAGCGAGTCCCCGCGCAGTGCAGCACCGGTTTAGTGCAGCGCCAGTTTAGTGCAGCGCGCAGGGACTTGCCAAGTGGGCAGCTCTGTTCGGGGGCAGCTTGTGGGCCGGTTAAATGACCCCCGTGGAATGTTTGTGGACCATGGGCCATAGGTTTCTGACCCCTGGGTTAGAGTGTCAGACTAGGGTTTGGGAGACCAGGGTTTCAATCGCCATTTGGCCATTAAATTCAATTGGGGTGACCTTGGGCCAGTGGCTGCCTCTCAGCCTAAGCTACCTCACCTTGGGGAGGTTAAATGAGGTGGGGAAGAACCATGTATAACCCCCTTGAGCTCCTTGGGACAGAAATGCAGTAAGTATTTTTTATATACTATAGAGAAATGAAACACACACACACACACACACACACACACACATTAAACACAGAGGTAGGTTGGCAGGGAAGGTGAAACTAGGAGTATTTCAGAAAACTGCTATATTGTTTTGTCTACTCAGCAGACATCCAAAGCCCACAATAAGAACCACACCATCAAGGCAGAAGGTTCAGGAGCAACATATCAGATGGTCCCACCACTGGGTACTCTTAAGGCAGAACCCAAAAAGCAAGGCGGGCTTGCAAAATCCTCCTGGCACATTTAATAAAGTCTTGCCTGTTGCATCACTCCCATTGGCCATCACAACCACCCCACTCAGCATGAAATGAAGGCCGGTTGGCACATGCTAAATTCAATTTGTGAGCAGAAATGTTGGAAACAATACACCATCTGCACTTTTAATAGGTTTGCAGACAAGCAGACCAAAGGTCCCTGAACTTGCCTGGCAGTAGCTGGCAGCCTCAAGTGCAACTGTTTATGCCAGAGCCGTAAAAAGAACTGTGGTCCAGTTCTAAATCACTTTGGTTCTCTTCCATTACCATGATTCTATAATTATAGCTGTGGGGAACATCTTTCAGGCAACACTTAGCAATCCGCCCCTTCCGGTACCCTCATCCCCAGCAAAGACAATACAAAACTAAAATAAGGAGCAGGTGCACCACAGGGGGGGGGGAACAAAACAACAAGCCACTGGCCCAGATACTTCAAGAAAGTGAGACCAACCCTCCAGCAGGCACCAGAGTTCAAGGATGGTTTTGATAGGCAAGGAAGAAGAGAAGAAGAGTTTGGATTTGATATCCCGCTTTATCGCTACCCAAAGGAGTCTCAAAGTGGCTAACATTCTCCTTTCCCTTCCTCCCCCACAACAAACACTCTGTGAGGTGAGTGGGGCTGAGAGACTTCAGAGAAGTGTGACTAGCCCAAGGTCACCCAGCAGCTGCATGTGGAGGAGCGGGGAAGCGAACCCGGTTCACCAGATTACGAGTCTACCACTCTTAACCCCTACACCACACTGGCTGTAGCTCAGTGGTACAGCATCTGATCTGCATGCAGAAGATCCCTGGATCAATCCCTAGCAGCATTTCTAGGCAGAGTTGGGAATTTTCCCTCCCTTAAAGCCCATGAGAACTGCTGCCAGTCAGTTTAGACAACACTGAGCTAGATGGGCCAATGACCTAATAGAAGACAGCTTTATTTGTCCCTATAATAACATGAGAAAGGGTGGCATGGACAGGAGGGTCTAGAGCGGGCACAAAAGGTGGGAGAAGGATGAAGGAGATTAATAACTTTAGATTGGAAGGGGGCAGTTTTCATGAGATCTCAAAACAGTTACAAGATTGTCCACAGGAAGCAGGACTGAAAAACGTGGGCAGGGGGGAGGCTACGAGGAAATCGCCCCAATTCCACTTCACATATAGAAAAGTTTGATTGTTTGTTTAAGTTATCAATTTTTAAATAGTTAAAGAAAACTCTCAAGGTGGTTTACATTGTTCTCCTCCTCTTTGTTTAATCCCCACAACAACCCTGTGAGGTAGGTTAGGCTAAGAGGCAGCGGCTGCTCTAAGATCACCCACCCAGAGAGCTCCGTGGCCAAGTGGGGATTTGAACCCTGGCCTCCCAGGTCTAGTCAGACATTCTAACTACTTCATGAGTAGGTAAAATGTATTACCTACACCACACTGAGCAAAAAGAGAAACAACACAAAACAATAAATTGTCATTTAAATGCAGGTTAATATATGCCTAGTTCCTCTTTTTTACACTGGATAAATGGAACGTGGATGTTCTTGCATTTGCATTTCTACACTGTACTCTTTTCTCATATTTGTTTTCTACGAAACTTGGAAGAGAATAAATACGTTTAACATTGGGGCAGGTGTATATGAACTCAGGTGTGGTCTTTTATTTGTTTCACTCCAAGATTCTAGAAGCTTCCCCGTAGTCAAAATGTCATTAATCACTTCTGAGAGTGGAACTACTAATTAGGGATGGAGAAAGATTTCATTCACATTTTTAACTGGCTTAATTCACACATCCTGGATGAACATACAGACTGGAACATAACTAACCTTCTGATTAAGTTACGCTTTAAAATGTGTTTGTTGAGATAAAATGCCTATTTAACTATGCATTTCATGATTTGAAAACATGTTTAAACACATATGACATAATGGTCTCCTTCATTTTGTTCTAATATTTATTGATTTTAACCAAAAGTTTTGGTTAAAGGTGGCTTCTGTTTTCACTGACGTGTTTCTTTGAAGTTTTGGTTCTACATGTTATATATACATTATCCTTTTCCTTTATAAAATTATCTTACCAAGTTCATGTAAACTGTACAGGGATTTTGTCTATTATGGTAAGTGGTATATACCTATTAGTGATTATGACTGACTGATTTTTGAACTCAAGTTCCAGCGCAGCAGTATGAAATGGCCCCAGCTCTCCAGAATGCTTAACTCTCTTAAGCAGCACTGCTAGCCTTTTGCAGTCTTTTGCCATGCTCCATGGAAGAGTCAGGCACCCTCACCTGGCTTTTGGCTGGCTCTTCTTAGCAGCAGCTTCACTCGCTTTCACTGGTTCCGGGAGTTTGGCAGGGATCGGAGAGTTCTGCAAATGGAAACCCACACACAGAGCAGAAAATGACGGAGAGCTGTCAGAGGCAACGGAGAGCAAGAGGCAAACTGAATGGGGAAACCTAAAGCTCTCCTAGGCTTCACTTCATGGGTAGGTAAAATTTATTAAGATACTTAATAACTCCTTGGGATGAAAGAGGAGAAACAGGACCAGGGACTTTTCCACTTAACAATCCCAAGCCAGACAGAATTAAGATACAAAACCCTGGCAATATTAGCATAGAAATTACATTATGTCTATTTATTTCTATAATTGTAGTCAGGCAAATGTTTATGATGGTCAACTGTATTTATTTACAGCCTGCCTTACAGGGCTGCCCATTCCAGAGCAGGTCACAATGCGTTAACATGCAAAATATTCAAACTGTAAGGCTGTAATATGAAACAAAACACATCTGAAAATAAAATAGCAGTAGCGATGTAACACCAAAAGGACAAAAACTGCTACTACCACCAGCGTATTCTTAAGTAAAGAACCATACAAATTCACTACAGTTCATGAGAAAAGCATGCTTTGGCTGTACAGAAGGCATTTAATTTGTATGATTTCAACCAAACATGGTTGAAGAAGGACTGGCTAAAACTGTGCAGCTTAAACCCAAGCAGGGCAGAGAGCATAAAAGCCATTTTTGCACCAGGCCCACTTGGGGTTCCCCAGTACAGATAGAGCTTTAAGCTCTCTGCCTTGCTTACCAGTCATGGCCCGCTTAGCACACTGGTTCTGGGATGCCCTTGCAAGATCTTGCAGGGCTGTCAGAGTTCTTGCAAGATCTCACCTGAGCATTCCTAGCCTTCCAGGGTCCTACCCAGCAAGCAGGACAGAGAGTTTAAAAGCTCTTTTGTGCCAGGTAACCCAAGTGGACATGGCACAAAAAAGCTTTTAAATTCCCACCTTGTTTGGCGAGCAAGACCTGCTTGGCGTGTGGGTTTTGGGAGTGCGAGGCATAATCACTCTCTCCCCCTCACCCACTAGCCATGCGGAAATACCAAGGCTTTGGGTATATGTGATTTTTGTGTATACACAGAACCCTTGGAACTGAACTCCATACATAAGATGCAATCATACTGTACAGAGAAAACACACCTCCCCATAAACTAAGCTAAATTGTTGTGGTTTCCCTCCCTTTTGTGTTGTCTTTTGTTGCTTCCTGGCAACCTCTCAATAAATTACTCCATGACTTTTGCAGGCCCAAAAATAGTCCTGGAGGAAGAGGAGGACTAAAGAACTTGAGGGATTATTTTACGGATTCTTGTATGGTATTTTGCAAAGAGGGATCAGGCATCACTCACCTGTACATTCTGGACCGGACATTCCCTCTTAGCGAGCTTGAATGCAAAATAGGAGACCTGGTAAATTTCAGGTCTCTTGTCAGGGTCTGGTTCCAGCATATACCCTAAGAAACAGAAGACCTATTAGGCTTCGGTGGTGTGGCATTTAGATACGGCATAGGAGGGACAAGGACAAATCTTACTCAATATGGATATTGATATGGATGCTGGAAAACTCAGCCCACAGGGGCTTGCATAGCTTCCAAAAACCAAGGTCATCCCACGTTGCTTATTAGCCTGGTTCAGACACCACAGCAAACCATAGTCTACTACTACTAGAAAGAGCCTTAGCGACCGGTGGGCTTGCCTGCTTCTCCTCTCTAAGAGGATTCAAAGTGGTCTTACTTAATGGCTTTGGAGTCTTGGAAGACCTTCTAAGATGGGAACTGTTTGGTACATTGCTATAATCTCCTCCAAGCTCTCCATAAAGGGAAAACACCTGGCAGAGAAGAGGAGGACGGTGGGAGGAGTAGGTACAGTTTCACAACTTGACAGCTCCAGCTTCTAATTGGATAATTACTCTCCTAGTGGCCCTCCTTTACTTTCCATCTCAGGGCAGGGGTGCGAAAGACTTGAGTTTGATACATATGGAGCAGAACTTACTCTCCCCAAAGACCCTCAAAACTGTTTATTCAGTTAACCCCTGCCCCTTTAGCATTTCCCAGACTGGTGTCCTCCAGATGTTTTGGGCTACAACTTCCATTTACAACTACAACTGATGGCAATTGTGGTAGAGGCAACAGTGTGGGGAGAGATGCATCAATATAAGAGCATCTGATGACATGGGCACCAAAATAAATCTCCTAGACTTGTGCCCAAAACCTTTGTCCTTATAAACAGAAGTATTCTGGGTTCCATACCCAAACACCTGGCAGGAGATAGGAGCAGTTTCATGTTAGTTAGCTTTTCAAAACCAGAGTTGAGCTGTATTCCCAAACAGATACTCACGTATGAGGCAGTGCATGTCGTGAGAGTAGCGCGAGTTGTCAGGAATGGTGAAGTTTCCGTCGCAAATTGCTACTTGGCTCTCACCAAATGGCAAAGTAAAATAACAGAGTTTGTACAGCAAACAGCCCATGGCCTGAAAGAAGACGAAGGATTCTTTAGTGTGCTGTAGGAACGGAGACCTGGTTACCTCCGTTGTCATGTAAGGCCTTGCTGGATTCTAGTTGCAACAACAGAAAACAAACCTCTCTTGCTGACATGACCTGCATCAGATTTCAGGTCAGCAAAAACCCAGCCTGATTTGAAGCTAGGAATGTAGGAATTGCTGGCTCTGCTAGCAATTGTTCCAAGTTTGCCTCTGGTGAACCAAGATTGCTGTTTCTGAACTGGAAGAGATGTGTAAGATCAAAATTTGCAATTCAAAGCTTATAAAAAATTGGCAGCTGCCTCAATTCTCCAAAACAGAGCACTCTGAATTAAACTATGCTCAGGAGTCTGCTTTCTGAATGCAGTTTCTCTAACTTGTGTAGATTTATATGTTATTGGGGGTTTTTTATTGATAAAAAGAAAAAAACATCAATAATTAGTTATCTATGAGTTATCAAAGAACTGGAGAAATCAGTAACAGAAGAAAATACTTTTGGCAAGAGATGGCAACAGAGCAATGAACAATCAATTATTAAAAAAAAATTTAAGTGCTATTTTTCCACCCTGACGAAAGGATGTTCTAGCACAATTAGAAAACAAAGGAATAACATTTGATGCCACTTCCACCTACCCACGCCCATGCAAAAAGGCTGTAGTTTTTACTTGGGACTGCCTTAAGCAGTTATGAGAACTGATTAATTTTTTTGTTTCCAAAGTCACTAGTGATGTAAAAAGAGCTCAGAAGCAGAATTTATGCTGATCACACCCTAGTTACTGGGAAGTGAATACAGAAAGAAAAAAGTATAGTGCAGCCATCTCCAACCCTTCAGATGTTTTGGACCACAACTCCCATCATCCCCAGTCATCATTTATGAAACCCAGAGATTTAGAAAAGGCAGGGTCTGACCCACCCACCAATGTAAAATGCAATTATTATTGTTGTGGTGTGGGAAGCAGTTAAATCAGATCCGCATGCTATTGCAAGGAATATACATGTTTTGGAAAAGAGAAATAAACGTGCTAAAACTTTGTCTAGAATATTAACTACAGGATCAGATGATGAAGCAAACCTCATGAATGAAACCAAAAAAATGGGAAATCCAGTTGTTTCACAGGATAAAGTATGCAATTCTCAGTGAGGCAGCCCTCCGCCCACTCTAGTCTTTCCAGGCAAACAAGTTACTCAAATAAATGCAATATGGTCCAGTTCACTCATTGGTTTTCTCTGCAAGAATAGATTGCATGGGGTGTGGGAAGGAGACCAGGGTGGTGGGCCTGAGATCTGTACTGGGCTGCGAGTTCTGCCTTTAGCACAGTGGCTGATCAGGCCCTTAGTGCATCTAGTCCTTTCTTCTGAAATGCAACTCAGGAAGCAGCCTCTTGGAATAATCTCCAATTGCTCATTTTGATTTATTAAGCCCCATGCTATTCACAAGGGCTCTGGGGCGGGTTACAACTTCTAAAGATGAAGTGGGGGGGGGGGGAACCAGGGCACAAGAACAAATCCAAATTGCAATGTAAATTCACTGCTAATTAAATATTTAAAAACAAATGTATATATAAAACCACATTAATAAAACATGCTGCTAAGTATGCCTCATTGCACGGCTAAATATACCCCACGTAACCAAAGGGTTGCCCAAAATGGAAGGTTTGCTGCCCTGAGATGTCAAAGGCTTGTGTAGATCAAAAGAGGGAGGGACTCTGGGTTGTAAAAGAGCCACTTTGATTCCATTCCTATCCTTCAGGAAGGCAAGAAAGTGACTGACCTGCAAGCTTCCAGCCGGACATGCTGTAGTGGAAGCAGGGATGGCCTGGCCGTGAGGCAAGGTGAAGCAATTGCCTCAGCGTGGCAGGCCCAGGACAGTTGGGCGTGGTGGCAGACCCATAAAGAGCACGCCACCTGCTGCCTTTGCTGACACCACTAACGCCGCTGCCCACCGCCACTGCCATCTCTTCCCAATGGCCTCCTTTTACTCCCCTTTTCCTGACTGTCATTGTTATGGGTGAGGGAGAAGAAGGCAGCAGAGTGTAAGGGTAGCATTGGTGGGGAAGGGGTGGCACTTTCTTGCTTTGCCTCAGTGGCAAAACGTGCAGGATCACCACCGAGTGAAGGGGCAGGTCTAAGGGATGGGAATCATGGCGGACAGAAGACCACAGGGAAGGACGGGCAACCAGGGCAAGAGATTTGCCAGTACAATTTCTAGCAAGCCACATGCAAGCAAGTAACTTCACAGAACCTTCTACATACCCAGATGTCTGCTCTTGTAGTAATCAGCTTGCCACTATAGAGGTTGACCATTTCTGGTGCTCTGTAGGATAGTGTGGTGTACCTACAAGGAAACCAAAACTCACAGGGTAGCCGGATAAGTCAAAATGGTTTTATAAACTATGTGGTGTTTCCTCTACAACTCACATCAACGTTTACTCTTCCTTGAATGATTTCTAGATCTAGAACTGACAGCAGCTCAGGGCACTCAGAAAAAAAAGAGATTTCAAGATCGCATCCCAGACTACCACAAAAAGAGGCTGCTGTTGAAAGCCAATAAATTTATAATTCGTTTGTTTGTTTTCTGCCCTTCACCCTAAGGTGGGTTATAGCATTAAAAACAATAGTTAAAATAATTGAAAACAACTTACAATCATAAAAAAATAAGGTGGGTCCTAAAAACATACCACCTCAAGTGTCAGGGTTAAAGGTTAGCAGCAGCCCAGCTAATTAACAACCCTCTTCTAGTTTTGAAACCACAATAATTAAGATTTAAACAAATGTTCCAAAAGCACAGAAACAGGCTGTTCTTTTTCTCTCTGTTCCATAGTCAACCAGCTATGATGCTTTTCATGCAGAGGCAGCCCCAGCCAGACACAGGAGAGGCCCACTAAACCATCCTTCACTCACTTCTTGATTTCTTCCTCCACTGCATTCACTCCTTCAAGCTGAGGGTTCTGGAATTTGTTGGTGGCACTTCCAAAGTCACACAGCACATAATGGCCACGATCGTGCAGGAGGATATTTTCCACCTGGAAAGGAAAGGTGTGCATACCAGGATAAAGGAGAAACATAACTCCTTTGCATAAACATTTCTCTTTCCACCAGCAGGAACTGGAAACGAGAACTTGGGAGCAGTGGTAGCAACTGTGGAAAGTGCCCCTGACTTCTGAAAGCCACAATCCCCTAGCCATCAAGTCCTACTTGGTTTTCCTCCCTGAAGACTTTTCACGTGGTGACTGAGATATCGCCCACGGAGAAGGTCACCTGATACTTCATGGACCAGCCTTCCCCAACCTGGGGCCCTCCAAAGGTATTAATACAACTTCCATCAGCCCTCTCCCCCATGCTTCCACCATACAGTGGTGCTGGCTGCGTCTGATGGGAGCTGTAATCCAAAACATCTGGATGGCCTCAGGTTGGGAAAGGCTGCTGTGGACTATTTAGGAATTTTACAGTGGGTGTAAGATTCTGGCAGAGCAGTGCAACTGTCACTCCCTACATATCCCACTGCACACAAAGGATTACCTCCGTAATGTTCTACAGATGTCCCAGCATTTATTTTTATGTTCTCACAAAGCTACAAATCCCCTCTTCCTAAAAACAATAAATGGAACTGATGCCAAGGCACACAACAGCAACTATTCAACACATTCATGGTAATAAATGATTGTTTCTACATTCATCTTGGGTACTCCTCATTTGCTTAGTGGGAATTTTGAGAAATTCTGATTTTGAGAAATTCTGATTTTGAGAAATCATTTCCCAAGAGTAAAGGCAGGAAACCTGTGTCCCTCCATATGTTTTGGATTACAATCACATCAGACCCAGCCAACAAGGTGAATGATCAGGATGATGGGAACATCTGGAATGGCACCAGATTCTCTGGCCTTGCCTTAAGAGAAACAAATATATTTCACTGAGAAACTCAGATAAGCGGAACCTTTGACATCACTTAAATGCCCTGTAAGAGATTATGATCCCCTGATTTGAGAGGCTGGGGACACAGGGTCAGCCCCCACCATAAAGATTTCTTGAACACCAAATCCATGAACACCACTTTTCTGTAATTGTAGTGTTGATTACATTACTTTGAGCGCTCACACAACTTGGAAGAGACCTCAAACACTGTATAATAAATGTGATAAAGTTAAACACCCGCCCCCAAAACATCTGGGGGGCACCAGGTTGGGGAAGGCTGCTATAAGCAGTCAGTGAGAGGCAAGACAATACCTACCAAGTGCCCACTGACGACAGCTCAAGGTTAGTCAGAAACTGGTAGTGCAAAAACCCTAACAGCCCAAATGTGAGTGATACCTGTGCACAAAACTATTGGTTTCCAATACCAGCAAGGTAGTGAAAAGGAACTGCCTGTAACACACCCAGTCATGTGGACCTATCACTGCTTTAATATCGAGGAGAGTCTCTGGGCACCAGAATACTATCTGCATGCCAAGCATCTCTTCAAGGACACTGTAAGTTACCTTCAAATCCCTGTGGACGATGGGCGATTTGCACTGGTGCAGCCTGGCCACGGCTTCGCAGGTGTCACAGAAGATCTGCAGGACTTCGCTTTCCGTGAAGCCTGTCTGCAAGCGCTGATTCATGAGGTTTACCACTTGGCCTCCTGGAAAGAGTAAAGGCAGAGTAAGAGAGAGGGAGAGCCAATATCAGTGGTGAGACACTGAATTTTCTAAGAGGCTTTACTAACCACAAGGCACGCAAGGAAACATGGCAGCATGATGGCACAGGGTACCAGAAGGTGCCCTGTGCCAGTGGTTCCCAAACTGGGTGGTACCACCCATTGGGGAACAGTGGGACTATTGGGGGGCGCGCTAAGAAGCAAGGGGGTGGCAGGAGGAACTGGAGATGGGCTCCTCCAAACATGTTGCTCACTTATGTACAACTGACAATGCTAGAGCCTAGAGCAAGACACATTCATTTCGTTTTTAAAGTTATACTACTCTTATATTTTCAAATCTATTTCCTTTGGTCACGCTTGCTTGTATTTACAATTCTGCGTTGTCACAATATACCAATAACTGGGTAAAAAAACGTAAAGGACCCCCGACAGTTAAGTCCAGTCGCGAACAGCTCTGGGGTTGCGGCACTCATCTCGCTCTATAGGCCGAGGGAGCTGATGTTTGTCCGCAGATAGTTTTTCCGGGTCATGTGGACAGCATGACTAAGCCGCTTCTGGTGAAACCAGAGCAGCGCATGGAAATGCCATTTACCTTCCGCTGGAAGGTATTTATCTACTTGCACTTTGACGTGCTTTTGAACTGCTAGGTTGGTAGGAGCTGGGACCGAACAACGGGAGCTCACCCCGTCGCGGGGATTTGAACTGCCAACCTTCTGATCAGCAAGCCCAAGGCTCAGTGGTTTACACCACAGCAGCACCCATGTCCCTAATAACTGGCTAGCAGCTATCAATTGCCTTAAAAAATTAGTTGCCACACATCTGTGGTAGGTGAAGGTTTGTGCATGTTTAGTAAGTAAGGTAAAGGTAAAGGTACCCCTGCCCGTACGGGCCAGTCTTGACAGACTCTAGGGTTGTGCACTCATCTCACTCTAGAGGCCGGGAGCCAGCGCTGTCCGCAGACACTTCCGGGTCACGTGGCCAGCATGACGAAGCTGCTCTGGCGAACCAGCACCAGAGCAGCACACGGAAACGCCGTTTACCTTCCCGCTATAAAGCGGTACCTATTTATCTACTTGCACTTAAGAGTGCTTTCGAACTGCTAGGTGGGCAGGAGCTGGGACCGAAAGACGGGAGCTCACCCCGCCGCGGGGATTTGAACCGCCGACCATATGTTCGGCAAGTCCTAGGCGCTGAGGTTTTACCCACAGCGCCACCCGCGTCCCAGCTCCCAATTGCCTTATAAATTAGTTGCCACACGTCTGTGGTAGGTGAAGGTTTGTACATGTTTGGTAAGTAGTTATATATATAAATGTTTTATGCATAAAAATCTTTTTCAGGCAATACCTAGTATCACCGGATCAGATTCATCTATTTTGAATTAACTAAATGAAATTCTTGAATTGGATTTTGAATAAATGTGCTGTTTTGAATTTTATTGTGTCATCTTCCTTAGCGGGTCATGCAAACTGCTATTCTGAATAATGCTTTTTGCAGGGTAGGATCACTTGGGGTGAGTTTATGGAATGAAGAGCCCCCCAAAGGTTTGGGGACCACTGCCTTATACTAAGTCAGAGCACGGGTTCACCTAGCTCAGGGGTTCTCCAGGATTCTTTCCCCAACCCTATCTGGTGGTGCCAAGATTGAACCTAGGGCTTTTTTTGCACACACAGGAAATGCTCTATTGCTGAGCTACGGTCCTCCCTCTAAGCTCAGAGGGAGTGTGAATGCTCCCATCTCTGCAAATGAATACAGCTGCTTCTAAGAAACGTTTGGTGCCTCAAGAGGTTTCAGCCGCATGCCCCAAAAGCTTTGCCCTAGAATCCCAGCACCCTATGCAGAATTATGCCTGCATTCGTGACTTTCCTCCTACGTAACATAATGGGGCAACACAGCTCTAACACATTGCATAGGGAGGGCTAAAAATTGTTCTCCAAATCCCTATTTCAATCTGAGATGGAAAATAATCCAATGACTTTACAGAGCTTGCTTGTTCCTTTGAGGTGAGTTGTGATGAGCCTTCAAGGTTCTCTTCAAAGCATGGCTTGGTAATGACTGCTTGCCTAGTTGCAAGGTGGGGTAAATCTTGTGGGCTAGTATTGTTTGTGAACTTATTTTTAAGGCAAGAATCTTTTTCCATTGCACCTTCTTGCATTGAACAGCACTCCGATCTAGACAAACCTTTGAATATCTGGACATCATGCAGGCCTTCTGAGAACAGGAGTTATAGCATACAGGTTTGTAAACATGGCTCCACTGAACTAGTACACACCTCGGCAAAAATCCATGAGGATCAAGACTTCCCAGACATCCCCACTGCTCACAGAGTTTATACTGGAGTCAATATATCCAACAATGTTCTTGTGTCCCACAAGGTCCCTCTGGAAAAAGTAAGAGAAGAGGTAATGTTCACTGCAAGTCACAACCAGACAAATCTACATCTAAGTAAACAAACTTCGAAACAGAATTAAGCTACCTGCACATATTATGCCAGTGACACTTATCACTCTCTTCCTTTTACTTTGCTTCTCCTCATTCTCTGGGTATCCAATAACTTTTCAAATTCAAATTCACTTCTGCTACATTATTTTTGGTTGTTCTGTATTTCTAGAATATCCTGGCCAAGCTCTGACACCTGAACTTCCCACTCTCACTCAAGTTACTCAGTTTAAAGAAGCACATTTTTAAAACAACAGCTGGCTTTGTAGCAGAGCTAACAGGAGTGGTTTTCTTTCCCTCCTAGATCTGTCAAACAGGAGGGCCCAACTTTCCAATCCATGCAATAGTATCTATCCAAAACATGCTGCAAGAACTCCCAGAGTTTTGAGTCCTGCATTGGCTTACCATGATCTGAATTTCCCGTTTGCAGACTTGTAGGTCGTGTTCATTGTTGACATACATTCGTTTGAGGGCACATTTCATTCCATTGCTGGTTCTCACCAGAAAAACAATAGCAAACCCACCTGCGGACACAAGATGTGCAAAAGTTCAGCTAGCAATTTTAGAGGATTGTCTGAAATCTGAGGGCAAGCAATTTTGCTGTTGAAACTAAGCAGCCCTGACCCTGGAGAGAAATGCAGAAAATCAATCCAAGCTCTCTGGAAGGAGATATGGCTATCTAGGCAACCAAGATAACTTTCATCCTTGAATTAAAACTGAAGGAACTCTCATACTGGAGAGGAATTGTTTTTAGAGCATGTGAGCGCAATAATCCACCTCTGTTCAGTGTAGTTTGCCCCATATTATTTCTGCATGAGTCACTGTTCTGGGTGTGCCTCCTGGAAGTCCTGGCCATCTAAAACAATGACTCATGCGGCGATGCAATGGGTAGCATCCTCTGAAGGTGGACAATTCTGCACAGTCCCTGCAATTGAATCACAAAGCCATGCCAGGAGAGAGAGAGAGAGAAAAAGTCTGAAGGGCAAAGTTTTTAATCAAAACATCTGTAGGGCACCAGGTTAGGGGAGGATGGTGTACGGTAAAGGACAGGTGGACAGGACCTCAGGCATCATGGACTTGGAAGGTTCTGCCAGGGAACTGGGTGGTCTTGAACAAGCATTCCTCCTTTCTCAGCTTCACTGCTGATGAAAGGAGAAGAGCAACTGATTTCTACACATAGAGGAAAAGCTTGGTCTTCCACAGCAGAATAACCCCTAGCACTTCTCTGGTTGATATTACCTCGGAACAAAATTCATACAACACAGTGAAAGGACGCTGATTAATTTCACTCCACAAGCCACAACCTTTACAGCCAAACCACAATCAATCAACATTCCTACAGTGCACCATGTTTATAACAATCTGCTGCGCAAGAGGTGATGGAAGCATCATCTCTCAGCAAGAACCAGGAACCCAGTACAGTAGTCTTGTTTATACCAGCCTTCCCCAACCTGATGCCCTCCAAATGTTTGAACTGCACCTCCTATCAGCCCCAGGAAAGGGGAGATCAATGGTGAGAGGTTGTGGGACATAGTCTAACTACATCCGAAGGGCACCAAACAAGGTCCATATGCCATTAAGTTGGTAACTCACAATCTCTGCCAGAGTTTTCTTTCCCCCTGATGAGCCGCCCAGGAGATTTTATTGAGCATCTTCCCATTGCTTTTTCCATTGCTTTGACCAGAAATAAAGAAAACCAAAACTGGACACCCTCAATTCTGCCAATACCAGCCTTTTATCCAGGTTAGAAGATAGCTTAATCCATGGTGCTCCAGATTATAGGCCCTGAACCAATGGATTCAAATTACAAGGAGAATCCGACAAAACATTAAGAAGAACTTTCTGGTGTTAAGAGCTGTTTGACAGTGAAATTGGCTTCCTTGGATGGTGGTGGACTCTCCTTCCTTGGAGGTTTACAGTATAAACACTGGTTGGGTGGTCGTCTGTTAGGGATTCTTTAGCTGTAATTCCTGCATTGCAGGCAGTTGGGCTAGATGATACTTGAGGCCCCTTCCAACTCTACAGTTCTCCAATTCTATGGAGGATTTCCATGCATATCAACCTCCCCAGGGCAACACAATGGTACCACTTCCACTTTCATCTATAGCTCACAACATGGAGGTTCTACAGCTAAGGGAAGGACCATAGTTCAGTGGCAGAGCATCTACCTTGCACACATAAAATCCCAGGTTCAATCCCTGATATCTCCAGGTAGTGCTAAAACCTGGGGGAGGCACTGATAGATATTACTGAGCTAGACAGATAAATGGTTTGGCTCTGTAATGAGGTTGCTTCCTATGTATACTCTTAAGGGACCTACAGCCTATCATGGATGGAAGCTACCTTTTCAAAGCGCCAACAGGCAGGAACGCCCACACTTTACTTACAGCACCCCCTACACATCTCCTCTAACTGAAATAAGAACTACTTACTGAAGAGCTGTTGTCATGTGCAGACTAATAGAAACCACCAGTTCAAATCACCACAGCCAGCCAGAGACTCACCACAAGAGATGCACCATTGCACCACAGCTGTTTCAGGTGTGGCTGTACCAGAGGTGAACACAACACTTCAGAAGAGGCCCCAGCAGCCTACATACTCTCACTGTTCATAATCCTTGTCTACTCTCAATCCTGCCAAGTATGTAGCAGGGCTTACTACACTCAACTACAAAGAAAAACACCCAGATGCTAATGTCATCTACATTCAGTGTCAAGGCCACCTCGGAGCGTTAGTTAGACATTATTCAGATCAAACGCAGAAACTGAGTGGTCAAGACATACAGATTTTGAGGGGAAAGAGGCACGATACGCTAACGAAATCTAGCTCACGGCATAACCCCAGCCTACATTTCAATGAAGATTTTTGCATCAAGCCCAGCCTCCCAGGAACAATTCGAAAGCTGAAAGGAAGAAGGGGACAGGCATTTGAGAAACCTGCAACCATTCATGAGAGAGGAGGACCCCCAAACTCTGCTTCCCGCTAGGAACTGCAACGCCTCTCTGACGTCAGCCACCACTACCCTGTTGGGATGTGTCTGGGGAGATGGGGGCATTTGGCAGGCCCCCAGCTGGCTCCAGCCACTGGCAGGCAGCCGGGCGAACTCCGGTTCTCGGAACAGCATCTATCAGTGACTTGAGCCTCAAAAGCCTTCAGAGACTGAGCACGCTCTAATCAGCAGAGTGAATAACTTTTCACAACAGAAGTGGCGGACAGAAGCATATGTAAGCATATTTACAGGCGTTTATTCAGCATCACTTGGGAGAAAAGCAATGACAAACCTAGACAGCATCTTAAAAAGCAGAGACATCACCTTGCTAACAAAGGTCCGTATAGTTAAAGCTATGGTTTTCCCAGTAGTGATGTATGGAAGTGAGAGCTGGACCATAAAGAAGGCTGATCGCCAAAGAATTGATGCTTTTGAATTATGGTGCTGGAGGAGACTCTTGAGAGTCCCATGGACTGCAAGAAGATCAAACCTCTCCATTCTGAAGGAAATCAGCCCTGAGTGCTCACTGGAAGGACAGATCCTGAAGCTGAGGCTCCAATATTTTGGCCACCTCATGAGAAGAAAAGACTCCCTGATGTTGGGAAAGATTGGGGGCACAAGAAGGGGACGACAGAAGACGAGCTGGATGGACAGTGTTCTCAAAGCTACCAGCATGAGTTTGACCAAACTGCGGGAGGCAGTGGAAGACAGGAAGGCCTGGAGTGCTCTGGTCCAGGGGGTCACAAAGAGTTGGACACGACTAAACGACAACAACAATTCAGCATCAGGAACAAAAGAAAAACATGTCTGCTTCCCTTTGTGTCCAAGCAAACAGCAGCATAGCAAAAGCAATATACAACGAAAGTTCCCAGCAGACTGTGCTGGAAGTAAACAGACATATGACTTACAACAATCCACACATCTGTTCTAAAGGTGGAATGGAACTATAGCCTAACATACCCCAATCCCCAACTTCAGGTCAGGCCTATCTACAGGCTCAACAATATACACAGTTCAGGGAAGGGAAGAAGGGAGCAACTGCCATGGCATGGAGGAAAGGAAGGCAGATTTGGCAAAAGTTGCCAGGAAGGGATGTGGCAACCTGTAAAAATACAATGAGTCAAAGCCTTAAGAAACAACAACAAGGTTTATTACAATCAAGTGGTAAACAAATTAAAACAAGAAATAATCTATCTTCCCCCAACCCCTGTCTTAGGCAGCTCCTGCCACAGTGGCACAAAGCGGGAAGCTGCACTCCATACGATGTGTTGCAGGCCCCGCTTGCTGCCTCTGTCATCATTACTCATCACTTTATTTTTGTATGCTGCCTTTCCACACACAGAAAAGCACCCGCGCTCTAAGCTGCTTACAGCAAACAGAATAGCACTGCATCACAAAATCAGCAGCTGCAAGAACAATTTCTTAATACTGTGGTGGGGGAAGGGTTGTTTGTTACTATGTTGTGCATTTTTGTGTTTTTATATTGTAAACTGCCCTGTGATCTTCAGAGGAAGGGCGGTATAGAAATTAAATAAATAAAAATAATGGCAACAACAAAACAGCAACTCAATAGCAAAGGTAACAGCACACAAAAGAACAGCATTTGAGTACAATCAGCGTAGCAACATTTCACCTCCTGGCAGTAGCAAAAAGAACAAGGAGGTTTGAAGAGTTTCATCCCAGATGCTCCAGCTACTGATATCAAATCCATGACAAATTAGCCAAAAATCAAGTTAGTCTGATTACATTTATAGTGTTCAGCATCCCCAAAGTTCAGTGCCCCCTTTGGCATCACCAGGAAGGCTTCCAGAGGTAGTAGGTGGGGTAACTGTAAACCCCCCCCAATGATGCTAAAGGGCTTAGATAGAGCCAGGATACATGCCGGCCCACCATCTCCTCCTTGCGCCTGCTCATCCTTCGAGATCAGCCAGGGAGGCTCTACTGCATGTTTCAACAGTGCCAGAGACACCTTTGGTGAGAACGTAGAAGAGCACCTTCACTGTGGCCATGCCTCAAGCTGCGTGATCAATTTGGTGCTCTCTTAGTGGCAGTGAGGATTTTTGAGGGTTGCCGCCATTTAAGAATGCATCTATTTTTGGGAGGTATATTTGGATCTTGGTTGGTTGGACAGGGGGATCTGCCCCTCTGTCTGCTGCCAGATCCTGCAATGTGATTGGTTTAACTGTAATTTTATTGGCTCATATACTTAAGAATTTGTTATGATTCATACTGTCACCTTCTTTGGGGCCACCTTCAGAATACATCAGTTTAAATCAGTGCATGGGGAAACTTTTTGAGCCAGAGGGCCACATTTCCTGATGGGCAACATTCTGGGAGCCCCATGTAAGAGGCAAGTTGGTTCCCCAGCCCTGTCAGCCTGGCTCCAGGACAATGCACTCACCCATTTTCATGGGGCTGCAGATAAACACTGCGTGGGAAGCCAATTAAACTTTCTCCCATTCCAAGTCTATCTTTATGCCTCTCCCTAATATTTCCACCAAGACTCTGGTGTTTCTGTAGCTGGAAAATGACTCCACAGATCTATTGTCAACATGTTCATTTTATTTTATTTTATTAATACTTCATTTTATTAATACATTTTCCAAGCAGAAAAAGCCCATACAAAACACTGCTTTCTAAAATATACATCAGTTGTCAGCACTTCAAAACATGATACCCAGCTTCCATTTTCCTTTGGGTCGATTTTAAAGACACCCACACAATAACAGTCCTTCCTTGGCTGGATGTATGCTGAACAAACAGCTTTTTCCACATGAAAATAACAGCTTTCAAGCATAAACTGTTCAGAAGCATCCAGGCAGCCAAACAAGTCAACTGAAAGGAGGAAATAAATAGCACCTCCAAGTTAATCTTCCTTAGCAGACGAAACTACGACTGCTTCTTAGGTACCAAGGCAAGAGACTTAAACTAGATCAGTCTTCCCCTGGAAATTTTGAACTACTCTCTCATACAGACATACTGTCAGGGTCTAATGGGAGTTGTAGCCCAAAACATTGGCAGAGGAAGAACTCTAAGCTGTTGTCATGGGAAAGAAAAGCTCCTCCCCTTTATTGTTTCTCTCTGCATTGACCCTGCCTCATCAATACTTCACAGCCAACACAATGTGGCACTTGTGCCCGCCCCATTAGGGTCAACTGATCTGGCATGGAAAATTCTATTGCACCATCCCAGCATGCATTTCCAAACCATAAAGATTCACACAAGTCTTCCTGTATATCATCTGCAAATGGAACCAGGCAACCAAGGTAGAGTGAGAAGGAGGCACTAGGCATTGCACACTCCAAGTGGCGTTTACTCCAAGCCACTTGCCTTTTGTCCGTCTGTGTCCAGCCTTTAACCAAACCCGGACAACAACCATCAGTTGTGAGTTGAGGACCCGCCACCCGCATAGGCGTATAATAAGACACAAAGACACATTATTTTTGGTTAATGGGCAAAATTAGGTCACAACTTTTATTGGTTACAGCATGCGAGTAGTATTGGCTTAGGCATTGGATGAAACAGCAATACATGACTCCACGGGAGTCATATCAGGGTTAACAACCAATGGGAGGAGCTTGTTGATGCAAATACAACTGGAAGCTCCCCCATGACATCACCGGGGGTCATGCCATGGCCCTAGCCACCAGCAGGGCATCGGACAGGATCCACGACCGCTGGATTCCTTTAACGGAATACCCAAAAGAGGAGGGGTAGATGATGGCCCATACCCAATCCTCCAACACAGCACACATATTCCAATGCCTAACCGCCAATACCATAAAGTTGTGACCAATTGCTACGAGGTAGGCAAAAAAACCAAGAGGCTGGTGCCAATTTGCCAAATGGATAAAAAAGTCCTACCAGGCCCCTTGGGCAACCAAGGCAACCAACTGAAGTCCATGGCAAGGTCAATACGCAAAAGAAGTTGACCTAGGAGGGAGGGAGGGCGGGAGATCCAAAGAAAGCAGGAACAGACTGGGGACAGAGCGCTGCTGCGGCTGTTTAAATGCGGCTAGCCCCGCCCACCAGCTGGCCCCATTGGTCAGCTGGAAGGCTTGGCCGCGGCAGCAGAAGCAATCAGGAGCAGGGAACTGAGCACGCCTCCCTGCCCCAGCGGGAAGCTGCTCCCGCTCACAACCTCGCCCCTCTGGGAGGAGGAGAGGCCCTCTTGTGACGCATCTAACCACAATAATAGAATCATATAACTGTAACGTTGGGACCCCAAGGGTTATCTAGCTCAACCTTCCCACAACGCAGAAATCTCAACTAGATCATACATAACAGATGACCATCCAACCTCTGCCTTAAAAACTCCAAAGAAGGAGAGTTCACCACCTCTTGTGGGAATCTTTTCCACTGTTGAACAGCTCTTACTTTCAGAAAGTTCTTCCTGAGGCTTAGTCAGAATCTCCTTTCCTGTAACTTGAAGCCATTGGTTCAAGTCCTAGCCTCTGGAGCAGGAGAGAAAAGAAGTCTGTTCCATCTTCCATGTGACAGTCCTTTATGAAGGCTAAACAAACCCAGTTCCCTCAACTGTAGCTCATGAGGCTTAGTTTCCAGACCCTTGATCACCTTGGTTGCCCTTCTCTGCACACATTGTAGCTTGTCAATATCCTTCTTAAATTATAGCGCCCAGAGCTGGACACAGTACAGTGGTACCTTGGGTTACAGACGCTTCAGGTTACAGACTCCGCTAACCCAGGAAATAGTACCTCGTGTTAAGAACTTTGCTTCAGGATGAGAACAGAAATTGCACGACGGCGGCGCAGAAGCAGCGGGAGGCTCCATTAGCTAAAGTGGTGCTTCAGGTTAAGAACAGTTTCAGATTAAGAAAGGACCTCCGGAACAAATTAAGTTCTTAACCCGAGGTACCACTGTACTGCAAGTGTGCTCTGACCAAGGCAGAATGCAACATCCCCTCAATTCCTTTGTCCAAGTAGTCTATAAAGATGTTGAACAACAGGCCCTGTGGCACCCACTTGTCACTTTTATCCAGGATAACAAGGAACTGTTAGTGAGCACTCTTTGGGTTCTGTCAGTCAACCACCTACAAATTCACCTAACAGATACCTCATCAGTCCACATTTTACCAGCTTCTCCACAAGAATACCATGGGGGACTTTGTTGAAGGTGACTGAGGGGGAAGAGTCCCCAACCACCTTCCCAGCTCCAACCCGGAGAAGAAGCTTTCTCCCCTTCATGCTCAACTTCACACTCACCAGGGGTAGAGAAGGGTCATCACGATGACTGTGGCAAGCAGCTGGGGGGGGGGGGAGCGGACAGGCAGACCACTTCAAAACCAATTACAGAGAATCCATCCTTGTGTTAGAGAGACGCAATGTCCCTTCAGGTACAAAGAGTACAGCATGACATCCCGTCTTCATGTCCAAGCTTCTCACTCCAGTATCGAGATCACAACATCACATACCAGAGACTCCCCCCCCCCAGCGCTTTAACACATCCTTACTGTTTCAAGAGACAGCAGAGCTGCAAAAACTCACTTTGGTTTTATTATCAGGAGGTAAAATAGCTTGTGGTATTGTGAAGAGCACTGGTTTTGGAGACTTGGAGGTGTTTTGGGTTTTTTTTTAAGTACGTAGTCATACAAACCTATAACCTGATTTGATTCACCAATAAATTTGTGGGATAAAGCTTTAAGAACAACTAAATCTCTGGGTGACAACAGAAGACAGAATAATTTAAGAGAGTCAAAATGGTGCAGTTCCTAGTACTGGGGCTGGGAGATCAGGGTTCAAATCCCCACTTAGACATGAAGCTCACTGGGTGACCTTGAGCCTGTCACTTACTCTCAACCCAACCTACATCATAGGATTGTTGTGGGATAAAATGGGGAGGAAGAGAACTATGTATGCTACCTTGAGCTCCTTAGAGGAAAAGTAGGATAATTAACATCACCACTAGAAACAACATGTATAAAGTTAACACATTTCTGGAGAATTAGAAGTCAGGGCCAAACTACAGTGATGTTTAATGCAACTTCATGTTAGGTGCAAAGTTCTATTTAACTCTCTCTCTCTCTCTCTCTCTCTCTCTCTGTGTGTGTGTGTGTGTGTGTGTGTGTGTTTACTATTATGTAATATTAATAAAAAACAGAGGGAATGTGTGGAGAAGGAATTTAAATATTTCTACCTCTGATGGGGTCCAGTGAAAAATCTGTCTGAAGCTGGCAGTCGTTTGGGGGAGAAATCCAAGCATTATAAAGGGAGGGCCCCACCACTGTTTATACCAGAGGGGAGGGTGTATTTAAATGCATAAAGGTCAACAAGCAGAGTCAGTGGTACTGATCTTTCAGTCCTTGTTGAAAACATGACCCCTGTTAAAATCTAATTGCTAACTGGGGTCTCTGAAAAGCAGAAGTTCTTCAGAACCCCCCTGTATTGCTGCATAGCAAGATCACAACAGAAATCAGACACAGCAAACATGTGCTTGCGGCCCTTATCTTACAGTTTTGAGCAAGAGGCATCTGAACTGCCCCTTGTTTCAGAAGGTTACACAACTAGAGAATGTCACAGAACCATTTTACTGCTCTCTGTGCTGCCTCCTCAATTATTTCACCGTGAAAAAGGCAATTCCAAGCATTGTCCACCCTGTGACAACTTCAGCTCTTTAAGTCTCAGTGTGAGAAGAAGAAAATTCTAATGCATAGTAAATAAAACTCTCTACGACCCAAACACACGGCCAGCTTGTTAGACGCCCTTTTCAGCTGCTGCCGTTCTAAATGGCAGCTTAACAGCGTCAGAAGCCCATAGGAGGAGAAGCGAGGCAATTGCATAAGCAGCAGAGAGCACAGGGCTGCAGAGTGGTCCTGAGCACGGATGCCAAGCCAGCAAGAAACTGCAGAAGCCAATGTAGGGCAGGCAACCTTTGCTACAAGGCAAAGCAGAGAAGATGGAAATCTCAGAAAGGAATTGCATCATCAGAATGAGAAACTGCATTCCACATGCTCACTGTTGTCAGGGAGGCAGTAACTAAACAGTAGTAATTTGGTCTCATTCACACATCACAGTAAGCCATGGTCTGAAATAAACTATGGTTTACAGGGAACAGGCAGCATGCAGTCACACCCTCTTTGCTTCTCCCAAGTCCCAAGCTCAGAAATAAACCACAGAGCAGCTGGCTTTCCATTATGTGCAATTCTCCAAAACAAACCATAAGCAAAGAACAAACCTTGGTAACCACAAGTACTGATTTATATGCAATTCTATTTGGGAAAGGGAGGACCAAAGCGGGCATAGTCGAGCAGCATGCACCATCACACTGTTCCTTCACAGTAAACTGTAGCTTACCGAAGACCATGGTTTACTGTGATGTGTGAACTGGGCAAAAATATAGTTCTTCCTTCCTTTTCTTTTTTTAGTGTTTCAAGCATTGTACATACATTTCCTCAGTGATCTTTACTATCAGGTCATCTACACACCACCAGAAAGGTAAACCAATCTAATAGAGCAAGCAAAGAGGTATATCTTCATCCACCTGGCAAATTCTTATCAAAGGAGATATTTGAACTACTCAGTTCCCTTTGATTGGGGTGAGTGGCAGGTAAACAAGCACTACAACAATGCCTGCATCTGCCATGGCCACGATGAAAAGGCAAAACTGAATGAAGGCACAAAACTCCAAGGCCTGTATTAAAATGCTAACGTAGTTCTATGTAAATACCCCCTTAAGCCAGCAATAACCTTTTCAGCTTTCAAAATCCAGTGCAACACAGAGAGAGGCCTCTGCTGTCACAATAGTTTGGAAGCAGCAAATATAAAGCCCGTGAATAAGCCCCAATCCGTTCAGACTGCTACTCAAGCAGAATGCAGAGGGCTTGTTTACATGCTCAGCAACGGCGAGATGACAACCCCTTCAAGCTCATTCATTTCAAGAAAGAGTCAAAGATAAAAAATAAACGTTGGCACAACATAAGAATCAAGGAAATATGGGCCTTGACCCACATTGCCACTTCTTTTGGAGAAAACAAGTCATCTCACCCAGGGACTGCTGAAAGCAGTTTGCCATTCTCACCAAACACATGATGCCCCAGACTCTTTCTCTCATATCCAGCAAAGTACCTGAGGAAGAATTCACAGGTGATCCTGGAATTACCTGCACCAACAACAAATTGAACTGAATAAGCCACAGCTGACCACCCTGATTTCCAGTGCAGCTGGAAGCCACTCATTTCTGTTGGCTGTCCAAAGAGGCCAAGTTAGTGCCAGAGGCAAAGAAGGCCTAAAGAATGGGAAGGAGTCCTAGTTGGGTCCCGTGCATGCACACACACCTGACTTGCAGGGGACACAAGAGTAACCAGTAGTGCCATCAGTTAAAACAGTCTTCAGTAGCAAAACTTGGAAGCACGCCTGAGAACCAGATTCTACCCTTGAGGTCTGAGTTAGGAAAGCTTTTTCAAACTAAGAGCTGCATAAGGAACAGAATGCGGCAGCTAGACTGGTGACTGGGAGCGGCTGCCGAGACCACATAACACCAGTCTTGAAAGACCTACACTGGTTCCCAGTACGTTTCCGAGCACAATTTAAGGTGTTGGTGCTGACCTTTAAAGCCCTAAACGGCCTCGGCCCAGTATACCTGAAGGAGCGTCTCCACCCCCATTGTTCTATTGTTCTGCCCGGACATTGAGGTCCAGCGCCGAGGGCCTTCTGGTGGTTCCCTCCCTGCGAGAAGCCAAGTTCAAGGGAACCAGGCAGAGGGCCTTCTCGGTAGTGGTGCCCGCCCTGTGGAACGCCCTCCCACCAGGTGTCAAAGAGAAAAACTACCAGACTTTCAGAAGACATCTGAAGGCAGCCCTGTTCAGGGAAGCTTTTAATGTTTGATGTATTACTGTATTTTAATACAGTGGTACCTCGGGTTAAGTACTTAATTCGTTCTGGAGTTCCTTTCTTAACCTGAAACTGTTCTTAACCTGAAGCACCACTTTAGCTAATGGGGCCTCCCGCTGCCGCCGTCGTGCAATTTCTGTTCTCATCCTGAAGCAAAGTTCTTAACCCGAGGTACTATTTCTGGGTTAGCAGAGTCTGCAACCTAAAGCGCATGTAACCTGAAGCGTATGTCACCCGAGGTACCACTGTATTTTGCTGGAAGCTGCCCAGAGTGGGCGGGGTATAAATAATATACTATTATTATTATTATTATTATTATTATTATTATTATTGGGGCAGAGGAAAAGTGAGCAATGCAATGGATTATGTGGCTACAGTATAGGTTATTCCAGCCATGCAAGAGTCATATGCATGTGTGTTTACATAAACACACCAAGACAAGCAAGAAGCTTTTTATCACAGTTCAAAGGCATTCCAAGCACAGCAAAGGATGCAGTCCTGGGTCAGTGAGGGGTGTGGCTTGAGGAGAGCCCCCCACAGAGGGCCAGTTGGAAGAGCCTGGAGGGCCATCATCAGCCCCCAAGCCAGAGGTGCCTTATGCAATCAAAGGACATCTCTCAGCAGTCTGCAACAGTGAATTAATAGGGCCACTCATCACTGGGACTGTTAACTACTGCATAGCAAGTCACTAAAATTCAGCCCCAACTAGTCTTCGGAACGGAGAGGCCTTTCCCAGCTGCCTGAGAGGTCTGAAGTAGAGTCTTGAATCATCAATAGATTTTTTCCCTCTGCACACGCAAAGAGCAGCTCTCAAAGCTGGCCTGTTCTGCTCAAGCGAAAACTAAGCGCTAGATCAGAGCCTGGCAAAGGGGAGGCGGTCGCCTTCTGTCTACCACCACTTTTGCGCCACACCTGAAAACCTGCTGGGTGCAGCATTAGACCATTGCGCAACCAGCTTCATTTAGAAGTGTAGTTTTGATTATCTTCATAATATCAATTAGTGCAGCACACTCTTTGCTTTCTTAAATGTTTTTCCACCAATATCTTTCCTTAAGCGTGCACCTCAAGTTCTGTAAATTGTGAACCTAGCAAAGACATGAATTTATAATAATATTCTACTTATTTTCATATTATTTATTATAGTTTATCCTACCTTTCCAAAGATACAGGTTCTCCTGTTTTACTGTCCACAAGTCACAACCACCCTACAGAGGCAAGCTGGGCTGAGTGACTGGCATCCTCAGGGCTGAGAAGGGATTTGAACCCACATCTCCCTGGTTCTAGAGATTAGCCCAATACTCTAACCCAGGCTTTGTTAATCTGCTGCCCTCCAGAATGTCATGCTGGCTAGGACAGATGAGAGAATATAATCCTAAAGATTTGGAGGGCACCCATTTGGGGAAGGCTGCTAGAACTACTTCACTGCTTCTTTAAGAACATCTGCCGGGGGCTTCCTGTGGAGGGAGTACTTGGCCATGAGCACTGTCATTTAAGGATTTGTTCTCAATTTGTTAATCGCCTTCTACACAAGCATCCCAAGGCTACCGTGTTATGCATTTTTCATGTGAACACTTGATCTACTGGAAAGATGGTCGACGCATGTTTTAGACAAATATATATATATCGTTCTTCATTACCTTGAGTAACACTGGATATTAAGTTTCAGAAACAAAACAAGCCATCCCACTACAGGTGATATTGGGACTATGCAGAAAAGTTGCAAAGCCCATTCAAACACGTAACAGCAACCAGAGAGCGATCAAGACCAACATCCTTTTTGTTAAGTTGTGGGTGAACATATCAGACGACACAGCGATTCTTCAAACAGCTCTTGTTTATTCACAGGCCAGAACAGAACTGAACTGAAGGGTTCAGCCAGCCTGCTTATATAGAGCTCCACTAGAACGCAACAGTAACCATTTTTTGTAACTATCCAATCCCTGAACGTCACTTTCGACCCCTTATTTGCATATGTGGACCTGAGTGAAAACTATCTACAGTATCCCCCTGCTGGCCCAGGGTGAGAACTTCAGTACATAACACTTTTCTACACAGCGAACCACCAAGATCCCTTTAGAAACCCCACAACCAAAGAATGAGAGCAACAGCCTCCAAAAACTGGGACTCAAGAGGCAAGCCGCCCATGACCTTGAGGATACACAGAGCCTATCACAGCTAGGAGCCTTTTCTCTGTCCTGAATCTCCTGCCATTCAGCTCCATTGGATAGCCCCACTGGGTGCCAGTAAAATAAGGGCTTTCTCCTCACTATCCATAATTTTGTACCATCTCTATCATGACGTTCCCACTTAGTAGCATTTTTCTCAGCTGTATAGCCCCTTTCTTGCAGGAAAGGCTCTCCACCTCCTCAAGAATTTTAGCTGCCCTCTTCTGCACAGTTTCCGGCTCTACAATATTACCGGTATTTTTGAAGCACAGGAACCAGAAGTGCATACAGTACCATGCAATACATACATATTTTATTTGTATGCCGCCTTTGCATAGTTAAAATCATGCTCAATGTAGTTTACAACATGAAAAAAATAATTACAAACATAATAGTGGTTATCAACAACAAATAAAACATCAAAATGTACACAACTAAATTGAAATAATTTCCACATAAATAACATCTAAAATAAAGATACATAATAAAGATTTAAATAACAGCAACAACCCCGCCCCCAACAACCCCCGCTAAACTATACCCAAAGAGTCTGTTCAGCTTTTGCAGCTGGAGTCAGTCAGGGCCCCGCCCTCCTAGACCAGGTCAGAAAAGGCCTACAAGGCAAGGAGCAGGTCTTCCAGGACTCACAGCCAAAATGGCTGTACCGTAGTTTTATATAATTGCATTATGGTACTGGCAATTTTCCTAATGATCCATACAATGGAATTCTTTTGAGCTATTCCAAACTGTCTGACATTTCATTGACATACCCAGAATTATCTTATGATAAACTGCTAGCACACTTGCAAAACTGAACAGGGTTAAGTGTGGTTTCAAACTGGATGGGGGACGACGTGCTGAGATTCCTGCATTGCAGGGGTAGGACTAAATGACCCTTGGGGTCCCTTCCAACTCTACAATTCTAGGATTCTATGTCTTTACTGTTTAGGCACTGCGAGTTCTGACCCATCCTTGTATATCATAGAATCATAGAATCATAGAGTTGGAATAGACCACAAGGGCCATCGAGTCCAACCCCCTGCCAAGCAGGAATATGAGGAGTTAAGATCCTTTGCTCCAAATTGCATCACTTTCCGCTCACTCACACTGAACTGCCATTGTGCAACCAACCCTGGTGCCCTAGCAGAAGCCAACACAAGAACTCCTGCGGCTTCCTGCCCTTGCCAGCACCCCAGTCCACTCTGGATTGTTACAAGAGCTGCCAGAACAGGAGGAGAGATTGTTCTCTCTAACAAGCAGAAATGTTTGTGCTGACAAAACCATCTCCTTAGCGCTGCATTGAATTCCACCTTTTGCTGTCCATTCACCTCCTACCTTGGAAAAGTCCTTTTGGAGCTCTCCACAAATACGGGTTTTCGCCATTCTGGATAATTTAATTTGGCGTCATCAGCAAGTTTGGCCATGTCACTGCTCACCCATAACTCTGGACCACTTATGAACAAGTTAAAACACACACACACACACCAGTCCAAATACATATCCTTGGGAGAACCCAACTCCACCTTCTCTCCATTGTGAGAACTGTTTGCTTATTCTAACTATCTGCTTTCAGTTTTTGGCCAGTTACCTTCACCTCTCTTTAGCCCAGACCTTCTCTTCTCTCCCCAGTAGCTATGTTTGCTCAGTTGTCTTGGTAAGGAGTACCTTACCAAAACCTTTTGAACATCCAAGTCACATCTCTCCACCTGCTTACTAAAATAACTCAAAAATGCTAGTGAGAGGGGACTTACTTTTGCAGAAGGCTGTTGGCTCCTCAGCAAAACCTTGTTGTTCTACATGCTTGGTAATTCTACCTTTAAGAATGCTTTCCACCAGTTTTCCAAGAACAGATGTTAGGCCAGGCATAGGCAAACTCGACCCTCCAGCTGTTTTGGGAGGACAACTCCTATCATCCCTAGCTAACAGGACCAGTGGTCTGCGATGATGGGAACTGCAGTTCCAAAACATCTGGAGGGCCGAGTTTGTCTATGCCTGTGTTAGGCTAACCTACCTGTAACTTCCCAGATCCCACCTGGATCACTTTTAAAAACTGGCACTGAGTTGGCTACCTTCAGTCCTCAGATCAGCAGCATAGGCAGACGAAATTGCCTACACAATTTGGAGCTTCCAGGGGAATGATGTGTTAAAACTTATCATTTTTATCCCAATGTTCATCTATACTGATTTAAAACTGTTTTGGGATATTTAATAGGGAGTGATTCATAAATGGAATGATGGCCACATGACCCGGAAGCTGTCCTTTTAAAGCACCTTGAATTGTAGAACCCTAATCTACTGAAGCTGTACTTCACCAATGGTGTGCCAGGACAAATAAAGGTAAAGGAAAAGGGACCCCTGACCATTAGGTCCAGTCATGACCGAATCTGGGGTTGCGGCACTCATCTCGCTTTACTGGCCGAAGGAGCCGGCGTACAGCTTCCGGGTCATGTGGCCAGCATGACTAAGCCGCTTCTGGCGAACCAGAGCAGCACATGGAAACGCCGTTTACCCTCCTGCTGGAGTGGTACCTATTTATCTACTTGCACTTTGACGCGCTTTCGAACTGCTAGGTTGGCAGGAGCAGGGACCGAGCAACGGGAGCTCACCCCGTCGTGGGGATTTGAACTGCCGACCTGATCAGCAAGTCCTAGGCTCTGTGGTTTAACCCATAGCACCACCCACGTACCAATCCACACAAAGGCTGTCCCATGTCCCTCAGAATGATTTGCTGTGTTGGCCTTGCCTGGCCCTGACAAGTGACTAATTCTGCCAGGAATCAGTCTTGGGTGTCATTGTATTTGGATGCAGACTCAGCAGAATCGCCTGTCTCCAGAGGAAGCGCACTATTACACAAGTCAACTCTCTGGGCTTAGCTTTTCCCATTGGGAGGCACACGCAAAACAATGAATCATAACACAAAACACTCACTCACATATAAATAAAAGTAGTTCCCTGGAGGCCAGACCTTAGCTTTCACACTTCAAAACACAGACACTTGGGAGGTGCAAGAGCAAAGCATGCTTCAACTTTTTCAATTCAAGAGAAACTGCACTGCTCACTTACACCACAAAGAATTCATAACCCACCTACTTTCAGCAGCCAGAAGCATCATAGCCAGACACTGGAGAGACCTGTCAGGAGTAAGCATGGACCAATGGTACAAAATAATATGGGAAACAGCCTTACTAGAAAAATTAACCAATAAACTAAAACTGACACGGTGACAAATAGAAGAACACACCTTACGGCTCCCCTTTATCACATACACGGCCCAACAAGACAACAACAAAAATCCTTTGTCTAAAATGTATAAACTGCTGCTTGAATGGCATTTGAAGGACGAGGAGGTTAAGCCGGTTATGATTCACTGGGCCAAAGATTTTGGGTATAATATACAGCTGAGTGATTGGGTAAAATTATGGAAAGAAGGTTTAAAATTTACTGCATGCAATGCCCTAAAAGAAAATGTGATGAAAATGATGTATAGATGGTATATTACACCTGTCAAGTTAGCAAAAATGTATAAAGTCAGTAACAAATGTTGGAAATGTAAAGAAAAAGAAGGAACATTTTATCACATGTGGTGGGGATGTAAAAAGGTGAAATGCTTCTGGGAGATGATATATAATGAGATGAAAAAAATGTTGAAATATACATTCATAAAGAAACCAGAAGCATTTTTACTGGGCATTGTGGGAAGTGATATAAATAGAAAGGAATGTAAGCTTTTTATATGCAATAACAGCAGCAAGAATATTACTGGCCCAAAAATGGAAGCAAGAAGAATTATCGACGATTGAAGAATGGAGAATGAAGTTAATGGACTATGCAGAACTAGATAAACTAACAGGAAGGATTCAAAACCGGAGGGACCATAAATTCACGGAAGACTGGAGTAAATTTATGGATTACTTGAAAAGTATTTGTGAAGATCAGACAACGTTTGTAGGTTTGCAATAAATTTTGTGAGTATTATTGGAAGTATTGCAAAAATGGAGAATGGAAAGGATGATTTGTTAAGAGATGTAAAGGCAATATAAAGTTAAGAAATGCATAAGAAGTGGTTAAAACGGTGGATCATCAGAGGTGCTGATGGAAGTCTAAAAAGAGTATATAAGTGATAAGTTTTGTGGTACATTTTATAATTTATATGTTAAAATCTCTCTCTCTCTCTCTCTCTCTCTCTCTATATATATATATGAAGACAACAACAAAAATCCACCAACAGCATACAAATCAATATGGCTAACCTGATCCAAAACACCCACCCACCCCACTCACACATGAAAACAAAGACCAGCACAGCCAACCACAAATGAACAACCACACCCTAGGCCAACCCCAACCTCTCTCACCACCAAAGGAACACAAGCGAACAGCAAAGAACCTGCACAAGCAACGCTGACACCAAACCCTACATATAGTAAGTCAAATAGAAAAATCGCCACCCCACCCCACCCCCACTCATCTCCCCCCCCCTTCCACCTCTTTCCCCCTATTCTTCCTAATGTCTCAACAAATGAAACTGATTTGTAAAAATGTTACATGGGGGGGGGGGATACGAGAGAGAGACATTGCAAACACTTTTGTAAATCAAGAAAATCTTTAATAAAAAAAAGAGAGAGAAACTGCGCTGTGGAATACAATAACAACAACAACAATAAAACAGGCAACTTCACTGTGCATACAGTATAACAAAGTTTCTCCATTATAGCAATGATAAATAGCATTTAAATTACAAGGAGAAACACATGGAATGTGTCAGAGTGCGCAAAAGCATGACTCGGCCTAGAGAATCAGTCAAGAGAAAGCCTAGATTCACACATGTGCCTGAAAAAGTTTGCTGCTCCTCGTTATCTGAACCATTTCCTTTCTACACACCCCTAAACCTCCTTGATAAGCAAACATGAGAAGACCATTAGATCGCATGCTCCCCTCTTCCTGGTGGGTGGGCTACTTTATCCTCTGCGGTTAAGACTAATAAGGATTTATCCATCTTTCAGTTTAGGGTCCTCTCTGGGAAACGGCATTTTCAGAGAGGAATATAAAGTTAGAGAAAATTCTGCAGTTGTACATAGATGTTGAAAATTCTACATATAGCCCAGGTGCAAAAGTATGATGTATATCTATTTGGGGGGGCGGGGTGGGAACAGAGAGAGGCACTATTCTAGAACAGAGAGTCAGGGGAAACCTGAGACTATGACCAGTGATGAGGGTGGGTGGGTTCTGAAATATTTTGATTTAAGCATTTTCCACTGCAGGAAATCAATAGAGATATTATTTTCGCATGTGCCATTTCTATTTAGAAAGCAAAACTAGTAATCAAAACTTTTGAATGAGTCAGTCATGTTCATTTTCTACACTTTAAAATATGGTAAGTTTTTTCCTATATCTGGAAATAGTTGAGCTGAAGCATGTTTTAAGAATAAGGGGGGGGGGGAATCAGTAGAGTGCACTTAAGTGTACTTTAAATGTTATATTCAAAATCAAAGGTTATTTTAAAATTATTTTTACTGGAATACTCAATAGTACATACTTCCCCTACGTTAGATATTAAGAAATGGGAACACTGAAAGCTGTTAACCTACAAATTTTAGAGATGTCTGAAAATCTGGGTACATACGTTATTTGCTTCCTAGGGAAAGTCACCCTGGGGGGAAAAAAAACATTACAAATTTAGATCGGGTTGGTATTGTGGCTGCTCCAGTTGCCTAATTTCACTTGCAATTCATTCAGTCATTATGTAATTAATTTTATTAAAGGGTGCATTTCTAAAACTGGAAAAATCTCCATGGAAAAAAATAGTAACAGTAAAAAAAAATGGGGAGGGGATCATAACCATCACAACCTATGAAACCCAGAGTTTTTGTTTTTAAGGGCATTAAGAGCAACTGAGAAAGTCCTTACCGCTCCTAACTCAGTACAGTGGTACCTCTGGTTGCGAACGGGATCTGTTCCGGAGGCGCGTTCGCAACATGAAAGGAATGCAACCTGCAGCAGTGCGTCTCCACACACGAGGGTTGCGATTCGCCGCTTCTGCGCATGCGCGTGACATCATTTTGCGTGTCTGCGCATGCAGCGAAACCCGGAAGTAACCCTTTCCGGTACTTCCGGGTCGTCGCAGGACGTAACCTGAAAGAACGTAACATGAAGCGGACGTAACATGAGGTATGACTGTAGTCCGTTCTTAAACCGAGGCGTGCTTTCCCTAATGAGGCCTCCCGCCGCTGGTGCCCTTCCACCGTTCAGCTTCTGTTCTTAGACCGAGGTAAAGTTCGCAAACCAGGACACTTCTTTCGATTTTGCAGAGTTCTTAAACCGAATAGTTCGTAAACAGGGCTGTTCTTAAACCAAGGTACCACTGTAGTTACTTAAGAGGACTGAGACTCAACTACCCTGGGTTATTTATTTATTAAGAATAAACCAGTCAACAGACTGCTGGCCCACAAATCTTTTTCTAGCCTGTCTGTCTGAACATCCCCAATATGCTGGTCATGTGTGAACCAGAAACATAACTTGTGGAAAAACTCCTTCCTGGTTACCTGTAGCAAAGTAAGAATTAGTTAAAAGCAACAAGAAAAATGGTTGCCGACAGGCCTGAAATATCTTGCCAGACACATCGGAGTCTGGTTGACTGCTTGTTCTCCCATTCCCAGAAAGAGTCCCTTGGCAGTGAACTTTATCTCTTTTGATTACAAACACACACACACACACACACACAGAGAGAGAGAGAGAGAGAGAGAGAGAGAGAGAGAGAGAGAGAATGAATGATTGCATCTTATGTGCATTTAACTTGCGTGATTTCAACCATGTGTGGTTGAAGGCAGGCTTGCTGAAATTGTGCAACTTAAATCCAAGCAAGCCAGAGAGCTTGTAAGTTCTTTTTGCACTGAGTCCATTTGGGGTTATCCAGTGCAAAAAGAGTTGTTATGCTCTCTGATTTGCTTGTGGGGGCAAGGCCCATTCAGCTTTCCAGCTCTGGGATGCTTTCGCAAGATCACATGGGGAGATCCAGGTTCCCGTGTGATCTCGTATGAGCAACCCTAGCTTTCTGGAGCCAGCGCACTGAGAGGCATTATCCAGTGCAAAAAGAGCTTTTACCTCTCTGCCCTGCTTGCTGGGAAAGGTCCGTCTGGCACATGAGCTCTGGGAGTACTGTGGATTCTCTCTGTACCCCCACCCACTAGCCTACAACAGCTCCAAGGGTTTGGGTATATATGATTTTCATGTATAACCCAGAACCCTTGGAACATAAGATGTGACCATATTATCATGCATTCTTAGCTTCATCCTCTAAACTAAAGTTGGGGAGCCTCTGCTCTGTGGGTTGAATGTGACCCTCCCCAGATGTTGTTGGACTACAACTCCCATCACCCCTAGCTAGCAAGGCCAGAGCTCAGGGATGATGGGAGTTGTAGTCCAACAACATCTGGGGACCCACAGGTTGAGAACCGCTGCTCTAGCAACTGCCAGGCTGTGGTGCTCTTCCCAGACCACACCCCCTGACAACTTTGGCTGTCAGTGGCTCCTCAAGGTCTCAGATGGAAGGTCATTCGCAGCCCTGTTACACAAGATCTTTAAGCTGAATTTTCCATGGAGCAAACCTGAAATCTACATGCAAAGCAAGTGCTCCACCTCTATTTATGGAGCCTAGTTCCTCATAGGGAGTGGGCCTAGAAGAGTTGCTTTAATATGCAACCCTATCCAGCTGTAAATATCAGCAAGAAAGCCAAGATTTGTTCACTCATGAATATGCACTGCTTGATTTCTCTTCATGCGATGACGGACAGTTCAAATGGGCTTCAGTGCAACGTATATGAAGGGAAGTGAGCGGGTAGCGCTGTGGTCTAAACCACTGAGCCCCTTGGGCTTGCCAATCAGAAGGTCAGCGGTTTGAGTCCATGGGACGGGGTGAGCTACAGTTGCTCTGTCCCAGCTCCTGCCAACCTAGCAGTTTGAAAGCATACCAGCACGAGTAGAGTACTGCTGTGGCGGGAAGGTAAATTGTGTTTCTGTGAGCTCTGGCACTCATCATGGTGTCCCATTGAGCCAGAAGCAGTTTAGTCATGCTGGCCATATAACCTGGAAATCTGTCTGTGGATAAATGCTGGCTCCCTTGTCCTGAAGCGAGATGAGCGCCGCATGGTCCGCACCCCACAGTCAAGTTTGACTGGACTAAACTGTCCAGGGGTCCTTTACCTTTACCTTATATGAAAGGACGTTGGGAAAAAGAAAGGCTCTTTCTGTGGTGTTTCATCTGCAGTGGCTCATTCACACACACACACACACACACACACACAGCTGTATAGTGTATACTGTAGCCATGATGAGGGACAGGTTCACACACACATTTGAATGTTGCATCCAGCAACTTGCACATGTGAAAGAGGTTACAGATAAATTAATGCAAAGAGAACTCTGCAGTCACAACACTTGCTGCTAGTCAGCAAGCCTACAGAAATCAAGTCCCAGTGAGCCAGTTTTTATTACAGTCACATGACCTGTACAGGTTAAAATGCAGCACTAAATTAACAAGGAATAAAAGACATCCAGTTTGTCCAGTTTAACTAATGCAGCCAGTCAGCTGAACTCTTAGGTGCACAGCAGTTGTTGAAAGTTAGTCATGCGCTCAGTAAGATATGGAATCTTGCCAGAAAAAAACAATGCACAACCAATCTTATCCAGGAGCTTGGGATGCAGGTACCAGCAAGGATCTCATGCAATGTACTGCTAAACAAACTAAACACCACAGCTTAACATGATGTGTAAACATGGCAAAGTCCCAAATCAGAAATGCAAGTCACACAATACATATAAAGTCTTAGGGACTCCACACCTTACATGGGCACAATGAATATTGAAATGGAATTCTCCAAAATCTCCCTGCCCTAGATTAACACCATTGATAGAACACTGAATTTTGCAACCACAAACACTCTACGAGGTTGTGTTATGTTAAGAAACCAAGCCACAGACATGCATGTGAGTTGTTGTTTAGTCATTTAGTCGTGTCCGACTCTTTGTGACCCCCTGGACCAGAGCACGCCAGGCACTCCTGTCTTCCACTGCCTCCCGCAGTTTGGTCAGACTCATGTTTGTAGCTTCGAGAACACTGTCCAGCCATCTCGTCCTCTGTCGTCCCCTTCTCCTTGTGCCCTCCATCTTTCCCAACATCAGGGTCTTTTCCAGGGAGTCTTCTCTTCTCATGAGGTGGCCAAAGTACTGGAGCCTCAGCTTCAGGATCTGTCCTTCCAGTGAACACTCAGGGCTGATTTCCTTCAGAATGGATACGTTTGATCTACTTGCAGTCCATGGGACTCTCAAGAGTCTCCTCCAGCACCAGAATTCAAAAGCATCAATTCTTCGGCGATCAGCCTTCTTTATGGTCCAGCTCTCACTTCCATACATCACTACTGGGAAAACCATAGCTTTAACTATACGGACCTTTGTTGGCAAGGTGATGTCTCTGCTTTTTAAGATGGTGTCTAGGTTTGCCATCGCCTTTCTCCCAAGGAGCAGGTGTCTTTTAATTTCGTGACTGCTGTCGCCATCTGCAGTGATCAGGGAGCCCAAGAAAGTAAAATCTCTCACTTGCCTCCATTTCTTCCCCTTCTATTTGCCAGGAGGTGATGGGACCAGTGGCCATGATCTTCGTTTTTTTGATGTTGAGCTTCAGACCATATTTTGCGCTCTCCTCTTTAACCCTCATTAAAAGGTTCTTTAATTCCTCCTCACTTTCTGCCATCAAGGTTGTATCATCTGCATATCTGAGGTTGTTGATAGTTCTTCTGGCGATCTTAATTCCAGTTTGGGATTCATCCAGTCCAGCCTTTCGCATGATGAATTCTGCATATAAGTTAAATAAGCAGGGAGACAATATACAGCCTTGCCGTACTCCTTTCCCAATTTTGAACCAGTCAGTTGTTCCATATCCAGTTCTAACTGTAGCTTCTTGTCCCACATAGAGATTTCTCAGGAGACAGATGAGGTGATCAGGCACTCCCATTTCTTTAAGAACTTGCCATAGTTTGCTGTGGTCGACACACTCAAAGGCTTTTGCATAGATGCATGCGAGACAACTGATGGGACATGCATGTGGGAACCCACACAGGTAATCCAGCCTTAAGTTTCACGAGAAGCAGAAGGCATGGGAAGGGTAAGTACAGTGTACAGTTCTGGATACCTCACCTCAAAAAATATTATAGCGCTGGAAAGGGTACAGCAAATGGCAACCAAAATGATCAAGGGGTTGGGCAACTCCCCTATGATGAAAGGTTACAGCACTTGGGGCTTTTTAGTTTAGAAATGATACAGGTGTGTAATATTATTTGTGGTCAGGAGAAAGTGGATAGAGAAAGGTTTTTCTCCCTTTCTCATAATACTCAGGACCATCCAATGAAATTGAATGTTGGAAGATTCAGGACAGAGAAAAGAAAGTCCCTCTTTGTGCAGCACACAGTTAAACCATGGAACTCACTGCCACAGGAGACAGTGATGGCCACCAGCTTTGATGGCTGCAAAAGAAGATTAGACAAATTCATGGAGGAGAGAGCTATTGATGGGTACTAGCTGCAAGGACTATCTTCTACTTCCACTGTCAGAGGAAGCATGTCTCCAAATACCGGTTCCTGGAAACCTCATGTGGAGAGCGCACTATTGCACTCAGGTTCTGTGAGAACAGGACAATGGACTAGATGGACCTTTGGACTGACCCAGCAGTGAGACTCCCCTTATGTCAGACCTAGTTCTCACAAACTGAAGAGCAGGTAACCCAGCACCTCAAGACTTCAGACAGCGTGCTGGTAAAGGTAAAGGTAAAGGGACCCCTGACCATTAGGTCCAGTCGTGACCGACTCTGGGGTTACGGCACTCATCTTGCTTTATTGGCCAAGGGAGCCGGCGTACAGCTTCCGGGTCATGTGGCCAGCATGACCAAGCCGCTTCTGGCAAAACAGAGCAGCGCACAGAAACGCCATTTACCTTCCTGCCGGAGCGGTACCTATTTATCTACTTGCACTTTGATGTGCTTTCGAACTGCTAGGTTGGCAGGAGCTGGGACCGAGCAACGGGAGCTCACCCCGTCGTGGGGATTCGAACCGCTGACCTTCTGATCGGCAAGTCCTAGGCTCTGTGGTTTAACCCACAGCGCCACCCGCGTCCCAGCATGCTGGTACTTGCATGATAATGAAATGTTCCTCCATTAAATAAGAACATCAGAAGAGCCTGATGGATCAGGCCAAAGGCCCATCTAGTCCAGTATTCTGTTCTCATAATGGCCAACCTGTGGGAACCCAGCAAGAAGGACCCAGGCACAACAGCACTCTCTCTTCCTGTGGCTTCCAGCAACTGGTATTTAGAAGCACTGCTGCCTCTACTGTGGAGGTAGAGCATAGCTTTCATAGCCTTTGATAGCCCTCGCCTCCTGCATAAATTTATCCAATCCTCTTTTAAATTCATGTAGGTTGGTGGCCACCACTGACGTCTGTGGAAGCTAGTTCCATAATTTAACTACAGAGTGTATGAAGGACTTCCTTTTGTGTGTCCTGAATCTTCCAACATTCAGCTTCAAATTCTTGTGTTTTGAGAGAGGAAGGAAAACTTTCATCTACGCTCTCGATGCCATGAATAATTTTATAAATGTTTATTATGTTGCCTCTTACTCGCCTTTTCCGTAGGCTAAAAAGTCTTGAATGCTGCAACCTTTCTTCATAGAGTCGCTCCACCCCCTTGGTCATTAAGGTTGCCCTTTTCTGAACCTTTTCCAACACTGCAATATCCTTTTTGAGGTGAGAACTGTACATGGTACAGTATTCCAAATGCACTTGCAGCATAGATTTGTATAATGGCAATAAAATTATTACTGATAGGAAGCCTGCATGTCAGTAAAAAGGCTAACCTGAAACCTCCCTCCCCGTCACCTTGATTCCCAAGAAGCAGCACTCTGCATGGGATGACACCAACACCTTCAGCCTGGAGGCAAAGAGACAAAAGCTCCAGCTCCCTAACCATTGGCTAGAATTAGGCCCAGGGCCTGCCTCTCTGCCACCCAACTCAAGTATGGCCTTAATTTCACTACTGTTTGAAGAGGAAAAACAAGGCAATAATGAACACATAATGAGCTCTCAGCAGTAGTTTGTTCCCAAGCAGGCACTTTATCCTGTTTAGCCAACACAGTTCTGGTACACAACACACACAAAGCAAGGACATCACAGCAAGAGAGCAAAACTCTCACAGGAGCATGTGTGACTGACCATTTTCTCTGCCTTTCCCATAAGGTAGATGGGGTGGGGAACCCTCAGGCCAAACAGGCAAACTAAGTACATGCTTAAGGCACCAGCAAAGCAAGGGCATGCACACAATTAGGTTTTTTTCAATGACATTTGGTATTTCAAGAAAAACATCAAAGTAGTCACAGTAGGAGAAATCAGAGCTTGTTAGACTTCCTTACCCTCCACTCCACACTCTTCCTCCATTTTTATGTTCCTTTTTATGTTCATTTTATGTTCTTGGGTTATTACTTAATCCCCGCCTAAACCAGGGGACGTCCTACAAACGTATGTCAAAATAATGTGAGGCAATCAGATTCGGTGATTTATTTATTTTAAAGTTTAGTATTGTTTTTGTTTCAAATTACAGAATGGAAGTACCATAATCTTTTCAGTGCTTAGGGGCCTCTAAAGTTCTTATTCTGGCCCTGCCCCTCTCCAAGGCATATACCCCTCCCCCTTCCTGCTCCCACACCTTGCAGGCAAAGGGCGTTCTCTGTAGTGGCACTTTCCCTATGGAATGCCCTCCCCAGATGTCAAACAGATAAACAACTATTTGACTTTCAGAAGACATCTGAAAGCAGTTCAGGGAAGTTTTTAATGGTTGACATTTTATTGTGTTTTTAATATTTTGTTGGGAGCCACCTAGAATGCCTGGGGCATATATCGGTGGCTTATTGCATGCATACATACATACATACATACATACATACATACAAACATACCCCTGTTCCATTGCTCTCCTCCAGTGCTTTTCCTTGCCTCGAAGTGTGTCCTTGAACTGCAATAATATATTTTGCTTGCCTGCATGGAGTTGGATTTTTGCATGGCTGGAATGTAATCTACCACACAATCCTAAGAGTTAGCTCTGTAGCTCCACCAACTTTTGCCTCTGGAGGTCCCACTCACCACTGGCATGTGTCCCCACCCAAAGGTTGCTCATGAGCCAATGCAGCCATTGGACCATAAAAGGCTCCTCACCTCTGTCCATGAGAGCATCCTATTGCTGAATCCGGTTTCTTCAGAACACAAAAGCCATTCAACATTGGGAGACACCTACCCACAGATTTATCAGAAAACCTTAACCTTGAAGGCCTGCTAAAGTCAGATGCAGCCTCCCCTGATCTGCTGCCTTCCAGATGTGTTGGACTACAACTTTCATCCCAGCCAACATAGCTAATGCTGGCTATGGCTGATGGGAGTTGTAGTCCCAGCCTATCAGGAAGGCTGCTCTAGAGCAATCCTTTGTGCAAGAGTATTTCACATGAGATAGTTTATATAAGCCAGGTTTGGGGAGCCTCTGGCCCTCCAGATACTGCTGAATCACAATTCCCATAATTCCTCATCGTTGGGCCCTGCTGGCTGTAGTGGATGGAGTCCACCAACATCTGGAGGGCCACAAGTTCCCCAACACTGGAAGTCAGGTTAAGCTTTTAACTGGGTCAAGCTGGCTGTAATGCAGTAGAGTAGAGGTCAAGTTGTAAAGTCCCTGTTTCAAATCTCATCTCCCACCACATCCTCATGCGGTGGCCTCAGTAAGGCACTACCTTCCTGGTCTCAGCCTTCTATCTACAATTGAAGATGGACATAGAAATCTAACAAATAGAACTGGCCTGCCTTAAGAAGCTGCTCCGAGGATTACGTAAAATGATGGGCATGGGACGGGCATATTTCAACATTTGAAATACATCAAACAATGCTAATTGCCATTGTCTGTAATAAAACATGTGAACTTAGAATTTTAATCATTTCCCCCCATTTTATAACATGCATTGATCCAAGAAGCCCATTACAAGTAAGAGGCCAAAATGCAGGATCGTGTTTCCTCCTCCAGGCTCACACAGAACATTCAGAGCTGATCATGGAAGGGTTCATTTTTTAATCCTACTTTTCGTCCAAAGAGCTCAAGATGGTATACACAGATATCCTCTCCACCTTTATTTATCACAGCAACCCTTTCAATGTAGGTTAGACCAAGGGTTCACCTGGAGAATCTCATGGTCAAATGGGAGCCCCTGGGCATTCCTGGTCCCAAATCCAACATTCTAACCGATACACCAATTGAGCCCACATGGACCATACTTTGTGTGTTGAGTTTCTCCATCAAAAGAGGTCAGCAGAGGATTATATACATATATTTGCCTAATGATTAGACACCATGCATTAAAAGCTACATTTAAACACATACTTTTTACAGTCACCCCTCCTACCTTTCACACAGCATCTACTTTATGGGTGGCCTCATAGAAGAGGGTGCACATTTTCTGAGAAATGCTTTTGGTGTCCAAACCTGGGGTGAGTGAATAAAAACTTTCAGGTGATTCTGCCCTCTCCACTGAAGCTTAGTTAATTCTGCAGGCTCAGACCAGTTTAAGACACATCCCCGAAAACCATGGCTACCAAGCCACCCTTTAGAGCCACCTAAAGCTGTCTTTGTGCTATTCATGTATGTTCTTCACCCCTAATCCCCATTATTCTGGGACCATTTCAGGAGCCCCTAAGCATGCCTTGAAAACACACGAACTACTATCTATCCATGCACATGCACCCAACCTTGCTCTTTCCAAATCAAATATGCACCAGAAATCTCAGTCACAACATTTATCTTCCTCTTAAAGCACCACCCTGAGAACAGGAGAGCTCCAGGGACGAAGGCACAAACGACGCCATGGAGAGGAAGAGGAGCAGCTCAACAAATTTTGGAGGAGAGAATCCTCCCAGTACAAGGTACAGATCATTTCCTGCTCCTGTCAACATCACATGGAGGATCTGCCGGCAAGTTATTTAATCATCTTCAAATGAGGTCCTCTGTTTCCTGCGGAACACTTACGTAGTAAGCATGAGGAAGGCAGAGCATATATGTAGCTTAGTCCTGAGAGCACCTCATAGCCAGGGCCTTGTCAGAAGCCAGTAGAGGCAGGTACACAGTAGACAATTCAGTCAAAATAGTGCCTCGCCATTTTTTATTGGCTTTGTTATTTTTGGAGAGAGAGAGAGAGATGACGAGGGCTGGCTTTTTGCCCACTCCCTATCTCTACTCAGAAAAATGCCTGCGGCAATTCACCATAACCAGCAGCCTTTGGCTTGCTCTAGGTGAGCATCAGCCTTGGATTCAACACACTCAAGCATCTTTTTCCAAAAAAAACAAACGCTTCGTGAAAAACACTGTTCTTTGTAAATGCAGCCACACTGTCCCTTCGGGAAAGCCAGCTCAATAAAATTTACCTTGGCACAGGGATACAGAAAAACAACAACCACCCTCTCAAATACATCTAACCAGTTCTGCTAACAGGGGTCTTTCTTTCTTAGTAACTCAGGTCTTATGCAATGTATTACAAATTCTAAACTGTACATTTCCCCCTCTTTTTAAAGAGATGCTGTCCAATTACTGACTCCATGCAAGGCCTAAATAATACTACAATTGTGAAGGTCAAAGCTAAAGTTCCATATATAATTTGGCTTTTTCCTACGCTGGGGAGTGGTGGGGGAAGACAAAGATTCCCTGAGGTATCTCAACATTCTAGCTAGACTGCACCAAATCAAGTTGAAGTAAAAAGCCAAGGGCTTTCTGCACTGCAAACTTTATGGGTGAGCTTTATGGACCCCTGTAGGAATCTCCTTTAGTCCTTAAAATGTCACCCAGATTTCTGTGGGCCACAACCCCCAAGGTAAGCATGCATCTTACATGTGTGCTTTGAGCTTGCTACACAAAGGCACCATGAATAAATGACAAATTTATCCCTATGCATCCAGTTATCCCTTTACTTAATAGCACTCAAACGAGGGGGGGGAGGGGAGAGCATAAAAGGAAACAATTCGGCCCCTTAATATATGCACCAATGCAGCCTGCCATATTACATAATATTGTTGCCAATGGGGGGGGGAGGAGTTTTCCAACTTATATACGGTTAACCCTGTTAGCTGGTTCTATTTATTTGCATTTGTAGAAACTGGAGTTCCAAACCACTTTTTTATTGTTAATTAAAACACAGGACAGTAGGCACCAATGCTACCATTTATTAATTTGCCTTGACACAACATTCTAGTCTTTTTAATAAGGCCCCCATGTAAAGCGGCACGTTTTCTTGAAAGAAGTCAGAATGGAAATTTTCTGTGTGAACATTCAAAGAAGGGTTAAGAATCTGCTTCCATTCATTTGTGGAGATGTTAAGAGAGGAGGAGGGGGTAGGGGAAGGAGAGGCAAAGCTCCCATCAGCTGCATCTTACCTTCCGCCAGAACTTCATCCACAGTCACCTGACACCTCCCAATGTTGAACACCCGGCCTATGTATCCACTCCCAGGCCCAGTGCTACTGCCACTCCCTCCGAGCGTCCCAGAACCGGCCCCAGAGCCACCCTGCTCTCGCCGGGAGTCAAAAAACTTCTTCATGGCTCCAAGAGTGCGCAGCCTAAACACTTTTAGCTTAGCAAGTCCAGTATGACACACAAACACCCCAAATATATATATACTTGTGTGTTTGTGTGTCTATTCTATATATGTGTGTGTGCGTGTGTGTATGTACACAGCTCTTGACGTCTTGAAGCAAGACAAAAATTAATCCCTTTGCGGCAAAATATCTTCTTTTTCCTTAGAGGTCATATGCTTTGTTCCCTCTCGCCCAGTCCAGGAAGGCAGAGCTTGGGTGTTATTCAGACCTGTTGGGAGGAAGAGACAGAATTAGAGGCTTTTGCCATTTGCTCCAACTGTCTAATAATATTAAAAACAGCATCACCACCCTCTCTGGAGAGAAATATATTCCTCAGGCGGGGCGGGGGGGGGAAGGAATCCCTTACTCGCACCCCCCCCGAAAGAGCATCCCTTCTTTCTACTCTTGAGGTGCTGGCAAAGAAAATAGGGGGGTCCCTTTGCCCCGGGGAAAAGGTACGCGTCGTGATGATGAGGGCCCCTTCTCTCCCCCGCCAAGAGTGGTGGGGAGGGGAGAGCCTACTTTTGGGACCCACCGCCCCAGCAAGGCAGGAGAGGGGGTGCGCAGCTGCTGCCCCTGCCGCTAGCGGGGGGGGGGAGAGAGAGAGAGAGAGAGAGAGAGACCCGGCCTGGCCACACTGTTACCATGTCCGCTTCCGCTGCGGGCGCCGCTCCGGCCCTGCAGCATCGCTACAAAGTGGCAGCCGGAGGAGCGCCGCCGGCCGGGCAGAGCAGGAGGGGGAGCCGCTGCGGAGGAGGAGGAGGAGGAGGTGGAAGAGCGTCAAGGGAGGCTGGGGCCGGCCGGGGGGAGACCATGCCGAGCCTTCCTCCGCTCGCGGCCCCCGCCGACCAGGAAATGAACTGCCACAGGAAGTCCCAGTTCCAGAAAAGCTTGGGGGGGGGGGGAGAGAAAGGGAGGGAGTCGGCGGGCGAGAGGAAGGAGGGCGGAAGAGGGAGGAGGAATCCTCAACGCGCCGCCCCTCCCTTTTAACCCCTTCCCGGCCAGGGAAGCCAGGCAAGCACGCAGCCCTCCCCCTCTGTCCTCCAACAGAAGCGACGGATCCGTGAAATAATTCCACCAACAAAACTAGAGGGGGTTTTATTTTTTGTTAAGGGGACTTCACATTTACTTCCTCCCTTCCTCCTCCTCTCCCCCCCCCCGTTAAATTGCAACAGACGTTCTGGCCGCGTTGCCTTCTGGGAAGGGTAGTTTCTCCTCCCTGCCTGCGGGATCTCTGGCAACCTCGTCGAGTCGCAGGACTACAAGTCCCAGATGACGCCTGGCGGAGGGTTGTTGGGTGGGAGCTTGGGAGTAATGGATTTACTGTATTAATTTATCGCTCTCTGTCACACTCACACAGAGGAGTGCATGAAGTACATGTTTTTTAAAAAATTCCTTCCTTCCTGCTCCCTTCCTAGAAATTCTAATTGTTATTGATACAAAATACTTTTTACTTATGGCCACCAATCTAAGCGATGCATATGCAAATGAAATCATATGCTGTAATAAGTGTAAAAAATTTACTATATACACTTTGACACAGCTTTGTTAATATATTCAGAACCGTTTATCTGTTTATTGTTTTTTATTTTATATAATTGTTGCATGTTACAAAACACACACTGTTACAAAACACACACACACACACACACAAACAAACAAACAAACAAACTGTACATCCTTCGTACAGCACCTGGTACATCAACAGTTTTTAGATAGTAATTCGTTCAGGCAGGGGTCAGTTTACCCCAAACATGATTGTTTGGGATTAGCAAATTGCCCAAAATTCATTATCGATCAGGACTGTGAATGGATTTGATTAATAGTAGTAGTAAAATTAAAAATGGTTTAGCATATCAGATCCATGTCCGAAGAAGAACATTGTTGGTGTTGACGAAGTTATATTGATATTAAACCAATTCTAGGAGAAATATAACCATTATATTAGATGCCCATCTGAGCAAGACTCTTGTATGCCTTTAAAATCATTTCCTATTTGAACCCCAAACACCTCAGTCTCTCACTATTTAACACAGCCACTGAATGCTGTGACAAAACATCTGGAGGGCACCCTAGGGATCACTTCCAATGCTGGGATCCTCAACTCTTAACATTTCTATAAGTGGGACTATCAGTGTGGATTAGCCAGAGACTGATGAGTCAGTTTGTGGGATTTTAACAACATTGTTGTCTACATTTGAGAACATCTCCAGTATTATAGACAATACTGAGGTAGGTGAACCAGTGGTCTAACTCTGTATATGGCAGCTTCCCATGTTCCTATCTGCTGGAGTTAAGTTGTACGTGCAACCTTATTCTGTAGTGGACTTTGGGCTTTCAAATTTCAGTGGCAACCTGTGCAATGCACTGCCTCCCCCCACCCCACCTCACCTCTCACCTTCCATTCTAATTCAATGTTGCGGCGCACTCTCAACTCAGTGCGGGAGAACCGGTTGCACTTCTCCACCTTTGACCTCATTCCAAATAAACCACATCCCAGGCTAAGTGCTACGCCCCTTGAAACCTCACTGCTTGGAGAACTGGGGTGCCCTTAACAATAGCATGGTGAACAGCTGTTCACATTATCTTATCCTTTAAAAGAAGATGTAAAGAAGTGCCACAGAGGAGCTGTGGGGTGGCAGCCCCCTTCTTTGACAGCAGCGGGATGCACCACCCACTCTCTAGCTGACCCAGCAAGCTGCCATTGCTGTTGCAGGAGACAAGCAAGATACATCCACACAAAAGCACTCTAGATATATAAGAAGGTGTGAGAGTCCGGAAGGAATGAGAGAGAGAGAGAGAGAGAGAGAGAGAGAGAGAGAGATAAAATGGGAGAAAGCATACAAGAAAGAAGATTCCACCTAAACATTAGGAAGAACTTCCTGACAGTAAGAGCTGTTCGACATTGGAATTTGCTGCCAAGGAGTGTGGTGGAGTCTCCTTCTTTGGAGGTCTTTAAGCAGAGGCTTGACAACCATATGTCAGGAGTGCTCTGATGGTGTTTCCTGCTTGGCAGGGGGTTGGATTTGATGGCCCTTGTGGTCTCTTCCAACTCTATGATTCTGTGATTCATTGCCAGGGGTTGGACTAGATAACCCTTTGGGTCCCTTCCAACTCTACAGTCTATTGCTCCTGACAGGCAAGGAGGAGAGAATTCACTAGTGTGCAATTGTCATTACTCTGGAATACAGTGATACCTCTGGTTATGGATTTAATTCGTTTCAGGATGCTGTGCACACCCCGAAAAATCTGTAACTAGAGGCGCCGCTTCTGCACACGCACACAGCGCGATAGAGCACTTCTGCATGCACACATGGCAAGATAGAGCGCTTCTGCGCATGCATGAGCGGCGAATACACTTCTGGGTTTGCCGGGTGTGCATCGGCCGTAACCCGAAGATTCCGTAACCTGGAGGTTATGCAACACTGTACTACTGCACCTTGTTTCCAGCAGCTGGATCATATTGGTGCCACCTCCAAATGCTACTCTGCTGGTGTAACCACAACACAGGATTGTGCCTTAAATGGAGACATTGAGCTTGTATCCAGCTAAGTCCAAACTCAGAGCAGACCCATTGAAATTAATGAATTTTAAATTACGCGTGTCCATTAACTTCAATGGGTCTACTCTGAGTAGCACTAGCATTTACTACAACCCTTAATTTTCCTATTTTTAAAAGAAAATCACCAGCCAATTGATATTCATTCCAGAAATACAGGCTACTATAATATGGAGATTTTCTGAAGTGGAAAAATGGATTTTTCTGGTCAAACAAAACTTTTTCCATATTGAAACAAAAACATTGCACAAATGTTGTTTCCAATGCTTTCATATAAAATAAAGTATGATACTTGAGAGAGAACCAACTGTTCCACATCAAGAACTCTGAGTACATAGCTGATTAGTTAACACCTTATTAGTATGGGCTGTAGGTATACAAACAACTTGTTCCTGGTTTCATATTGAGCAGAATGAGATGGGTTGAAGGACTCTAGAGGCATCATTTCGTATGGCAATTAAGAAGAAGAAAAAAACTCAAACAATTAAGACTCACCTGTAATTAACATTAAACACTGAGTGCTGTGTCCTTTGACTCATATCCAAACTGCAAACATTTATTTATTTACAGTACTGTACATATAGTCCCCTCTTCACTGAATGTTTTAAATTCCAGATCCGAGAACAAAGTAATAAAAATAGAGAAAAATAATACACAAAAATTACAGAATCATATAAACAGAACTAATAAGCAATTAAACAATCCTATCATAAGGTAAACAAGAAAAATTACAATAACATACATTAATATTTCCATTTTAACGAATGTTGAAGAGCATCCTCAGCTATTCAGCCACAGCAGCAGTCAGGAGTCAAGCACATCACAAGGCATTTTTCTTACCTGCCCTGTCACAAGACAGCAGCAGCAAGCGGCACAGGGTGTGCAAGAGGAAGCTGGGGGGGCAAGATACTTTGCATTTAACATGCAAGCTTCAGAGGGTCAAATCCCATGCTAGGAGAGGCAAAGCCCACCCAGCCATAGCTGAACCAATTGGAATGAGTGCTGTATTGACCAGCGGCCTGGCTCCTACAGGGCATCTCCAGGTAAGAGGTGATCATGGACAACTGTTGCTTGTCAGAGGGAGGGGGGCGATTGGTCTGGCTCTCTATAAGGAAGCCTTTTCTACCCTCAGATGTCTTTTGAAGAAGGATTGGGGAGTGGTTCTCATGATGAATTATTAATTGATTAAAAAACGAATTGAGGCAGGAGAGCCAGTGCAGTGTAATGGTTAGAGCATTGGACTATGACTTGGAAGACCAGGGTTCAAATCCCCACTCAGCTACATGAAGCTCACTGAGTGACTTTGGGCCAGTCACTGCCTGTCAGTCTAACCTACCTCACAGGGTTGTTTTGAGGATCATTTACTGTACACCACATTGAGTTCCTTGGAAAAAAGGTGGTATTTAAATGTTATAAATAAAAAATAAATCAATGGGTAAGGTTTTTCTATATGCCCACATGCTCTGGCAAACTATATATATTGTCCAATAGGCCACTTGGTGTCTTATGTAGCACATTGGACCAAGAGGCCTGGCTTATTGCTTCTCCTGGTTGTCATCCCCCCACCTGAGTGTCTCATACACTTTGACATCGTCATCCATCCTACCTGAGCACCTGGAGAGGTCTGCCCCCCCCCCACAGTCCATGTAACCTGCATGAGCAACAGATGAGGGCCCATCATGTTTCCAAACCCATCAAGCTCCCCACCCACCTGTCAGAATCTCACCCTGAAGGCAGATGGAGACAGAGCAGTGAGGTCCCTGCCTAGTAAGAAATATATAACACACACGTGGCAAGAGTGAAGTCTTTATTGGAGGGCATGTGGGAAAAACACGTTCTTTCCTTATAAGACTTTAAAACAGGATTATACAAATTGATGGGCAGTAAAAGTATCTGTGGGACGCGGGTGGCGCTGTGGGTTAAACCACAGAGCCTAGGACTTGCCAATCAGAAGGTTGCGGTTCGAATCCCCGCAACGGGGTGAGCTCCCGTTGCTCGGTCCCTGCTCCTGCCAACCTAGCAGTTCAAAAGCGAGTCAAAGTGCAAGTAGATAAATAGGTACCGCTCCGGCGGGAAGGTAAACGGCGTTTCCGTGCGCTGCTCTGGTTCGCCAGAAGCGGCTTAGTCATGCTGGCCACATGACCCGGAAGCTGTACGCTGGCTCCCTCGGCCAATAAAGCGAGATGAGCGCCGCAACCCCATAGTTGGCCACGACTGGACCTAATGGTCAGGGGCCCCTTTACCTTTAAGAGTATCTGTATTCTCTGTCTCCACAGCTGGAGGCAGCAATTTCTGAATACCAGTTGCTGGAGACCATAGGAGGGGAGAGGGTTCTTGTGCTCGGGTTCTGCTTGTGGGTTCCCAAAAGCATCTGGTTGGCCACTGTGACAACAGGATGCTGGACTAGATAGCACCTGTTCCCCACATCCCTTGCCTACTTGGGCAGCGGTGCTCTGGCACCCCCTGTTGGTAGAGCGGAGGTTTCTAACTGACTTATATACTGATGGTGGTGTGCTATGATTGGGTGGTGAACTATTAAACACTATCAAATATTGAAATTGTCTTTCATGGATGCGAAGTGAAAATAAATACTTGAGTACTCAGAGGATGCTTGACATGCAAATTGGAAATACAATTTTGGGGAAGCAAACTTGTTTTATCTTCAGATAAATTTGGGTGGAGAAAAACATCTAGCTCACCTCCTAGCTCATAAAACTCCATGAGCCTTAGCAAGCCTAAGGAATGAGGCTTCTGAGCCTATCCTAGCAGCAGGCTGCATTTTGTTTGGGAGGCCCCCATTTTGAGAATCAGGGCACCAGCAGCTTCATACAATACCCGCTTTTACTCCCTTATTGACCAAACTTTCCAGACAGTTCAGCGTTTTGTAACTGGAAATCTGCCAGACTTGGAGAAATCTCAAAAATGCCAAGATTATCCAGAACTGCTGGTCAGCCCACCTGTGGAGCAATAGTGACCTCTTGTGAGCAGCAGGATGAAAACCAGTGTCCTGCATTTCCTCCTTAAATCTGTATCCTTGCAATACAGTACTGCTCTCTCTCCCACCCGCAATTCTTAACCTGCTTTGGCTTCTTAAGGTGGAAGGAATGGTTGTGAGTCACACCCTAGTAAAGAAAAAATAGCAGAGCAACTCATATTCTGCTTCATTCCACCATCACCAATCCATCGTTGTCTCCTACACTTTGCTTTACTTATAAGATTAAATGTACAATTTATCGTAATTTGGAAGGTCAGATGAAAATTACAAAAGAGAATGCTTTTTTTTTTTAAAAAAAAGGCAGCTACTGACCTGAACCCCTTTCTTCTGGGGTTTTTCCAATATTCCACCCTTTCCACTGTACCCCTTCTGCCAAGAAACATTGGCTGTAGCAGTGGGATGGATAGTGCAGAGTGGATGGATTGGTCACATGGGTTGCCAGAGGAGCGGGCTGACTGATTGATTGATTGATTGAATTTATATACTGCTCTATACTGAGGTTGGCTCAGGCAGGAGTCAGGCTTTAAATTCATATGGTGCTCCCATTACCGTGGTTTTGCTGTGCCCAAGGCGCAATCTGCCCTCTATATTGTTGAAAGCAGTATCGTACCACTTTAAATTATCATGGCTTAGAATCACAGAATTATAGAGCTGGAAGGGACCCTAAGGGTCATCTAGGTCAACCCCCTGCAATGCTTTCCCAAAAGCATCCTGGGAATTGTAGTTTGTTGAACTACAATGCCCTTCACAGAGCCCCCAATTTGCAGAGCAATTTAACAACCCACCCCCTCTTTCCCAAGGAAGTCTAGGAACAGCAGCGGGTTGGGGGGGGGGATAACAACTTGCAGCACCTTTAAGAAACTGCAGCTCCTAGAATTCTTCCATGTATGCTGTGAAGGGGGCCAGAGACTCTGACCCTAGGCAGCATCCCATCTCAAATTCAACAAAGGTTGACCCACAAAAAAGTTCCTCGAGAAGAGGGACTGGTGGCTAAAACCCTCTGAGGGAATCGTAGCTCTGTGGGAGGACTAGAGGGTCTCCTAGCAGCTCCTGTTGCCCTTGAGAAACTACAGTTCCCGGGCGACTTTGAGGGAAGCTGTGCCTGTTAAAAGTGGCACCATAGAGCTTTAAATGCATGGTGCGGATGGCACACTATATGGCGCCTTTATCTGCTTTGCTATTGGGGGGGTTGCCTGCTTTTGGGATGGGTGGGGAGGGATGCATTTGTTTTGCTTTGGTTTTCGTTACGTATTTTTTGTTTTCATCTTGTGCTTTTATGCTGCGGACATATTCAAATTTAATATAGCAGTAAAACAGCTGCCAGCTTTCCTTACTCAAGCTCGATGTCCCGATGCCAGCCTGGTGCAGCCGTGGTTAGTGCAGGGAGGAGGAGGAGGCCCCGGGTTCAAATCCCGCCTCAGCCATGGCGTCCTCCTCAGGCCGCTTCCCGCGTCCGAGGCTCCCGCCACATCCGAGCGGGCTCATCTCGGCGGGCGTCGGGGAAGAGGCTCGGTGCCCTCTCGGGAGGGCGGAAAGAGGCTTCCCTGAGGAGAACTCGCCTCACGGAGGGCGCCGGCTTCCCCGCCGAGCTGAAACCCGAGCCGCTCGCCTCAGCCGCCTCCCGGGCGGCGTCCGCCCCTTCCAAGGGCGGGTTTTCCGCGCCTATGAAAAGGCGAGGCGGCGCTCGGCTTGGGCAGCGGCGCGGACTCGGCAGGCGGGCAGGTGAGGCGAGGCGGGCGGGTGTGTGCCACTTCTGGGGCTGCGGAGGCCTCGAGGGCGCGGCGTGTTCCGTAGACAGCGGGCCCTCGCTAGCCTGGCGGTACTTGGGCGCCGGCCTCCTTCCCCTCGCCCGCGGGCCGGCTGCTGGGCCAGCGGGGAGCGGGCGCTGCCTCCCTGGGGACCCGAGCAAGGGCTCGCCTCAGTTTCCCCCGCCTGGCGCGGGCAGAGTGCCTCTGAGCGCGGGCAGAGTGCCGCTTGCCTTCCGCTTGGGGCGCGGCGGACGGGGAGAGGCCCAGAGTCCGGGCACCGTCTTGGAGGGGGGCGCCTGAACTTTTCCGCTGCGATGCAGAAATGGGCTGCTGCCTGCTAGGCCTCGCAAGTTAGTTAGTTAGTTAATAATAATAATAATAATTAATAATAATAAATAATATAGTGAAATCTGCCTAGCGCCCTTCATCCGTAGACGGATGGTTCACAGAATAAAAATACAGGATAAAAACCAAGAAACTAATATTAAGGACAAGAGAAAAGCATACCAATACCATGGGCATAGCTGGGGGGGGGGGCAGGGAGGGGCAGTTGCCACCCCAGTCAATGAAATTTAATAAAAATACATAGCAAACTGAGGTTCTGCTCCGGCCCCAACAAAAGGCCTGCCCCCGGTAACAAAAATCCTGGCTACACCCATGCTCCTCTACTCCCCACCACAGCTCATTTTGAAAACTTGAAAAAATAGCTATTTTTCCCATGCTGCTATATCTGTTTCTGGAAGTGTGGCTATATGATCTGGGGTTCTGAAACAGGGCTTCCCAAACATGCGTCTCCAGCTGCTGTTGGACTAAAATTTGCATGGTCCTGGATCTCTGGTCCTGCCAGATAGGGATGATGGGACTTGCAGTTCAAAAACAGCTGGAGAACCGGGTTTGGGAAACCCTGCTCTGAAACGTACTGTGGGGTGCAAGGCTGCCCCTCCATAGCCTAATTTGCAGTTGTCATTTAGGGTCAAATTGCATTTCCATGAACGTGACAGTTTTGATGGGAGAAAAACGTTGTAGGTCTTGAAGGTGATAATATTGGGGGTCTTGAAGGTCACGGAGATAGGATGTGGCGTAGACCAAGACTTATTTTGGGGGTTCGGGGATGTTTTGTTTTCTGACTGAGCTGCAGTTTGACCTTTTGTGCAGGTAAGTGACATGCCATTTTTATGAAATAAGCAAACAGTAACATGGAAAGCTGAGATATAAATCAACCTGTAATAATAATAGAATGAGGAGGTAGCTTGCCCCCACACCCTGACCCAATATGGTTTCCAGAGGGGGGCGGGAAACAGTTGTTGGATAATAGAAAGATATAGAAACCCCATTTACCCTAGACAGTCTACATGTGCTGGTATCCACTCCCTATTTTGCCTTTAAGGGGAATTTAAGGGATTTCTTTTTTAAAAAGCGGTTAGCTCTCAGCCTCCTCCCTCAGTCTCGTGAAACAAAACCTGACTAGGAAGCAGATATGTTTTTACTCTGGTGCATGTGGACATATGATGCCAGTGTGCTGTGCCTCACCTCAGAGTGTGTGGAGGGCAGTCCTACTCCAAAGGAAAAGCAGCCTCAGGGCCAAGATCCAGCACCACTCTCCTGACATTTGCTCCTGATCATAATTGTAATTCAAAACATCTGTAGAGCATCACGTTTGGGAAAGCTGGTTTGCACTGGGAATTGCTTCAAACAGTGGTGTGCAGGTAGGAGAGAGGTTTTTATGTCTGGGTTGCGGGTGGGTGCGTACATGATGGGGAGGTGAGTTTCACTCATATCTTCCTGCTCCGTTCAGTTTTTAAAAAATCACAGGCGCACATGTCTGTGTTTGGTTACCATGAGACACACTGGTTTGGTCCTGAGAACAGAGGTCCCCCTCCAGCCACAGGTTGTTTGTGCCTCTTTTTGTTCTTTGTATGAACAGGCCACACCTGGGTTCTTAAAGCTTGATTCAGTGTTCTTGTTTGAAGGGTAAAGGTGTCTCATTTAACATGCTAGTTTGATAATTGCAGGATAATAAAGCCGAATAATGATATTCTAATTCGTGCTGCAACAAGAACCAGTTAAACAAGTCCATCAATTTCTGTATTAAGAGCCAGGAGCTGAAGTTGGTGTTTCCTAAGCTGTTCTAGCTTGTACTGTGGGAATTGCTTGGGCTAAAGTAGCATTTTCGACCTGCTTCTTATCATCTGTGCGGATTCCATACTAAAAACTCTGTCACAAGAGAAGCTGATTTCTCTCATTTGAGTGAACTATGAAAATTAAGCAGATGTGCACAATTCCCTATGCTGCGACTTTTCTTTTTTGCATAATTTATTCTGCTTTTGGGAGTTGTAGAAAGGAGCCATGATGAGTAGCCTGCCCCAGCCTGAACTACAACTCCCATCAGCTCCTTCTAGTGCTGCTGTTGAGAGCTGTAGAAGTTTTAGTCCAAAGCAGCTGGTGGATACCAGGTTGAGGAAGGTTGATACCCGGCATTGAAACCTCCCTTCTCCCTCCTTACTAATGAAAACCATATTCCACAGTTTCTGTGGCTTCTAAGATTTCACCAGGTGTGGTGCATAGACACCTCACAACCATAAACAGCCCTTTGAAAAGGAGGGGCAGATTTAAGCATTTTGGCAGATTTGCAGCATGCATTGCTGCTCTGGCTTCTAAAAGCCTTTCCAGAGGATTGTTTTACGGTACATTCAATAGCATGGGTGCTTGTCTGATGGTTGCTAAAGGTCTTTGCTCCAGCTAATGCTGTTTTGGTCTAGCTAGTGCATTTGAGTATGTATGAGATGACTTCCGTCAAGCAGTGTCCTACTGGGACAGGAGTTGGGAAAACTTTTAAGTTCCTAGTCTTTAAAAGCTGATGCTTGCTCTTAGGATTTGGAAACTTTTTTCCACCCCTACCCCAGAATTGGTAGCCAGTTTTCTTTGCATGGGGCTAAATAGATGAAAGAGTCACAATACAAATCAGGTTTTGTTCCACTCTAAGGTTTTGTTATAATTAGTTTTCCATGGTTGGGTAGATTAGGAAGCATGTCCAGAGCTTATAGGGAGGCCTTTGCCAAGGGGAGCCTGTTTGAGAAGACTTAAAGAAAGGAATTGAGAACAAAGCTCTGATTAACTTGGGATTGTTCTGCTTGAATTTTGAGCGTCTTGTCTTATTACTTATTCATTTATTGTGCTTTTCTCCTGCCTTGCATCCTGCACTTGCCCAGGGCAGAAATGCAGGCATTGACAATCAAATAAAACAGCCATATAAAAATAATATTCTCTAAAAGCACATTACTTGGTAAAGCAGATGAAGAATGTGAACAGTTAAAACATTGTATTTATTTCATAAAATTTGTACTATGCTTGATTGTAAACAGAACTACACTCAAAGTGGTTTACAAATAAAATCAGTAAGATTTAACAATGATGTAAGACATTCAAAAAGCTAAAACAACAATAGACTAAAAAAAAGATTAAAACTCACATCAGCTTTCTAAGCATCTGTCTAAACAAAAATGTTTTCAGCAGGCACCCAAAATAATACAATGAAGGTGCCTGCCTGATGTAAATAGGTGAAGAGTTTCAAAGTGTAAGTGCAAAATCGAGATATTGCCAATGTGTATTATGGCACCTGTAACAATGCCAGTTCTGCAGATAGAAGCCATCAAGTAGACATAGATGGGGTAAGCTGATTCTCGCAGATAAACTGGCCCCAAGTTGTTAAGGGCTTTATATACTAACAGTAACACCTTGAATTTGGCCTAGTAGCAAATTGACAACTAGTACAGGTCTATTGAGTTGAATTTACAACCAGCAAGACAGAAGCAAAGACCAGACCAAATGCTAAATGGGCAGTTGTTTATTTTTTCACTTCTTTTTGTTCTTCTGGCTATTTCGTAGAGGCGAGAGAAGAACTGAACACATACCTCCAAATTAGCTCTGAGGGTTCCCACAACTTTCTGCAGCAGATTTGACACACGGATTCAACCCATAATTTTTATTATTTTACTTTATTTTACTAAATCCCCATCCTTTCTGCCCAAAAATGTATTTCAGAGGTAGATGTTCTCATTGGGGTAACCCAGTGAAGTTGACCCATCCAGTCCAGCATCCTGTTCTCACAATAGCCAACGAGATGCCCCAGTAGGAAACCGGTAAGCAGGACCAGAGCTCAAGAGCTCTCTCCCCTCCTGTGGTTTCCAGCAACTGGTGTTCAGGAGCATCATTGCCTCCAACTGTGGAGGGAGAGCATAGCCATCATGGCTAGTAGCCATTGATAGCCCTCTCCTCCATGAACTTGTTAATCCTCTTTTAAAGCCACGCAGGTTTGTGGTCATCACTGCTTCTTGTGGAAATGAGTTCCATCGATTCTACCCTGCATGAATAAGTATTTTCTTTTGTCAGTCCTGAACCTTCCATCATTCAGCTTGTGGATGTCCACAAGTTCAGGATTCAGAACCATCGGCAAAGACAGCAAGTTCTTCACTCAACATATAATAGATTTATGGAAATCACTGCCATGTGGGAGTGCCAGCTTCCAAGCCAGCCTCTGTAGCTGTGCCTTTTAACTGCAATTTGATGTGCACTGACATTTGCAGGGGATGATCTCATTTCCATGGTGTGAAATGGCTTCTTCTGCAGGTCCAGCTGATGTTGAAGGCACTGCTAGGGTGTGAAATGGTATTAGGAAACCAGGGCGGGCCTTTTCTGCTCAGTTGGTAACCTTTGCCGTTATTTGATGTTGTGACGCCACTGACTTAGGTTTAAAAAATAAAAATTAGGCAACCCTAGATTTGCAGTGCCAACTAGATTTGCAAAGCGAATCTCAGCGTCAGTGTCTCCTACAGAACTAAAAGCAGGAAGTAGAGATTTGAATGAATAAACCTTGTTATGCTTGTAGCTGGCAAATGAAAACCATCCGCTTAAGGAAAGTTGCTGACCTTGTTTTTCCTAATGAAATGTAGCAGAGGGGCAGAGCAGTCAACGCGGCTTTGATGTTGTGTTTTCCACTGCTGTGCATGGGGCATGCAAAACGGATGAAAATGATTCTAAATGATTATGATATCCCATGCTGCTTATTTGACTATGCCTCATGGCAAATAAACCAAGAGTAAATCATTACACATCTGTAGAGCTCTTTGGGATACTTTGTTTTCTAGCTTTTTTATTTCCTTGAGGGATAAGCTGGGGGGTGGGTGCAACTAATCATTAAGACTATTAAGAGAAATTAGAAGGGAAAAATTCTGTACTTGAGTTCTGCCAGCAATGATATAGCATCATAGAACTGTAGAGTTGGAAGAGACCCAGGGGTCATCTAGTCCAACCTCCTGCAATCACAGCTGAAGAATCCCTGACAGATGGCCATCCAAACTCAGTTTAAAAACCTCAAATGAAGAAGAGTCCATCACCTTCCATCAGAGTCCGTTGCACTATTGAGAATCTCTTGCTGTCAGACAGTTCTTCCTAATTTTTCCTTCCTTGTCATTTGAATCCATTGGTTTGGGTCCTCCCCTCTGGAGAAGCAGAAAACTAGCTTGTTCCATCTTCTATGATTCCATGAGGTCAAATTACCTCTCCTACAATCCATTGCAGTTAATGTTAGCAGGAGGTGGGTGGGTGGAAGCTGCAGCTGAAGCCAATGAGAGCTTTTTTCCACCAATGCTATTTGCAGCTTTGGAAGAGGAGAGTTTTTCATAAGGATCATAGCTGGAGAATGGAGGGAATAAGGTTCCTCTCCTAATTTCTACCTCTTCGGCCTAGTATTACCTAGTGATTTCTAACTACACCATAAAAGTGGTAGATAGTTTGGGCCCCAGCTACTAATTTATTACCACACCCTTTTCTTGAAGAACTCTTGAGGAGAGCTGGGTTCTGAAGTAGTCTGAAAGCCAGGCAGTTTACAAGGCCTGTGGTTTGTCTCTGGAACTTTTTTTTTTTAAGCTGTGGGTTTGGGTACAGAAACTAGAATCTGAACGTTATGTTGCAAGATGTACAGCACAATCCAACCCATGTCTACTCAGAAACAACCCCTTGGAATTGTGGCTTTGCCGCAGTTGCAAAATGTGTCATCTGGTTAGTTTCCTCTTAGAATCCACCAGATATTTACTTAAAAAAAAATAAAAATCCACGTATTGTTTTGTGAAAGAGAGTTTGGTTTCCCAGGAAGCTGCTACTCTGATGTGAGTCCTTATTTACATCAGAAGATGTGCCTGGCATTTCAGTGAAACATGTTTTGTATGTTCATAAGACGAGCTCTGCTGTTGGTTAGTCATAGTATTCAACTTGTTTGTATACAGCATCACACCCAAATACATCTGTGCTCAAAGAGGGTCACATATGAAACGGTGGAAGTAAAGTTGCATAATAACTACACTTAATTAAATAATAATAATCTCACTTTAACATAACACTTAAGAGAAGCAACGAGTGACAACTCATTTAACGTACATCAAAATTTAGGTGAGCTTGAAGTTTGGCAATAGGCCAATTGACAGTACCCGAGAACTTTATGCCTCAACCCCAAAAGTCATAAATTCTGCTCATGGTTCCACTGGGAGCAGCTATATTAAGAAAGAGCTGTTTGACAGTGGAACAAACTGCCTCAGAAGTGGTTGGAGCCTTTTTAAACACTAGAACTCATGGACATCCAAATAACGCTGAATGTTGGAAGTTTCAGGACAGATAGAAGAACGGACTTCTTCAGTTACTTACTCCCACAGGAGGCAGTGACAGCCACCAACTTGAGTGGCTCTAAAAGAAGATTGGACTAATTCTTGTAGGAGAGGACTGCTGATGGTTCTTAGCCATCCCAGTACATTTCTGAGCACAATTCAAAGTTTTGGTGCTGACCTTTAAAGCCCTAAACGGCCTCGGTCCATTATACCTGAAGGAGCGTCTCCACCTCCATCGTTCTGCCCAGACCCTGAGGTCCAGCGCCGAGGGTCTTCTGGCGGTTCCCTCGCTGTGAGAAGCCAAGTTACAGGGAACCAGGCAGAGGGCCTTCTCGGTAGTGGCGCCCGCCCTGTGGAACGCCCTCCCAACAGATGTCAAAAAGATAAACAACTACCTGACATTTAGAAGACATCTGAAGGCAGCCCTGTTTAAGGAAGCTTTTAATGTTTGATGGACTACTGTATTTAAATATTTTGTTGGAAGCTGCCCAGAGTGGCTGGGGAAACCCAGCCAGATGGACGGGGTATAAATAAATAATAATAATTATATTATTATTATTATTGTTATTATTATTGCCATGATGGCTATTCTCTGCCTCCACATTTGGAGGCAGCAGTGCTCCTAAATACGAGGTCCTGGAAACCACAAGAGTGACAAGTGCTTTTATGCTTGGATCCTGTTTGCTGGTTTCCCAAAAGAGGTGTCTGGTTGGTCCCTGTGCGAACAGGATGCTGGACTAGCTGGGCCATTGGCCTGATCCAGAGCCTGTTCTTATGTCTTGTGGTTAAGCTCTCTCCTTAAACATGAGCTGTAACCAAAAAACCCCACACAGCCTGGGTTTGGAGAAGAGAGACTGGAAAACGATGTGCTTGGAAACCATTTCAGTTCCACATTACTCTGCTTTTGCTTTTATTGGGGGGGAGGAAGACTTAAAACAGTCTGACTCAAAGCTTTGTTTGAAGAGCTGAGTTTTGAAGCAGGCTTTGCCTGGTTCTTCCAGACTAAAAAACCATGCTCCTTGTTTCCTTGGCAGCTTGACATGACTGAGGCACAAACCTGGAAATTAGGCTAAAAAGTGCCTGCTTAAAAGCTTCATCTTTTGCGTATGACAAATTTAAATATAGATTTGGCTACCACACATGTGTATATTTGCATTTTGTATTTTCCTAGATTTGTGAAGCCTGCTCAGACCAAGCCTCTTCAGACAGCATGAGTGGTGCTGTTGCTGTGGATTCTGCTGGCTGAGTGGGGCTGTCTCTTCTGGGGAACTCTTGAATCGGTAGAATCCCCGCAGTCAGTTTGGTGCTCCACCAGAAATTTGCACCTATTATCCACAATTTGGCTTTTGCCCACTCGCTCAGTCATTAGAGTGGCCCTATATCTGACATCACACATGGCTGGCCACCACTGGAGTGATTTGTTCATTCATCTGATCTGGCACAAACCACTTGTTTCTGGAACACAGTTTCCTGCTTACGGGTTTCTCACAGGAATCTTGGTGGCCACTGTAAGAACAAGATGCTAGCTAGACTAGATGGGCCCCCAGTAGCTAGACTCTTCTTAAGTTATTTTGTGCTTTCTGCTGTCATTTGTTGTGTTCTGGGACAGGCAAGGCTGGTAGAAAAATCCATCAAAGCACTTCAAGTCCAGAGATTGCTCTGTGGTGCCAAATCTTCTTCACATCAAGATGAGTTTTGTCATTGTTTGCTTCTTCAACCAAGTTTGTCTCCCAACACAGCTTACAATTAAAATGCCCACAAACTTTCACTTATAATAGGGGCATGTGGGGCTGTGTGGGGCCACCTCTTCGGACACAGCCCAGGTTCAAGACCATTCCGGGGGTGGGGGGTGCTGATGCTAAAGATGCCAGCATAGTAAAAGAGGATTTCCACTGATTGCAGAATCTCTGGTTCATAGCAGTTAAGAACATGAGAAGATCCTGCTGGATCTAGTCCAGCATCCTGTTGTCACAGTGGCCAACCAGATGCCTCAATGGGAAGCCCACAAGCAAGACCCAAGTACAAGAGCAACTCTCCCCTCCTGTCTTTTTTCAGCAACTGTTACTCAGAAGCAGTGTTGCCTCTGACTATGGAGGCAGAGCATAGCCATTGTGGCTAGTAGCCTTCAATAGCCCTCTCCTTCATGAACTTGTCCTTTAAAGCCATCCAGATTGGTGACCATCACTGCCTCCTGTGGGAGTGAGTTTCATAGAAAAATCATACGTTGCATGGAGAAGTACTCATTTTTATCCGACCTGAACCTTCCAACATTCAGCTTCATTGGACGTCCATGAGTTCTAGTGTTATGAAAGAAATTGGGGGGGGGGGGGAACGGTCATGTCTCTATCTGCTTTCTGCATGCCATGCATCATTTTATAAATTTCTATCATGTCAACTCTCTTGCCTTTTCTCTAAACTAAATGGCATTTGAGGAGTTTTAACTGAGAACAGGCTGTGCAGAACTGCCCCATGCACGCTTGAAAATCTTAGGATTATGTTGTAGTTCAGTTTTGAGACGTATGTGGTGGGGGTAGGAAAGGATGTGTCTAGATGTTTGCCCCCCAAGTAGACAGGGCTGTTCCTCTCCAGTACTGGGTGGTACCAGGTGGCTTAGCAGCCCCTCTCTCCCATGCCAGGAGAGCACTGCTTTTGAAGTCAAATATTATCTAAATCACCTCTTCGTTTTATTGCAGATAATCATTGGCTTGGGAAATTCCAGACCAGGTGGCTGTCATGGTGAGTGATTCCTGTTTCCACAGCATGTACCAAGCTGTGCCCGGTACGCTCTGAGCCCAATAAACAGGGCCATTGTTCTGTGACATTGAGTTGGGGAAATAAAACAGACGGAAGACTCACTCTTATCAGAGCAAGAATTATATGATAGTGCCATGGGAAGGTTCCAACAGAGCTGACAGTTGGCAACAGAAAGGTCAGGGCTGCTGGGTCCTCATAAATCCTCTTCTGCAGCCTTCGCCAACCTAGTGCCCTCCCAGTGTTGTTGGACTACAACTCCCATCAGCCCCAGCCAGTGTGCTGGGAGGGCACCAGGTTGGCAAAGGCTGTTCTTCTACGTATCATAATTCCCCACTTCTGTCCTGTGGGAACTTAACCTATATATGCTTTTGTAGGGGGAGGAGTCAGACCCCACACTGTTTTGGTTAGGTAAACAAGACAAGAGAATATTTATTGCATTTTCATCCCACCTATCCTCCAAGGAGTTCAAGGTGGTATACATAGAGTGGTTCTCTTCTTCCTCATTTTATCCTCACTTCAACCCTGTGAGGTAGGATAGCTGAGAGATTGTGAATGGCTCAGAATCACCCATAGAGCTTCATGGCTGAGGAGGTCCTGACTAGGTCCTTAGCCAACACTCTAACCACTTCACCACACTGGCTCTCTTATACCAAGTGAAGATTATTGGTTCATAAAGTCCAGCATGCCTTACCCTGAGTTGTGGTAGTTTCCTTAAGCTTTCAGGCAGGGATCTTTCCTTTAACTGGAGATCCTCCTTTAACTGGAGATTGAATTTAGGATCTTCCACCTACCGCATGTGTGCTCTAGCATTGAGCTGCAGCTTTCCTAATCTCTACTGGAATTTGCTGTTGCCCACTGGCAACAGGTAAGCAACAGACATAATAGCCACCATTCTGAAGAAATATAGCACACCTCACAATCTCTGTGCTTTTGCTACTATGGCTTTCAATGAGCTATTTGGAGCCCAGTTGAGTTATTTGGAGCCACAACCACTGGTATATCCCTTTTTGTGATGGCATTTAACAGCTGATATTCTTTGGCTTTAGGCAGGAAACCGGGGAACTATCAAAGGAGCTTCCGACTTCAGGGCAGACGAGGATGCCCAGAAACTTCGTAAGGCCATGAAGGGACTAGGTGAGTCTCTGGCCCCCCCTCTCTCTGATGGGGTGGGGAACTTCAAGACCAGGCATTAGAAACCACTGGCCCTCCAGACCTCTCTGTCTGGCCCTTGGGGCTCTCCACAGACCACAACTCTCGCCAGCCTTGCTCTGTACCCTTCCTGATGCTTTTGCCTGCCTGGAGTGTGTCATTGGCTTGTGACAATTACCTCTTGCTTGCGTGGATGGAGGTAGGTATATATTTATATAAGTCTCTCACTTTTACATTGTGGCTGGAATGCTTTTGCCTCCACAAGGGAATGCAGCCCTTGAGCTGGAAAGTGCTCTGTGTCTCTCATGAAACACTCATTATTTTTCTTCTGTCTCAGGTCAGTGGTTCTGCAGGCTTTGGGCTAATAGCCATGGGATTTAAACAGTTCTAACAGAGCAAGCCATTAGTTCTGTATCAAGGGCTGTCAGAATGGCCTTGGTTATCTTGCATCTATGTACTGTATACATAAAAAGAAATTATCCCTAGAGAATGGTCCGTCTAGCATGGTCGCTGTCTACTCTGATTGCCATTGGCTCTCCAGGGTGTTGGGCAGAGGTCTTCCATTCTTTGATGCTCAGTCCTTTTAACAAGAGGCATGATGGATTAGACCTGGATCCTTCTGCGTGCAAAGCAGGCACTCTAGCACAGAGCATTCACATCTCCCACTCAGTTCTACAGATTAGAGTTGTGGTGGAAAGGCAGGAATTGCCTGCAAAGCTGTGTCCCCTCCACCAATCTGCTCAGCAGAATTTTGGACCCCATTGTGCCATAAGCAGAGTCTAGAAACAGTTAAGGTGCATCACACCAAAGACCTAGGTGGACTTGCAGGTGACTTCCAAGCCACACCCTTAAAGAAGAGTCTTATTTATCATTGAGGCTCTCAAAACTGAAAGTGTCCTTTTTTAAAAAAATAAACTGAACCACCGGGGTTCAAGGAGGACTAGAGAATAGCTTATTCATAGCTCCACAGAAGATAAGTGTGATTTCATAGAAATCTGTATCCTAATGGATCTAGGACATGACAGCTGCGACTTGGTATAGGAAAAAAGAAGAGAGGAAATTTAATTGCCAAATGCCCTAATAACCTGGCAACAATGTATCTTCCCTATTTAATGACTAGTGTTTTCCCATTGGAAGAGAGCAGAGCTGGGGTTCCCAATAGCTCCCTTGGTGGTCTTGCACAACCTCACCCCACTAGTCTCCATATTGACCCATGTTCAGTGCCCTTCATTCACATCCACCTTCTTAGGCTGCATGTGCATCAATGTGTAAACTAGTGGATGTGCATGTGTGTCTGTGAGCATATTTACACTTCTAGAGATAATTGCTGCTTCCCAGCTTGTCAGTAGTTACCATGGTAAATTGATGTCATTGTCTCTCCACCCCCACGTGGGTTTTCTTGCTTGAATTTCAAATAAGTTGGTTGCTTTTCTTGCCTCAGGTACAGATGAAGATGCCATTATTGACATTTTGGTTAACAGGAATTTGGCCCAACGGCAGGAGATTAAGATAGCCTACAAATCCACTATTGGGCGGGTAGGTACATTGAATAGGAACTATGTAGTTCCTTGGTTCTCTCTTCTCCCTGCTCCCCACCTCTAGTTTTTGAGATTTTAGAAGTTTTATAGTTTAAAATCTGTAATGGTAAGTATTTTTTTTTTTGTACTGATCAGCCTATAATACTTCACCTGCCCAAATGACAGATCTGTGTCCTCCCTTGAGTCTGCTTCCCCCTCACCTGCGGTTTCCCCAGCTTTTAAATAGCCACTCACTTAGTCACTTATGATGAATAGGAATACTTTTCAAGCAACCAGAAAAAGCATGATTTCTTTCTCTTCCCCAGTCCTCTGCACGCTTATTTTATTTAAAATCATTTTAAATCCCAATATTACAAAAAAAGTCAGTAAAATCAAAGACACAATAAACTGCTCCAGTACTGAAGAAAAACAAGTTCTGCAGTTGAAAGTATATACAGAAGAGGAGCCTGCTAACGAGTCTTCAGGCTGGCAGTCCAAAAATGTGATGGAGCGGAAAGGTCATTTTTGTTCTTTAGCTGACTACAGATCAAGGGAGGGGGTGGTCAAACAGACCTCACCCTGGTAGGGAGTTCCACAGTCTGAGCATGAACACTTAAAAGACCTTCTCCTCTGCTTGGGGTGCAGGGAAAATGGCAGGCTCATACGGCCACATAGGCCTAGCGCAGTTGGAAGTCAGCAGGCAGGCTAGTTAAAAACGTATCTACTTTGGGGGAATTTATTTGCAAGGCTAGGCTGAATGTTGGACAGCAGCGCTGGGGTTAAGTGTCTCATCAGCCGTGCATGTGCTCTTTGGCCTTTGGCCTTTGGCAAGTCACACAAGTGCAGTTTCGTTTGCTCATTTGGAAAATGGGACTACTAAAAACCTCAAGGGCAGTTTAAACTCGGAGGCCTGTAAAGCACTTATCAGATTATAAGTATGGTGAACTATGTTTAATAAAAGTAAGTAGCAAAGGTAGCAGTGAGTGCTCATAGTTCTGAGGGCTTTGGGAGGTAATAAAGGAATATTCCAGTGATGCATACAAATGATTAATATGCATACATCAGTCACCGTCCATAAAAATGAATTTACAGGTCCCCTCCATTGGCAGTGATGTTAATAATTGGCAGACGTTCTAAGCCTGTAGTACAAATATTTGTCTTAAGTAAACCTCTGTGAATCCAGACTATAAAATTCTTTGGAGTAAAACCCATTTCTTGTTTTTTTGTTTAAAGAAAGAAAAGGTTGGGTTCTTCCTCCCCACTCCCGGGGGGGGGGTCACCTTATTGCATTCCTGTTAAGCCAAGTGGAGGAGCTCCACTCTCACTAACTTTTCTTACCTCTGATGTGCTTAAAAGCACATTTTCACAGTTGCTTCTCTGTGAGATATTCACCCAAAACTTGTCTTTCTCCAACAGGATTTGATTGACGACTTGAAGTCTGAGTTGAGTGGGAATTTTGAAAGGGTTATCGTTGGACTGATGACACCCATCACTCTGTATGACGTGCAGGAGCTGAAAAGAGCTGTCAAGGTTTGCAAAGGCTTGTAACAGAAGCCCAAGTATGAGTGGACTCTGCCCAAGAAGCATAATTCCTACAGTATTGTCATGTAAAATTGGGTGGGACGTAACTGGGGTCTGCACACAGATCATGTAACTGGAATGCACATTTTGCTGGACAGGGCCTGGTTTCCAGAGTATGTGATACTAGGATCATGGAGTCATAGAATGGTAGCCTTGGAAAAGAGACCCAACCGGTCAAATAGTCCAATCCTGTGCAATGCAGGTATCACAGCCAGGAAGGAGAGATGGGAAGGGAAACAGAACTTCCAGAGGGTTCAGATAAAACCATGTTGCAGCCAAAGAAAAGTTGCCCTGGAGCAACCTGGATGGGTCTGCTTTGGGTGTGATGAATTCCAGCTACAGGGCCCCACCACACTGGTGTTTGATAGTGGGCGCATTCTGCAACGTGCTCTTGACACAATAATAGTGCCCTGGTGGTGGATTTATTCCTCTTTCCTCTGTGCTGGGGTGCTTCCCTGTGCATCTGGACTATGGCACAACAGAAAAAGGAGAAGAACAAACCAGAATGTTTGTGGTATAAAAAGTAATCTGATTTCAGCAGGTTGTTGCAGGATATGCACTGTCTGGAAGTGAAGCATAGTGACCACCGCAAAACATTTGCAGGCACACGCCATCATTAATGTGCAATAAAAAGGGCAGAACCCTCTGAGCAGAATGAAAACCACTGTAGAGTGAGCACTGCTGCATTCTCATCTGTTTTGAGGCCAGTGGGTACTTTCCCACCCCACATCTTGGTGTTTCTCTAAGTTGTTGGTTTTTTTCAAAGAAAGGACTCCTGGGGGAGGTTCAGCATTTAAATCCTGCCTGCATTGGGATGAGAACTCTCCCTTTCTCCCTAGTGGTCATTCTGTTCATGGTCTCCGTCTCTCTCTCTCTCTCTCTCTCTCTCTCTCTCTCCTCTCTCTCTCTCTCTCTCTCTTTTTTTTAAGAATAATTTTTTATTAACCGACCAATCACATCAAATCAAACCAAATTACATAAATTCCAAATTACACAGCCGAATTTTAAATTTTTGTTGGGGGTACCCATATTTCAAGTTTCGAAGGGGATCCAATCAACTTCTTGCTTCTTACTGCTGTTTTAATGTCCACAAATCTAATCTTACGATGTTCACAGTACTATCCAGTCCTTTCTTATTGTTTTTCCACATCTCTTGTTGTTATTTTCATATATTTTTCCTTTCTCTTTGTGACCTCCCTTAGTCTCCGCAAGCTGGTTAGAGCAGTTTGTAATCCTGCGTGGATATTTTTTTTTTTTATCCAGTAGCCATATCCAGACGTTTTCCATATAACATCACTTCCATACATCAAAACAGTCTTAGCGTCATTAATCTTCACCAATCTGCCTCCTTTCTCAAAACCTCTGAGGAGATTCACTAAGAATGCAGTCTGAAAACAGGTCCGTTCTTCCTCCCAGCTATAAATCCTTTGGCAAGATGGCAACTCCGAATTAATTGCTGCGCCATTCCCAAAAGCTCTTATTGCTTCTCGATCTCCATAAAGCATACTTTTGGTTAAAGTTTATCTCCACACAGACCTTAATCATCCTGCTTGGGTCAGTTCAACCAACGATTCTAATGAGGAGGGGTTCTTGTAAATCACATAGAAGGAAAATAAAAAAGGTCCCCCCCCCATTCAGTCCTGTTGTTGTCAACATACCCAGCCTTTCGTGTATCTTCATCGTAAAATATTCCTGTTTCTCCAACCCGTCGTCTTCTTTCGCAGAGGTCACTTAAATTAGCAGACTTCACTCCCCTTCTTCACTTGAAATATGTGCATTTGCTTCTCTCTCCCTCTCTCTCAGGGGGCTGGGACAGATGAGGGCTGCCTCATAGAAATATTGGCTTCTCGTACCAACCCGGAAATCAGACGGATTAATGAAACCTACAAACATCGTGAGTATAAAGAGATGTTTGTGAGTTTCTTCCTGTGGTATTTGCTTGCATGGGAGAACTTGGTGTTAGGATGTGCCCAGATCTGTCTAGAAATCTTCCTTCCTGAATGGGCTCCCTGAGGTAGTTACCTTGTGGGAATGAATGTGACTCTAATTTCTCAGTACTCTCTGGAGTACTTTCAGTAACCCTACCCCGCTATAGCCATTGTGTCTTGGCTTTCTTGACAGAGTATGGGGTTAGCCTTGAGGAAGACATCGTCTCGGACACCTCCTCCATGCTCCGGAGAGTGCTGGTGTCTCTTTCCACTGTAAGTAATCAGGTTGGCAAAGGCTGCCTTATGGCAAGCTTTCACAACCACCTCTCCCTCATTTCTTTCTTTGTCAATATTTAAGGCAGACATGCTATGAACCACTTGCGTGATGCTTGTCCATTGGTTCGGGACCCCTTGGTACAGACTGTTTACATCCAAGGGCATTTTTGCTGCCTTGGAATCTCCCCTCATTTAAGCTGGATACATTGGATCAGTGGTTCCCAAACTTTTTGGGACACTTTTTTGGGGAATGAGTTCCATAAACTCATCTCCAGTGCCCCCTATCCTACCCTATAAAAAAGCATTATTCAGAATAGTGGTTTACATGACCAAAGGATGATAATAACAAAACAGTAACAATTAATTGCACACTTATTCAAAATCCAATTAAAACTGTTTAGTTTAATTAATTCAGCAAAATTGATGAACTAGATCCAGTGATACCAGTTTTTCAAAGTCTGATAGTCATTGACACCTACAGTGCTCCGCTAGGAAATTCCCACCCCCTGCATTAGACTGAATTTAACCTATGCCTCTTGTTTCCAGGGCAACAGAGATGAGAGCAGCTATGTTGATGAGGGCCTGGCCGTGCAAGATGCCCAGGTCTGTAGCTCTTTGCACTTGGGGAACAGATCTTACTGCAGAAAAATACCACATTGGGGCAGCAGCTTATATCACAGTTGCCTCCTTCAGGGGAGTGAGTTCTTCTAACCCAGGGCTATTTCTCTGTGCTGTGATTTTAAACAATGTGTGACATAAGCTCCCCTTTTTTACCTACTTGGAACTTGTCTGGGCTATTGGATGCCACAGCCAAGCTCTTGTTTAGACCTCCCTTCTCCCCTCACAGGCTCTGCTTCCCTCCCAGGTTTCCTTGTCCTTCTGCACTAACCTTTTAAAAATTGATGCCTTTTTATCTGCACTTCTCATTTTCAGTGTCTGTACGAAGCTGGGGAGAAAAGGTGGGGCACTGATGAGGCCCAGTTCATGAGTATCCTGTGCTCAAGAAGCAGAAACCACCTGTTGAGGGGTAAGAGGCTGAACATTTTGGATGGTTGTTCTACAGAGACTCCCCTTGGGCATCTGGGATGCTTTCAGAATATGTGCAATGGGGAGGGAGCCCTTTCTCGTACATATGCCAAGAGGTAGGAATTTAAAGGGCCTCTTTACCACACTTAAGTGTAGGAAATTTCATCATCATCAACCTGAGTTTATTTGTATGCTGCTTTTCCATGGTAAAACCAAGCTCAAAGAGGTTCAGAACCACATACAGACTAAAATATAACAGCATTTCAAGGTAATGCATCAACAATGACAAAACAACACAATTTTTAAAAAAATCACAATATCAATCAGGCAAACAAACATCTCATGTTAATAAACACTGAAACAATGTCTAACAATAAAATACAGAACATTCAGACGCCATTTCTTAGCAGTGGCAAAAGGGAAGCTAAAAAGCAAGCATGTGATTTGCCACATGACAGCTGGAGGTTTGTAGCCTAAGCAAAGGCAGTAACATGACTCTTAAGGGTGGAGCCAGCCCTGGCGTGACTTCTAAGGATGTGTAACCAGCCCTGACCGATACTCTTACTACAGTTTCCTTTTGGGACTCTTTCCAACTTAATTTCTTTCTCCTGTGGAGGAGCGTACATGAGATGCTCTTCCAGATTGAAAAATTCAATTAGCATTTATATGCTGCCATAGTGTCTTTCTTTCATGCCCATGGAAACTTGCATTGACAATGAACCCCACAGATTTCCTGGGAAGGAGATCTGTATCTTCCTGGTTTTTTGCTCCACCAGTTCTTACAGTAAGAGTTGGCTTCAAGACAAGTCGGCTGCATTTGCTTTGCTACCACCTGTTGGTGCTTGTCTTTCATTCACTCTGTGGGTTTTTAATCCTCCTCCTCCTTCTAGATAAATGAAAGTTTGTGAGCCAGTGAGCAGTATGGAGAGCACTGTAGCTCGGAAGATGTGCAAACACAAGCAGCTTCCTGAACCTTTGAGGGCCTTTTGCATTTTTGCCTTTAAGCTCAATCCAAAAATGGATTGCCTTGGCCAAACCTTAATGAATTGATGGGGCTGTAAAGTAAGGACACAGTTTGAGACTACACTAATGTAGACTGAAAAAAGGCAAAATATGGAAGGTTGTCTTTCCTTTTAATACCTACAATATATAGAAACCTTTTTTTAAAAAAACAAAAACTTAAGACCTCACACACACGGTTTTAGAAACCCCCATGTCTGTTCAACCTAACATGCCACTGCACAATATTTCTTTTTTCCTTTTTCTTTAATTCTTTCAACATATACAACATCACAGAGATAAATTAAGTAATATATCACCAGAAGCTGGTGTTTAGGCAATACGTGCAGTTCTTATCCCAGATTACTTTTTGTATAGAAGGCAATAAATAGTTTATTAAGCAAAAAGTTTTATAATGCGAGGGGAGCCGTCTGTTTTTGTTTTTAGCTATGTACATAATGAAACTGTGCTATTCATTTACAAAAGAGACTTTATGTTTCAAGCTTTGTGCCAATTTTATTATTTTTCTACAAGTGCTATTTGCCACTTTGTTCTACCAGTTTGTCAGAGAAACACCGTCTAAGTTCCTCCAGAATCTTGTTGTTATGCACCTGGGTGCTAGGAGAAGAGAATTTACTAAAAGTTAAAACTGTATAAGTTAATACTGTCTCCCATAAATGGATTGAGAAGAGCCAGAGACATTTTATCCAGTAAGTGGTTTTATTTGAACAAATACTTCATCCCAGAACTGAGCCACTGAGCGACATGCCATTTTTACACCTCTATTATTGAGGCCAAGACCAATTTAAAAGGAAATTTTCTCCATATTGAAATCCACACCTCTTTACTGATGCTAATCTGCCAATCAGCTTCCCATATCTCCTATAAACCATCTGTTGTGTCCATGTTTATTTGGATCAACACGTTACACAGTCTAAACAATAGAATCTGTTCTATCTCTTTAGCAGAGTTCAGCAATAATCCAAAGAGGAAACTGATGTGGTTTGGTATATCAAATTTTCACAGCAGCCAAGGGATTCTGTATTCCTTGAATTGAAATTTCTGCAAATCCTTTGGGAGTGGCTGAGGTTGTGTAAATAATGACACTGAGTTTGTTTAAACCTGCACTGTGGAGGAGTAAAGGGAAAATATTTCTACTGAACTGCCATTTTCTTATTTTAAAATAATCATAAGTCAAATATCAGAAACCTGGGAACTCCCCTAATGTTCTATGTTCTAGATCATCTAAGCAGCAAAATAGAGGGCAATTTTAAGTGTTGTCGCCAGTGCTCATCCTACTCAGAGTAAAGTCATTTAAACTAATAGACATGGCTAACTTTTGTCAGTTAATTTCAGTGAGTCTACTCTTAGTAGAAATTAGTTGAATAAAATCCTAAATATGTGGGCTTCTAGATTTGGCACCTTTTTTACTTTTAATTTGCTAGTAAAACCCTCCTTCTGCTTTCCAGTGTTCGATGACTACAGGAAGATTGCTAACAAAGACATTACGGAGAGCATTAAATCTGAAATGTCAGGAGATCTTGAGGATGCCTTGTTAGCGATAGGTGAGTCATCTACTGAGCTGCTGAAATGAAATGGGAAGGGATGGTCTTGTGGGGCAACTTGAAAGAGCTATGGAGGTGCCTTGCAATGATGTTCTTGGTTTCTGCACCCTTCTCTCAAGAAGTCCAATAAACTCTACATGAAGATTATCCAGCAGCCCTGTGAGATAGGCTTGACTGAGATAGGTTGGCTCAGGTCACCCGGTGAATTTCATGGTTTATGCCCAGGATAGCTAATGCAATGCCTCCTTCCATGTGAGCCTCCTTCCATGTGAGCGGGGAGACTTTTCCCCGCATTCTGGTAACAGTTTGTTCAAACATGAGAAACCACTTCTTTGGTCACATCCAGACTGGAACTCATTGCCTCAGGAGGTTCATTTGCCCCCCGCACCGACCTTCCATTGTCTGCTGAAGGTGTTTTTATTCTAGAAGCCTTCTGGCCTGCTGGGCTGAGGTGTATTAGTGGACTGATCTGTGTAAAGATGTTTTTGTCTCCAAACCGATACTGTGGCATTTCTTTGTTTTACTGATTTCATCAATATCTGTTAGAATTTAGTATTTGCAAAGGGTCGTTGCAGTAGAATGATTTATAACTCACCCCCTTTAACAAATAATGATCTGACTTTAACGTAACCATAGCAAAAAACCAAACTATGATTTAACGTGAACAAATTTAATGCTGAACAAGTTAGAACAAATCCGGGTTACAGCTCATGGTTTGTTTGGGGAGAACTAACACTTGAGGCAAAATGGGTTCCGACATTTTATAATATATGTATTTTAATGGGTGTGTTTTCTGTGTTGTTTTAATTCTGTTAGAGTTTAATTACTTTTAAGCAATTATCTTCTATATGTTTTTAGCTTTTTGTATTTTATCTGCGTTGTTTTAATTTGTGTAAGCCGGCTTGAATCCTGGTCTGGGGAAAAGGCAGGATATAAATAAATATAATAATAGTAAATAATAAATAATGGTGACAGCCCAGATTCCTCGGAGCTCCTTGGACAAGCCAAACTCCTGTTTCCTTGGAAGAAGGCAGCAGCAGAGCAAGAAGTTTGAATCAACACTTCTGTTTCAAAATAAAACCGTAGTTTTTGTTTTAAACTGTAGTTCAGTGTGATGTTTGAACTTGGCCAATAATATCATGACTGATCAGGGATTTGAATCTATGACTTCCCAGGCCAGGTCTGATCCCAGGGGTCATCTAGTCCAGCCCCCTGCAATGCAGGAATCTCAACTAGATCATACACGACTGACGGCCATCCAACCTCTGCTTAAAAAGTTGGACTCCAACTCCAAGCAGCCACAGTCAGCATATGCACTGGTTGGGGATGCTGGGAGTTGCAGTCCAGCAGCCTCTGGAGGGCAACAGGTTTCCCCCACCCTTATTCTAGAGTCCTTCATGCTTTCTCACTGGATAATGGCTGCTGGTGAAGGGACTCCTATGTTGGGCAGTTTCCTCTTGGCCAATTACAGTTGACACCACACTTTCTTTCTTCAAAAATGCAGGCCCTCTGTTTGCTTGAAAAACTATATTCCTTGATCGTGAGCTTGTCTGGTTCCAGCTCTCTTTTCTAGCTTTGCTAACCTCTCTTCCTTTGTTTTTCTCCTTGCAGTAAACTGTATAAGAAACAGACATGCCTACTTTGCTGAAAGGCTGTACAAATCCATGAAGGTAAATGGGGCAGGGGAGAGAGAAAGGTTTGAATGTGCCTTGTTTGTTTGTTTGAATGCAAAAACCGAGTGACCAGTGGCTTGTTTTCTCTCCTTCCCCCCAATCAAGGGTTTAGGGACAAATGACGATACTCTCATTCGAGTGATGGTCTCCCGCTGTGAGATAGACATGATAGATATCAAGGCAGAGTTCAAGCGGATGTATGGAAAATCCCTCTACTCCTTCATTAAGGTGAGCTTGCATTTTTTGTTCATTTGTTTCCCCACCCAATTCCAGTGCCTTTAAATTCCCTTGTAGGCCTCAGGCCTAAGTGGCTAAAGAAGCTTTGAGCTGCTCTCTCTCATTGCTGTGAGGCTTGGGCAGGAGAATTCCCTGCAGGAACAATGTCCCCAAAGAGGCTCACACTCACGGGAGCAGCCTGGAGCAGTGTTTAATGGCCATAGCAAAGACAGATACAAACCACCACCATCCACAATGTTGCTCTCCAGATACGTTGAACTACGTCTAGTCTGGCAGCGCCTGTACTCCAGAACTCCCAGCCTTTTGAAATCAGGCAGGCACCCTGACTGCACTCTTTTCGGTGCCTGCTAAAATGGTTTTTGTTTAGACAAGTAGAATGTGGGTGTATGTTTTAATCTGCTTTTTAATTTATTGCCGATTTTAAAACATTCAAAAGATAGTGTTGCTTTTACTGATAACTTTTAGTCTCCTTGTAAACTGCTTTGAGCTTTGCTTTTTTACAGTAGTGTATCAATTTTATGAAATAAATAAGGTAAATCTCCCATCAGTCTCTGTCAGCATGGCCTTATTGCACTGGGGCTGATAAAGAGCTGTCGTCCAAAACCTCTGGTGAGCACCCGGTTGGGGGAGACTGCTTTAAACCATTAATCAAAAGCATGACTTGACAGTGGCTTCAAATTTCTCTTTCAGGGCGACACCTCAGGAGACTACAGGAAAGTCCTGCTCCTCCTTTGTGGTGGGGAAGACTAACAGCCCAAATGGCCTCTTGCCATTTCCTGCACTCAAGCAGCACGTCTTGCCCACGCTGCCTGCAGTCTCAATCTCTTGCAGTAATCCTTTTATGCCAGTTTTGCATCATGCTAACCTAGATTTTGTGTACTGTAATAGGTTTGGAAATCATTTCTCCTTGGAATCATTGGCAGATAATACACGTGTGGGGAGCTCTGAATCTTTTTTGTGCCCTGGCTTCTAAAATTGGACCTGCAAACGTGTTTGTGATTTAAACAAAAAAACAAAACAAAACAAAACAAATTTCCTGCAGGTCCTCTTGACTAGGTTTCATTTGCCTATACTCCTCACTCCTGAAGGGATTGCACAGAAGGGACTGCTGACCACCTAAGTCAGCCTTCCAGCTGTTGCCAAACCACAACCCCCTCCATCCTTGGACATTGACTACAGACTGGTTGGAGTTGGTGGGAGTTACTCTCCAGAGGTTTTGGGCTGTATCAGGCTAGGGAATGCTAGCTTTAGTATTCTGTAGATCAGGCACATCCAACTCCCAAGAGACTGTGATCTACTCCCACTATAAAAATACTGGCAGTGATCTACCTATTGTCATTGCCAAGAGCTGTTGAACTTTTTGGGGGGAGGGTTGCTCAGAGTTGTTGAGCTTTGTTTAGGAATTGATCAGGAGCACCACACGAGATCTCTTACTTTGATCCTGTGATCGACCGGAAATGCCCCCGCGATCAACTGGTAGATCACGATCGACCTGTTGGACATGCCTGCTGTAGATTTGTAAATGAAACATAGGCCTGCCTTGCGGTCTGAAGTGAAACAGAGGAAACTGCCTTATATTGAGTTAGACCATTGGTCCATCTAGCTCAGCACTGTCTACACTGACTGGCAGCAACTCCCAAAGATTCCTGTGAAGAGTCTCTCCTGGAGATTCCAGGATCTAGGACCTTCTGTATGCAAAGCAGGTGCTCTGTGGCCCTTCCCCAAAGTACATCTCCCACACAACTACACCCTCATTTACAGGAGGCTACGTAAGCATTGTTACTTAGCTTCCAATGCCCACCAAAATCAGGAACAAATACTGCACAATGAAGGGGCAGTGCTGGATTTCAACCCTTGGCCTTGTATTCCTGCTGTCTTCATTTCCCCAGAATTGTTTTGGGGCCTCAACAAATAAGGCCCCAAGGCATTCTGGGCAAATGGCAATGGCAGCAGCTGCACTGCCTGGTGCTTGCCTTATTGGTTCGGGGCTCCCTGTAAATGACCCAGCCATACCACCTTTACACAGCACCCTTCGTGCGCATGGCAAGGGAGACTCGCTTTTCAATCAATGTATATGGGAACTGCTGCTTGCAGGAGTCATTTTAAAAATTGTTCTTTTTAGTAAATCTGGATATTGCCAAGTCCAGCCTCTTGTTTAGTTCCCAAAGTGGGTTGGGCCTCATTCCCATTTATGTGTGGTTGATTTCAGGGATTTTGCCCTTTTTAAGAAAATCAAGTGCTTCTGGAGGGAAATTGAGGGCAGTTTCAGCTAGACGAGGTTGTAGGGAGGTCACCTCTCTACAATGCTTCTGCCTTCCTCCCAAGTTTAGCCCCTTTGCTTTACATTTTTTTAAAAAAATATGCACAATGGCTAAGAATTTCACACATGCTCTGAACAGAAAATCTGTGTCCAGAACAAAACATGTTAACAGCAAATGAATGCAATTTGGGTCCTACTCAGAATGCTAGAGCACTTATTTAAAACAAAACAATCCTCCCCTGCTGTCTTCTGTGGTGCCTTTAGAATCGCAAGTTGTAAATTGCTGTGTCTCTATATATTCTGCTGCCAAAAATGTAACACCTTTTTGTGCCTTTCCTGTGAAATGCAAAAAGTTAAACAGTCTGATACGAAGTCTCAGCACCAAGAGCATAAGTGATAAAGGTTGACTCTTCTGAATGTGATACAGATATGAGTGCAGGAAGCTCTGCCTTTGATTGGAGCAGAAGCATGAAGAGAAATCGTCTCCTCCACTCTTCCACTAGAGAGCAATTCTGATCTAGGAAACAGTTTATGTACAGCAGCTGGTCCTAGTGTCACTCACTGCTCAGAAAGCCCTCTCATCTGTGCTTTGAAAAAAAACAAAAACCTGTCAGGTTGTGCTTTACTTTTGTTTCATGTTTGTGTGAATTCTATTTTGCTTCTAAAAGAGTGGGAATTGAGCCTGAGATTTGAGTCAGGTTTCAGTCTTCTAAAACTAGTTCTCCTTTAGAAGACAACCCAGACTTCCGGGTAAATGGGAAATAACTGTAAAGCCATTGCAAAAATGTGGCAGTGCAACAGGAGGTTGAAATGGCATCGTGCTGCTTGGTTTCCACTCTAATAAACCAAAGATGTGTTTGCTGTAAACTTTGCTTTTTTAAAAAAATGGGGTAGAAGTCTCCTGGTAAGATGGACAAGAGAAGACTAGGGACTGAACACGAGGCTCTGGACAAGCACCCTAGTAAAGAAATATTCTGTAGTGTCCCTTCACCCACCAAAGGAATCTTGCTAAGAACCTAAGAAGAGCTGTGCTGGATCAGGCCAGTGACCCATCTAGTCCAGCATCCTGTTCTCAAGAGTAGCCAACCAGATGCCCCAACGGGAAGCCTAAAGCAGGAACATAAGAGCAATCTCCCCACCTGTGATTTCCTGCAACTAGCATTCAGAAGCATTGCTGCCTCTGACTCTGTCTGCTGAGCATAGACATCATGTCTAGTAGCAATCAATAGCCCTCCATGAATTTGTCTAATCTTTTAAAGCCATAGGTATTGTAGTAAATGAGGGTAGCAAATGTGATTAAGTTTCCCAAAAACATCCCTACAGCTGCCCGTGCCACAGCTGGTGAGGAATTGGCAAGTTTAGAATCAAGGAACGTCTCTTTCCTGGAAGCCTTACGAGTGCCTGGGCGTAGCAGCATCTTTGCTTGATCCCAAAAGAGAGAACAGGCTCTAGAGTCAGCTGGAGTGTAGCAGCCACAACATCCAAGAAACTAGAAAAGCCAACAAGAAAGTCGGGAGCATCAAAACACAGCAGAGAAAGATGCAGGTCTGTAAGGTTCTGGGGAGGAGCTTATGGGAATTTTATCATCTGCAACCATATTGTTTGTTAGTTCAGAGCCCTTGATTAAGGTACTCGTTTTAGAGAAGCAGCGACTTGGGTCCCCAAGAGGACATGGTGCTGGAGAACTCCCTGCTCTGCCAAGGTTGAGAGTTGAGTTTAAGATCTAAACTTCGGATCCAGATTTCTGAAGGAACAAAGATGCCTCCTCCCTATCCCCCTCCTTGCAAGGGTACAGACAAGCATTTCTCATTCTCCAACATTGAACGGAGTGCCTTTACATCATGGCAAAGGACAGGGCCCTCTCCACTGTAGTGTGCTGCTTATAGAATGCCCTCCCCCTCAAGAGTACAATTAGTACAGATGCAGAATAGGAAAAGTCACCCCTCCTTGCCTGGGTTTTTGTTGGCCACTAGGTCTTCAGTGTGCTGCAGCAACTGGTGTTTCTTCCCCTGGGTGGCAATTTTAACAATGTTTTGAATTTCTAGGGCATGAAAACTCTTCCTAGTCTTAACTGTTTGTGTCATGCCCTAGGATGAAGGTCAAGCTAGAAATACATTTAATAAATAAACCCAAACTATCCCTTCTTTGGAGGAATTGGCCACTGACAGCTCACTTTCTCTGGGGCATCCTATTGATCAAGACTGCTGGGCCACTAAAGACACACGTAAATAAACAATTCAGAGGCCAAGGCTTGTCTTGGAAATAGTATTTTCCTCCAAAAATAAATAGGATACAAATGAACATAGGCCAAGTGCAAAGTTAGACAAAACTGGGTCCCCTGCAGCTGCTAGTCCATTTCCTCTTCCTCCTGGCCAGGCAGGAGGCTGCTCAAACTCTCCCGCGGTGGCTCTGGCACGTGGGGATCGTATGTCCATCTGGGAAAGACCCGCTTGTAGAGGGTCATCAGCACTGTGTCCTGGGACTTCAGCTGCCCATCAAACTGACATTTCATGTGGCCATGGGTACCTGCCAGCAGAGAAGAGATGGGGAGGCAGCAGTTTAAGACACCGTTCAGAGAGAGAGATCTGCTGGCATGCTCATATCATAAGCTAAGCGCCCCCATCCCCTTCAAGAGCTGGGCCCGCATACTTACCCAGAGGCTCCTTGATGTGCCCCCGGCGCCCCCACTTGGTCCGGAGCTCCACTGGCTTGAACCACAATACATCCTCTGTAGGATATGAGAGAAAACAAAGAGTAAGTGGAACTCAGCTGCTGCCCACTGGTGCCCATTCCATAATGAAATTCCCCAGGCCTTGCTTTCATTCACAGGGTGCTCTGGAATACAGTGGGGTGAAGGGTGTCCATAGGATAGCACTGAACTAGCAGAACCTCCCTCTGGCTCAATATTCAGGCACTGCATTCCCAGGGGAAAATGAGTGTAGATTATTATATTTATTTACATCCCACCTTTTCCCTGGACTGGGACTCGAGTCAGCTGACACAAATTAAAACAACACAGGTAAAACACAAAAAGCTAAAAAGCAATGGAGCTTCATTAGAACTGAAACTATATAAAACAAATCTATTAAGATACAGATAATAAAAACAGCATGGCACTATTAGAGCTCTTTCCTTAAAAAGCAGTCCGTTCCATAAGACCTGTTGAAATAAAACAGTCTTCACTTGCCAGCAGAAGGACAAGAAAGAGGGAGCTAGTCTAGCTTCTCTAGGGCCTCCAGAGACTCGGAGCAGCCACAGAGAAAAGGGCCTTCCCTGAAGATCTGAGTCTGGGTTATTCCATGGCAGCTAGCTTGCCATCCCATAGACAAACCCACCAGACTGGCAGCATGTGGACAGGCAAGGCCTGTGCTGCCTTGCAGACCCAAGTCTAGGGCATTTCCCCAACTCCTCCCTAACAAATAGCAGCTCTGCCATTCTTCCCTCTGGGTCCCACCATACCTCTGTTGAAGAACATGTAGCGCACAACTGCCATCTTGCTGAGGATCTTGAAAGGGTGGCCACTGAGCACCACCCGCTTGATCACCAGCCGGTCAGGGTCGACACTGAGCAGGGAGCCTGTCGCCAAGAGGCTGTGAGCTCCTGCAGAGAAACGCAGTTATCAAGCGTGCTGCTGGATGGGCAACAGCGCTCAGTTCTAGGAGCCAGCTCACCAAAGCCTGTGCAATAAATGCAGGCTTCACCCAGCCAACAAAACTGTAGTAGCCTTGCACCACTTTTCAAGTGGGAAAAGGTATCAATAGTAACCAGCTGGCATCTATGGCGAGGGGCTGGGAATGCTCTTGGCTCAAAGCCGAAGTTGTCAATGCTTTTCTGCTAGCCATGCTAAAAAAAGGAAAGGAAAAGGAACACCCACCCACACATCACAGTGACCATTAAACAACGCCAACACAAATATTTATAAACTGCTGCAGTGCCACTAGTAAATAAGAGAGGTTGGTTCAAACAGCTGTTCCCAACGAGCCAAGTAGATTCCAAGTTGCTATGAAAACAGCAGTTCCTAAACTTTTTCAGGGCCACTGCCCATTTATTCCATAAACTCACCCCCAGTGTCCCCAACGCTACAAAAATCATTATTGCATGAACCAGTAAGGAAAACAGTAACACAATAAAATTCAAAACACATTTATTCAAAAACCCAATTTAAACTATTTGGTTCAATGAATTCAACAAAACCAAGGGAATTGATGCAGTGATATCAGCTTTTCAAAGTCTTGGACACCTCTGCTGCCCCCGCTCTGCCTCTTAGTGCCCCCCAGGTAATCCCACCCCCAGGGGGCAATACTGTCCACTTTGGACACCACTGCTGTAGACAACCTTCCCCAGCCCGTCACCTACTGGCTGCTTCAGACTACACCTCCCATCAGCCCCAGTCAGCACAACTGTAGTCCAAAGCATTGGGAGGGCGGCAGGCTGGAGCAGGCGGCTGCTCATGGGCAGGAACTGAGGCAGCAGCAGAAAAAGGCCCAGGGGTTGACAACCCACCTTCCCAAAAGGCCCTGTCCCTAATACCAAACTCACCATTGCTCTTCTCTCTGAACAGCAGCACAGAAGCAGGTGGGAAAGTGATGGGGCCGTAGATGGTGGCGACCGTGGCGGTGTCTGCCCGCAGAAACTGCTCTAGCTTGTGCTTGTCAGCTGAGGGAAGGAAAGCACACCGTCAGCCCCTGCCCTGGAGCCGCAGGAAGGTCTCTTTCACCAATCCTCAGCCCCTTTGTGGAATTACAAAGTTACACAGCTCTGTCCAGGAAAGCTCCCAGGGGCAGAATGGAAAGCTGTGGCTGCAGCCTCTGCCACTGAAGGGCCAGCCTCACCTTGCTCCCCTTTTGCTGGGAGCATCAGGAAGGAGCTGCCTGGCACTCAGACCAGTCAAGCAAGTGCGTCTGTCTGGCTCAGGGCAAGTAGCTGTGTGATGTCCCAGGCAGCACTGAAGCCCAGGACGATGCAGCCAGAAAGGTACCAGGGGCCTTCTGCATCCCAGATGGGGATGTTTTTTCCAGCCTGAATGTCCTCCTGATCTACCTTCCAGTGGTAGGTGGAGCAACAGATGTGAGTCTTACCTTTGGCTTATCATTGCCTAGCAGCCTATATAGTATTCCAAACATGCAAACATCAGACACACACAAACACACTTCTTTGTCCAGGCAAACAATGTAGTGCAATTGCATCTCACACCCACCCCTTACTTGTAAAAAATGAATTACATGCACTCTGCTCTGGTGGCACCCTTCCAGGCAACAGCTGCAGTGGAGGAAGGAGAGAGACTAGGACAGAACAGAGGAGGGAGGCAGGCAGAGGAAGAAGAAATATTTTTCTCTGCTCAGCAAACAGATGGAGGTGCAAGCAGAAGATAAAGGCTGGAATGGATCTGCAGCAGCTGCCTGCCTCTTTGCTGCCTCTCTCCCTGCCTGCCTCTTTGCTCCCTTCTGGAGACACAGGGAGGCCCTCCACATGGGGTTCCCCCATTGCCAGCCAGCAGCTTTTGGCTATGTGCAATTTTGCGTACATGTGCTGCTCCTGGAACAGAAGCCTCATGTGAGATGCGTTTGCACTATACATTCCAGACCACCCAAAGTATTAAACGACGGCACAACACAGGGCTGGGGCATCTGAAGACCCGCTACCCTGTTCTATGTGTTCAGCACAGGACTTTCACCAAAACTTCTCTGGACACACACATTCACAGAACCAACTGCAGGGGCCCAAACAGGAAGCCTGGGGCACAGGAGAGGGAAAACACTCATTCACCTGAACTGTGCTGGGAGTAGAGCGGGGAGGCTCGGAAGCGACGGAAGCCGCAATGGACAATCACCTCCTCCTTAGACCGGACGGGCTCGCTGTCACCCGGCTGGCGTCTCACCAGGAGGTTGAGCACAGACATCTGCAGAGAATGCGGAGAAGAAAAAGGGAGGAAAAGAGGGAGCCTTAGGAATAGCCCAAACTCACAGCCAAGGCAGGCTAGAGAATCATCAAATGCTTGTCAGGTGTCATAAGAACAGAACAAGATCCTGGCTGCAGGATCAGGCCAAAGGGGGCCCATCTAGTCCAGCATTCTGTTCTCACAGTGGCCACACGGCCCTGGGAAACCTGCAAGCAAGACCTGGGCACAAGAGCACTTTCCCCTCCTGTGGTTTTCAGAAACTGGTATTCAGAAGCACTGCTGCCTCCAACTGGGGAGGCAGAGCAGACCCATTGTGGCTGGTAGCCATCGATAACCCTCTGCTTCATTAATTTGTCTAATCTTCTTTTAAAGCCATCCAGGTTAGCGGCCAATCACTGTGGGAGGGAGTTCCACAGTTTAACTATGTGCTTTGTGAAGAAGGACTTTATTTCATCTGTCCTAAATCTTCCAACATTCTGCTTCATTTGGATGTCCACAAGTTCTTGTGTTGAGGGGGGAAAACTTTTCTTTATCTACTTTCTCCATGTGATGCTAAATTTAACAAACTTCTATCATGTCTCTGCTTACTTGCCTTTTCCTTAAACTAAAAAACTCCAGATGCTGCAACCTCTCCCCTCCATCATTTTGGTTGCCCTTCCAATGTTAGACAGGTTCAGACATTGTGATGAAAAGCTGTCAGCTTAAGTGAAGGGGGCACAGCACAGCTGGGTGTGGACAGAACCCCCAATTGCTCCCCTCCCCATTCACCTTTTGTTCGTAAGGAAGCAGCGTGAAGAGCAACAGAGGCACCTGCTGCCGGAAACTCTCCATGACCGAGACGGGGACACTGCAGATGTGCAGCGTGACATAACAGCCGACCTGCAGAAAAGGGAAGACAGAGGGGTGAAAGAGCGAACCTGGCAGCGCCTGGAGCAAAGTAGGAAATGGTGGGTTCAGAAAGCAAGAAGGAGCAGAAACTCTGCTCATCAGCAAACATGTACCGGAGGCCAGAAAAGGACTGTAAGCAATTTGGAAACACCAGCCTTTACCAAACTGGTCAACCAAGATGGCCATACGATGCTGATGCAAGTTGTCCTTCAAAGCATTTGAAGAGCACCAGATTGGCAGAGGCTGCCCCAGACCACCAAATGCCAAGAGCTGGTTTAAATGTGCACAGACTCATTGCGTGTGAAACCCCAAGCAATGGATCAGGATGGGCAAGGCCCCACTGTCCCCACTTTCTCTAAAGCAGGGGTGGGCAGCCTAAGGCCCTCCAACCGTGGCTGGTCAACAGCTCCCATTCACCCTGCCTACTGGCCATTCTAGCTGCGGCTGACAGGAGATACAAGCCCAGCAGCATCGGGGGGGCATGGGCTCACCATCCTGGGCCTCGTTTGCAAGCTCTGATGCAGTTTCACCTGGTGCAGTTTCACCCAAACTGAGAAATCTCAATAATAAGCTGAGGTCGCACATCAAGGGCTGCCAAATGAAGAAGTGTGCATGCACACGAAAGCTCATACCAATAACAAACTTCGTTGGACTCTAAGGTGCTACTGGACGGATTTATTTTATTTTGTTTCGACTACGGCAGACCAGCACAGCTACTTACCTGTGCCAAATGAAGCTCCAAGTTCCAAAGCCTGCACTGGTTATCCTAAAACTGAACAAAGCCTTAACGGGATGCCAGCTACAAACCTCGTTTCACTGAACTATTCAGTTTCCTCAGAAGGAAACAGAAAAATCATAAACCTTAACACCCTACTGCCTTATACAGAATCAAACCATTGGTTCAACTAGCCCAATGCTCAGCGATCTGAAATTAGCAGGGGGACAAACAAGATGCCTTCACCCCAGTGTGGCTCCCCTTTATTACAAGACAACAACATAACCCACACACACCCCGGACAGCATACAAATTGATATGGCCACCATATTTTTCACTCTATAAGATGCACCTTTTCCCTCCTAAAAAGTAAAGGGAAATGTGTGTGCGTCTTATGGAGCGAATGCAGGTTGCACGGCTAAGCCAGAAGCCGGAACAGTGAGAGGGATCGCTGCGCAGTGCTCCCTCTTGCTGTTCTAGCTTCTGGCTTAGCCCCTCAGCCCCTTCCCCCACCTCCTGGAAAAGCCCCCAAGAGCTGTGCTCCCTTTAAAGAGCCGCGTGGAGTGTGTGTGCAGATCTTGGGGGCTTTTCCCCGAGGAGGGAGAAGGGCAGCCCGTCAGTGATGGGAAAAGCCTGCACGTGCCGCACACACGCTCCATGCGGCTCGTGAAAGGGAGCGCTGAGCAGAGCCTGGGATACATACAGATTTGGGATGCAAAGAATTTTTTTTTTCTTGCATTCCCCCTCTAAAAACTAGGTGCGTCTTACAGAGCGAAAAATACAGTAATTTGAGCCAGCAACCCCACCCCCACTCACACACAAGCAAAACTCACTGCAAGAAGCTGAATGCAGCCAACCACGCTCTGAGCTCCCCAATTTCTCTCACCGCCAACAAAAACTAACAACTGAATAGATGAAGAACCTATCCACGTGACACTGACACAAGACCCAACGCATGCACTATGCAAAAGAAGGAAAAATCACTACCCGCTTCCTTCTCCCACCTCTCTCTCTCCCCATACCTTCCTCCCCCACTCACAATGTCTATGATAGAAATATCTCACACCAAATGTAACAGACCTGCAGATAGGAGTTTATGAATTAAAAAAAAGAAACAGACCTTTTATGTACCTTTGTTATCCATGAAATCATTTCAATAAAAGCAATAGTAAAAAAAACCCTAGCCCATTATTGTGGACTAGCCTTCTTCAACCTGATGCCCCCAGAGGTTTTGCACTACGGCTGCTATCAGACCCCGTCAGCTTCTGCATGAGGCTAGGGCTAAAGGGAGTTGAGGTCCGAAACACCTGGCAGGCATCAGATGGACTGTCCTGGAGGGAAGCCAGGAGCAAGGAAGGGGGCTGAGGCTATGCCCTCACTCAGAGGAAACTTCATTCAGGCCCATCTCTGGCTTCCAAGATTTCAGAAGACCAGGTGACTTGCACTTTCCAGCTTCTCTTTGCAACCACAAGAGGTAGAAACTTGTTCTCATGTTTGAAGGAAAATCCACAAGGTACTCAAGCCTCTCAGTTCCCTGCCGAGTTGTTGCAGGTTCTACACAACCAAGGAATCGCAGGCCACAGGCAACCCCAGCTGATATGGGTTTTGCCCTCCATCGTGGCATGGACTAGCTCAAGCCACATGGAGCTCTTGCCCCTGCAGGAGCTTTTGGCTCGCTCCTCTTTTGCCCTGAGCTTGCTTCAGGGGAGGCTGGGTGCAAATGATCCCATGCCCACGGTCAGGCTGTCTCCCACTCCTCTGCCCTCCAACTCTGCAATTTTTTAACAGGACCGATGGGACCAAGGAGCCTTCAGGGTGTATGGCAGAACCAGACCGACTGATCTGGAGCCTGGAGGAAAGGCCTACCTCAGCTCCACTGCTCTCCTCCTTCTCCAGTTGCCGGAAGACGTGTTTCCTCGTCCGGGAGAAATCCTGGAACTGGAAGATCCGGGCATAGTCCCTGGGCAGGTTCTCTTTGGGGTCCCATGGAGAGGTCCGGAAACTTTTCAGTCCTCTGTACTTTTGGAACCTGGAGACAACCAGAGGGATTCAGCACTCCAAGAGACCCGGCCTCCTGCCGCTGCCTATCCCACACTCAGCGGAGGAGCTGCCTGTGAACCAGCTTCAGGAGGAGCTGCAAGGCTCCTCTGTTCCCAAAGCCCAGCCTAACATGAACCTGGGCATCAAGACCCGGCCTCGCTTTGGCAACTGGCCGCGATAAATGTAGCAAACCAGGGCAGACCTCGCCATCCCATTGCAGGCACTCCTACCTTTTCACCCTGCATGTATGAGGCTCTTACCGGATCCGGGCCGCCACATCTCGTGGTGTGTCCACCTCATCTGGAAACATCTCCTCCTGCCGCTCCTGCCTGTACTTCTCCAGAATTGCCTCGTTGTCCTCCATCTTCTCATCGTCCAAGAGGGTCATGTCTGGACCCTCCTCTTCCTCTGTGGCCTCTTCATCCTCCTCCTCCTCCTCTTCACTGCCACTCCCATCCTAGCATACGAAAAAGCAACCCACGTGGGGTTGTGAGAGACAAGAGAGAAAGTGAGCAGCTGCAGTGGATCTTCAAGAGCCACGGGTGCTTTAAGAAAGAAACCTTTTAAAGAAAAAAGGCACCATGTCTAATTGGTATACTACTACTTGAAGAATGACATGAAATGAAAAATAAAATAAAATACTAGGCTGGCAGTCAAGACAGACACTCAGGGCTTGCCATCTCTCTTTGCTATGCTCTTACAACCATGTTCTTCTTTATGGATCACAGAAGATCCACAGCTGAGTGGAAGAGGATCTGCCTTGCAAGCAACAGGTCCCAGATTCAATTCCTGATGGCATCTCCAGGTAGGGCTAGGAGAGCCTCTGCCAGTCAGTGCAGACAATATCAAGCTAGACAGACCAATGGTCTGACTCTGCATATGGTGGTTTCTTATCCCGCTGCCTGGATTCTGACCTCTCAGTGCTATGCACCCACAATGCCACTCTTCATTCCACCATCAGCAGGAGTCCACTAATCTATCTCACCACCAAAACATGTTCCTGGCTCTCAAGAGAAGATGCCAAGCAGGAGATGACTCCTTCTGCTGGGTCACGCTAGCTCCAAGGTTCAAGCCTCCCTCCAGCAGTTTCCTACTTCCTTCTCAACACAAATCAAGTAAGAGATACCCTTTGCCTCTCTACCCTATCCTTTGAACACATGCCAAGAGACTTTGACAGTATTGGCAGCAAGCATAGAGTCCAGCTAGTAAGCCAAGCCAACATTTTAGGGTTCCTGCACATCAAGTCCCCCACTTCTTGCACCCAGCTGTTCCTGAACGGTCCAGAATACCTACAATGAATCCATTCTCCCCAGCTCTCCTCCTTCCCCACTTGCCCATCAGATGTCCGGCTACACCTTCCTGCTGTGCACTAACCCCAATCCCATTACCTGGGAGATGGGCTCTTCCACCATATTCTCTTCCTTGTCTTCCTCCTCATCGTCCTCCTCACTGCCACTCTCCAATTCATCATTGTTGTCCAGGATCCAGGCAGCCTGGTAGGCAGATGTGCCTTTGGGGACCCTCTTGGTCATCTTCTTCCTCTGTGCCAGGGACTCTGGAAGTGTAAGTGCAGTTAGCCAGCGTCAGAGACACAGAGAGCTCACCACTCTTCATCTGGCCAAACTGAAGCAGTTACAGCAAAGGCTGCTTTACAGCACCAGGAAAGTGAAGCTGAACTATTTAAAAGCACACACTGCTGGTGCTTTTACACACTACCGTTAAGAAACGATAAAATGATTTGCAATGCTAAAAACTATAAACCTACCCAGAAATCTAAAAAGCTGGCTCAAGCTGAAATCAGTTTTTTGTATATTGTTATTTCTAAACGTCTCAAATAATTCTTGATGATTTTTCTTAGGGATAATTTTATTGGGTTTACCAAAAAAAAAAAATCACTTTGAGGGTTTTTCCTTTTACAATCAAGCCATGTATAAAGTTAATGAAATATATAATTTAACAGGGAAGCAGCGTTTGAACCCCAACCCAGACCATAATGAGCCTGAAAGAGAAGGAGAGCCTCGGCCCGGCCCACATGCAAAGTGGCATCCTTCAAGACGGCTGGTCTAAAGGAGGAAGCAGGCAGGATGGACACGGCTCAGACTGACCCTCAGCCTCCTTCAGCTCCTCCTCGGTCGGCCAGGTCTGCTCTCCATCCATGGGGTCAGGGGTCACTTCTGACTGCAGAGACTCTTGCTTGCTGGCTTCAGCCTTGCTGAGCACCTTCACGTCTTCCTCCATCTCCTCTTCTCTCCTGACAAGGTCATCCTAGAAACCAGGAGAGAGAAGTTCAAGCATGGCCACCTGGGGGCAAAGGAGCCGCTTTCTCCCCCACCCCCACAAGCACTTGCTGCTGCCTCCTCCTACCTTCCAGTTTCTGTCCCCCCCCTACCAGACAGGCAACAGAACCTACCTGGTCCCCCATGCTCCTTGGGTGTATTTTTGCAGTTCTGGGGTTCAGAGCAAAGGGCTCTGGGGAGGCATCCACCTGACTCATCTGGAAGTCCCCGTGTCCCACGATATGCACCAAACTGTTCACGTTCAGGCTCCGTCCCCTGACGTAGCCAGACACCTTCAGGGTCCCCACCAAGGCACTGTCTGTGCTGGGCACGAAAGTGGCGGCAGTGGCCAGCAGGTGAGCCCTCCGGTCTCGGAAGGCCAGGTGCCGCTGCTTCTGGCTGGCCAGGTGCTGCAGCAGCAGGGCGGACTCCTGCTCTGTGTCGAGGGGAAAGAGCCTGTCTTCAGGGAACCTCTTCTCGATGGCTTTGTTCAGCTTCTTGCGACAGTCAATCTGCTTCTTTAGCGGCTGGTCAGAAAGACCTTGAACAGCAAGGCCTGCAGGTGACAAACGGGAGAGAAATGGGCCACAGTGATCCATGCGACGGTCATCTCCAGGCTTGACTACTGTAATTCGCTCTATGTGGGGCTGCCCTTGAAGCTGTCCCAGAAACTCCAGCGGGTGCAGAATGCTGCAGCGAGGCTCCTCACGGGGTCTCTGCCATGGGAGCATATTCATCCAGTGCTTTTCAAGCTGCACTGGCTCCCGGTGGAGTACAGGGTCAGATATAAGGTGCTGCTTTTGACCTTTAAAGCCCTTCACGGCCTAGGACCCTCGTACCTACGGGACCGCCTCTCCCAGTATGCCCCACGGAGAGCCTCAAGGTCCATAAATAGCAACACCCAGTGGTCCTGGGCCCTAAGGAAGTTAGATTAGCTTCAACCAGAGCCATGGCCTTTTCAACTCTGGCTCCGGCCTGGTGGAACGCTCTGCCTCATGAGACCAGGGCCCTGCAGGATCTGATTTCTTTCCGCAGGGCCTGTAAGACAGAGTTGTTCCGCCTGGCCTTTGGCTTGGAGCCAATTTGATTCCCTCCCTCTCTTTCTTTTTTATTTTCCTTCTCCTCCTGCAACGAGGCTACATTTTAATATTTTAATGTTTCGATATTTAATGTATTTTAATTTTGTTTTTAAGTTGTAATCATTCAACTTGTTTTTATTATTGCTTGTAAGCCGCTCTGAGCCCGGCCTTGGCTGGGGAGGGTGGGGTATAAATAAAAATTATTATTATTATTATTATTATCATCATCATCAACGGCTGGGTAGGCTTTAATGTCTGCTTACAGGCAGCTGCGGAGCTCAGGGGACCCCCCAAGGCAGGGCAGACCAAAACCTCTAGATGCCAGCAAGGTATCCCTGAGATAGCTCAGTTGGTAGAGCATGAGACTCTTCATCTCAGGGTTGGGGGTTCCAGCCCCACATTCAGCAAAAAGATTCCTGCCATGCAGGGGGTTGGACCTGATGACCCTTGGGGTCCTTTCCAACTCTACAATTCTACAAACGTAGGCAGCCTTGCAGCACTGACTGGAAGCCCACTGCCCATCCCTTCCATAAGTTGGTATAAGTTCAACAACACAGGGTGAGGCATAGCGGATCAGATCCAAAATTTGTCTCATCTGCCATCTCATTTCCAATTCAGGCCAGCCAAATGTCTCTTGATAAACAGACAAGACAGCCTGCCCTGTTTGTGTACAATACCTGTGGCTTGGGGAGAGACTGTTAATGAACACGGTTGCTCAATTTAGCACTCACGGGCAGCAGCTGCGAAAGATCTGTCCCTCTTTGTGAATTGGTTTAATCCCTTTTAATATGAGACCTGATGGGCAGCTCTCTCTGGCCTCTGCCACCAGCCACAGGATCAAGGGCCCCCTCCCCTGCCTCCCAGGAAGAACACCATGGCAAGGAGATCAGTCCGGCCCCATTCATCAGCCAAAGGAACATGAGCTGCAAGCTTACACCCGCCTTCCCAGCCAGAAATAACACTTGGCTCTGACTGTCATTTGCCCCAAGGGAGAGGAAAGAACCTTCTGGCCCCACCCTTTGGCCAAAGAGAAAAGAGCCACAATCCACTGCTCAGACAAGAACATCAGCAACGGAGGATCAGCATTGCCTGAACTGAATGTAAATGCTTGTAACTCAGCACTTCAATCTGACCTTGAAGGACTCTTTCCTCTCCCTTTTCCTGCCACTCCCTAAGTTTACATGTTGCATTTTTAGTTTATATGCCTGTTGGCAAAGTCTGCCTGCCTCTCTCTAACTTGAGCCGCTTTGTCTGAAAATCAGGATAAAAAGAACAGTAAATCCCCCTGTGTCTTAACTGGAGGTTACCCGGCTCCCTCACACAGTCTATAATTCAGATGTTCTTCCCAGTTATGCAGCTTGGCCTCCCCACTTCAAACCCTGGCATCCAAACACTGTTCTGTTCTGCTAGGAGGGATTCGGTAAAGGAAGAGCGCCCTCCTGCTAGCACAGCAGCTTTCGACACTGTTCTCACCATAGCTGGGGAGGCCCTGTGCAAAGATGCAGGAAAGGCAGTAGTCTCCAGCGGCATCCCAGCCCTCGTGAGGATCCAGCACAAAAAGGAGGGTGTCTGCAACCTTGGCAAGGTCCAGCACAGCATGGAGGTTCCCTGGGTGACAAGAAAGGCACAGGTGAAGGTGGAGGCTGGCGTGTTGCAACGACAGTGTCTCAGTACGCCAAGGTGCCCCTACCTGTGTCAGCCACCACAAAGCGCCACCGGAGTCTGGATTGGTGGCACAGCAGGCCAAACCCTGGTGGGCCCATCTTGGTTTGGCACACAGTAGAAGCTGCACTGCTCTGAAACAGGCTCAAGGCTCTTGGGATAGCGACGCCAGCATGCAGCGGGACTACCACCACCAAGTGGGGTGGCCCATCCTTGCGACCCAAGTTCCGCTTTTCTTCCAACACCTGTGACCAAGAAAAAGCAAACAGAGGTCCTTTCATGGAGGAGAGGACTATTGATGGGCCACTAAGCACGATGACTATGCTCTGCCGTCAGAGGCAGCAATGCTGCTGAATGCCAGCTGCTGGAAACTGCAGGAGGGGAGAGGACACTTTTGTTTGAATCCTGCTTGCAGGTTTCCCACAGGCATCTGGAATAGATGGCCCCCTTTGGCCTGATCCAGCGGATGCCCTTCTTATGTTTTTCTCCCTCCCCTGTAGAAGCAGAAAGAGGCTTGCTCTCCACTCCACCAGCTTCTCACTGACTCACCATCTCCCTGCACTGCCGGCGGAGCTGCCAGGCCCGGTGCTTGCGGTCCAATTTGGCCAAATTGCGGTGCCGCTGCTGGCTGAGTGTCTTAGCAGGGACCCGGCCTAAGGAAAGGGCGGAGAGAGAAGAGAAAAAGCTCTCAATGCGTACGGTGCTACGCTATACATAACAGAATTCAGAGGAAGACATGGAGTTAGGGAAACTGTTTAAATACTGCTCTTGAGCATATGCACCCACACTACTGAGCCAAGCTTATCATTATGACTCATTGCCCACCAATCATTTTAATTTTTTGTTTATTTATTTAATCAAATCCGTATATTGCTTGATTGAATAAAACCTCAAAGCAGTTAGAGAGCCAGTGTGGTGTAGTGGTTAAGAGCGGTGGACTCATAATCTGGTGAACTGGGTTCGCTTCCCCGCTCCTCCACATGCAGCTGCTGGGTGACCTTGGGCCAGTCACACTTCTCTGAAGTCTCTCAGCCTCACTCACCTCACAGACTGTTTGTTGTGGGGGAGGAAGGGAAAGGAGAATGTTAGCCGCTTTGAGACTCCTTTGGGTAGTGATAAAGCGGGATATCAAATCCAATTTTTTTTAACAATATGAATAAAGCGAGAGTCTTTTTCTGCAAAAACAATCTAAATGTTCCAAAAATTAAAAACAGCAATAAACTAAAAACACACCAGCGTTCTAGATACCTGGGTATTTAAGCAAAAATGTTTTTAGCAGGTGCTGAAAAGAGTGCAGTGAAGCTGCACTCAATAGGTGGGGAGTTCCAAAGTGCAGGTCCTGCCACAGGGGAAGATCAATTTCTTACAGCTGCAGAAAGAAGCGCTATATGGCGCCTGTAATCCTGCCAGTTCCGCTGATCGAAGCGGTTTCAAGAGGGCGTAGGTGGGGTAAAAGGGGGTCTCGCAGCTAAACTGGTCTAAAGTTCTCTGGCACAGCCATCGGCAGCATCCAGGCTGCGCCTGTCTCGGAAGAGCTGCCCCCCCCCCCACCGAGGGACCAGCTGAAGCAGGCATAGGCAAACTCGGCCCTCCAGACGTTTTGGGACTACAACTCCCATCATCCCTAGCTAACAGGACCAGTGGTGAGGGATGATGGGAATTGTAGTCTCAAATCATCTGGAGGGCCGAGTTTGCCTGTGCCTGAGCTGAAGGATGCCATCGACTCTCACGCAGGACAGGCCTGCATATACATGTACAGACGGGCCTTCTCACCGCCCTGCTTCTTCGCGCTGCTCCCGCTGTGCCTCCCGCTCTTGTGCGGCTTGTTCTGCTGCTTCAGGGACCCGGCCCGGTGGGCCCCGCCGCCTCCGCTCTTCCTCGCCATGGCCACGCGCTCCCCTCGCCTGGGTGCCAGGCAGGAAGTGACGTATCTACGCTTCCGCTAACACAAACCGAGACCCGCCTCCGGGCCGAGAATGGCCGCTCTCTGCTCCTGACCGCCTCCGGGGCTGCGGGCCGCTCTAGCCTCCCTCTCGAAGGTTCCCTCCGCCTTGCCAGGCGTACGGCAGCGAAAGGCTCCGCGCAGGCGCGTTGTGTTGTTGTGGGGGCCAGCCGGGACTGTGGCGTGTGCCGTTGCGGCGCATGCGCCGTGCGTCGGCCGCCCGCCGTGGCTATAATGGCGGCGGCCGTTGCTGCCGCTGGTCGTTGAGTCGCCGGCGGCCGCGGCCTTGGCGCGGGCCCCATGAGGAGGAGGCAGGCGAGCGGCCATGGGCTTGCTGAGCAGCAGGGCGTGGCGGGGTCGGCCGGCGGCGGCCGCCGCTGCCCCGCACGGCGAAGGTCCGGCGGGGGCTGTGGCGGCGGCGGGCCTGAGGGGCGTCGGAGGCCGAGGCGGGGCTGCCGTCGCCGCCAAGAGGAAGCGGGGCGACCTGGGCGCGTACCCGAGCGACACGGACAGCGACGACGAGAGCGAGCGGGAGGAGCGGCTGCTCAACACCCCGAGGAGGTACTTCGCCTCAGGGCAGCGGCGCGTTCGCCTGCGGGACTCGCTGCCTCAGGATGCCGCCCTGCGGGGACTGAGCAGGCTCCTGGAGGACCCGGCTGAGGCGTCCAGCGTCCGAGGCAGCCAGCCTCCGAGGGCCAGGGGCTGCGGAGCAAGCGGGGCCGCTGCGGGGAACTGCGCTGGGCTGCAGGGGGCGAGGGGGGGTCATCGGCCTCCTGCAGCCCCCTCCGGGGAACCGAGGCAGCCGCTTCATATCGAGTCAGGCCGTTGCTATTCCTGCGTTGCAGGAGGTTGGACTAGATGATCCTCGGGACCTTGCCAACTCCTACCATTCTATGATCGGCCCATCTTGCTCAGTGCTTTCTACAAGGCCGGTGGTTCCCAAACATTAAACCACACAGCCTAGGACTTGCCGATCAGAAGGTCGGCAGTTTGAATCCCCGCGACGGGGTGAGCTCCCGTTGCTCGGTCCCTGCTCCTGCCAACCTAGCAGTTCAAAAGCACGTCAAAGTGCAAGTAGACAAATAGGTACCACTCCAGTGGGAAGGTAAACGGCATTTCCGTGTGCTGCTCTGGTTTGCCAGAAGCGGCTTAGTCATGCTGGCCACATGGCTCGAAAGCTGTACGCCGGCTCCCTCAGCCTATTAGAGCGAGATGAGCACCACAACCTCAGAGTCGGCCACGACTGGACCTAATGGTCAGGGGTCCCTTTACCTTTACCTTACCACCATAAACTCGTCCCCGTGCCCCCCATTATTCAGAATATCGCACGCCTCACTGAGGAAGATAACGCCACAAAATTTAAAATAGTAACAACTGATTGCATATTAATTCAAAACCCAGTTAAAACTGTTTAGTTTAATTATTTTGGCCTTTCTCAAAGTTGGGTCCCCAGGTGTTGGAATACAACTCCCATCACACCTCACACCAGGACCAGTGATCAGGGATGATGGGATTTGTAGTCCAACAACATCTGGGGAGCCAAGTTTGAGAGAGGATGAATTAATTCAACCAAATGTGACCCAGTGGCATCAGCTTGTCAAAATCTGTTAGTCATTTGCTCTACCAGCAGCCACCTGCCATGCCGCATAGTGCCTGCCACTAGCAATTTCTCTGCCCCCTCTGGGAACCACTGGCCTACAGTGACTGAGAGGATCTTTCCAAGGTTTCAGACAGGAAGTCTCTCCCAAGCTGTACCTGGAGATCCCAGCAGGGATTGGACCCTGGCCCTTCTTCAGGCAAAGCACATGCTTTACTTTTGAGCTACTGGCCGTCCCATTTTGCAGATTCAAGCATTATTATAGCAGGAACAGAAGTTCCAACAGAACATGCACATGCCTGGCAACATCTTAAAAGTAGGTAAATGACATACATTCCTGGCGCCTTAGGTGAGCCTGTGTTTTAAAGCTAAACTAGATGTGATCCTCAGCAGCAGGATGAAGCTGATAATGCAAAAAAAATATGTCCCTTATGAGAGCTTCCAGGCAGGTAAAGGCTCAGTAAATGGCATTGGCTGAGCCGGGATATGCTCTGTAGTATCCACTTTTTAAAGGCTTTTTTAGAAGGCTCATGAATTACTCCTGATTGCTTCAGCTCATAAAGAAGCATGATGTTGGGATAACTGTGGGCTTCCTTAAACAAAATGTAACTTGAAACCAACCTTGTAACCATTGACTTTGGTAAAAACCATGGAAAATGGATCAAATTGGTTCAATGGGATGCTTGCAAGGAAGGTTCATCTGTCCAACAAGCTTTCAAAATGTTATGTTTAGTGTTATGTGCTGGAATTCAACACTTGTTTTTCCCCCCCTTAATACAGGAAAAAATTAAAAAGCACTTCCAAGTATATATATCAGACTTTATTTCTAAATGGTGAAAACAGTGATATTAAGATTTGTGCTCTGGGAGAAGAATGGAACTTGCACAAGATATACTTATGTCAGGTAAGAATAAAATATTTTTTTCCAGGCAGATCTTGGGCTCTAATTCTAAATACCTTTATTAGGGAGCAAGTCCCACTGAACTCCGTGGAACTTGTTTCTGAGTAAGCATGCAGGGGATAGTGCTGTTAGACACACTCTCTTTATCCCTTGCCTGCCGCTATGTCCAGAATTCTCAAGAGCAGCAGTGAGGTGTACATTAATGGCTAACAAAGCATACTTTAGCTTAGCTTGAATAAATTAAACATAACATATTGTTTCCCTTGGAAAAAATAAGGTTGTCAAAGGGAATATACTACTGTACAAATAGACTTTATTCTTTTGATCTCTCAGGTAAACTTCTGTGAGTGATAGCATCTCATAATGGGGTCACCTCCTGCTGTGATGGAAAGTTCTAGTAGAGCAGTAATTTTCACTTCCTTGGATGGAAAACTAGCTATTTCTAGTTTTATATGAATTACATTTTAATGAAAAGGTATACTTACATGGTGTGTGTATGTGTGTGTTAATTTACCTACACCTAACTTTGTATGGATACAGCAATGTATGTATGTCTGTAGCATGAGACCACCCTTGTACATCTATTTGTATGTCTTGCATGTGGTTCCTTTTCCAGTACCCTTCTAAATTGCTGCCCATGGGAGTTTTTGTTCAAATTTCAGGCAGTATTCAATATTATTTTAATTACTTCTTCCCCCTCTTGTTTTACAGTTGGTAGGTTTGTTTGGATAAAACGATTCATAATCTTAGTTGTGTTTTGTCCAAACTTGGTTAAAACCAGTGTTCCGTTACTCCTGAAACAGGAAGTTGTGACTTAATGGTGATGTACTAACCAGGAATGAAAGCCTTGTTTGATCCTGGTTTCTGTTCCTGAATCTATTTCAGAGATAATGGGAAACCATAGCTTGCTTTAACTAGGATCAAACACTAGAGTAGGTACATGGGGTGGTGGGTACTACATAGTCTGAACACTCGTTTCTGGTGTCATAAACCATGGCATATAAAGTTGAGAGTGTTCAGACTGATACTTTAGAGATCAAACATGCTTGAAATAAAGGCTAATGAAGAATTTGCTTGAAATTTATTAGGAATGGAAGAGATCTGCCATAATGCCTCCTGATATGGACTTACTTTGTACCATATTAATTTGCATATATTCTTACATTTTAAGCATTTGAATTAAATTCAGGGTCTTTTTTTTTTGTAGTCTGGCTACTTTTCGAGTATGTTCAGCGGTTCTTGGAGGGAATCGGAAATGGATACAATAGAATTGGAAATTCCTGATCAGAATATTGATGTAGAAGGTAAGCAAAGGATGATGTTCCTTTTTTACAGAAGACGTGGGTACTTGTCAAGTCAGCTAAGATTTTTTTTTAATTATCAAAAGTTGTTTATTAAAACATTATTTGAATCACATTTACAGTTGGAAATTTGGGGAATGTGTTGGGAGAAGATTCTAGAGAACTCATTAGAAAATGGGTTCCTCCATTTGGGAGCAGTGTTAAAGAAAGTAGCCAGGCACCTTGGGACTTCTTTAAAACTTAAAAACACAAGATGAACTGTCCCACTCCCACCAGAATTTTTATTACAAAGGAGCAGAGCATTTGAAAATCTGTTTTTTTATTTGTTGCTGTAGCAAACAGTTGTTTGCTAAAGTCTGCCTACTCTGTTCCAGTGACTTAAGAGTTCCCCCTTAGTTTTAGGTTAGGTTGGCTATTATGGATCATTGGCGTAACGTAGGATTTTATATTTGTCATGTTCCCGACCTGTCATAATAGCTGTTTCTGTTGAGCGGTTTGGCTTCTCAGCAGCTTCTCCCTGCTGCTTAATACTTCTTAATGCATTTGACTGATTTTCCTGCACAGGATATACTCCTCCAAGTTTCTTAGTTGTTAGTTCTGCAGTTTGTTTTGCTTTCTTAAGTGTTGTTGATGCGTTGAAAGTTCTTAGAGGGTTTCCGGACATTACATTTTTAAACATCACTTTGAACACTTGCGTTGGATGGAAAGGAATTAATTAACTAAAAACACTAATAATTTAACTGTGTGTTTAATCCTCTACATTTGCTTTGATGGGATGCTTGTTTCCCAGCCTTACAGGTAGCATTTGGGTCACTTTATCGAGATGAAGTGTTAATAAATCCCAGCAGAGTCATTGCACTCCTAGCAGCAGCCAGCATGCTGCAATTGGTAAGTAGAAATGGCTACCTTTATTTGGCACCCTCCCCCTTCAGTTTATAAGCTATGGGGCATTTGTAAAATGTTTAACTTGGTAAAAGACCCAGTCATCATCCGATGCCCTTTTCTGTGAACCCCCTCCATAGGTGGTCTAGGGGGTGGCAACATGGGAAGGGGCCTTTTCAGTGGTGGTTCCATGCTTGTGGAATTCTCTCCCTAGCAAGGCATGCTGGCACCTTCTTTATATGTTTTAGACACCTGGGTAAAACCTTTTTGTTTTACCTGGGCTGGTGGCCTTTCATTTTGAGGGTTTTCCGAGATTTGTGGGGCAGGATCTGTGAGACCTGTCTTTAATTTGTATAGATGTGTTTTTAGGCTTTTGTTGACTGTGTATGTTACAACAGATTTGTGTTCATACTATTTTTGTAAGTTGCTTTATTCGTCATTTTCCTGACAAAAGGGATCCAAATATAAATGATGATAATATGTAAGAAGACTCATTTCATTATGCAAAGCTGAACATTTTATGAATGCCCTGTAACTTTTCCTGTTAAAAATTTCCATCTTCTGCTGCTTCTCTGTATTATATATGCAATATACGTGCTCAAAGGTTGTATGTTCAATCCCTCTAAGGCAGCAGTGGGGAACCTGTGGCCCTTCAGTTGGTGTTGGACTCCCAGCTTTCCTTCAGTCCCAGCCAGCATGGTCAAGGTCTAGGGATTTGAGAATAGTGGACCAACAGCACCTGGAGGGCTGCAGGTTCCCTGCTCCTGTTCCAAGGGCTCTCACGTAGGAAAGCTAGAAAAGTGTCTTTTTGGACTGCTGCTAGCAGTTCATGCACACAATAACTAGTTTGACTTGGCATAAATAGTTTCTTATGTTCCAAAGTGGGGGCAAGTGAACGATGATTAAACTGGAGGTATATATAGGTTTCTTCCAGGCTTTTGGGTATTATCAATACTTTATCTACTGAGTTCACCTTCTCCCTAGACTATTCTGGGAAGCAGATTACATATACTATTTAGGCATTGGAGATTTTTTTCTGTCATTGTGTATTTTCAGGATGGCTTAATACAGCAATGTGGTGAGACAATGAAGGAAACAATTAATGCAAAAACTGTGTGCAGCTATTATAATTCTGCAGGAACATATGGATTAGATTCCCTGAAAAAAAAGCAAGTATCTTCTTTGCATTGAAATGAGCTTTATCTAATGAGAAGGCATTTCTAAAAATAGAGTGATTCCCCTTGGAATCGCTTTGGGAAGCAGCTAATGTGGCTCCTTCATGGGCATTCTTTCATCTTCCTGTTTTGTACATTACTCTGAAAAGTATGTTCTTTGGGATATGTATGTTCTTATAGAAAATAAGTTTTAGGTAAGTAAAAGTAGGCTTGACATTCTGAAAACATTTCTGCCCAATACAGTGCAATTGGGACTTTGAGTATTGTGGGCTGTGGTATCCGGGAATCAGAAAATTGGAAGGATGACACAGGCTCAGAGTGATACTTTATATCAGGCTTCCTCAAACTCAGCCCTCCAGATGTTTTGAGACTACAATTCCCATCATCCCTGACCACCGGTCCTGCTAGCTAGGGATCATGGGAGTTGTAGGTCAAAAACATCTGGAGGGCTGAGTTTGAGGAAGCCTGCTTTATATTGTTGGATGCAATGGGAATGTAAGATCCATGGTGGGAGTGAAGGGGATTATAGCAGGGTGGGCGGGCATTGCATGTGGGGACTTCATGGTATATGGTGATGTTTGGTAATACGGAGCAAGTATCTACTCTGCAAGTTGTTTAAAATGTTCTTCTAGATGCTTAATTGTTTGAGGAAATCATCTTTCTGTGCACTCTGATAAGACTGATATATGTTAAATCTAGGTGCCTTGAATGGCTCTTAAACAACCTGATGACACACCAGTGTGTGGAACTCGTCAAAGAACTCAGGTATTGAGATTTCAGCTATCTTGGATTAACTGAGATACTGAGAGATGTTTGGCCTGAAATTATACAAATTTAAACGAATCTGTTCATTACCTTGACATTTCATGTGCCATGTCTTCTGTTCCAGTATAAACCTCATGAAACAGCTGATCAGTTCCTCTAACCTGTTTGTCATGCAAGTGGAGATGGATGTGTACACTGCTCTGAAAAAGGTAGTAACCAAGGCCCCGATAGTCCTGTTTGTGTGAAACAGGTGCCCTAATGGTGGATTTGCACCAAACCAGGCTTAATCCACAGTTGCTCTGGTCCAGGTGCTGCTGTGTCATAAAACATTCTTATTTCTAGTACAGGCAGCCCTTGTTTACAAGGCAATTAATGTCGAAGGCACCATGTGCATCAGTGAAATCGTGTATACAGTGGTACTTTGGTTCTCAAACTTGATCCGTTCTGGAAGTCTATTCCAAAACCAAAGTGTTCCAAAACCAAGGCGCGCTTTCCCCTAGAAAGTACTGTAATGCAAAACGGATCCGTTCCAGACTTTTAAAAACAACCCCTAAAAAAAGCAATTTAACATGAATTTTACTCTCTAACAAGACCATTGATCCATAAAATGAAAGCAATAATCAACGTACTGTACTATAAAATAAAATTTTAAATTATTATTTTTCTTACCTGCACTGATGATAGTCATTGTTTGGATGGGGGACTTTTATCCATTTCCGCAGTCACACTATAAATCAATCAGTAGCTGAACTGGGTTCCACACAGTCACAAAAACAAATTAACCAAAAAGGCCTCAAAAACACAAAATACCGTATTTTTTGCTCTATAAGACTCACTTTTCCCCTCCTAAAAAGTAAGGGGAAATTTGTTTGCGTCTTATGGAGTGAATGCAGGTTGCGCAGCTATCCCAGAAGCCAGAACAGCAAGAGGGATTGCTGCTTTCACTGCGAAGCGATCCCTCTTGCTGTTCTGGCTTCTGAGATTCAGAATATTTTTTTTTTCTTCTTTTCCTTCTCCAAAAACTAGGTGCGTCTTGTGGTCTGGTGCGTCTTACAGAGCGAAAAATATGGTAAATAGCAAAAACAAAAGCGCCAAGCATCGAACTTAATCCATTCCGGACGTCCATTTGACTTCCGAAATTTTCGAAAACCCAGGCACAGCTGATTGGTGCAGGCACCCTGGAAACAATAGCCAACAGCCACACTGGACATTTGGCTTCTGAAAAACATTCGAAAACTAGAACACTTACTTCCAGGTTTTCAGCGTTTGGGAACCAAGGCGTTTGAGAACCAAGGTGACACTGTAATTGGAACCCATTGAGAAAGCCTGCAAACCCCCCATTCTGCTTCTGCCCTGCCCCCCTTTCCACTCTTTTAATAGCGTTTCAGAGATGTCGTTATGATGTTTCTGGGTTACTTCAAGGTTCGGCACAGTGCGCGTAAACATTGTCACACTCATATTGAATGCGTGTAAATGGAGCTGCTTATAAAAGGGTGTGTGTGTGTTTTCACACTGATTGAAAAATGTTCCAATGGAAAATTTTAAACTTACACCATTTTACTTTTATCCAGTGGATGTTCCTTCAACTGGTGCCTTCTTGGAATGGATCTCTAAAGCACCTTTTAAATGAAGCAGATGTTTGGTTTTCCAAGCGTAAAAAAGGTATTTGTGCAGCTCTAGAGTTTGTGAATGACTGTGCATGTTGGAAATCTAAAATCATTTTTTTGTGCAAGATGTACCTTGAAGATGTTACTACGCAGTTGGCCTATTTAATGTGGGCTGGAAAGCATTTATCCTTTATTTAGCTTCATAATCCATAGTTCTATGTGTTATCCTGAGCACATAAAAAGAGCAGGATCTAGTTGTATTAAAACAGGCGAAATTAAATTGAGTGAATGAAAATAAAATTGTTCCAATTTAAAGGAAAGTCTGATATTTTTCAGCTTTGCCTGCAGAATGCATTTCCCACTTTCTGCTACTGTACAATTGACCATAAATCGTTTGGGTGGAATCCAATGACGTCATTGTTAGCAGAATGACTTCTGTGAGTGCAACAGCACTTCTCTTGATGTGTGCTGCCAAAGCCCCCGAATTTGGCTACAGAGGGTTGAGTGATCCCCCAGAGCAGATCTGGGAGGAGGGGCAGGGCCAATTCAACTGTGCAAGCTTAAGAAAAAAGTTTTTGAACTCGTAACGGCTTGCTTATTATCACATTGCAGATTTTGGGGATGGCATCTCATTCTTGGAATCAGAACCAGGAAGTGCATTCTTGGCAGTTTTCAGACACTTACGGCTGCAGTACATAGTCAGCGATCTGGCATCAGCAAAAATTGTTGAGCGAGATGGTCTGATACCTGCAGGTAAGATTGGAGCAGCTCTCTCTTTCCCTCTTGGCCGCAGACAAGGTGGGTTCAGGACTGAATATGTGGGCATGCTGAGGGGTTTCAGATCCAATTTACTAATGTGAAAGTGGTGTGGATCAAGTGGGGTTTGGGTGCAAAGGATTCCCACAGCTTAATGCAGGATTGCAGGATCTCTAATGGAAGGATTAGGAATACCATTCCCCATCCCCTCAAAATGCAGGGACTGGTGAAAACGCTTCCGTAGCCATAGAACGTCCTGGGCTCACATTCCATATGTGGCGAATGTCATAAGTGAAAGGCTTATTTGGTTGCAGTATGTTCTAGGCTTGTGTTTTCTGCATGTCTTGGGAATGCCGCCATGCGATTGTCGCCGTAGAGTTTATTCTAGTTTAGTAAACAAGAAAGTTTTGGCGCTCTCTGGAAGTTGTTGGGAGGAACTGGGGTTTTGTGTCAACATGACAAGGTGGAAGATTTTACAGAAAAATGCAAAACTAAACTGAGTGAGATTTAATGGTAGAAAGGTAAGCTGAAGGGGCATGAGAATGAGGTGAACTGGCAAATGTTGAGATGAGAGGAAATTAGTGATTTGGAACTGAGGCCTGTTTAAATTGGACTGAAGTGGCAAAAAGGATGGATGAATTAAATACTCTGAGCACCAAATTTTATAGAAACCATTCCAGGTAAGGTCTTAGCTGAAACTGGATTACCTAGGTGCAAATTAATGACTGACCATTTTTCATTTTAACCATAGTAGTGTGTGTGTGTGTGTGTGTGCGCGCGTGTTCTTTCAAACAGTGGACTGCCCCCCCTTCTTTTTCTTTACTTCTATCACACTAGCTGAATCGTTTAGTGCAGAGTGGTGGGATCCTATAGTTTAGCAACATGCATAGATTTGTGTAAGTTATAAGACTTTTTAAAGTGCTGCTTAACTTATATTCCCCATCTGTAAAAGACCCACTTTGATTTTTTTAAATTTTAGAATGGCTGTCCTCTGTTTACAAACAGCAGTGGTTTGCCATGCTCAGAGCAGAACAAGACAATGACATTGGGTATGTATAGCACACCCCTTTTCCTATAAGTTTGTTAGTGCACCCCCTTCTCCGGTACAGGCATCTCAGAATGTGGCTCTCACAATGAAAGAGAAAAACAAAGTGTGGCTAATTTAACATTTTAAATTTAAGAGTTCCAGTCTTTTGGGGGTGGCTATCTGCAGCAGCCCAGAAATTTTGGCTTTATGTGTTCAACAGATGCTTGGTGTTGCCATCATTCCCAGAGTCATCTGATCATGCCTATGGCAGTGTTGGAAAAGAGGGAAGTGGCTGCTTTTTTCATTCTCCAAAGCCTGGTGCAAAGGATGAAAGGACCCTGCCCCTCTCCCTGAGGCTTCTGTATGTCCTAGAGATTTAGGGAACAAGCTTAGTCTTGGTTTCCAGTAGCCCAGGGCCTTTTCAGCATTGCTTGCACTGTGTGTTCCTTCTGTAAAGCCAAAACAGCGAAAATTCAATGCTTCTGCAATTTGCAGAGTACTTGAGAGAAATTCTGTTGCTATGTGCACCTTAATGAGTGGATTTCTGGAGGCCTGGTTCTGTGACTTTTATTTTTAGTGCAGTTGAAGTTTATTTAATAAAATTAATACATTAAGTTGGCTTTTACATTATGATATGAATGAAAGCCATTTCACACACTTTGCTGAAGATGTTACATAACTGGTTGTGATGTTAGGGGTTGGTTGTGCTTTTATGTTGTAGAGAGCAGCTTTCATAGTACAAATGTAAACTTCATGAGCGTCAAACGTTTGGCCACTCAAGTTGATCCTGTAAGCAATGCTTTCTTTGGGAAAGAACTTGCCTTTCTCTGTGTGCTTTAATCTTGATGCTCATGAATTTGAAGCTTGCCCTTCACATATGTAGCTTTGTTTTTGTTTTATTTAAAAAACATTTCCCAAACCTTCCCCATAAAGAATTGCACTGATTCACACTCTTTGTAGGTGTTGCCCTTTTTAGCCATTTGCCTATTAGCTTAAACGAGGCAGTATACAGATTCCAAAATCAAATGCCCAGCAGTACCTTTGCAGTCCAGTCCTCTGTGCATATTCACCCAGAAGTTAGTCTCTCTGAGTTCTAATGGCATTTACTCTCTAACTGCTCTAGATCAACCAGTGGCCTGATTATGTAGAATGCAGCTTCAGTCTATAACAAAGATACTCAGTACTGAGGCACAGTGCATTGAAACAAGCAAATCATTAAACTGAATTATTTCAGTTTGAGAGAAGCAGGATAAAGTTTTCTAAATACATGGTCAGAAAAGATAATATCCAGAATTCCAACTTTTCAGTAGTAACTTCTGCAATATGTCATTTACAGTTTTAAGTTATTTGCTTTCTACCTACGAAAGGTTTCCTGCCTAAGCTTTTATGCTGCCCAAGATATGTGTGTGTATGTGTGTGTGTATATATATACACATTTGTTTCATAGATTTTAGACTGTGATCTGAGCTGCACAGAATGCTAAGCCTTGGTTTTGGCTACGTGGATGAGCCTCCACAAACCTGAGGTTGCTCTTGGGCTTGTGTGTTCCTCCTGTTCCTCCTCACACAGCCAAAAGGAGGACTTCTGCCAAGTGTAATTTAACTTTTAAAAGAGCCTCAGCTTAGCATTATGTACAAACCAGCTTCCTTGCGTAAAGCAAAGTTTAATTTAATCAGCCAGCTCTGTAACCTGTTGTTTGAAGTTGGTTTATTATGAAACTTATCAGACAAGGATGGAGGGAATGCACAAGTAGGACATGTATATGTGTGGTTTGTGCGAATTATGTGTGTGTTGCTTTTACTTCACTCTCTGGCATGCAGTGCCCAGAAGGGAACCCAGCCATCAGCTGGAATGCGTTGTATTCCGTGCTAGTCATAATTGTAGTAGGCCCATTGAAATGAACAGGTGTGCCTAACTTGGGTCCATTTAATTTCATTGGGTCTGCTCCGAGTAGTGGTTAATTGGATACAACCCTCCACAGTCACTTACAGACTCACTGTTAAGACCGTGTTCATGGAAGACAATCTTACTCAGCTATGAGGGATCGCCAAAGAAGAAGAAGAACTCGCTATGCTAAAACTTCTGAAAAGCTTTTGAAGAGTACTTCTTCAAAGACTGAATAAATTTAGCAGGCATGGGATAAAAGGGAGGGGGTCCTTTTATGGATCAATGACTTGTTACAGAGCAGGAACCAGAGGTTAGGAGTAAAGGGAGGGAAGTACGCTATGGGATCCCTCAAATAAGGGGGCGTATTTTGAGCTATTACCCCCACCCCCATCTGCTTAACTCTTAAGTTCTTTGTTGTTGCAACCTCCAGTGGTAAGGATGGAATTGTGACTCCTCAAAGTGCATGATAGGCAGAGTAGCTGTAAGCGTTCTGATAACACAAGTGTTGGTCATCTGTCCTTCCTACTTTATTGGCCTTGACTGGCAGTTCTTCTGTTTGTACCAAGCACCATTTCACCAACGTTCCCCATTGCCAAGTTCCTACTTGTGGAATTGTAGTTCTGCAGATTCAGGGTTAGTGATGTAGCTCCCTTGTTGTGATGGTTCTCACTCCTGTTCTTATTGATCTCGACACACTCAAATTTTTAGTTTTTTTGTTGTAATGGTTGCATAACTCACAATTTTAATGGTAAGGCTCATTGTTGAGTCCAAATAGGTAGGATATAATATTGTAAAATATGTAAATGTGAGAACTGTGTTTGTTTCTTGGGGTGCTTCTGCTCCTGGTGTGTGTGCTGTACTCATCTACTCGCTTTGTTGGACTCCCCTCCACTGGAACTAGGCCAGCCTGGAGGGTCGTAAGCATTCTGCATTGGTTAGCAGGAGTGTTTTTACTTAGTCTTACACTTGTGTAATGTTATACAAATGAAAGGGTCGAAAGTGAATTCTGAGCAAGATCAGACTAGGCTGAAAACCTTCCTACCACAACATCACTGTCACCCAACTAGTTTTCTCCCTTGTGCTGGCAGTATCCTGCAAGAAGCTGATCTACCTGCATAATCTTTGGCCTCTACCAGCACAAGACGGCTCAGTAGCAATCTTATCCTGGTCTATTGTAAGGAATGGATCAGACTGATAATAATTTAATAATCGTTTTATTATTAATATGCCACCCATCTGACTCTGTTGCCTCAGCCACTTTGTGTGGCTCCCAACAAAATATTAAAAACATAATAAAATACCAACCATTAAAAAGTAAGACAGTGCGCAGGCAAGTGGGGTCTCAACCAGCGTATCAGGTGGAGCAAGACAGCCACCCTGGACGCAGAATTAACCTGCACCTCCATGGACAGCTGAATTCATAAAGACCCCAGGCTGCACACCTGTTACCGCATTCAGGCCCAGGAAGCCCCCCCACCTGCTTGCCCCCAGTACCCCAGAAACAGTACTTCTGCCTACTTCTGAATCCTGCCTTGTCAGGATTCAGCCTGAATCCATTTACCACCATCCATTGTCCAACCGCCTCCAGACACACCAAATGTTCACCACATTCATTGGTTCCACTTTAAAGGAGAAGTAGAGCTGGGTAGGATAGAGTAGGGATGCGGGTGGCGCTGTGGGTTAAACCACAGATCCTCGGACTTCCCGATCAGAAGGTCGGCGGTTCAAATCCCCTCAATGGGGTGAGCTCCCGTTGCTCGGTCCCTGCTCCTGCCAACCTAGCAGTTCGAAAGCACATCAAGTGCAAGTAGATAAATAGGTACCGCTCCGGCGGGAAGGTAAACAGCGTTTCCGTGTGCTGCTCTGGTTCGCCAGAAGCGGCTTAGTCCTGCTGGCCACATGACCCGGAAGCTGTACGCCGGCTCCCTCGGCCAATAAAGCGAGATGAGCGCCGCAACCCCAGAGTCGGTCACAACTGGACCTAATGGTCAGGGGTCCCTTTACCTTTACTAGAGCTGGGTATCATCCGCATACTGGTGAACACCGAGCCCAAATCCCCTGATAATCTCTCCCAGCAGCTTCATATAGATGTTAAAAAGCATGGGGGAGAGGACAAAGCCTTGAGTTACCCCACAGGTGTCCGCCCAGGGGTCCGAACACTCATTCCCCAACACTGCTTTGAAGGATGAGCAAGGAACTTTGATGCTAGCAGAAGGGAGAACCTCCTGAAATGTTTTCAACACATTTGCATATGTACCTGATTTCACAGGCTATTTTTCTTTCTCTTTCATCTGAAAAGATGACATTTTTTTAAAAGGCTCTTTTGTATGTCCAAAGGCCTCAAGAAATTAATAAGGACGAGCTGGAAGCAAATAGCATGCGGTGTGGCAGGAAACTTGCAAAGGATGGCGACGTAAGCACAAGTGTTTTTCCATGCCCTTTCAAAGCGGGAAATTCGTTAACAATTTTTGTGAGTGGTTTGCTGAAAATTGGGTTATAATGCAAATAGTGTTTTTTTAAACAAATTCTTACGAGTCTTAAGTACTTTAATTGACATCTAGATATACAGGTGGTATGCCAACATGCCATTGCTGTTGATAACAGCCACCATAGAGCTTTTTTTTAGCAATAAACCTATTGATAGAATATTACAGTTTTCCTGTACTGAGATCAAAATAAATCTGTGGCAAACTATTCAGGTGTAAAACTAAAGCATATGTTTAGTGTGTAACTATATGTGGGGCAATGACCTCCTTTATTTCTTCAAGTATTGTTGGCGATGGACAGGTTTCAACTTTGGCTTTGATCTGCTGGTGACTTACACCAACCGCTACATCGTCTTCAAGCGTAACACTTTGAACCAGCCGTGTAGTGGCTCAGTCAGCTTGCAGCCCCGGAGGAACATTGCTTTCAGGTGAGTGCACTGAGGTTCTGCCTGCTTATCTCCCCCCGGACTCTGTTTCAGGGTCACCCTATACTGTGTTGCTGCAGTGAGGGGGTACTTTTTCCCTGATGCCACTGAGAAAAATTCTGACTGTAGAGGACAGTGTTGCACGTCCTAGCTGTTGGCAGGAGTTTAAAGAGTCAACTTTTGAGAAATTGCCCTTTAGTGTGATTTATTAGAGTCCCCTTGCTGCTGCTCCTTGACTAGGGTTAGCCTCTCTCCATCCCAAAATATGGGTGCTAGGGAAGGGAGGGGGGAATATATCCATTTAGCATCCTTTGGTAGCATGTATCCAAGCTGTCCCCACCCCACAGTTTTTTCAGAGAAAAGGCAGGAAAGATCAAGCGTGGAAAGAAAGATGAAGAGCATGACTTGGGAGCAATGGATTAAGGCACCCTTTCTCCCCTCTGCCCAAATTCCTCCTGGGTTTCAGTTTGTATATAGATAGTGGGGAAATTGCTAGGTGGTTTGTAGATACAATATTATGGCACTTGCCAAGTCATACAGACAATTCCAGTCCGTAGAAGCCTGTGTTTAGGGGCAAAATGTATACCAACATAATAACACTGGCACAACATTTACCATTGTAAGGGTCGCCAGTGTCTGCTGGCAGCTTTAGAGATTCTGTCCTTCCTTCCTTCCTTCCTTCCTTCCTTCCTTCCTTCCTTCCTTCCTTCCTCCCTCCCTCCCTCCCTCCCTCCCTCCCTCCCTCCCTCCCTCCCTCCCTCCCTCATATCATCCTTTATACTGGAAGAGACTGTATAGCTTCTGTCAACTGTAATGCTGACTATAAAAGATGCCAGTTTGCATTTTTTCTCTACCTGCCATTCCTAAGGCCCCACCCCCACCAAACAAAACCCATACAAGCAGTTCTTCTGATTCCCCCCTCTCCCAAATCGGTTCCAGCTTGCTTAGTGTAACTTTTTATCTGCCCTTAGGTTGCGTCTGGCTTCTTTTGATAGCAGTGGGAAGCTTATTTGTAGTAGAACAGCAGGATATCAGATATTAACCCTTGAAAAAGATCAGGTATGTGTTTTCAGCACCTTGGCTCATTTCAAATGCTACTGCAAGGAAACACTGGCTCTTCTTCCCTTGAAAAGTGTTTCCAGGGAACAACAGCAGGAAAAAGAACAGAGAATAGGACAGAATGAATTCTCTGAATTATAAGGGGGAAATATTGTTTCCTTTGTTACAAAAAATACAGTTTTACTTTTGCTTTTCAGGAACAGGTAGTGATGAATTTGGACAGCCGACTGCTGGTTTTCCCTCTATATATTTGCTGCAACTTCCTGTATACGTCCCCAGAGAAAAAGACAGAGACTGAGGGACAGCTGGATAACCTAGAAAGCTGAGACTTGTTCTCGTGACTTTTTTATTTCAAGTGCCCTTGCTGCACAGAGAGAAAAGTAATAAAATGGCCTTACACACTGTAGCAGAAGAAATGCAGCTTCCACCCCTTATCTGTACATTCCTATGCATATCTGAAAGGTTTCCAACATAATTTTGGCATTTTTCCTGTGGCTCTTAAAAGAGCCAAAGGGAAGGCTACACTTGAGAATCATTACCAGTTTCTTGCCAGTTTCAGACAAGATAAAAATGCAGCTAACTAAACTGGACATGTTCCTTAAATGTGAATAGCACATCCGTAAAATCCATGATAATTACATGTGGGCTAACATGTAGGGTAATGCCTCTAGGTTTTGTTTTTCAGGCTGAACTTGCAAATGTTAAGGGTCAGTTATAGCCTTGATAAAACTCCACTGCCTTCAGTGGTTGTGCACCAGGGTTCACCATTACCCCTTTATTTGTGCAATTTTTTTAAAAAAAGAATTCATTTAGCATTTGGGACTTGTAAATATTTCCTAATGAGGAATATAATATATATTTACATGTATATCCAGTTTTGTTTTCAAGATTATATTTTTTCAACATTGGATGTATTTTTAAAGTTCATTTTGTGGATTACATAGAAGTAGAGGTGGGTCCGGTACATGGGTTTCATTGAACTAAAGTCCAGGCACAGGTTTCTCTGCAGACTGTCATGCCAGTATTGAGGGAATGCTTTCTTGCATGTTTTAAACACAAGACCATCCCCCAGTGCTGAGGATTGGACACATCTCTGCTTGTGGGGTAGCAAAGTCCAGACCCAAGGGCTCCTGCCTTTAAGAACGGTAAATGGTTTTGAACAGCTTTGTTCTTTGAAGAGCCATTTTTATGAAATTCTGAACCTTACGCAGCTCTTAAAGGGCGCAGGAGGCTTCTTGGGATCAGGCCTTTCAGCTCACTTGGGAAGGCTGTAGGGGCTGGAGCAGAACCTGGTGTGCCGTAGTTAAAATGCATATGTATTCAAAGTGCTTGGCTTATGAAGAACTCTGCATGGTCTACCTTCCACACACAGGTTTACACTAGCATTCTGTTGGAGCTGTTGGGATACCATGTACAGATTTTTTAAAAGTGATTTTAGTTTCATTACACAAATATTGGGAGTTTACATCCTAGTTATGCTCAGGAACTTGAGTGTGTTTGAACCCCCCCCTTTTTTTAGCTACATTGCAGAATCCAAATTAGGAACTGAGGTCAAAGCATTCATATTTTGGTTGGTGTTTACTTTTTTGTTTACTTTTTTTTTAAGTGATCTATTAAAGGTGAGATGTAAGTGGATTTAGTCTGTACGTATTGGAGGGAAGGGGTTGCTGTGGAATTTATGCCTTTGTTTTTGTCATATACCCTTTGTATGCTATAATATATTAGCAAACTGTGAATAAACCATTCACAATTTATATTGCCTGGTACTGGTTTCTCTTTAGGGGTTTGCGTTGGGGGCCTGGGCCTGAGTCTGAAAAATAAGCAGAATGCCTTGTAAGCATGATTTAACTGTGCTGCATGAAGAAGCGTTTCCTTTTGGTGGTCCTCAGTCTTCCAACATTCAGCTCCCACTCCACTAAGTGAGAGAAGAAGATGATAAAGGTCTTCCTATCTGCTTTCACCACACTATATTTTTCGCTCCATAAGACACACCTAGTTTTTAGAGGAGGAAAGGGGGAAAGCCCCGGTTTTTTGAGGATCAACTCACAGTTGTGCAGCTTCTTTTGCAAAGGAGAAAAGCCCCGGTTTTTTGAGGATCAGCTCAAAGTTGTTGAGCTTACTTTGCAAAGGGAAAAAATTCTGTTTTTATGGGGTTCAACTCAGTTCTGTAACTTCTTTAGGAAAGGAAAGGGAGCCGTTTCTACAGTTTCCAGACAGATAATCTAATCAGCCAGTCACATGTCACTGGGGAAACAAACAGCCTCCATCTGCAGAACATTAAAAAATAGAGGCCTGGGCAAGAGGCTGGGGCCGGAAAGGGAGCCAGCGATCGACCACACATTCACTCCATACGACGCACAGACATTTCCCCTTACTTTTTGGGTGGAAAAAAGTGTGTCTTATGGAGCGAAAAATGTGGTAGTTAAAAAGCCCCAGCTATTGCCTCCCTCTGGCCCTTCTCTGGCTGGCTGTCAGCCTCTCTAGTTTTTGGGACAGTTGCTGCTTTTGGGAGTTGCTTCAGGGCAGGAGCAAAACCTAGATGACTGCCCCAGAGCTGTAGAATGTTACCCAGAGAGGCTTTGTGTTGAACTTCCACCCTTCCAGCATTAGAAAGGTGGTCTGAGGAACAAATTCCCATGATGGTGAATCCAGAGATAGTCAATGAGATAAGGTCTCCTGGGTTCTGCATCCCAAGAGTGCCATGATTATGGAGCTCTCAGTGCTGCTGAATGACCGCATGTGGTGTGGTCTGTTCAAGAATCCGCATGCCTTATTCTCAAGAGTGCATTGCCACGGTGCTGAAGTTTAAGGCTGCCCAATCCAATGCGCTCTGCTTCGGAGTTGACTCAGGTACCACCAGGGAGCAGAAGTTCCTTTCATAAGCAAAAGTGTGAATGGTGGGGTTATTTTGTGGGTGGGGTTTTTTCTATGGGTGTTGCTGGGGTGCTGTGGGTGGGGGGAACAATCCAGATCAGGATTCTTGGGGGTGTTGCAAGGAGACTTTAACACTTCAACCCCTGCTATTCCCCGCTCCAGAACAAATTTGTGTGTTCTAGCACTAGATGGGGGAAGAAATATGATTCAGTTTGCACTGAAAGGCAACACTACCAATTCACACTTCCCAAAACAATATACAAATTGAAGAACAACTATCCTCCAATTTTTGCATTGCAGTTTTCTGAGAAAGTGGTGTGTACAGTAATGCATCTACAGAGGTAAAGTTGTGCATACTGTACCTATGCAGATAATTGGGGTCCTAGTCGTTTGGGGCTTCTCTTTGATTCTATGATTATAAGACCCTTCTTCCCTGGGGGTTCCCTTTGGGGTTCCCCAGCTTCTCTACATCCAGCCAGTCCATGACACCACTGCATTACAGCTTCTATCAGCTGCAAAACTCCTACAGGTCACCAGCTGCGGGAAGACAGAATTAGAGGAAGAAAGGTGCCGCACAGCACACGATGTTTGGAAGCTATCAAGCAGGCAGATCTTAGGTTTTTGCATGGAAAACAGAAGAGGACAGATAGGGGGTCCCGCCTTTAGGGAGCCCTTTGAGGTGTCAAAGGTAAAAGATGGGGGAAATCCTGTTAGGTCATTTAGTTCATCCCCCTAGGCTCCCGGCAGAACAGTCTGCAATGCTGCCTCCTGGGCTTCACGCCTAAAATAATTAAGTTCCAGCCTTAATACAAAAATACGGATCTCCTTTATGCAAAGGACCAATCTTCCAGTGGGGCCTTCCTCCTCCGCACCGCTGCCATGGGAGGCATTTCACAAGCCGGCAAATTATAAATAGAATAAATTTGGTTCTCTTGAGATCATAGGGGAAACAGGCAGGATGGGGGATGGAGGGAGATTGCATATTGCATCAGTTGCATGAAGGTTTCAAGGGATGAGTGAGCGGCAGGTTCTGTTGGGGCTTGAACCAAATCCTAGATCATGGGTAGGTGAACTGAGGCCCAGGGGCAGGATCCGGCCCAATTGCCTTCTAAATCTGACCCATGGACAGTCCAGGAATCAGCATGTTTTTACATGAGTAGAATGTATCCTTTTATTAAAATGCATCTCTGGGTTATTTGTGGGGCTTGCCTGGTGTTTTTACATGAGTAGAAAGTATCCTTTTATTTAAAATGCATCTCTGGGTTATTTGTGGGGCATAGGAATTCGTTCATCCCCTCCCCCCAAAAAAATATAGTCCGGCCCCCCACAAGGTCTGAGGGACAGTGGACCGGCCCCCTGCTGAAAAGGTTTGCTGACCCCTTGATCCTAGATCAAATAGGAAATTTTGCCTTAAAAGCCTGGATGTTAGATTAGAAATATCCCAGGGGCAAAAGAGAAGATCACATGTACACTTTGGAGAAGGCATGCCTTTAAAAAAGAAGAAGAAAAAGGGAAAGTAGCAGATATTTTTCCTCCAAACAAAGGTAACTAATTTGGGGGGGGGGGGAGGGAGTGTGCCGAAGGTCAGGTCCAAAAGATGGGAGGCTCCAGACAGGATTTTCTGCCATAGCAAAGTCGAAGGAGAGGCAGTGTGGTGCAGTGGCTAGAGTGTTGGACTGTGACCTGGGAGACCAGGGTTCAAATCCCCCCTCGGCCATTAAGGGTGACGTCGGGTGTGTGTGTCAATCAGTGCCTGCCAGAGTAACCTACCTCGGTGTTGTTGTGGGGATTAAAGGAGGAGGGAGAGAACCATCTGTGCCACCTTGGGCTCCTCGGAGAAAAAGGCGGGATATAAATGCAATAAAATAAGCAGCCTTGGAGCATTTTCCGTGCTTCTCCTTCTGGCTGACCTCCCAGGGCTGTTGTGCGAATAAAAAAGGAAGAGCTCGGGGTGGTGGGCTGGCAGTCGCTGCCTCTCAGCCTGGCCTCCCTCCCGGGGCTGTTGTGAGTTGTGTTGGGAGGAAGCGCCATGGAATGAACAAGGGAGGGAAGAAAGGCTCTGGGCAGCTTCCATGCCAACCAGGGATGCCAGGGGAGCGTCTCCAGGTAGGGCTTGGTGCGGCTGGAGCTGCTGAGGCTGCGCAGGGCCTTCTCCTCCCTCTTCTTCCTCCTCCCTCCCACCTGCACCTGCACACCTGGGAGGGGAAACAGCGCCAGGTGGGGGCCTTTTGCCTCTTCTCGCGACCCGTAGCTCAGAAGCCGCGCCGCCGTGCCTTTTGGGAAATGCAGTCCTCCCTGTCATTCATTTCCGTTCTCGGGGGGGGGGGGGGAGAATAGAGGGCAGGCACTACGACTCCCAGAAGGCAGTGGGCGAGCCGGCTCCAACCCCTCTTTCCTTTCTCACGCGCCCGATTCGAGGCCTCCCCATTGGTCGGCTCTACCGACTCGGTATCTGGGCGAAGCCCGGGTCCTGCCAGCCAATGGGAGGCGAGAGTCGGGCGCGGGGGGCGTGGCAGGGCGGGGGGCCGTTGGCAGTTGCTGTTGCCCCCGAGCCCGGGACCCGAGAAACAGAGCCAGAGCCTCTTCGCCGCTCCCTCCTCGCCTCCTGGGGCTGAAGACAGGGCTGCGCGGGGGGGGGGGGAGACGTCTATTGCATGGCCCTCGAGGTGTCCTCTGTATGATATTGTGTGTCTCCATAGCCTCTCCCTTTCACCCAGGGACCCCCGAGCCCGGGACCCCGCGAAACAGACCCGGAGCCTCTTTGGGCCCCAGAATGAGGCGTCCCACTCGCAACAGGAAAGGCTGACGGTCCCTGCCCCCAAGTGGTCCTGCTTCTCTATGGAGCTAGAAAGGGAGGCTCCGACCTCCAGGCTCCCAGAGGCAAAGTTGGGAGGCCTCGCACTGCAGTTCTACCAAAGAAGGCCACCCTGCACTAGTTAGCTCGGTTGGTTAGAGCATGGTCTGATAATGCCAAGGTTGCAGGTTCAATCTTCATAACGGCCACCTGCATTTTCCTGCATTTCAGGGGGTTGGACTAGAGGACCCTTAGGATTCCTTCTCATTCTGCAGGTCTGTGATTCTAACATCTCTAAGGGGGGGGACACATCTTGCATCTCCAGCTAAAAAGAGCTAGATGAGCAGCTTACGATTAACTCCATGTGGTCATATTCCGGGTGCACGTAGCTGTTGCTGCACCTCCTCCCCCCAACGGGTCTTTAGCAGTGAGTGACTACTGACCTGCATTTACTACTGACTCTGTGCCTTGGATTTCAACCTCTTTATGTGGCTAAGTACTGGTGCAGTGGCTGATCAGCTTGCAGTCTCTTTGTGTTGTGCTAATTGTTGCCACCCACCCACTCCTTGGGTCCTGGCTGGGCCCTTCAAATCCAGAGAGAAGCTGGGGTTATGCCAAAGCAGCCAGCCCACATTGATAGGTAGTGAATTACATATGATAGGATGTTCCAGCCCTGAATGACAGAAGTGTGGAAACTTGCTCTGATTGCCTTCTGAAGAGTTTAGGAACAAGGCAGCAAAAATTACGCTTGTCCTCCTCTCTGGTCCTCTCCCTGGTCTTTGGTTCTGTGTTGTGATTGATCCTGTTCTAGCCACTGAAACATGACTTGGAATAAGACTTGTCGACTTCATGATTGTCTAAGAAATGGTAGGGAGGAGCATGGGCTAATTGCTTATGGAATTATAAAGCTTTATCAAGTACCTCCAAAGCCATTAAAAATCTGTTTGGTATACAAATAATTGAGCTGCTTATAAAAGTGTTGAGTATAGTCAGGCAGCTGATGTGATAACGGGGGTCTATAAAAAGACTATTAATCTTTGGTCTGTGGTGTAACCCTGCAGGACTCTTCAACCAAGCGTTCGGCCCCTGTCTCCGGATGGGAAGAGCAAGTCCAAGGTGCAGGGTTCTTGGTGTTGGGCAGGGTTATCCTTGGGCCTTCCTAAGTCTGGGTTGGTTTGTTTTTCTTCATTAAGAGTTTTTTCCTGGGCTGCTTAAGCTTTTCTTTCTTTGGTGCTGCTTTCATTTCCTCTTTTTGGGGGGAAGCTTCACTTTGGGAAGTGCTTTGTAAGAACAACTTGGACGTTTTTCTGATCTTGTCTGCTCAATCTCTAGGAATTTCCAAAGAGAGGAATTTTTGAGCAAGACACCTGCTGAAAGGTCAGAATGCGGAAGTGAAGGCAAAGGTGCCTGCAGCTGCTGCTCCTGCCCCAGTGGATGCCTGGAAAAGTACAGGACAAGTGCCTGGGCAGCAGGTCGGTACAAAGATAAGAAGAAGTTAGCTTTTGAAGACTTCTTTGAAAGGAGTAGCTGAACCCAGAAGGGCATGTTTTCTTGGTAATGTCTAGCCACAACTCCCAGTCATGCTCTTCAAGAGGCATCACATAGAAGGGGTAGAAACCCTTTGTTCATTCTTTGTGATCTGTCCCACAGGCCTCTGTTGGCAAGAAATGGCAAGCTCTCAGAGGGGAAAAAGTATTGTATTGTTAGCCTTCGCCAATTCAAAGTGGCACCTAAGGGGATGGAGAAATCCATGTGTTCGAAGACTCAAAAGGTGAAAGGGATTGGTTCTAAAATCACTGAAGAATGCCTAGTATTTGACGACTTGCCTAGTAGCCCCAGGCAACCAGGAATTTCATGCCGGTGACTGAGCAGCCAGCTCACTTGATTTCTTGGCTAGCTGTAAAGGAAGAGTAGTCTTGTCTCATCCGCAGTCATCACAGAAACACAGTGGACTATCAGAGTGTCTCTCCTCCACCATCCTTCATGGAAGAAGGCACTTTTTTGCTGCGTTTCCATGCTGACTTTGGAGGAGGGGGCAAAACAATTATTGCAGGCTAGTAACTTTTTGACATTTGTAAGGCTGGCTGAAGAAGTACCCTTCTTCAAGGCCAAGTCTCCCCTTTGTGTACAAAATGGATGCAGCAGGTGGAAGGAGAACTGTTGCTGCATCCTTGTTGAGCTCCTCTTGTCCTGGCAGGAGTACAGCTATGGGGCTGGGGCCCTGTGCTGTAGGATCACCCTATACGAGTTATTAGAGGGTTGAGTTGTTATGTCACCAGAGAAATGGATGGTTGTTTTCAACCCTTGCACAAAGCAGACACAAATGCCTGGACAAGGGCTGGGATCTAAGAAATACCCGTGCTTAGATGTGTGTCTATAATGTGTTTGTGTTGAAAAAGGTTCTAAATTTATATAGATATATAATAATTTTATTAAATTTTCAATAACAAAACTAAAAAACAACCACAACAACAACCACAAACAATACTTGAAGCCTTTCCATCTCACTAGCTTCCTGATCTGGTTAGCCTTGGTCCAGGAGTCAGCTTGACACCTGCTTACTCACATCTAGGTTCAATGTGGAGAGACGTACTTCAATGGGAAGCTGGTACAGCTCTTTCCTGCTCACAGGTCTTTGAGGAGTCAATCCAGCCATGGCTACGGGAGAGAAATAATAATCATCATATGGAAGAACCACCATTAATCCAGGTTTGCAAATTCATAAAGCTTGGGCTACTAGTTTGATGAATCATGCCAGGACCATAGAGGGGACAAATTGCAAAAAGGGGTTGTTTTGTAAAGGAGAAAGCTTGCTGCTATTTGTTTTACAATTATTATTATTATTATTATTATTATTATTATTATTATTATTATTGTTTTATACCCTGCCCTTTTCCCTGAAAGGGACTGAAGGCAGCTTATAAACAAAATAAGAAATAAAGATATAGAAAAAAGAAGCCATTAATTTTTTTTAAAACATTAGTAGAATTAGATATTAATTGGCTCTTGAGTTGTTTTTGTTTTATTAAGCATTTTGTGTTTTGATTTTGTATTTTTATGTTGTGGTCTGTCATTTGTGTTTTTATATGATAAATATAATAATACAACCTACACCTCACCACAGCCATAGCAATGGAATGCAGGGAGCATCCTTAGACCAAGCCCGGCCATTGATCCTCCAACCTTGGTGTCGTCTACAGATGATAATTGGCAGTTGGCCCTTTGGGGTTTCAGACAGAGAGTCTTTCCCCAGCCCCACCTGGAGATGCTGAGGATTGAACCTGGGACCTTGTGGATCCAAAACAGATGCTCTGTTGTTCTACTTCTGGAGCACCTTGGGGTCCCCATGCCTGGTTACTGGACTCCAACTACTCCTGACTGTTGGCCATGCTGACTGGGGCCAATGGCAGCACACCTGGAGAAGGACACATTCTTCAACTATTTCTTTTCAAAGAATGAAAACCATTTTGCAGCCTGTAGCCAGAATGAAGGCAAGATATCCTTTGAAGTTGGGGAAAGAGCCACAGGGGTGGTGGTTGTGGTGAGACTTTATTTCTATACCACCTGTCCATTACCCAGGTGAGGGAACACCTTTTAAATGACACACATACCGAGAGAATCAAGAATATACACCCAGGGTCTCTGGTTGTTACATCCTTGTGATGGGCCAAGTATCTCTGGCAGCATTATTCGTAGCTTACACGGCTCAGCCTTTTTGCCCTCAAATTTTTTTATCTGGCCACAGTTCCAGGCTGTACCGACAAGCCATTTCCCTCCGTTCAGATCCCTAGAAGCAGAAGGTCCAGTTACCTGCATCTCTGTTGCTCGCATGGGGCTCCCGTCTCTCAGCTTCGTCAGTTTCTGGGAGGGCAGAGAGAAGACCTTCCTGATGGTTTTCTCCACCAGCTCCAATCTAATCTGTGCGTGAAGAGGAAAGAGAAAGAAGGGGAGGGGAAATGATCCAAAGCTCACAGAAAAAGTGCTAATTCAGCAGCTGTGGAGCATAATTATGGAACCAGGCACACAGCATGTCAGAACTGGAGACACCATTGCTGCCATCACCACACCAAGCCCTGAATTGTGCTCTCTCTCCAGCCCAGCCCACTTGACAACTATGGGAGAAGAGTGGGCCTCCTGGATCTGGGAATAAGATCCATCTTTCACCTGCACAGAGCTCTCCCTCTCCCTCTTCCTGCCTGTGGCTTCCAGCAACTGATCTTCAGAAACACTGCTGCCTTCCGCTGTGGAGGTAGAACTGGGTCCTGAGGCACCCTGGACCTAAGATGCTCAGGGCTTTGTAAAAAAAAATTATTTACTTACTATGAGGCAGGTACTCGGCTCCACTTTATGGGGAAAGATGACATCTTCCCCCTGAAGCGCTTTGCTGATTAGAATTGTCGCCTTCATAAAAGTGCTCTTCACTGCCTCATCCTAAAAGAAGGGATCTTATAAAATTGAGGCACCCAATCATAGAGCAGAGAGGCAGGTAATTTCACTCTCATGAATAATGGGTTTTCCATGATCAACATTTGTTGTTTGGAATCCATTATTATTGGAAACTGAACTTGGTTATCACTGGTTCCTCATTCATATAAAAGACCATGATTGATTTATTTTAAATTTAAAAATCTGAATTTTTTTTATTTAAATCAGATTTTTAAAATAAAATGCTTTTGGAGGAAAAATCTTTCTAAAGATAGTATTCTGTTTAAGTTGCATTATAGTCTAAAGGCTATTTATCAGGAAATAAGGATTTGTTTTAAGTTTTTCATATGTGCTAAAACTCAGTCTAAGTTTTTATTTTTTGTTTAACCCCATCAATTAACAAACATGGACAGATATGCTAAAATCTTATTGTTTTACTTAAATAAATTGTTTAAATTGTTATTCTCCTGCCAACAAAGTACAGCAGAAAAGTTGACCAAATATAAACAGTTAACTTATTAAACCTCACAATAATTTCATAATTATCTGTCTATGTACTTCTAACAGTTTAACCAAATCAGTAATTTTTGATTTAACTGTAAAAACTACTCTGAAAATGTATTATTCCCAAAATGAAACCTTCATCTGGTTGTAAATATTAAGATTATACCAGCAAGAATGTAAAAATATGATTTAAATCAAGTCTTACAGACTAGTGATTTGAATCGTTATTTAAATCAATTTGATTTAAATCAAATCCACCCTGCATCTCAGACACCTGGCACACTGGCTGGAGCTTTTGAAAGATGTTGTCTAAAATTTCTGAGAGTTCTAGAGAGAGAGAGAGAGGTGAGTAAATGAGGCAGGCGAGAGGGAAAGGTCAGTTCTTTGTCAGGGGGCTTCCAGTTCCTCCTTCCAGGTGGGATTCAATGGCACGGCAACAGAGTCAGTTCCGCTCCCCAACAGACTCCAAACTGGACATTTTTGGTGGTGGGAAAAGTGACAGGGAAACTAGAATGGAACGGGGGAGCTAGCATTTGCGTGATGCGACACTGTCTCATCTCCCTGCGAGCGAATCGGAACGAGCGCTCAATCGCTGACCTCAGTCAACATCCCCACAAACTTTTGCCTACAGAGCAGGACGAAGGTTCAGGAAGCAGGTCATCGGGAAGGGGCCACAGAACTGCCGCATCCGCTCAGTTCCTCGGACCGGCAATGGCAGCCCCAAACGGTGGCTGCACCATGTCATCTTTGCATGCTTCCAAGGGCACCAACTGGTGTCTATCATATTGGGGTAAACTTTCAGGGGAGGGGTCTTTCTGGGGTGGCTGAGGGTCATTTCCAGCCATCATCAGGGACCTCCTAATGAGAGAGCTCCCCACGGCTCCTAGTACGGCAAGGGAGGTGCCAGAAATAGGTGGGGCAGTGACAAGCTGTAGGGAGACTAGAAGTACCTCCCCATACTTGTGTCATGCGGATTATGGTTTCCATCGCTTGGTGTAAGACTGAGAGCGATGCCAGCAGCTCCTCTACAATAACTTCCTGTTGTGGGGAAGCACCCAGCATGTCAGAGAACTAGAGACACCATCCCTGGTGACAGCCTCCATTCCTTGTTGCAGGATGGCGACGGAGAATGAGCCCAGGGGCTCCTCTTCAATAACTTCCTGTTGTGGGGAAGTACAGGGTACAATTTCAGGGTATGGCAAGGGAGGTGCCAGGAATAGGTAGGGCAGTGACCGTACTTAAGCCAGGTGGGTCATTGCCTCCATCGCTGGTCTCAAGAGGGCGACGCAGAAGGAGCCCTGGGGCTCCTCTTCAATAACCTCCTGTTGTGGGGAAGCACACAGTATGTCAGAACTGGAGACCCCATCCCTGCCACCACCACACCAAGCCCTGAATTGTGCTCTCTCTCCAGCCCAGCCCACTTGACAACTATGGGAGAAGAGTGGGCCCCCTGGATCTGGGAATAAGATCCATCTTTCACCTGCACAGAGCTCTCCCTCTCCCTCTCCCCGCCTGTGGCTTCCAGCAACTGATCTTCAGAAACACTGCTGCCTTCCGCTGTGGAGGTAGAACTGGGTCCTGAGGCACCCTGGACTGAAGATGGTCAGGGCTTTGTAAAAAAAAATTTAAAAAAATTACTTACTATGAGGCAGGTATTCAGCTCCACTTTATGGGGAAAGATGACATCTTCCCCCTGAAGCGCTTTGCTGATTAGAATTGTCATTTGCTGACAAATTCCTCATCGGTCAGGTGTTGGTACAAACCCTTCCCTAGATTAAACACTGAAATCCTGAGCCAATGTTTTAGGGCAGCCCACCACGCTTTAGTTGAAATTGGGCATTCACCAGCTTCTAACAGAAGTATGGAGTTGAAAATACAAACTAGACAGAGCACTGGCACTTCCAGGATGAGTCAGGCAACCTCAGGTCAGATCACCTGCACACTCACAGGTTCAGCAGCACTCCAGCAGGTGCCAAGAGAACTAACTTGTGACTATCTTTCTAGTTAACTTCCCCCTGTTTACTTTGGGCCCTTATTGAGAACGCTTATTTAGAAAGTTAGAATATTGCTTTTTTATGTGCCTAGAATTGTGAGTGTATGCTGCTGCATTTTGTTGTTAAAACTACCTTTATAATAAATTCCTTATTTTTTATATTATTTCCATGTGGACCCACCTTTGTCGTTTGGGAGGGTTCAGATACACACATTAAGGACAGCACTCCGTGTGACTCCCGCTAAAGATCCTTTGGGAGGGAGTGTGCTGTCAGGATCACATGGGTGCTGGTTTCACAGTGTCTCCAAACACACATGTCTATCAGGCCCCATGTTAGCATGTCACAGTCCAAAGCAAGAACTTGTAGGTGCTTGGGGGGAAGCAGCAAAGTGAGATAGGGCACAATTTTCCAGGCCATCCCTGACACAAGGGGGACAAATTTTGTAGAAAACCCTTTGAAGGCCTTCCTTCAGCAGCAGCAGTCTCTTGCAACAGAGAGAGGTAGACAACTGCTCCATGTCCTGAGAGCCAGTGTGGTGTAGTGGTTAAGAGCGGTAGACTTGTAATCTGGTGAACCAGGTTCGCGCCTCCTCTCCTCCCCATGCAGCTGCTGGGTGACCTTGGGCTAGTCATACTTCTGTGAAGTCTCTCAGCCCCACTCACCTCACAGAGTGTTTGTTGTGGGGGAGGAAGGGAAAGGAGAATGTTAGCCGCTTTGAGAATCCTTCTGGGAAAGGACGAAAGAGAAAAATTAGAGAAACAAAATGGAATCAAGGTGGCTAAGAAAATAAAATATCTGGGAATCTGGCTAACCACAAAAAATATAAATTTAATTCAAGATAACTACTTGACAACATGGAAGGAAATTAAAAAAGATCTAGATATATGGAATAGAGTTAAGCTTTCGTGGATGGGAAGGATGGCGGCAATAAAAATGAACGTACTTCCAAAAATGTTGTTCTTGTTCCAAAGTATACCAGTGATTAAAGGCTCCAAAATGTTCAAGGATTGGCAGAAAACCCTTTCGAAGTTTATATGGCAAGGGAAAAGACCGAGAATTAGATTTAAATTGCTTACAGATCGAAAAGAAAGGGGGGGATTCTCGGTCCCAAATTTGAAATTATATTTCGAGGCCGCCTGCCTTTGTTGGATCAAAGAGTGGATAACTTTGGAAAATACTGACTTATTAGACCTAGAAGGATTCAACAATAGGTTCGGCTGGCATGCCTACTTATGGTCAAATAAAGAAAAGGTACATAAGGGGTTTTCAAGCCACATCATTAGAGGACCACTATATGAAGTTTGGGAGAAAAATAAAAAACTCCTAGAATGGAAAACACCTTGGTGGTTGTCGCCAATGGACATTTTAATAATTAAGAAAACAAATATGGAAGGAAAAAGATTAACGTACGAAGACCTACTAATAAGATCAGAAAGCGGCTGGAAATTAAGAACATATGAGGATTTGAAAGAAAAATTAACAGGCTGGCTACAATATCATCAAATAAACGCAATGTGGATGGAAGATAAAAAAGTAGGGATAAGTGAAAAAAAATCCAAATTTCAGATAGAAATAATTGAAGGTAAAACCAAATTATTATCTAGAATGTATGATATACTATTGGAATGGGACACCAAAGACGAAGAAATAAAGGAGGTTATGACAAAATGGTCAATGGACTTGGGATACAATATAGATTATGAAAAATGGTCGAGGTTGTGGAATAATGGAATAAAATTTACAGCAAGCGTCACCCTTAGAGAAAATTTGGAGAAGATGATATATAGGTGGTATATCACACCAGCAAAATTAGGAAAAATGTATAAAACAGGAAATAAGGCCTGCTGGAAGTGCAAAATCAAAGAAGGCAATTTCTACCATATGTGGTGGACTTGCGAGGAAATGAAGAAATTCTGGGACTTGATTTATAATGAGTTAAAAAAAATATTTAAATATACTTTTCCTAAGAGACCGGAGGCCTTTTTACTAGGTATAATTGGGGATGAAATTAAAAGGGAAGATAGGATTTTATTCCAGTATTCGACAACAGCGGCCAGAATATTAATTGCACAGAATTGGAAAAGTACAAATATACCAACGGTTAGAGAATGGCAAACAAGATTATTCGAATATGTTGAATTAGCAAAAATGACGCAAAAAATTAGAAACCAAAAAAATACAAAGTTTATTACTGATTGGAATAAATTTATGGCATACATTGAAGGAAACCACAGAAACCTAAAAACTATAGCAGGTCTGTTATAAAACTTATGATGTGCAAATCGTTAACAAATACTAACTGCAGAAAATGGAAAATTTTATCAAGAAGTCCGAAATCGGGAGGGAAGGAGGTCAATAGGGGAGTAGAAGAAAGACATAAATATCTAATTATATAAAATCTTAATGAATAAGAGATAGAACTGTACAGAGATTGTTGCTTTTTGGTGTTAGATGTGGATATTTTTTTTTCTTGTCTTCTTGTTCTCCTTGTTTCTTTTTAAAATTGTTGCCTTGTCTTTTGTGTTTTTTGTTTTTTGTTTTTCTTTCTTTTTATGTTGTAACTGAAACTTAATAAAAAGAATTTTAAAAAAAAAAAGAGAATCCTTCGGGTAGTGATAAAGCGGGATATCAAATCCAAACTCTTCTTAAAAAACAAAACAAAAAAAACCTGCTCCATGTTCTACTTGATCATACCTGTGCCAGCAAGGAGTAGTAATATGCTTTTAATAAACATGAATGCTTCAATTTCATAACAGTAATTGGAAAGAGAGTCTCATCCTAAACCCGATGCATTATCAGACAGTTTATCCTCACCTTGCAAGCTCCTTAATTAAGTTTGCTATGCGCCTCTTGTCTTCAGGACATAAATCCTTCAGAGAAGCACTCTTCATTCCTCCTTTGCCAGGGACCTGAAAATTAAAACCAGCTTTTTAAAAAGCAATCATGCTCTTCCTGATTGGCGGAGGGGGCATGAACAGGCAGCTGCAAGGGATTTGTTAAAAGGTGGCATGTTTTCCTGCCATAGCTGTCAACTTTCAGGTTTGAAAATAAGGGATCAGCAGCCTCAAAAATAAGGGATCAGCAGCCTCTCCTGTCCCGGGAACAATACGGGATATCTAACAATCCGGGATAGCAGCAGGAGGCAGCGGGAAACGGTGCTGAAATAAGGGAATTTCCCGGGAGGAAAGGGAAGGTTGACAGCTATGCTTCCTGCTCCTCCTATTTGAGGCTGAAAGGCAGCTCATCTGTCACAACACTATACACAGCTGCAAGAACAGGCAATAATGGAGGTGTATCCAGAGTTTTGACTCCCTAAAAGAAGCTTTTAATCCTTAGGCACTGTGACAGAAACTGGTCTTGCTTGCTCCATTTTGGCCCCAGGCTCGGAAGTATTAATCTAGCCAGTTACAAATACTAAAGAAGATTTTTAGACGCCTGGACAAGGAGGATTTTTCAAGGCCTACACAATTACTTTATCCTTGCCCCCTGAATGCCACAATGATGGCACAAAAAAAGAAAGAAAAAAAGTCTTCTAAGCCAGATACAAACAGCCACTTTTCAGCTGTGGGAGAATAAGAAGAGAGCAAGGGAGGCAGAAAAAGTCTGCATCCAATTGGACTGCCATCGCTGCCACCATCCTAGACCACGTTTGCATTATACCTAATTTGTTTCAGTATTTTAACAACAGTAACAACAGTCAGAATATGAAAGCAAGTCAAAGCAGGCCAACAAAACTCTGTCTCACCTTCTCTGATACTTCTGAGTAAGGAAGAGCCAATTGGGAGTTGGCTAGGCAGGCAAATGAAACTCAAAAGCCCGGATCTAATTTGTCAGGAACTCAGCGCGTACAATGACATTATTCACAGCTTGATCTCATATATTCCCAGGGTAGGGAGACTGCCTGAGAACCGCGTGTGCATGTACACTACCTTGGGCTCCATGATGAAGGAGAAGGCTAACTGTAAGCAAATAAACATGTAAATATGAGCAGCTAGAGATCAAATGTTCCTAAATGGCAGCTTTAAGCCATTTCTCTAGCTCTATAGGGAGTACCTAAAGGCTGGCTGCCAGCCTGTGAAAATGAGATGATGGTGCCTAAAAACACACCAAGACTTTTCCAGCCCTCCTAAAGGACCTGAAAAGGTGGTATCCCTAAGTTATCATTTGAGCTCTTTTACTTCTAGCCCTCTCCCCAAAGATACAAACAGACCCCCAATCTCATTTTAAGCTGTTGCTCCAAAGTCGCTGAGACAAGGGTGCATGTGCCGTATGCACAGAGTGAATCCGAATCAGGTCCTGGCCCAATTCACTACCCAACAATTCAAGCTAAATTTGGCAACCATTCAAAGATCATACCTGGGACATAGACAGGTGGCTGCTCTTCATCAGAAACTGAATGCAATTTCATTCAAGGAAAGCAAGGGCAAAAGGTTTGTTCCATTCTACATTTTACAGTCTGGAAATATTATCTCCGTGATTGAGCTAGTCTGAAAATTCTTCTGCATCAAAATTGAAGTTGAGACGCAGCACAACACTGACTGGGAGACTACAGACATTTCTGTAAATCCACTTTGCTATTACTCTTAAACAGACCTGAATGAAAAGGTTGTCTTTTATTAAAGTCCCTGTAACTAGCTCAGTCACGGAGATAATGAGCCACATTTATTTGTATTAGCCTTGATTATAATAGCAACTCCTGGAGGCTATACACTCAATGAATGCTCCTCAGACTCTTATTTTGGACACAGACTAAGCTTTAAAGTCACACATTTTTTAAAAAGCTATCTTGGGTTCTTACAAGCAGGTACTGGTATCTGGGGGATCAGGAGAGAAATCTGGGTAAACTGCACCCACCAAGACCATACCATGGGACCATTCCCTGTTGGACCATCCAGACTGCCATCAGACTGCATATCTTTAGCAGTCATTTATCAACTCATAGTAGATTCAATTAAGTTGGCCATCAGCCCATTGCCAAGTAGTGGCAGCAAGTTACATCCAAGAAGTTGTTCTCCACACATCATCTCTTCTAGATGCTGAAAGGAAGCTTCTTACTCTGCCCCAGTGGGCCTGGGGGGTGGCGGCAACCATATGGACTAAAATCCATATGGGTGGGTGTTTCGGCCCCCCAGCCTCCCCCCCAATGGTGCCCCTGCAGAATGGATTGCACATTTATTCAAAACCCGCTTAAACCAATTTAATTTGTTCAACAAAACTGATTGGCTTGACCAGTGAAACCAGCTTTTCGAAGAGTGGTAGTCATTTATACCTCCCTCACCCCCGTCACCCTAATTGACTTTTGGCACCCTCCCCACAAGTGACCCCACTGCCATAATCTGCAAGACTTCTTGCTTCACCAGCACTTCAGGTGACTCTGTCTCCCAGCAAGTGATGCTGGCACAATTTTAGACACACCAAGATGAATTCAGTCCGTTAAGCCCCTTGACGGTGGTGGGCCAAGCTCACCAGGGTTGGTCCCCTGTTGTGTGGGCCCAGCTAACACCCTCATACAACCAAAATACAACATAGATGGTATTTAACACCTGAAAGAATAGGAAAAATGAATAAAAATTGTAGCGATGTCTGCTGGTGATGCAACACCGGAAAAGGTACTATGATACATATATGGTGGAATTGTTTAAACATCAAACAATTTTGGGAAACAATATATAACAAAATGAAATAATAATAATAATAATAATAATAATAATAATAATAATAATTTATTATTTGTACCCCGCCCATCTAGCTGGGTTTCCCCAGCCACTCTGGGTGGCTTCCACAGACACCAAAAATACACTAAAATGTCACACATTAAAAACTTCCCTGAACAGGACTGCCTTCAGATGTCTTCTGAATGTCAGGTAGTTGTTTATCACTTTGACATCTGATAGGAGGGCATTCCACAGGGCGGGCGCCACCACCGAGAAGGCCCTCTGCCTGGATCCCTGTAACTTGGCTTCTCGCAATGAAGGAACCGCCAGAAGGCCCTCAGTGCTGGACCTCAGCGTCCGGGCAGAACGATGGGGGTGGAGACGCTCCTTCAGGTATACTGGGCCGAGCCCGTTTAGGGCTTTCAAGGTCAGCACCAACATTTTGAATTGTGCTCAGAAACGTACTGGGAGCCAATGTGCGCAGTATATGCAACCTGACGTGGTGAGCGCTAAACAAGAAGAAAATATATATAGGGCTTCCGGAACAGCGCGCTGAGGAGACGGGTGGGGATTTGCACAGCCCTCTCCACTCAGCAGAGTCCTCCTGGATCAGGCTAACGCTCCTCCTGTTTGCCTGCTCTCTCCCAAGACCTCCTTCCTTCTTGGTCTCAGTTTCTCAGATGCGACCGTATCCCGCGCTGCGAAGGTTGCCAACAAAGAGCAGCTTCAACACTGCAGCGGTCAGATCACCCCAATACCACCTAACACCCGATTAGAGGTGACCATAGCTGATCACAAATTCTTTATTTTTTTCTTTGTTCCACTATGTATCAGGGTGGGCCAGTGTGGTGTAGTGGTTAAGAGTGGTAGACTCGTAATCTGGTGAACCAGGTTCACGTCTCCGCTCCTCCACATGCAGCTGCTGGGTGACCTTGGGCCAGTCACACTTCTCTGAAGTCTCTCAGCCCCACTCACCTCACAGAGTGTTTGTTGTGGGGAAGGAAGGGAAAGGAGAATGTTAGCCGCTTTGAGACTCCTGAAGGGGAGTGAAAGGCAGGATATCAAATCCAAACTCTTCTTCTCTTCTTCTTCTTCTGGGGAGACTAAATTAATATAATAATAATCCTTTGCTCGTCCACATAAGCTTTTTTCATTTATTTATTGAGGCCCCTAAGTCTTTGAACTGAAGAGATTTCTCCAGTTTCAAACCTCATCTCATGCTCTTTCTGAGCCAAGTCTGTGCCTTCCATGGGTCACACCAAGCCTGGGAGTCAAAACAAGCTTCTCAGGTGAGTATCAGGCCGGAGTCCATGAATGTTGCTCCACTTTATCTGGCGTCAGGCTCTGCCAATGGGAAGGGGAGGGTGGTCCAAGGGGGTCAATTCTCCAAGCGGCCAGTCCTGCCTTCTCGAGCTTCATCCTGGAAACCAGGCTCAGCTCCTCCTGTCCTCCTCACGAGAGGCATTCCCTGCCCCTTCTCGGAATGGATCTCTTGCAATCTCTCCCTGCCATTTCCAGCCAGGCTCTCCATGGGGCAGCGGCCCTTTCTCTCCCCGCCCCCTCCCGCCGATTGGCCAGCAGGATCCGTGGGGGCCAATCCCCGGCGCGGAACCCGAGTCTCCTCCCGGCGTGTTCCTAGCCGGAGCTGAAGAGGAGACGGACCGTCCCGCCGGAAGTTCCGCTGCGGAGGCTGCGGGGAGAGGGAGAAGGCGAGCTCGGCGTCGGGAGGGGAGATGGGCCGGAGTCGCTCGCGGTCTCCTCCGCGGAGGGGTACGTAGTCTCGGCAGCCGCCCGGCCTCCCCCTTGGGGTCCTGCTGCTCCTCTTCGCCGCCCTTCCGGGAGGCCTCGTCCTCCTTCCCAGCTGCCCGGGCGAAACCTTGGCTTGAGGGTTTCTCCTTCGGGAAAGAAGGGAGCAGCTGCAGGCCGGTGCCTCGGCGCCACAGGGAGGGAGGGCGGGTTGTGGGAGCCCAAGGCAGGCCTCGTCTCTCTTGGCCTGGGAGGCAGAGATCCCCGCGGGTCGAGGCCGAACCGAGTCCCCGAGGGCGCGTTCCTCTCGTAGGGTGGTGGGGCTAGGGAGGTGCGGAGGGGCTGCGAGGCAGGCAGGGTTCAAATTCACTCATCTCAGCCCAACCCACCTCACAAGGCTGCTGTGAGGATAAAATAGGGAGGGGGAGAACCATGCTGGCCTCCTTGGGAGGAACGGTGGGCTAGGAACGCAGTAAAAAAGAAAGGAATAGCTCTCTCTCAACCACTTTGTGGAACTGGCCCTGTTGTAGATGCAGAACAGGTACTGTCTGGAACCAGTAAGATACCAATGTTTTCTGCTTTGTGGCTCCTGGAAAAAGGTAAAAGGCGGATCTAGACGGATCCTCGTGAATTCATATGATTTTTTCATTCAAATTAAATAAAACCACCATGATACTGTAGACCATGTCTTACTCTGTAGACAGCATCAAAAAAATCATGCACCCACTATTTCGTGGGGCCGCAGGGGCGCAAAAACATGGTTAAAAAACACGGATCCTCATGATTTTTGCACAAGACCAGCTCAAAGTCACCATCAGATCAAACATCATGGCCAGGGGCACAGCCTGCACCACAAAAATCACGGATCCACGCCTGCCTGGCCATACCGTGGCCCAAAAACGTGGTTCCGAAGCATGGATCCTCATGGATACTCATGATTTTTGCACAAGACCAGCCCAAAGTCACCATCAGATCAAACATCATGTCCAGGGACACAGCATCCACCACAAAAATGACGGATCCACGGCTTCCTGGCCATACTGTGGCCCAAAAACGTGGTTTTGAAGCACGGATCCTCATGGATCCTCACGCTTTTTGCATTGGGCCAACACAAACTCAATGTCAAAGCACATATCATAGCCAGGGGCACAGCCTGCACCACAAAAATCACGGATCCACGCCTGCCTGGCCATACCGTGACCCAAAAACGTGGTTTTGAAGCACGGATCCTCATGGATCCTTATGCTTTTCGCATTGGGCCACCCCAAACTCACCGTCAAATCACACATCGTAGCCAGGGGCACAGCCTGCACCACAAAAAACTCGGATCCACGGTTATCTGGCAACGGCATGGCCCAAAAACGTGGTTTTGAAGAACGGATCCTCATGGATCCTCACACTTTTCGCATTGGGCCAACCCGAACGCACCGTTAAATCACACATCATCTCCAGGGGCACAGCCTGCACCATGAAAATCACGGATCCATCGCTTCCTGGCCACTCCGTGGCCCAAAAACGTGGTTTTGAAGAACGGATCCTCATGGATCCTCACGCTTTTCGCATTGGGCCAACCCAAACGCACCGTCAGATCACACGTCGTAGCCAGGGGCACAGCCTGCACCACAAAAATCACGGATCCACAGCATCCTGGCCACACCATGGCCCAAAAACGTGGTTCCGAACCACGGATCCTCATGGATCCTAACGCTTTTTGCATTGGACCAACCCAAAATCACTGTCAAATCACACATCATGGCCATGGGCACAGCCTGCACCACAAAAAACTGAGATCCACGGTTTCCTGGCCACTCCATGGCCCAAAAACATGGTTTTGAAGCACGGATCCTCATGGATCATCACACTTTTTGCATTGGGGAACCCAAAATTCACCCTTTATTCAAATATCTTGTACATAACCACAGATCTGACCAGAAACATCATGGATCTACTGCTTCATGGCCTGGCCAGATGCTACCCTGGATATATTGGCCAATTTTTAGGTGGGTGTGTCTGGATGGAGGAAACGGAGTCAGCTGAATCTCTATCCATTAAGATGGGCGCCCAATGGCTGGGCCAGAATTATTTCAGTTCGGTTTGCCAGCTCCCAGCTCTTCATGGGGCGCAATAGTCACCTGTAGCTGCCATCAGGGGTCCCTTTGTGATCCTTGATGCTTCTGTCTCTATGGAGGCATTGGTCACAAATTTGGTCAAACTGGAATTTTTGAATCTATGTCAGGTTAGGCAATCGGTACTGTACCTGTCCCTTTCCAACCTAGCCATGGTGATCCATGCAGTAGTCACCTGCAGACTAGACTACTTTAACTTGCTGTACACCTGAGCCGGGGAATGCAGGGTATAAATGTGATAGAGAGTGAGAGAGAGAGAGATGCAGGGCTACCCTTGAGACTGCTCCAGAAACTCCATATGGTCTAAAATGCAGATGCATGAGTTCTTACTTGGACTTTGTGGAGAGCCCACATTCAGTTGGTTGTTCATCAGCTGGATTGGCTCCAGGCGGAGTATCGAATCAGGTTCAATGTTTTGGTGCTAATCTTTAAAGCCCTAAGCAGTCTGTGACCTTTCTTATCTGTGGGAATTATCTTCCAATACACCCCCCATGAGTGTGACGCTCATCTAACAGCAACCTACTGGTGGGCCCTGGCCCAAAACATATCCAGCTGTCCTCAACCAGAGCCAGAGCCTTTTTGGTGGAACGCTTTGTCTAACGAGACCAGGGCTCAGTGCAATCTATCTCAGTTCTCTCACTTGTCATGGTGAGTGGGCTTGCACATTCCTATGACCCTTGTGAGCGAAGCCGTTGGGAATCTCGTACTCCCAGCAGGGTCACCCAAGGCGGTAAGGTCAAAGAAAATTAAATATGCTCAGAGTCCTGTAGTGATTTCATGCTCTTTATTGCAGCTTGTAAAACAGTGACTGAATTTCCCCCCAAACCTCAGGCGTTTATATACATTATTTACACAATGAGTCCCGTCTGACTGGCTGATTCTGCTTGCCATGATGTGTGATTTGACAGTGACTTTGGGTTGGCCCAATGCAAAAATTGTGAGTATCCATGAGGATCCGTGCTTCAAAACCATGTTTTTGGGCCACGGTAAGGCCAGGAAGCCGTGGATCTCAGTTTTTTGTGGCGCAGGCTGTGCCCCTGGACATGATGTGTGATCTGACGGTGAATTTGGGCTGATCTAGTGCAAAAAGCATGAGGATCCGTGCTTCAAAACCACGTTTTTGGGTCACGGTATGGCCAGGCAGGCGTGGATCCATGATTTTTGTGGTGCAGGCTGTGCCCCTGGCTATGATACGTGCTTTGACATTGAGTTTGTGTTGGCCCAATGCAAAAATCATGAGGATTCATGAGGATCCGTGTTTTTTAACCATGTTTTTGCGCCACTGCGGCACCACAAAACAGTGGATGCGTGATTTTTTTGGTTCTGCCTACAGACTAAGATGTGGTCTACACTTTCATGGTGTTTTTATTTTGTTTCAATATAAAAATCATATGAATTCATGAGGATCTGTGCCTCAGATCCATGTTTTTGTGGTGCTGCAGCGCGGCAAAGTGTTGGATGCACGTTTTTTATAGTCCAGTTTGTAGGCGTGCCTTCTAGGTGTGATTTGACACTGCATTTGTTGGAGTTATTTTTTAAAAAGTGGAGGATCCATGAGGATCCGTGTAGATCCGCCTTTTACCCAGACCCGTGGCTCCTTACACTCAAGCAGCATATACATTTTGTGCAATACATAAAGGAGGTGGTGTCTGTGGTTCTCTACCACCACCACTAACACCCTCCATTTTTATCCTCACAGCAACTCTGTGAGGTAGGTTAGACTAAGAGATTATAACTGGCCCAAATTCATTCTTATGTGTTCTGTATCTGACAGGATATATAAACCTGGAGCTCTGCTGGCCTAATAATTTGATTTATTACCTGGCCTGCTCCCTAAGGTTCAGCACCCTAACCACTGCACACACCCTGGCTCTTACTTTCTTACTTAGAGAAGTGACATTTATCTTCATTAACTTCTTTTTTTTTTTAAGAGGCCTGGATAAACTCATGCAGGATGAGCCTGTTGGTGGCTAAATTAACATTCCAGCTAGGCAGGCTTTTGGTCTGATCCAACTGAAGGGCCTTTGTTAAGTTCTCACTCTGGCTCTCCCACCCCCAACAGATTAGATGCACCTTGAAGGCAGATGCCTATTTCATGCTTATGAGAATTTTTTTAAAGCACCGTATCTATCAGTATGTAAAAAGCCACCGGAGCAAACATGGTTGTTTTGCTGTGGAAGGCAGAGTGTGCAGAACGTTCTTGGAGTGTGTTTTAACTTGGCTAGAACTCAGAGATGTATAGGTGTGGAGCTAGTGGATTTCACTAAGTGCCCCCTGTAAGTCAAGCACAGCTTCTGAAGACAGAATGGGACCTGCCTTATGTTGCCCTTACCTCTTTGGAAGGAAGGAGGTTGCAGGATACAGGATGGAGCAAACTTTTAAGATGCAGGACTGAGACTGAAAAATACACTGGTTTGTTGAAGCCAGTCGGTGTATATAGTATGTTTCTGTAGGAGGAAAGCTGTACTTTAGAAATGAAATTCAGATAGGCAACTAAAGTTGCTTGCTCTGTATTTTTAGAACGTCGGCGTTCCAGATCCACCTCACGTGAGAGGGAGAGGAGAAGACGGGAGCGATCAAGGTCTCGGGAGAGAGAAAGGCGGAGAAGCCGTTCCCGTTCCCCACACAGGCGACGATCCAGGTGAGGAGGTATCATCAGATAGTAGCTCTAAAGTTTCTGGCGAACTTGTTCTGTAAACACTGTTCTCGTTGTAGGCAATGGGTGTGTGAGGCAGAGCAAGCTACTAGCTCTTGCCATTAGCAAATATTGGAAAAGATGAGCGGGTAGTTTGCTTTTTTAAAAAACAACAACTCCCCCCCCCCAATTGCAGGAAATTATGACCCAGTTAACTACTCTACCTAAAGTAATTTTAAATGATGTATGGAGGCCCTCTTGAAAGAATTCTCTTGAAAGAATAGAGCCAGCAACTGGTCCTGGCAGTTCAGCTGTTTCTGTCCCTTCTCATGATAGCTCTAACCATATTAGCTCCTTTCTATCCCGCCTTTAGCAGTGGCTTTGCTGGGATGTTTAACAATGAGAAAGGATTTGTTTTTAAGGTTGAACAGATGGTTTCTAGGCAGCTGAAATATCCTCTTTTGAGTGAGGAAGAGAAAGATCTGTCCCTTGATGTGAGTGTAGCTAAACACAAGCTTTTTCTGCATTCAGAGTGAGCTGATGGTGACCGGGTCCTCCTTTCTCTGTAGACCTGCAACTCCCCTCCATTTGCTTTGTAGAGAATATTCTTCCCCTATCCTCTTCCATAGCACCTTTCTGTTGTTCTGAACCCTTCTCCTGCAATAGACTATCATATCGATACTGTTGTTTAATAAATGGTAGGAGAAAGGAGGAGCAGGCATGGGTGCTTCTTTGTACTCTGCTTTAAAGACCCAGCCTTTCCTTCCATCTTTCCTCCTGCAGCCTCTCCTTGGTTACAGGTGTTGATAAGGCAGAGTTTGCCTTGTTTCATCCTGACAAGATCCCTTTGAATCACCTTTCTAAAGGAGGTAGGTGTGGTGGCAGCAATGCCACCTCTCTCCCTCTTTGTGGCTGCCACCTCTCTCCCTCTTTGTGGCTGCCTGGCAGAGGAAGCCGTACACTTGCTTGACTGAGGTGGACAGAGCATTGCAGGTACTTGACAGTTCTTTGCTCACAGACGTGGTGTCAGCCACAAAGCCAGATGTGGGATTTTGTGATGGTTTTGTTTTGTGTTTTCACAAAAAAATCAGCAAGTGTGCTGGTGCTTCTTCTTCTCTGTGTTGCATAATCCAGCAAGCACACCTTTCCCTTGCCATTCAAGTGCAACCTGCTCTGGTTTGACTCTCTAGATCTCCACGACGACATAGATCCAGCTCTTCTTCCCCTTCCCGGCAGAAAGAAAGGCGAGATGATGAGAAGAAAGAGACCAAAGATGCTAAAGGCAAAGAGCGTCAGATCACAGGTAATGAAACAGCTTGGGGTGTTGCGAGCCATGCTGGGAAATTGTGTGTCATGATGCACCTTATTAACTTTGGCATTCTAGTTTGTGGTCAGATTTATAGGGGAGGGGTAGTTTGCTAATGTGAGAAGGATCTTGCCTTTTGGGCAAGGTTTGTTTGATTGATGTGTTTCTGGTTCTGTTGGTGAGGACATATCCTGCCTCTGTTATTGAGAGCCTGTAGCTCATGTGTTGCACTGAGTCTGAGGGTCCATATAATCCTTTGTTGTGCCAATAAAGGCACCTTTGTTTCTCAAGTATATCATCTCTTCACACACCAAAAAATCCACAGCTGTTGATAGGATGTTGTGTTTTTCTAAACACTTGTTCAACAACATTTTACGTGGAACTATACTGGGTCCTTGAGGTGTGGCTCTTTTTGAAGAGCTGGAAGGATTAGCCTTTTGTTTTGGGTGGCTGACACCCTCTTCAATAGAAATACAGTGGTACCTCGGGTTACATACGCTTCAAGTTACAGACTCCGCTAACCTAGAAATAGCGCTTCAGGTTAAGAACTTTGTTTCAGGATGAGAACAGAAATCGTGCTCTGGCGGCGCGGCAGCAGCAGGAGGCCCCAGTAGCTAAAGTGGTGCTTTAGGTTAAGAACAGTTTCAGGTTAAGTACGGACCTCCGGAACGAATTAAGTACTTAACCCGAGGTACTACTGTACTTTCAGAATTGTTTACCAACCAAAGAATAAAAATACAAAACACATTGATAGTATAAAATCAAAAGTGGCAGAACACAGCAGACAAAACAAAATGATATGAAACAATCAAAACATTCCAAAAATCTTCTTGGGGTGAAAGGAGATACATAGGTGAACTGTGTCCTTATTACACATGTTAGAAAGAATATATATATATAAATGCCAAATAGAAAAGATAAATTGCGACAGCAGACTTGCAAAGTTAGCAAAAACCTTGGTGAGAGTCAGTGACATGATATCCAAACAAATAAAATCCAGAATATTGAAATAAAATTCAGGGTAACTCCCCCAAAAGAAAAGTGAACAGAGTATGGTCTGGATTCTTCTGGTGAGGAATTCATGAAAGAATTGAAGGAAGACCAAGCTATAAAATTTATCTCTGGAAATAGTCACCTCTGACTACTCTGCAGTGTTGTTAGTTTGTTTATGAGCACAATCTTCCAAACCCTATCGTGCCAGTTTTGCATAGTTAACAAACAATCACTTCTCCATAAGAATGCAGTCTATATCCAGACTGCTGCCAGGAAATGTCTTAAATATAATATCTTTTATTTATTCCTAGCAAGGCCAATGGTGTTTCACCATTGTAATAGTTAGAATCCTAGAAATATGCTGTTTGAGGATGGTTCTGTGGCATTATTTATCTTTAACTCTCTTTCATTTTATCTCCTTGTTTTGTCTTGGCTTCTTTTTCAGAGGAAGACCTGGAGGGTAAGACAGAAGAAGAAATTGAAATGATGAAAATGATGGGATTTGCATCATTTGACACAACAAAGGTAAGTGTCTTCTTAGTGCCCAGAATTCCTAAGAGTGAGATGTGAACCACTCTGTGCACTGGCACAGAAAATCCACACCATGTGGTAGTGGATGCAGAATTCAACTTCCTGAGAATCCCTACCTTTTTGTTAAAAGGGGGGGCAGGTTTCTAACACTGCAAGTTTTTTAAAGAGTGGTGCTTGAATGTGTTTGAGCAAGACTAGTGAGACTTCAGAAGATTCCGTATGATTGGGGGCAATCTGGCTTTCATACCCCCTGCAGCTGCTTGCCTCTCTCATGAATAGCAAAATAAGAAGCGAACCTGTTTTTATTCAGTATGTGAATAAAACAGTATGTGCAGGGCACAGGGCTTGGATTACCTTGGCAAATCTTGAATGCAAAGAGTTGTTTATTATTATTTTATAATAGCAACATCTCCTTTTGTAGCGCATTGTAGGTTAAACAGAAAGCCATTTCTGGCAAGTTTAGACCTTCCTCACTTAATCAGACCATGGTCCTGAGTTTTCCTTGCCAGTCATTTAGTGACTCCAAATGGTGACTCCAAATGGTCTTTTAGTGTTCTTAATGGCGGAACAGAAATGACAGAAAGGCAGCTTGCTCAGCTACTGGGGAGGATTCAGGTTTGTTCTATAGTTTGTCCATCCACACAAGGCAAGGTTGAGCTCCAGTAGGCCTGGCCTTGGGCCTTTGCACTAGATTCTAGGACAGGAGTGAAGAACCTCCAGCCCAAGAGGCCTCCCCATCTGGCCTGCAGCCTCTTCTCCTTGCCCACCCAGTACAGCAGTTTAGCTTGAAGAAGCCTCCTACTGGCTTCCTCCCCCCCCCCAAAAAAAAATTGTGGCAGAGAGAGCGCATGTAAACGATGGAGAGAGTGAGGGTGTGTGTGTTGTGGGAACTATGAGGTGGTCCTACCCACCACTGATACTCAGCCCCTGGAACATGTTCCCAAACCTTCTACACTACAAGGGGCTTCCAGACTTGAAACACGTCGTACAAGTTCCCAGGAACTTCCAGGTAGCTTGGAAACAACTCATGGAAGCATTACATTGGCATTGTGTGTAGGAACTCTGCCTAGACATATTTCCCAAAAGCAACTGCAAAAAAGAGTAAAGAGCAAGATATGATTGGCTTTTGTTCATGTCTTAAAGTAAAGGTAAAGGGACCCCTGACCATTAGGTCCAGTCGTGGCCGACTCTGGGGTTGTGGCGCTCATCTCGCTTTACTGGCCAAGGGAGCCGGCATACAGCTCATGTGGCCAGCAGGACTAAGCCGCTTCTGGCGAACCAGAGCAGCGCACGGAAACGCCGTTTACCTTCCCACCGGAGCGAGACCTATTTATCTACTTGCACTTTGACGTGCTTTCAAACTGCTAGGTTGGCAGGAGCAGGGACCGAGCAACGGGAGCTCACCCCATCACGGGGATTCGAACCGCCGACCTTCTCATCGGCAAGTCCTAGGCTCTGTGGTTTAACCCACAGCGCCACCCGATTCCTCCAAAGTTCCATTGGCTTTTATTCTCACTTTCCTCCCAGAAATGGGCTTTCACACTTCCTTCTGCAGCCCCATGAAAATCTACTCAGGGTTGTGAGGCTGTCTAGGGAATGCTGATGGAGTTGGGGGCGGGGTTGCTGAAAATACCCCTTCCCTTACAAGAACAGAGGAGCAATGCAGGCTCCAAGTCATTGTCCTCTTCCCCTGGTCAGGCTTCCCTGCACCTTACGTTGTGTGACGATGACTTTGTACTTCTGTTTGTGTTTTGTAGGGCAAGAAAGTGGATGGCTCTGTAAATGCCTATGCTATCAACGTATCACAGAAGAGGAAGTACAGGTTGGCATTGTTCAGTTTGGACCCAACTGGCCATGAGTGCGGAAGCTCTAAGGTCATGTTTGTGTTGGGCGGGGATGTCACTATGTTCACAGGAATACTTGGAAGAAGAGATTTTGGCATTGCTTCAGAACCCCCATTTTTTAAATAGAAAAACAAAAGCAGATTCCCATTTGTGGAAAATCCTGAAATGATTACCCTAAGTATTTCACTTGGGGTTTCTCAGACTTGTTATGTTGAGCTGTCTTGTGGATAAACAAGTTCCTAATTGTGGCAGTGGAGCAACCATGATTTCCCATTGCAGGAGCAAAAAACTGTCACGATTGACTTCCTATGCCTCCTGCCCTTTCAGGGTTGCCTTGCATAATGTAGAATTAGTTTGCTGCCATGTGAGGTTCTTGTTAATTGAAATAGAGGATCTGTAAGAGTTACTAGCCTTACAAATGGTATCTGCAACAAAGGTTTACAGTGTGGAGTGCTTCTTCTCAAGATACCAGTTTTACAATTCCATTCCCGCCCCCCCCCCCAAACACCCTCCAGTTATTTTGTGAGCAGTAAGCATGCTTAGGCCCCAGAGGCTGTTTTGGGGTCATTATCCCCTACATAGGATTGTTCTTCCAAAATGTTTTTTTTTAATTTCTTTAAACTTTGGAGTTTCCCCAAGCCTACTGACATCTCTGCTCGTAAGTGTGTGTTGTGCTGTGCTGTTTTAATTGCATATGGACCACACACAGAGAATGACTTCATGGATTTTGCTACCATTAATTTCTAAGTTAGAAAGTAAAAGCAGTACCAATAAGGTTGCTTCGAAGTCAAGTGTGCTTTTTTAATATGAATTCTAATTAGCACACAAGCACAGAATTGTGATTAAGAATATAAAAAATAACATACTGAGATTCATTTTTCTAAAATTATTCCAGCACTTACAGCTGGCAAAGGCTTTCTGGGTAATGGATGGGCAATGCCAAGAAAAAAATCAGGAAGATGGGATGGGCGTTCAGAACTTTTAGGGGTCAGCAAGAAAGTTCACTGCTAAGGTTTGCCTTTTCTCATTGCAGGCAATACATGAACAGAAAAGGTGGATTCAACAGACCTCTGGATTTTATTGCTTGACACCTGCACTTGTTACATGTGAAAGACAACCTCACTCTCTAGTCCCTTAATTGTCTTACCAGCAACACCTGTGGTTAAGCGGATTTCAGCTTCTTCCCACACAGAATGGGGATCTCATCTGTGGAGAGTCCATGGAAGTGACTTTGTCTCATAGGAAGAGACGGTAACATGTTTTCCTCAAATGACATGTTTGTACAAAATGACTTTCTTTTGTGTTGCTGTGTTTTTATTTTTTGTAGGTTTCTGTTTTAAAATATTGCCACTTAAATTAAAAAAGAAAAATCTGTGTTTTCTTCTTGAGAGCACTTCAAATAGGAAGCCCCTTCTTAAAAGCTAGGATGAAAAACTATTTTCTTTTGTCTTAATGAGGTTCTTGAGATAAGTTTATTTCATTATTTCTACCCCACCTTTCCTCCAAGAAGCTCAAGGTGGTATACATGGTTCTCCCTCGTCCTCTTTTTACCCTCACAACAACCCTGTGAGGTAGGTTAGGCTGAGAGTATGTGACTGGTCCAAGGTCACCTAGTGAGTTTCATGGCTCAGTAGGGATTTGAACCCCGAGATATACTTTGGTGGGTCGGGGGCTCTTCTCGGATTTAGAGAAAGTCTAAATTTCAAACCCCCTGGTTCTCCCCCTTCATTGTCTTGCTTCTGGCCAACAGTGGGCCTTGCCGCTGTTCTTGGGTGCCTCTAACCAACATATGAACATGGTAACGCAGCTCCAGTGGACTTTTCCCATTAGCTTGTGTGGTATCCTAACTTCTTCCAATAGTTTTATGGGGGAAATGGACATTTAGCGTCTCTTCTGCAGTAAATGTGCAGAATTTTACATACTAATCAGTGCCATTAGTACAGAATGTTGGGGTAGGTTTGTTTGGTGCCCTGTGTGAAATACACACAACCTTCATCATAACTCTGAGACGTAGTATCAAGATAACAATTGCTGGTATTTGGGTGGTGGTTGGAGGCACTGATCATGAATATCAAGCCATAACAGTTGCCCTGCTGGGTCCAACCAAAGGTCTGTCTAGTCCAGCATCCAGCTTCTGCTTATATGTCTGGGAGAAGACCACATGCAGAACACGATAGTTCTGGCTGCCCCTTTCTCGGAGTCTCGTTGGCATGGAGGTTCCATTAGCTGTCATAGCAAATAGTCATTGACCCCAGCCTCCATGATGCCATCCCTTAAAAGCAGTTCAGAGTAGAAGCTAACATCCACAGTAACTTGCTAGTTGTGTTGGATGCTTTCCCTTGTCTCCAGTGGCATCGGAGTACACTTCACATGAAGCACAGAGTACTTGTTTGCCCCTCTTGTGGTACCTGCTCCTTCTGTTTTGGAGTACACTCAATGTGTACATCATCACCAGAAGTTGGTGTTGCTGATGAGATGCTGTCATGCCTACTGGCAGAGCCAGAGTAGCTCAGTTGGTCCAGCATGAGACTCTCAATCTCAGGGTTTGTGGGTTTGAGCACCACATTGAGCAAAAGATTCCTGCATCGCAGGGGGTTAGTCTAGGTGATCCTTGCAGTTCCTTCCAACTCTACCATTTTATAATTCTCTGACTGTCAAGCAAAATGAAACAAGATGACTTGGTTTTATGGGGGTACGGGCAGCACGCATAGCTGACATAAATCACTCACTTTGTGACAAAATGAACAGGAGTTGTGCGTTCCTAATGAATTACGCAACATGTAAGTGGAAGGAACTGCCCCTTGGGGGGCGGTTTCCCATCTTGGGATGGTCTTGACCATAGAGGGTACTACCAGGACATAGCTAGAATGTACACTTTAAGGCTGCAAATGTTTGCATACTTAATTTGGTATAGGACCCGCTGAATTACTTAACACTGAGATTAGGGATTGGGCTGCATAAATGGTTCCAGCAGCTTTGCTGCTGCACGACTAATTTGATAGGTGCAGCCCAAATTAAAATCTCATGCTCAACTTCCTTTGACCTAGAATGGCAATGGGATTTATTCCTCCCACACACAAGTACATACAGAGTTCTAAAGTGAACAGGATGTTGCTAGCACACAGTCCAAGTGGGTGTAGCTTGCGTAAGGTTATCTGATAGAATAATATGAAGATAAAACAAACAGTGCAGGGAGTCAAAATGTGTGCGTACACGTACACACACACACACACACACACACCTACCTACCTACCTCTCTGGAAATGAAATTTAATTATGAGGCAGCTCTGGACTGCAGTTTGATTTAAAACTACTTGAGTAATTGGTAGATATTATAAAGGCTGCTTTGCGTTGCTTCTGTTTCAGCTGGGTATCTCAAATCTTCTCCCACTTCCCAATTGGTGAGGTCATATAAATAAAGGTTTCTGCATCAATCCAAAGTAAATAATGACAAGCCTCCAGCAAGAATCTAATATCAAAATGAGGTCAACATTTGTAGCACTGGAACTAAAATCTGATGCTTATGTTCATGTAAACCCCCTGGTACAATGGGAATGACTTCTGAAGTAAGCACCCATATGATCATGCTGTGGGAGATGTGGTGTTGTGTTGTGTCTCCTTCGAAGTGTATTCTCTCAGCCACCTACAACCCCATCCATCCCACCTAACACATTTGTCATTGCAAACAAAGTGTTTAAAGCAAAGGGGCACCCTGCAAGACACTCTGATTTGTCTAAAATGTTTGGCTAGGATTAGAGTAACATCCGATTTGGCACCTGTTAATAAATGTTAGAGACTGCTTCTAGAGTGAGCAAGTAAAAACTGAGTAGGACAGACATTTTAAAGAAAAACAAACAGGCAGAATTAATTGTTAATAAGCTACATCTACTGCTTTCAATTTCAAAAACAAAGCAGGGACATGACTCTGCATAGGTGCCAACTCCCTGGGGCCCTGGGGAACCCACAAAATTCCCTATGAAGGGGCCAGGCACCCACAAATTTCAGTGCCAGGGCCATGCATGCTGCATGGCACCCACAGCCCTGGGCACTCACGGTTGCGGGGCCAAGTTGGCACTCCCTCTGTAATGACCCATTAGGCATTGGTGATCAGTTTTTGAATTCTGTGTTCAGTAACTAGATTCTGGCAACCTTTGGATTATGCAGTTGTCATACTTGATGCAGGTAAACAAGCTCAAATGTAGTCCATAGTTTTCTTAGCAGTGTATTAAGTTCCTTACTTTTTGTCTCCTACATACAGCCCTCTTAGAGACTGTCTCTGGCCCTCTTAGAGACTGTCCTCAAAGGTTTGCTTCTTAGGGTAGCTATGGGGAACCTCAGATCATAGGGCAGAGTGGTGAAATGCAGCTTCTCTATCTGGTCCTCCTCATGCCACGTCCCTCACCAGCCCTGCGTTGGACTCTGAAGGGAATGTATCCTTCAAGTCCAATCTTGCTTTTTTGCCTGCACAGAGGATACTGAGTGTGCAGTAACTAGTCTACTGAACTAATGTGCACTGTACACTTTTTGCTCCACTAACTTTTGCCTCTGGCATGTAGGCCCAGGAAGGGAATGAGGCTGCGTGGTGTGCCTAAGAGAGGTTCCCCATCCCTCCTACCTTACAGAGAAAACACCAGAGACCCTTGAGATACATTTACTATGGTTCTTCAGATGCATGCAATACACTGTGTTACAGGCTACATAAGGTTGTGATGTGATGGGAGTTGTAAGCAGTGGGGTTGAGGGGAAAGGTAAGTTCTCATTCACAAAATGGTTGTTGGTCATGACACAGGCACCCTGGCATCAGTAAGCCAAGACATGTACAGGCAACCCCTGATTTGCGTGGGGGTTGCATTCTGGGTCATTGTGTGCATAAGCCCACCCCCCACCCCCGTTATGCCCTTTTTGGGTCCAAAAACAATGTGCGCATGCACAGTCGCACATGTTGCCTGTAGTTATGTTTAAGAAAATGCTTTGCCTGAATTCAGTCCAAGTGATAATACTGAACTCCTTACCCTTTCCAGCAGTTTCATGTGGTCTTTGATTGAAGTTCCTTTGTTCTATTTTGGGTTACCTTAAGGTCACTTACAGAATTTCCTGGAAGGCTGAAGTGTTGTACCCCCAGGTAGTTTTGAGGTTATAACTGTTTTTTTGTAGAGGCTGCCACTTCATCTTACATCCTCCATGGATCATTTTTGGGACCTGTGCTTTTTAACTTGTTCATGAAGGATCCAGAGGTGAGGGTGAGAATTGTGGTGGCCAAGTTTGCTGATGACACCAAAATGTTCAGAGTGATTAAAACAAAAGATTGTGAAGAGCTCCAAAAGGACCTCAAAACTGAGTGAATGGGCAGTAAAATGGCAAATGCTTATGCAGGCAACCCTTGATTTGTGCTGAGGTTGCTTTCCAGGTTATTGCGCACATTAGTGGAGCGTGCATAAACCTGCCGTTACGCGCCCATTGCACCCTCTGATCTGAGGATGGTATTTGCATGCATGGTTCCATGTGCTTTGAACATGCACAAAACAGTTGTTCCCTGTATGAATGTCTGTCTTCCATACAAACTTGCTGGGCTCTGAGACCGTCAGAGGAGGCCATTCTCTTGGTCCCACCACCCTCACAAGCAGGGTGGGGATATGGAGGTCTGCTGCCAGACTTTGGAACTTCCACTGGTAGAAGACTGTTTTATTTCAGCAGGCCTCTGTGGACTGACTGTTCTTTAAGAAAGGGGCTTCCGATAGTGCATTGCTGCTTTTATATGTAATGGATTATTTTTTATATTGTTTTTATTTTGCTGGAGTTTAATTTTAACTATTAGCTTTTATATGTCTTTAGCTTTTGTATTTTATATTTGTTTTAATTTTTGTAAGCCACCTTGAGTCCCAGTCTTGATGAAAGGAAAGATATATGACAAGGATGGTAGTAATAATAATAATAAAGTATGTCAGGTTTAAAAACAATCTTAATTTCACATACATGGTTTACCACAGGCACCCAGTTGGCTACTGTAAGTACAGGACAGGGTATTTTTTGGTTTTGTTTTTTAGTGTTACTATTGTTGTCTATACTTTTAATAGATATTTTGGTATATATATATTAATTCTCAGTGTTTAAATACTTTTAAATGGTTTATTTTCTATGTTTTTAGCTTTTTCTATTATATCTGTAAGCTGCTTTTGGAGAGAAGGTGAGGATATAGATGGTGGTGATATATATATATTACTACGGGATGCTGGGCTAGATGGGGTGCCAACCCGATCCAGCAAAAGTAGAATGCCCTAATATAACTGATGTCTTGGGTGCGTTTCCCTATAGCTCAAGGTGGCTGCCTTTTCTTTTTAGGAGGCAAAGGGGTATGTGGTGGAAGGGGGAGCTCCACCAGGCCTTCTCCCCCCTCAACTGTCACCTGGTGGTGGCAATTCCATCAGGCTGTCCCAGTGGGAGAGGTAGGGAGCAAAAGGCTCGTTCCATCAGCTTTGCAGGAGGCTCCACTCCATCAGGCACCTCCTCCTGGTGCTCCCTGAACTGGGCCAGCTTGTCAGTATAGGAAATAGTGGCTGAGTTTTTGTTTTCCTCCTGCGTTTTCCGTCTCTCTCTCAAAATAAAAAGACTGTAAGCCTGCAGGGGCAGAGACTGCCTTGTTTTGATCACCTACACACACACAAATGCCGCCGCCTTCTCCTGGCAGTGTTGCGCCTGCCACGCTCGCCGCCTCCTTGCACCAAGCCTAGGCTTTAGGCCTTCCTCTGCTCTGGCCAGCAGAGCTAACTAGGCCTGGGCCTCCTGGAGCCCCCTCCACCTCCTTCCCCCTCAACTGATTGGACAAGAAATAATGGCAAAGACGCGTGGCTAGTGGGCGGGGCGGAACGCTAGAAGTCAACACAATAAGCGAAGGGGAGGGGGCCATGGGCAGCACTGACCAATCAAAAAGGAAGGCTCGAACGGGGTTAGAAGGCAGAGCAGGTCCTGGATTGGGCCTACGAGAGTTAGCGTAAAACGTCATTTTGGTAGCCCTGACCAATGGGGCGCCCGTGCAAAGGAAAGGCGCTGCTATACCACCGTCGTGCCTCTAAGGCTTGTCCAATTAGACACTAGATCTGAATTAGGGGCGGCCATTTCGGCTCGGCGAGCCAACCAGAGGCGAGAAACCTCGGCCTAGATCAAGGCGGGCTCAGGAGCAGACGCGGCCAATGCCGAGCGAGCAGGGCGTGGCTGGCCGCTTATTTTCCCCTTTCCACTCTGCCTAGCTGAGGGCCAATCGGGCAGCGGCAGGGGCGGAGCCGGGCCACGGGCGCCCAATGGGCGCCGCGCTCCGGGGGCAGCGGGTTGGGCTGCGGAGGGAGGGCTTGGTTGCGGCGAGTCTGTCAGGCTGTGAGGTGGGGTAAACACACACACAGTCGGGCTCCGGGCGCTGGACGGAGGCGGCGGAAGAAGAGAGTCCTGGCTGCTGCGGCTGACTCTGTGGCGGTGTCGTCGGCGTCGAGGGCTCCGGCGGCGGCGGCAGGACCAAGCAGCCGGCAAAATGGCGGCGGCCGCCCAAGTGTGCGAAAACATCCAGATGCTGCTGGAGGCGGCCGAGTTCCTGGAGCGGAGGGAGCGAGGTAGGCCTGCCGGCCGGCCGGCCCAGGTTCTCTCGGGGCCTGTCGCCTTCACCGCTCGCTCGCTCTCCCGTCTGGCTGAGGGAGAGCATCCGGCCGCCCCGGTGACAGCGAGGCTTCCTCCGGGATGCCGCCGCCGCCGCCGCCGTTGTTTTTTTGTTGCTCTCGCTCCCCTCGGGAGAGGAGGCTGGAGAAGGAGGGGGAGGGGCGACGCCGACCCCCCCCCCCGCTTGCTGCCGCGTTGTTATTAGTACGTGTGTTTTTCTCCGCTTCTCCCTCCCTCCTTCGGCACGATCTCCGCCTCCCCGTCTTCCCATCCCCCCTGAGGAAAAGAGTAAACAACTCGGGCCTTTAAAGCGAAAATGGGAACCGCCGGGAAGGCTCCGCCGCGCGAGGAGGAGGGGGCTAAAAATAAGCCCGAAAGGCGCGCGGGGGGGGGGGGGCGAATGGCCCGGCTGCTTCCTCCTCCTCCTCCTCCTCCGCAGATTTCCTTTCTTCTGAGCCTGTTCACTAGGGAGGGAGCCCCGGATTCCCTTCTGATCCAGCTTTGCCTTTTCTCTCGCTCGCTCCTCCCTCCTTCCCTCCCAGCCGCCGCCGCCGCCTCCTCTTCCCACTTGGCGGGGGGCGGGGCGGGGGCAGGTTGTGGGGCTATAAAAATCTACCACGCGCCCCGCTTCCGATCGTGTGGATAAATCGCGCGCCCCTTGTATTTTACCCCATTTAATGTGTGACAAAGCCTCTCGAAGGTATTGAACAAGAACATCCATGGCGACAAATAAATAAACAAAGCGGCTGAAGCCGGCACACACAAATCAATTCAGTTTGGGGGAGCGTGCCCTGTTGTTGGGGTGTGCCCTGCTATTCCTCACCCACCCACTCGCTCCGCTTTTAACCCTAACGGGGGCCTGAACTGTAGAAGGAAATGACGATCGAGGTCAAGTGCTGAAACTGTCGAGATGGAGAGCTGCTGTGCCCTTGCCTGAGTCTGAAGGCATTGCCCATTTGTAAATTCCAAATAGCCTTTACAAAACTCTGTTACATCTTCTCTGGGAAATGGGGGGGGGGAGTATCGCTGTGCTCAAGTGTTCATAATCTCTTGTCACCCCCACCCACAACTGAGACATTATTGATTCAGCATCATAATAATTGGTGCATTTCAAGCATTCAAAGTACCAGTACTTCCTGTACACTATTTGTGTATTCTTTATACCAGGCTTGTAAGATAAGATAAGATGTTAACATACTGCGCTTAAGAATGCTGAGACAAAGAGAATACAGACTTGACTGAGGCTAGCCATCTAGTGAATTTATGAGTGAGGGGTGTTTTGAATTCAGCTTTCATGGCATGTGAAATCCTGTGGATGGGATTAATTTGAAAGAGAACGTGCACTGAATGTCAGGAGATGAAGTATTTAGTTATATCTGCCAGTGAACATAAATGAGTTGTTTTGCTATGAGTTAATAATGGGATGAATTATTGTTTCCCCCACAGAAGCTGAGCATGGCTATGCTTCCATGTTACCCTACAGCAGCAAGGACAGAGATGCCTTAAAACGAAGAAACAAATCCAAGAAAAATAGTAGTAGTAGCAGGTAAGGAAAAACTGAGTGTTCTGCCTTTGTCTTGCAGGGTGAGCCATGCACATAACTCAGTCACTTCCAAAGCAACTACAGCAGAGGCATGATGAGTACATTGGGCACCTGCTAATTACAAGGATATTAGCCTTAATTAAAAGGTTAAGCTGTAGTCCTAACCCCACTTGCCTGGGAGTAAGTCCCATAGAGTTAATTAGGATTTCCTTCTGAGTAGACAGGGTTAGGATTACAGTTTAAGTCAAGATGTAGATTGTATTGTCTAAAAGTTTTCATGTTTGTGATCAAAAGGGCATGACAGTTTCACTTTTGTTTCCTGTCAATGTTTACACTGGCCTCTGAACCAATATACTGTACTGTAATGCTGCAGTTGGAATATCTGAAGAAGTATTTGTCAAAAATTTAAATTAAATTCAAATTTAAAACATCCTTCATCTTGAGTTGGGTGTGCTTCATTCTAAGGATTTTGAGACACGTTTTTAGAAAAAAAAGGCACTTAATCAGTCTAAATACTCAATTTAAATTTGCAGGAAACGCCACACACATTTCAGTGCCAGTTTAGATTTCTGGAAGCCAAGTTTTCTAAGAAATTTAGAATAGATTTGGAAGAGTGCTTATCTGAAGCCAGTGAAATTTGAAAACACATTAACAGCTGTAATCCAGGGGTGAGGCACTTTTGGCCCTCCAAATGTTTCAGAACTCCCAACTTCCATCAGGCCTAGAAAGGATGGTCAATAGCCAGGAATGATGGCAGCTGTAGTTTAGGAGACCAGAGTTTCCCCACACTTGTTATAATCCTGAGCACAATTATTAAAGAGTAAATGCTGTTGTTGAAATGGGGTTTACTTCTGCATAAATATGCTGCTTCTCTTGCATAAGTACAATCATATGGATCAAGGTTTTTGCATCAGTTCCTTAATTTTGTGCACAAAATGACTATCTGCCTATGGGGTATTTGTAGTAAGTATTCAAGACTGCTATATAATACAAGATGTGTTTATTAGGCATATTTATGTCCCATCCTTTATCCCTAAAACAGCAATCAGGGTGACTTGCAGCATGTCAAAATAACCATATAAAATATAGAAAAGCAAAACAGTTAATGATAGCAGATAAAATAATCTTAACAGTGAGGGTCAGTATTATAACAGCGTCAGTATTATAACATCTTGGTGTAGAAAGCCAAAGTCTGTTGGAACAAAAACATATTACTCTATTACAATTCTGCTAGATAATGGCAGATTTAAGTTCCTTGGACATTGATGAACTGGGCAGTTTAGGACTGCCATATGTCCTTTTCATGGGTATGTAAAATGAGAGTTGTCATAGTGATAAAAGTAGAAGTCGGCAAATGTGTCCTCTTTTTTGCTCTTCAAAATATGGCAACCCTCATTTCAGAGGTTCTTATTGAAGTATGATAATCTTTTTTAAGGCCCAGTTGATTTAACCATTGGCTTGCTAACATTTGTTTTAGTTTTCTGTTTACATATCTGGAGATTCAGGCTACCTTTATGTCATTGCATGCCTTAGAAGCAGGAAGTACCCAGTTAAAGCTTTATCCTTAAATTACCCTGCTGTGCCAGTGGTTAGTGGTCTTGAGATAAGTACATGATGTTCTGCCATTTGGGAATGGTATGGAAAGTGGAAGATGAAGTTTCAGTGTTAACTCTTCTTCCCCCTTGCCCCAGCTTTATTAGTTTACCTTTTAATGTGAACCTTACATTAGATATAGTTCTCCAGGGAAGTGTATCGTTTGTATAAAATTATGTTGGGACAATTAAAATATATGCTCAAATATAGTTCAGGAGTCTCTGGCAAGCTAATCAGTTCAGTTTATAGGTTCTTCCTCCAATGATTTTCATGTAAGCCCATTTTCCTGCTTTAAAGATGAGTGTGTAGTGGAACTTTACTTTGAAAGTGTGCATAGCATTCGATTTAGGTGCTAGATCATCAGTTGCATCAGATATGGAAGATTTAGAATTGTAGAGTTGTAAGGGACCCTGAGGTTCATTTAGTCCAACCCCCTGCAATGCAGGAATATGCAGCTATCCCATATGGGAATTGAACCTGCAGCCTTGGCATTATCAGCACACGCTCTAACCAAGTTGACCACGCTCTAACCTAACCTGAGCTAGGAATCTTCTGGAGTCTCATTCAGCTGTCCCTTCTAATTGGTTCTTGCATGTGTGTTTTTATTATTTCTAGTCTTCCTTTATTTAATTGTAATGTAATGTTTAGAATAATAAAAAGAACATACTAAAAACAAAGGCTTCTACTTAAGAAATACTTTTCTAGCCTCTCATGCAAGTAAACACAACAGTCTTCCCCAGGATTTGGCACATGGGGGTGTCACCTGGCGGCCACATACATGCGGTTGTGCAATATGTTTTTGTTGTGCATTAGCAGTTTTGTCTTCATGAGTACATCATGTGCAGAGTGTATATAATCTGTTCTCTTCTCACATATTTATTTAAATGAAATTATGGTGATGATTATGTTGGGTAAGTTATCCAAAATAATTCACAAGTTCTTCAAAAGCTTTAAGAGGAGCAGTCATGTAACTTGGATGGGTTAAATATGTGCATTTTCTTTTAGTTGTAATCAAATGTTATCGAGTTCTCTTGGAAAGTTTTTTTCTTGCTCTTAAAAGCAACGGTTCCCCACCCCAGCACAGGAGGAGGAAAGACTTTTAAAATAGTCCAGGAAATTTCTTAATCTGTATTCTGGGGTATAGTTGGATTCAGAAAGACTGTGGGTCTTGCAAAATAAGTGGTTGTGATTCATTCAGCAGATTATTTTGCCACGCCTTATGGTGAGATCCATGGAACGGGCAGGCATGATTGTATCTTATTCATAATGCAACTGTGGTCCCTGGTTTGAGATCCCTACTGACCTGGGATTCAGTCACAAACAGAGTTGCATCTTGTTGACAGTGGTTTGAAACCTGCAAAGGTATGTTTACTCAATGGTTGACAAATGTAAATGGTTACATTAATCCCCTCTTTCTCTATTTAGATCAACACACAACGAAATGGAAAAGAACAGGTGAGTCTTCAAATGATTAAATAATCACAGCAGTAGTCGCATCTTACATTTTATAGTAATTTGATGAGGTGAATCAAAGCAGTGTTTTTAGCTTAAAAATCCAGTTTGGGGAAGCTGTTTTTTCCTGGGTGGTGGCTTGAAGTACAGTCATACCTTGTTTTGAGTCTGCCCCGTTTAGGGTCCATTTCATTGAACGTCCGTGGCAAACCCAGAAGTACAGGAACAGGTTACTTCCGGGTTTGCCGCTCACACACGTTCAGAAGCACTAAATTGTGCTTTGCGCATGCGCAGAGCAGCGCTTTGTCGAGCACCCAGGGCTCTGGAACGGATCCCAGACGCAAAAGGAGGTACGACTGTATACAGAATTGTGCATGTGGCAAGAGCTGCTGAGTGGAAAGGCTTTAATGCAAAATCTCATGTGCACTGTCTTTGGGCCATTCTATTAGTCATATGCATTAAATCACCCCACTATAATCAGAATTTTCAAACCACATTGAAATGATTCTGAAAACTATCCTTCAGCCTTTCTATGTTTGAGTGCCTTTAGGTAATTGGGTCTGTTATGAAAATAACGTTGGTAGTGATGGTTCTCCGAATGACAAAGTCTCAGAAAAAATATTGCTGAAGGAAAAACTTCTCAGCAGCTTTACTCCTCCGTGGTCTTCAGAAAGGGGCTATTGCTCCAGTGATGTTTGCTTAGGAACTGTGTGATTTCATTCTAACCACATGTGCTAGTGGGGGTCTGCAGTCTGTATTTCCCAGCTGGCACACAGTACTTCAAAAGGCTTTCACCGCAGGGACTAGTTTGTGGTTGCCTGTTGCCACTTTTCTTGCATACAGTTCTCAGACTAGTAAATGAATGTGGGGAATACTGATTTATAAAGTCAATAACCTGTTCAAAGGATCATATTGAAGTGAGGACTAAGTTTAAGGCCAATTTGGCATCCATACATGTGATTGCTGCTCTAACTGGGTTGGCACAAATGGGACATCTAGAGTACTCTTTGGAGGCACTTACTAGGTGTACCTTAGTCACAATGTTGTGGCTTAATTGAGATGGTTTTATTGGTGTGGTAGACTTACCATGTGACTGATTACTATGTGAGGCTGGAATGTTAGACTAATTCCTATGTTATATAGAAAAGGATCTTGGTACAACCTCTCCTGAAACATTTTAGGAATTAGCTGCATATCTTTTGTAAGAACTGGAGCTTAATTTGGGATATGGCAAATGATGAGTTAATGGTTATGAAAAGAAGGTAATGAAACTTAGAAAATAGGAAACTACTTATAACTATTTCTCTAAAATGCACCATGGGCTTCATTTTGACATTTTTCTACTTCATTTACGAATGAAATTATTTTTTTACACTGACAAAAAATTATTCTGTGTTTTTACACAGGCGCTTTCAACAAGGGATTAAACATGCTACAACACTTTGCACCTAAAGTGAATTTAAATGGCTGCACATCTTCAATCTTTTAAATTATAGAATTGAAACAATACATTATGTTTTAAATGTTCAGCTTTTGATCATTGTTAGCATGAACTGGATTTCCAGGAAGAAAATGTTTTAGGAAAAATTCCCTGTTGTCCTTCAGGCCATTTACTGTAGAGCAGTTTGGGCCTTTTTAGTAAATGTAGCCTACAAGATGTAAACATTTGTCTGTGTTCCAAATTAGGTGTGTTGTAAATCATTTTCTATAGAAAACTCATTCAGCAGTGCTTAGTAAATTGCCTCCCATAATATTTACTAAGGAAATTACAGAAAGTGAAGCAGAGAAATTCCACCAGCTCAGCCTGTAAATCTCATGATCCAATAAGATATCTTAGGAACTACAATTTAAAATGATGTGGGCATGATTTAGCCATGGTTAAGCACTTTGTACACTTAAATTCAATAACAAAAGTTAAGCACGTGTTTTATTTTCTTCCATGGAATAAATGAAAATTAAGTGTTTAAATTTTAAATGTGTTTACAGCATGTCTACAAATAGCAAGGTTGCATTTGTGAAGACTGCTTGCAACATAACCAAGTAAATAGTGTTTACTGTCTGTTTTATTTTAACAATAGCTGTAGGCTGCCTTTCAAGGGATTCCAGGGAGCATACAGTGAACATAATAATGCAAATATAGTAAAACATTTGTCAAGTGATTTAAAGATTGAGAGGCAAAGAGAACTGTAAAAAGTAAAAGAAGATTGGGATAACAAGCCTTTCAAACTCAACATATATGAGCAAATATATGTTAAACTGGTGCTGAAAAGATAGTAATGCCAAAAATAGTAACGCCAACACCAGTCATATCTCCCTGAGGAGAGGAGTGTGGTACCAGCACAGAAACTACCCTGTCCTTAGTGCATACATAATACGCTTTCACTAAGGAAGAAGGCCCTCTGCCAAGGATCTCAAGGCATTGTCCTATAGGCATTTGGGTCTGAAGGCACTTAGAGCTTTAAAGGGAATTCCTTGAATTGGAAACAACTAGGAAGTCAGTGTAGTGCTTTGAAAATGGAAGCACGATGACTCATCTGGCTTAAACAGTTAAAATTCTGGCAGCCAAATAAAATGTTATGGTTATCCATCTGGATAGGGGGGAAAGGAAATTTTATCAGTGCTCTTTTTGAAAATGCAATACTTTATTGTTGCTTTATTAATTTGATGTCATTGCAATTACATCTGGAAGGCATCACATTGGCTACTCCTGACCTAGACTGTATTTGAAGAACTTCTGAAACTTTCCTTGTTGTGCCCATGAAATTCTGGTTCACAACATAGTTCTTGCTTATTAAATATATACTGTTCCGTGCTGGTCTTAAGAGTACTTTTGTATACTTAGCAAATATGTATCTTTACTTAGGATTGCATAGGACTAATTGAGGGCAAATTGTACTTGCTGCAACCTGGGCTCTACAAATGGCAGATCAGCTTGTAAGCCACTAATTATTTTTACAAGCCTGTGGGAATATTTGTTTTCTTTATTTTTATTGTTGTATTAAAAATGCCCCTAAGTATGTGGCAGTTTGACTTGAAGGAGGAGGTCCTATTGTCCCCACAGTCCTAACTCCCAGCACTTTTTTTGTTTGAAAAGTAAAGACTAATCCCAATAATTTTGTAAGCATAAAGAACACCATCTCCCTCAGCAAAAACTTTCAGGACTGTGTTTTCCCAGCTCCTGGCTTTCACCAAAAGGCTGTTCCATGCAACTCTCCCCTTACCTTAGGCAGGCTCTCTGTTCTTTTCACCCACCTCTGCAAAGGGCTTCATTTGTACAGCCTGACAGGAATTCCTTTTTAATACCAGCGTAAAAAAAAAAAAGGACCATAACCATATACTTCCTTCAGAGAAATGTGCTCTGGGAGTTTCTTCCAACCTTATTTCCTTTCATGAACTATTTTCTTCACAAGCTAGTATTTTAAACATCAGTAGGGAGCCTTCAGCCCACTGGCTGAATTTGGTCCAGCATGGATTCCATTTTGACCTGTTAAGCTGTTTTCCCCCAAACCACGCCCATCTGCTGCACACCTGATGTCATATGTGACGGGTTGGCAGCACAACCAAGTTCCTCCATAGAGAACCCTATTGTGCAGCTGATCCCTGCCTAAATCAGGGAAAACATAAAACAGGGTTGAAGTTCAAGCTTGCTGGATCAGCTGTGCAGCAGAGTTCCCTGTGCAGAACTCAGCTGTGCAGCCAATTTTTGCAGAAAGCAGCTTTGCCAGCTGTATGCTCAGTGCCTGGGAAGCTGGCAAAGGCCTCTATGCTGCAGTTCCCAAGTGCCTGACAACTATATGGATGCAACAACCTACCTGCATCTGCTCACCTGTCAAGGTTGGTGCATGGTGGTGTGGAAATAGAGGAATCTGGCCCACCAGTCTAAAAAGCTTCCCCACCCTTGCTTCATACACATACTGTTTATTTTGTCATCAGTCCTGAGCCGAATAGAAGGCTAGAGTGAATTTGTTTTAAAAATTTGTTTTCTCTTTCGTCCCATGTGGTTAAGGAATGGAGAAGGACTGAGCTGAAGGGAAGAGGCAAGGAAGGAAGAGTAGCAGAAAAGGGTACACACACAAGCTGGGAATTTAAAAGGTTGTAGGACCAGGAAAGAGACCTTTGTGAACTGCTTATGGTCAGAATAGATAGTACTTGCTTAGACATGCCAGTAGTCCAGTAGGCTTGAATGTTGTGTGGGGGTATCTGCAAAAAAAATGACAACAGTTAATGAATAGGCTTACTAAAACCATTCAGTTTAAAGGCTTTTGCCTTTAGTTGAAAAATTCTAAAGCTAAACAGAGTATTACATGGAAAAGCTCAAGGTCTCCAACAGCTAGTTAAAATGCTGGTGATCAACTTATCAGTGGTGGTTAGTTATCTCTGAAACTAATTTTGCTACATTACTGGGTAAGGTAAAACTGGAATTAGTTTTAATTAAAATGTGTGGGTATCTTGCGTTGTGTAATTATAATTGCATCACTTTATGACTTTGTGGTGTATTTTATTTTGAGATTGACTAGCTTCATGGCATATGTTACGTCAAAGTACATTTAAACTACAGGTAGGAAACTGAATCTTAACTCCCTAGTGCAGCTGATTGGAGCTTGAAAGGAGTCTTGTGCCGCACTTTGAAGCCCTGACAATCAGCTGATGGTTGAGCTTCAAAGCTACCTGTAAACCCCTTTTTGACCCAGCCTCAATATCACTGCCCCACATTGGACATAGGACAGGAGAGCTTGGCTTGCCCACTATGGCCTGGCACTATGGCCTGTTTTAGACATTTAGAATGGGTATTGAATCAGGCATAGCCAACTTTCAAAAGACCTAATTCAGAATGGCCTGAGACAGTGATGAACATGCTTTTCATCTCTTTTCTAAGCTTCATGATTACTTATCCTAGTTCCTTAGTTATATAATAGAGAAGTACCCATGATGAATGTTTCCAGAATGTTGATCTTACACTCGTAACAACCTGTGTGTATCTTGGTTAACAGACGTGCTCATCTGCGACTGTGTCTGGAGAAGCTCAAAGGGCTGGTGCCTCTTGGACCGGAATCCAGTAGGCATACCACGCTAAGTTTACTTACAAAAGCTAAATTGCACATCAAGGTGAGTTGAAGTGGATGGGCTCTAGAGCTCCATGTAAGAAAGCTCATTACTTTATGTTTGTCAAATATACCATGGAACTGAGATAGGGAGTAAATAACGCCATATTCCTAAAGAACATTGTTTCCTAGCTAATGAAGAGGGCTGCTTCATCATGGTACGAGAAAGGACAAAACATTATAATCTTTGAGTCAGCATTGTACCACATTGGAAGAATACATACAGACATTAAGTCTTGGCAGGTACTTGAAGGTAAATCTTGATGAGCAGGTGCCAAAGACAATGCCTGCACATCACTGATGAAGGGTCCACATGATTTTATACAAGGCCTTAAAATTGCTTGGGAAGTGCCATTAGACATACTTTCATATGCAAATAATAATAAATTGATATAATGGCTTTTATCTTTTGCACATAATGCACAAGAATCATACTACACCTGTTTTGTTCTACAGAAACTTGAAGACTATGACAGAAAAGCAGTACACCAAATAGATCAGTTGCAACGAGAACAGCGGCACCTGAAAAGGCAGCTGGAGAAACTGGGTATTGAGCGAATAAGAATGGACAGTATAGGATCTACTGTTTCTTCTGATCGATCCGATTCAGACAGAGGTGTGTACTGGTGGTGTTTGAGTTGGGTTCCTTGCTTCCATGACCAAATAGGAATTGCATTGTTAGGAAGTGAATGCTGTCTGTTACCCAAGTAACATTGCATTTCTTTTGCAGAAGAAATTGATGTGGATGTGGAAAGCACAGACTACCTAACAGGGGACCTAGACTGGAGCAGCAGCAGCAGCCCAAGTGATTTGGACGAAAGGGGAAGCTTGCAGAGTGTCTGCAGTGATGAGGGCTATTCGAGCGCCGGCATTAAGAGAATAAAGCTGCAGAACAATCTCAAGGCTTGTCTCAGCCTATAAGGAGCCAGTAGCTTTCTTTCCATCCATTGCTGTTTCCTTGTTGGATCTTACTAGGTAGTATGTTGGACCGTCCCACAATTCTCTTGCACGTAAACTTCTTGTGCCACCAACATTACCAAAATCTGCTTTGCCTAAGTCTGAAAACAGTGCATAGGGTTGTGGGTTACAAGCTACTCTCTGGAGCACACATCTGATGGCATCCACTAGCTTCCCTTTTCTGTCAGTAAACTCATCTCTATGAGACTGAACATTCCTACCAAATTTCTAAGCACCCAATAATATTGTTGCAGTAATAGCAACTTAGACTTTTTGCCTGTGCTGCTGTTGCTTAATGTTCAAGATTAACTTTTTCACTATAGGGGTGGGAGGAGGGGAGAGCATAATATAAGGTGTCCGAAACAGCCAGACTAGCCACTATTCCTCAAACATGACCTTTATAGGAAGAACTCGTGGTTTCTGTCATTCAGAGCTGGTAATTGGCAGAGCATACTTATGAAGCATTGCAAGTTTCTGTGAGGGAATTGTGCAGTGAAATGTCCCAGCCACTGTTCAGAAGTTATTCTGAAGTGTCCCAAGTCATTGTAGTTGTAATGTAGTAATCTCTGAGACACTCCTGCCAGTACTGAATCAAAGCTCCATTTGGATTATAAGCACTGAGCCACCTTCTCATCAGTAGTCCCAGAGGGCGAGGATTGAGACAGGCAACTGGCAGACTAAAACTAACTTTGGCAGAAATATAGTAGGAATAGGATTGTGCAGTAGGCTCTTGATGGGGTGGGGTTCTTTTCACTATTAGCTCATTACCTTGGTAGGATGCCTTTACTTAAAGACATCTCAATTATCTTTGGTGTCAAAAGACCAAATGGTACTTTAAACTACTCCAGTGCAATCTTTATGATGATGTCTTTGCATTGATAGCTGCATTTACCTTTTGTTCCTAGCAGCAGTTCTAGCTAAGTCCTTCTTGTCTCTGGGACAATTCTTTCTACCTCAGAGAGATGAACAAAGCTGATCTCGATCCCTTTAGCACAAAAGAATTATGCCTCATTTGTATACTTGGTTCTAGTCCAATCTGTTTACTTAAAAAAAAATTCAGCAATAACTGAGTGACAAAGTTAGCTGTGCTAGCTTTGAGTTAATGACTGAGGAGACTGCATTACAGTAATTCTGTGGTGCCATCTTGGCATTCTAGCACTCCTTTGCCTGTTTAAATTATTTGGTAGCCCTCAGAAAAGTGACTTGCATGTGGATTTTAGGTTTGACTTTATTATCTTTTCTGTCCACTTCTCACCCTGTCTCTGGTGTCCCACATCCAACAGCATTCTAACCACTAACTAGAGCACACACAAATGTACATAACGTGGTCTATGAATAGTATTTATTCATTTTTATATAAACTTAATGTAATAACAATCTTATGATTTTATGCTTTTATAGATGTTTAGGAAACTTTGTATTTCATGGTCCAGTGAGTAAGATTTCCTTAGTCCCATTCTCTTTGCTTTGAACATTAACTCCCAGGGACTTTTAATATTTATTTGTATACAGCTTGCTGTCCCCGAGCACTTAGAGGATACCTGAGAGCCAGTTAAGCAACTTCATGTCACTTCACTCTAAAAGGGCTATGTAGCTTATTTAGCTTCAAAATGTAATTCATGCTTGCTTGCATGACCTGAGCTGCCAAAATCCACTAGGACACAAGTTCTAAACTACATGAAAATTACATTTGATTTCTTCAAGAAGCTTAAAGCTATCTTTGGAAAAAAATTCAAGATGGGAAGTGGGGCTAGTGGATTGCTAAAGATCTCCAAAGCTATTTCTTTTGAGTGTGCTATCTTTAAAAAAAAAAAAAAAGGCTGGAATTTTAAGTTGTCCAGCAGACTTGCACTGAACTCCTATTTGTTGGAGGCCTTCTTGCATTTATAAGCTGGCTTTGAATCGAAGCAGAAAACCCTTCCGAGAGCTAGCTCCCAACCTGTAAACTAAAAGAAGTTGAGTAGCTGCACTTTGAGGTCCTTTGTTCCGACATGTTTCTTGCCTGAGACCTTTGAGCTTCTATATTTGTTAATGAGTTGCATAAAACTGCCTCACAAATTCAACTCCATATTGCCACTTTAAGGTTCAAAGTAACTTCAGATTTTGGGGGCATTTTGATGGGGTAAATTTGAATTACAAATTTGTGTACTTTTCTTTAGACGTAACGAGTCTTAAGGATTCGGCCTAATGTGTTTTAATTGTTGTGCCTTTATATGAGTTAATTATAACTGGGCACAATCCACTTCTAACTTCTCCTAGATAGTACCCCTTCTTTCTCTCCCTCCTTCCCCAAGCAACAAAAATATATACATACATGGAAGTAGCAGTTTAGCCATGGTTGTATGTGGCCACTTTTGTTTTGGTGTACTTTGAGCCGGGGAAATTCCTGGTGGATTGTGCCTGTTGTATTTTTAGTAAAATACTGTGGGATTCTTGTTTTGGGGGGTTGGGGTTTTGGTTTTTTTGTCCCTATTGTGAACCGGTAATTAATCTTTGCACTGTTTGGATGTGGTCCTTTCAAAATTTGGATGGTACAGAAAAATTGAACTTTGCAAATGATGCACTAATGTTAAAAAAAACCTAACCTAAGGAGGTGAGCGGGGTTTCAGAAGCATCTGGGCATCTAAAACAAATTGTCCTGTGGGCTCCAGGGACACCTTTAAATCTCTTGGCTAGGACTGGCCTTAGCAGCTGCAAACTTTGTGGTGCTCTTTGCTATTCACCCAGCCCATCCCTCAGATAGTTGTGCCCACTTCAAGGATGGATAAATAGGCCCAGTTGCATACATGGCCCCCATTATTAGAAATTCCTGCCAACAGGGTGAGGGAGGTTTGTACTGTGCTTGCAGGTAGGCAGCACTGGTGTGGTGCATAACTGCACTAATCTATCCTGTCTCAACTTCATGAGCAGAGGTTTCATACACTGCCAAGGTGGTGTGGGAACAATCACAGGGGTAGCGAGTGGCAACCATGTCACTTGGGTGATGTATAAGCTGGGCCATAGAAGTGTGACATTATGGTCTAGCCAGACTTTCTCTCGAATTCACTGATCCACCAGCATTATGTCTCGATAAGCTGCAGATACATTAATTTTGAAGATTACTAAAGGGGAACTGGGGTTGTTTCTGTGCCTGTGTTTACAGCTGGAAGCCGCATGTGTTAAAAAGGTCGCACTAAACGCTGTTGCACTCAGTAACGGCCTGCGCAGAAGCGAATGTGGGGCGCACTTGATTGGAAATGGAAATTCAAAGTTTTTGCTCTTTCTGATCAGAAGTAAATGTGGATGTCAGGGTGACAGTCTGAAGTAGCCTAAAAAGTATTGTCTGTACCTGATGAACTTTTCTCCTGAGTGTTGAACACCCAGAACTTTTATTATGGTATTGTGTTTTTTATAAAGCAGAGCTTTCAAGGTGCTGATAGTCACATCTTGTGAACTTTTTTCCAGGGTTGGTGTGAATACCTGTTTTTGATTCAAGCTGAGCACTTATTTGAGATGTCCAGTGAGGTGCCACAAACTTTCCCACCCTCTTGCAAGATTCCAGAGCTCTGGGCATTAGCAGGCCGAGTTCTGCCAACTGCCATTTTAGCACTTTGTTCTCAGAATATGGCACTTCTCTCCCGCCCTTATCCCCCTCCCTCGTTCTTTTGTCTTGTTGCTCTCTCTCTTCAGGAGCGCTTACAAATCCACTAGAAGGAAGCCCTATGTTCTTTGGGAGGATGGGATTAATGATGGGGAAGGTTCGTTTTTTTAAAGTGCTCTCTGCCTAATTAGAGTGAACTGGGCATCTGGTGTAAGCTCTAGCAATATATTAGGACTCTGAGTCCTCCTTTTGCCCTCTTGGTAACAAATTTCAGGTTTTGACACTTAACTGTATTGAGACAAATTCTGCTTTCTATACCTAGTTTATGTTTGCTCCCCTGATTACAAATACTGTGTTGCTTACTCCCTTGCTGCTTTAATTTGAAGAGGGTTTATTATTATTATTATTATTATTATTATTATTATTATTATTAATTCTTTCTGTTAGGGCAAGTGTTTGGTTTTTGTACATTATGACCACCTGAAGCTCTTGGAACATCTATGTGAATCAGTGACACTCTTAGTTTGGAGGAAAAACACCCCCACACACTACTGAGCAAACAAAATCTCTTTCCCTGCTCCTGCGTCTCTGTACAAAGATTGACTATAGCAAACCTGTTTGTTTTGAATATTGTGGTCTGGTTGAACAACTCTTAAAGTCAGCTTGTTTGGCTGCCATCTGCTTGACGGCTTAAATATGCTTACTGAAACATACCTGTTCCCTTCTGAAGTGCCCAAAGATTTGGCCTATCTGGAGGAGTTCGGCTTTATTTTTGTGCTGTTCTTTTGATTGACCTTTCCTCAAATAGGTGCTCTTAACAACACTTGCGCTTTTGAACTCTTGACATTAGTTTTGGAGTCTTCCAAATAAAAATGCAGCCTAAACAGGGGAGCAGCAGATAGGGAGAAAATAGGAATTCAGTTTCCAGATGTTCAGTTCCTAATGTAAATACCATGTCATAAAAATCCTGTGTCAAGACCATATAATGGTGCTTTTTATTACAGTTAGCACATGCATTTTTAGAAATTACATGTTTTAGAAGACCTTGCTGTGTATATGTATACTTCTGTATTGTTCAACTGTTAGAAAATAAATTATTTCATTATTAAAGAGTGCTCCAGTGTGGGTGTTTCTTGAAAGGCAGCTCTTATTCATTCATTTATAAAGACATTCAGATCATTTTGAAACTAGCTAGTAAATCTTTTTTCACAGTCTGTAGGGAACATGCAGCTGTCTGAAAACCACTTCTAGCATTTTTTTGCCCTAGCTTCCAGCAGCAGCACCCATACTAAGGACCTATTGAGATTCTGGGAACTTGAGCTGATGCTATGGCAAATGTGGACCTGATTAATGTTTGGCCACTGACAGTACTATATCAATTACTCTGAGCCATGCAAGGGAAGAGGGGCGGAAAGTATAGTATGGAAGCATAATTTCCTCCACTTGTCTGAATTCTGCTGGTTGATGCCTGACTCTTCCACAGCACTGGGGGCTAGAATAGGAGCTATGGTCTTGGGCCAAATCTGGTGAACTGTCAGCTCAAGGACAAAGGAAGTGGGAGGAACAAAGTACAGTGGTACCTCGGGTTACAGACGCTTCAGGTTACAGATTCTGCTAACCCAGAAATGGGGACACAGATGGCACTGTGGGTTAAACCACAGAGCCTAGGACTTGCCGATCAGAAGGTTGGCGGTTTGAATCCCCGCAACGGGGTGAGCTCCCATTGCTTGGTCCCTGCTCCTGCCAACCTAGCAGTTTGAAAGCACATCAAAGTGCAAGTAGATAAATAGGTACCGCTCCGGCAGGTAGGTAAATGGCGTTTCCGTGTGCTGCTCTGGTTTGCTAGAAGCGGCTTAGTCATGCTGGCCACATGACCCGGAAGCTGTACGCCGGCTCCTTCGGCCAATAAAGCGAGATGAGCGCCACAACCCCAGAGTCGGCCACGACTGGACCTAATGGTCAGGGGTCCCTTTACCTTTACCTTAACCCAGAAATAGTACCTTGGTTAAGAACAGAAATCGCGGTGCAGCAGTGCAAGGCCCCATTAGCTAAAGTGGTATCTCAGGTTAAGAACGGACCTCCAAAATGAATTAAGTTCTTAATCTGAGGTACCACTAGCTACCGCACTGGATCTTCCTAGCAGGCTCCTTTGGGCTAAATAGTGCTGCCTCCATTCTCAAACAGCTGTTGGCCAAGCTAGTTGCCAACCAAGGAGAGTCTTGGGGCATGAAACTTACTTGGAACAATCTGTCTTGCAAGATGGTTGTGAGAATAAAATAGGGGCAGGTGCTGCTTTAGAGAATGGGTTTATGCAAAGAAAGCAGAGAAGAGAGCCATTGAGGAACATGTGATTCTGGATCTCACAAACGGATGTTGCTGGAAGGGAGTCTGGAACCTGCTAAAGAAACAAGTAAGTTTACTCTTCTTGTTTTATCTGGAAATGCTCCCATTTTTCTGCTTTGTTGCACAGTCCCAACTCCTAAGCAGTTGCATGCACATCAGGCAACATAGGAATATCAGAACAAATCTAGTCCAGCACCCTCTTTGCCTCTGGAAAGCCCACAAACAGAACATAAAGGCAACATCCCTCTCTGGCACTCATTTCCCAGCAACTGGAAGTGGAATATGCAGCCATCCTGCCTTGAAGCCATTGATGGCCTTATGTTTCATGGACTTGTCCAACTTGTCTTTAAAGCCAGCTAAGCCTAGTGGCAGTCGTCATATCTCAGCAATGAATTCCATATGTTAGCCTTGTGTCATATGAAATTATACTCTTCCTTCCTGAATCTCCTGCCAATCAGCTTCATTTGATGGCTCACAGTTCTAGGGTTCTTGAGAGGCAGAGAAAGGTTTGTGGCTGGATTTTCTTCACACCATGTATTGTTTTATTATGAACTTCTATAATGATCCCCCTTTAGCTCCCCTTTTCATTTTATGAACTTAAACACTTCCAAAGTAACATTTCCTTACAGAGAAGGTGCTCCAATCCCCTGATCATATTGGTTGCCTTCTATATTTTGTATTTAGTTCTATAATAATCAATAACCTCTTCAATAATCAAGACTGGAAGCAGCAAAGTTCCAAAGGAACAAGTCTGTGCTGTGGTGATGTATTTGCTGCCTGGGCAAACCTTGACTTTAACAATGGATGTGGGAAATTTTCCATTGGTATCATTTTCTGCTAAAAATTTCCTGGGTTTGGGGACTGCATGTTTCATAAAATTAGTAGCAAACTGGCTACACCACCAGTCAAATATTTTCAATAACTTCCAAATAAAAATTTGAATTTGTTCATAACATTTAAACCTCTTAATTGCAATCCTGTGCATGTTTACTCAGAAGTAAGCCTCGCAGTGTTCAGCGGGGTTTGCTGGGCAGTGGACTGAAGTCTGAAGTATACTAATCAAATTATTTTGCAGCAAATACTCCCTCTTCCTTGGATTCCTGTATCTATAGATGCTAAGCCCTGTATGGCAGGACCTTACTTCTTCCGCCAAGGAGTTCAGGGTGGTGCAAGTAGTTCTCCCCATCTCAATTTTATCCTCAACCACAACTCTGTAAAGTAGGTTAGGCTGAGTGACAGTGATTGGCCTTAGGTCACCAGTTCATGCCTTAGTTGATACACTAACTATGACGCCACACTGACTCTTTGCCAGTAATATAATTTACTGTTGGCTATTGTAAAATTAAGCATGTAAAATTAATGTGGCACGCTGCTTAAGTTTTGCTTACAAAAGCTAAGTCAAATGAACAGGCAAAATCAGCTCTCAATCAACCCGAAGGGCAGTGGGAAAATGTCTCAATTTTTTGTGGTAAATCCCTGACTTTTGTGGACCCCCCCCCCCCGTGAAGACTGCCCACAGGTCTTCCGATTTTGGACAATGTTTTGTCAATAAATGACCAAAATACTCAAAACATCCCGTTCCAACTTCACAGCAGCTTTGTTTAATAAATCTACGGGGTGATAAGTTTCAAGTCTCAGGAGCATTTTACATGAAAGCTGGTGGCTTCCAGAACTTCAGTTGCCCCAAAGTGCAGAACCTTAGTGCCTTTTGCTTTGGTATAAAAATATGTGGAGCCTAGCATTAACTGAAACTCACAAATCATGTGTTGCTAGGAGGACCTGGTGAGTTACATCATTTAGCACTAAAGCAAAACCACAAAGATCAGCAGAGAACAAGCACAGGAAAGCTTGTGGCGTCAAATGTCAATTTTCAAAATGCAAAAAAATAAATAAAACCAATCCTGAAACTGGCTCTGTTCTCCAGAGTGCTGCCAAGCAAGGCCAGGACTGCTTATTGATTTAGATTGTGGCTCGTTCTAGGCAAGGACATGCTGAGAGGTGATCTGTAATCTCTGGAAGCAACTGCCCTGCCCATACAGATAGACCGGCCTGCTCTGTGCCTCACTTTTGCTACCTGGTGCTTAATGGGCAACTAGCCAACGCCATAAATCACAACCTTCCTGACAGGGTTTCCCCTGTCTCGTTTTGCTCCAAAAGCGGTGGTGAGGCTTGAAGTGTCGCTCACAATGCCTTGAAGTTGGCAGGCCAACCATTTGTTGTTCTTTTCCCACTGCAAGAGCCAAAGCAAAAGTTCAGAACTTGGTGTTCGTGGCAGGGAGGTGTGCCGGTTAAGGAGCAACAATCTGTGTGGAGAGGCGAGTTCTTGGTTTAGCAGCCGTTGTGAAGGGAAAGGGGGCAGGAGAAGACTGGTTTGAGCGCTTAAGGCCCTGATACAGAGACCTATGCTTTAAAAAGGCGGTGGCGCAGCAACAGCCTGCTGTCATCTTACTGGTTTCTAGGCAGCACTTGGTGTTTTACAGACTGGCATAAGCAGAAGGCAGTTTCCTGCTCCTGGGAGCTTCCATATTTAAGTTTTTGTACTACTGAACTTGTGGCACCTGTGTCAAAAGGATGTGTCCATCTTGCACGCAGGCACTCCCAAGTTTATTTTATTCTGTTTATTTATTGCTTTTGTACCACACCCTTTCTCCTAGGAGTGCAAGGTAGTGTACATGGTTCTCCCCATCCTTGTTTAATCCCCACAACAGCCCTGTGAGGGAGGTTAAGCTGAGAGGCCCATGGTAGCCCAGTGAGCTTGATGGCTGAGTGAGCATTCGGACCTTGGTCTCCCAGGTCACTTACACCCCACTGACTCTCATCCAGTCCCCAGCATCTCCAGGTAGGACTGGGAGAGCCTCCTGTGTGAAATTCTGGAGAGCTGCTGCTGGCAGTCAGTGTAGGCACTGATCTGGGTGGACCAATAGTCCCATTTGGCAGAAGACCACTTCCTGTGTTCCTCTTTAAACCAGTCCTTCATCCAGGACCATGACTGGAATCTTAACTCCGTGATAAGCATCAGTTTTGCACACAGAAAGTTCCAGATTCAAATCTCACATCTCCAGGAGAGGCTGAAACCCTGGACAGCCACTGCCCTCAAAGTTGACACTACTGAGCAGGAGGGACCAGCAGTCTGACTCCGTACACGGCAACTTCCAAAAATCTTTTCACCTTTAAGCAGAGCAGGAGAGCTCCTGTTCAGGGTTCCTGCCTGCCAGCCTTATTGTTATGTACTGAGTTGAATAGGATCCAAACTGCAGCTCCAGGTGAGTCTATTCCATTGCCTCCCACCACCAGATTTCTTTGTAGCTATTCCAACTCTCACTCAACTTTCCCTGGCTGCTGTGCATGTTCAGTTCCCTCATTGGACTAGTATGGGAGTGGGGGGACCACTCTGTTAGTTTCTTGTGTTTCTGAAACAGATTTTTGGAATTTCCCCCCAGACATGCTGATCCCATCCTGTCCCAAATCCTGTGTTGGCACCAGGGTAAGCCATCTCAGCTTGCTGTTTGGGGATGAAATGGTCCAGTGCCTGGGCTGGTGGCTATATCTGAGTGTGTCTCTTGTGGCCATCCAACCCTGGGGCTGCAGGACAGGTCTGCAGGTGGAAGGGCTCTGCTGCAGGATCCAGCCCCTGCCTATGTTTAGCTCATGAAGCAGTCGGTGCCAGTCAGCCACCTGGGCCACGACAGCTGAGCTGGATCGGGAAAGCTAACGTCAGAAGGAAGTCTACAGAAAGCAAACTCAAAGTGTAAGGCAGAGAGCCAAGGGCAGCTGAGAAGGAGATGCCAGGAGAAGCAGGCACAGGACAGAGCAATACGTTTAAAGAAGGGGACGATGCACAATTAGAAAATAAAGGGCAAGTTGGAAAATGCATCTACTTAGGGCCAAAAGTTATATCAGGAAGAGAAACTCAAAACAGTGGAAATAAAGAGGAGAATAAAACAATCATGGACAGCATTTGGAAAACTCAGCTTTATAATGGAAAATAAAAATATTTCCTTGGCTTTGAAATCAAAAGTATTCAGTATGTGCATATTATTGCCTGTGATGTGCTTTGGAGTACAGGAATGGATTGTGACACAGAGAAATATGAACAGCTCAAGCACAACACAGCATTCCATGGAATGTGCAATTAAAAGAGGGAAAATAATAATTACCGTAGATACGACAGAGATTGAAAGATGCAGCTGTAGTGGGAAAGACTGTGAAGTTAAAATGGACATATGCAGGACAAGCGGCAAGAAATGACTCAGCTGATGGAATAAAGCGGTGCGAGTCTGGAAGGCCAAGAGGATGAGCCCCTGTGCATGGGATGGATGATCATTCTAAACCTAACAGCAGGGCTGAGGCAGGAAGCAAACAAGGGAGAACAATGGGGAGAACTTGAAGAGATGTACATCCGAAGATGGATTTGCGGAGAGCATTTGCAGATGATCTAGTTTTAACATTACAAGAGCCAGACACTAGTACGAAAAGAGTTTTAGAACTAATACAAGTATTTGGTCAAGTAGCAGGATTTAAGCTGAACAAACAAAAAACGAAAGTATTGGACAAAAATCTAACAGTGGTTGAAAGAGAGAAGTTTCAGAGTGAAACTGGTTTAACGGTAGCAAAGAAGGTGAAATACCTGGGGATTAATTTGACATCTAAGAATGTGAACCTATTTAAAGATAACTATGAGAAATGTTGGTCAGAAGTTAAGAAAGATTTAGAAGTATGGTCAAATTTGAGACTTTCCTTGTTAGGCCGAATTGCTGTTATTAAGATGAATGTCTTGCCGAGAATGTTGTTTTTGTTTCAAACATTACAGATTTTGGACAAAATGGATTGTTTCAAGAGGTGGCAAAAAGATATATCTAGATTTGTCTGGCAGGGCAAAAAGCCCAGAATAAAATTTAAGATACTAACTGATGCAAAAGAAAGAGGGGGGTTTGCCCTGCCGGACTAAAAGTTGTATTATGAATCAGCGGCTTTCTGCTGGCTGAAAAGTTGGCTGCTTCTTGAAAACACAGACATTTTGGATTTGGAAGGGTTCAATAACAGATTTGGCTGGCATGCATATGTATGGTATGACAAGGTTAAAACTCATCAAGGTTTCAAAAACCATATTGTTAGGAAAGCATTATATAATGTTTGGATTCGGTACAAAGATTTGTTGGAAAATAAAACCCCCAGGTGGTTGTCACCAATGGAAGCTAAGGAAGTGAAAAAACTTAATATGGAACCCAAATGGCCAAAATATTGGGAAATTATAGAACAAGAGGAGGGAAAAGTGAAACTGCAGAGCTATGAGAAATTGAAGTCAAAAGTAAGAGATTGGCTTCATTACTATCAGATAAATGAAGTTTTCAAACTGGACAGGAAAATTGGCTTCCAGGTGGAGAGGTCAAAATTAGAAACAGAGTTATTGGAATCCAATACTAAGAATCTGTCAAGAATGTACAACTTGCTGTTGAAATGGAATACACAGGATGAGACGGTTAAATCAGCTATGATTAAATGGGCACAAGACATTGGTCATAACATTATGTTTGCTGACTGGGAACAGTTATGGACCACCGGTATAAAGTTCACGGCATGTAATGCCTTAAGAGAGAACATTATGAAAATGATATATAGGTGGTACATGACCCCAGTCAAGCTTGCAAAAATTTATCATACGCCCAATAATAAATGTTGGAAATGTAAGGAAACTGAAGGTACTTTCTACCATCTTTGGTGGACGTGCCCAAGGATCAAGGTCTTCTGGGAAATGATTTATAATGAAATGAAAAAGGTGCTTAAATGCACATTCGTGAAGAAACCAGAAGCCTTCCTCCTGGGCATGGTAGGCCAATTGGTGTCAAGGAAAGATAGGACGTTTTTTATGTATGCTACAACAGCAGCAAGAGTACTTTTAGCAAAGTATTGGAAGACACAAGAACTACCCACACTGGAAGAATGGCAGACCAAGGTGATCGACTACATGGGACTGGCGGAGATGACTGGCAGAATCCGTGACCAAGGGAAAGAGACGGTGGAAGAAGACTGGAAGAAATTTAAAGTTTATCTTAAGAATTGTTGTAAAATTAATGAATGTTAAAATGTCTTGGGTAATGCAAAATAGAATTGCAGTGACAAACAATTGGATATGAGAAAAAAGATTTAAAGAAAGTGCTATAAGAAAGTGAAATTAGGGGTTGCTGGAATGATTTAAAACAGGGATGCAGAAAGGGGAGGTATGGGGAAGTCGCTGAAAGAAGGTTTTAGGAAAGAAAGGTCAAGAAATTATACGTGTTTATATGTTTGTTTGTTTATGTATTGTGTTGTATTGTCTTTAATATGTGTTGAAAAACCAATAAAAAATTTATAAAAAAAAAAACGAAGATGGATTTGCGATGCTGTAATAGAAGACGACGAGAGACCTTTGGAAAAACACAACAATACCCAACACGGAAGATTGGCAAATCCTAATCGTAGAATATCTGCAGCTAGCGAAAGCAACAGGAAGAGTAAAAGGCCAACCAAAACAAAAAGTCTATAAGGATTGGAGAATCTTTAAAGACTATTTAGAAAACTATGGAATAAAAGGAAACATCTTCGCAGAATTAGGCTGATCCCTGTATTGTATAAATATATGTTTGTAGGGAGGTAAAAAGAAATTATATAAGAAATATGTAACTGTGCAGTATACGAAGTAATGGATAGACAAAGTACAGTGAGATTAATTGGAAGTCAGTTTTAAATTTCTTTTCTATAAGTTTTATAATTGTGTTCAATACCAGGAGTATATATGATTTTAATTATATTAATCTTCTTATATCTTACAGTGTGGTGGTTTGTTTGATTTTTCTGTTAGTTTACTTGTATGTACGTCTGTTTTTCATAAATGTATTTCAATTAATAAAGATATATTTTTTTTAAAAGAGGACAACGAGAGACCTCATTCCAAGAGGATCATGTTGGAGTGGAGGCAGCAGCCGCAGCAAAGGAAACAGCTGTGTGCAGGAGTCCACAGGAGCTCCAGGGATGGACTCAATAGTAGAGCATCATGCAGAAGGTCCCAGGTTCAGTCTCCAGGAAGGGCTGGCAGACATGCCTGCCCAAAACCACGGAGACTCACTGTCTGCTGCTGTAGAGTGACCATGCCGAGCTTAGATGGACCAATGGTCTGACTTGTGGAATCATAGAACTGCAGAGTTAGAAGGAATCCCAAGGGTTTTCTAGTCTAATCCCCTGCAATGCAGGAATTACAGCTCAAGAATCCCTGCCAACCTCCAACCTCTGCTTAAAACCGTCCAGTGAAGGAGAGTCCACCACCTTCCGAATAAGTCCACCTCCTGAGCCATTATTTTGTTCCTGGTGGACTTTCTGCACCCCATGAAGTCCTTGTTTCTTTTTTGTTTAAGAAGGTAGAGTGTGATGGCCTGGGATTCAGATTTGGATGCTGAACCTGAGGGATCCCAGCCTGCACAGGATTCCCTGCCTCCAGAACCAGCTGAGCTGGGGCTGGGGCATGAGCCTGAAGGGTCCTCACCTGTGCTGGATGCTCAGGTGCAGGCATCAGGTGAGTCTGCTCTGACTCCTGAGGTGATGGAGGACCCATTGCCTGCAGGTGCTCCACTCTCAGCCCCATCAGGGGAAGCTGAGGTTGCCTCTGGGTCCGGTAACCCTCCAGCCTCTCCTGAGCTGCAGAGGCTCAGGGCAGAGAGGCGGAGGGAACTAAGTTCCGGCAGGAGGAATGCTCACCTCCAGGCCAGGATAGGCGAGTCACCTGAGGATCAGGGCCACCTTATGCCTTGGGGCAGATAAAAGCCAGCCAGCCCCAGTCCCAAGTTGCGGGAGCAACATTGTTGGGTGCTAGTTCCTGCCTGAACCCTGTCCTGCTTTCCTGCCGGAGCTCCTGACCAGCCCTGGTTCCCTGCTTGGATGCCTGCTCCTGACTTCACCCAACTCCCTGCCCTGCACCCAGCTACAGCTTCTACGGACTGCTTCCTTGTGCACCTTTGACAACGGACTGGACTAGGACCTTGCCTCTCGGTTAATCCATGGGACCAGCACACAGAGCCTGAAAGCTTGACGCTGTCACGGTCCGGTTCATGGGCAATCAAAATCCAGCAGGGGACGTCTGGACCAGGGGCAAGATGGTGGGGTGGGAGCAGGAACAGGGGTCTGGAAGCCAGGAGTCAGGAAGCCAAGAGTCTGAGGGTCGGAGAGCCAGGAGTCAAGAAGCCAAGGGTCCGAGGGTCAGGAAGCAAGGAGTCATAAAGTCAAGGTTCCAACGATCAAGGATCAGGGAGTCAAGAAGCCGAGGATCAGGAAGCAAGAAGCCAAACACAGCAAGGCAGGAAGCGTGTTGCTGTGGCAAAGAGCCAAAGGGAAATGCTGACCTTATATCCCTTCCTGGCTCTTGCCACCAGGTGCTGTGAGTTACCACTTGGCCTCATCTGTGGGGCCACGCCTTGCCTCTTCAGAACAAACTTAGGAAGGCCCCAGTCCTGCAAAGTCCTACTGGTCACAGGGCCTGGCTCCTGCACGCACACCTGACAGAAGCTTATTGCCAATTTACTGCCAGGCACATAATGAAAGCCATGGATTGTTGCCCCATTGGTTTAGTGGAGGGTATCCATTGGGTAAGTGCCCATCTCTCAGTAGCTACAGCACCTGCTTTGCATATAGACAGTCCCAGATTAAAGGGACTCCAAGGATCATCTAGTCTAACCCCCTGCAGTGGAACCCTACTTGAAACCCTGGAGAATCACTACTGAGCTAGAGAGACCCAGTGGTCCGACTCTGTATATGGCAGCTTTCTTCATTTCATGTACAGCAAGTTTAGCAATTTGCACAGTTAGTAGCAGCTGGCTGGGAGGAACACTAGAAATTCTTCAGAAAATGCAGTCTTGGTCCTCTTGAAAAAAGTCCCCTCTGTGTTTCCTGTCTTTCACTGGAGTGCAGCTTCTTCCATATAGGGAAAGATTTGAGTTGAAAAGTTTTCTAAATGAATTTGATGGTTGCAAAGGGTTGTTCCAGTGAAACAGTGAGCACCCTGATAGTTGTGATCCTCTACAATGTTGTGTAAAACTCCTTCACAGCTCCCAGACATCTTGCTGCCCATGTATGTTTAAAAACATTTGCGGTGAAGTGTCTGAGAGCAGCTGGGGACGGGATCCTGCCAGGACGGGATGTTCTACTTGGTCGGGTCCTGTGCAAAGCAAATGAATCATTGAGGCCCATTGGTCGAGAAATGGGGCGAGGGGGGTGGGTTTTGAAAAAGCAGAAGAACTGTGGTTCTAATTCTGCTCAACTTTTTTGGTCCTCTGTAAAACATGCAAATATCTTCTCCATCTTTATTGGGTACCTATATTTTCAAATCTCATTCAGATGTTGTCTTTTACTTTGAACAGAGAGAAGGACCTTTTTTCAGGCTCTTGCCCCCATCCTTTCTATATCTGCTCTCACCTCCCAATATCTCCCCACTCAGGCATACAAGGGTCACCTTCACCTTTCCTCCTGCCCTTTACCAGCTTGCAGGATCTTTGGGATCCCTTCTCAACATCCATGGTGTCCTTGACACCACACTTTTGCGTCCCGTCCCGTCCCCTCACCCCACCCCGCCTACTCTTCTCTCACTCAACTATGCCAAAGCAACAGAAATATTCTTCCGTTGTTTCTACCTGCCTCCATTTCTCCCCCTTTCCCCTATCTCAGATTCTGAAATTGTGAAACACTCCTTGGGCCAGGTATCTGCCCTCTTATACGTGAACATTGATGGTGTTACATGAATTCATTCATTCACATTCTTGGATGTGTTGGCATTTATTCTGTGACCTAAAAGTGCATGGCAAAGCAAACCCAAATCTTCTGCCCTTGTGCATGGCATGGGACTCTCGGAAGCAGAGTGCAAGCTGCCTTTCTGGTAGGCTGTTCGCTGCAATGGCTTTCACTTCTGAATATCGGTGCTTGGGAGAACAAGTGGGGAGAACGCTGTTCGGCTGAGGTCAAGGCGGCGGCTGACGCTCTGCCACCGCCATCGCTGCAGCATCAACGTCCCGAACGTGTAGTATGTATGTATTTATTTATTTAACGTATCCCTGGATTCACTGAAAAAGATCTGGTAACCTTACCCTAAATAGCAAGAGGTCTGTGGGATGGTGAGGATGACACTAGGAAACCCCCCCCCCTTCTTGGTGGGATGAAGATTCCACTAGGAATGGCCGCCCTCCCTCCTGTTCTATCACCCGATCTGAGATGTCTACAAAGGCAGATTGACTAATCAGGGTGAATCAGCTGCCAGATCGCCTCTCCCTTGGTTACCAGGAAACATGATGGGGGAGGGGAGTAACCACATTGCCAGCTCTTGGTCACCTTTGCAAGAGCAAGAAAACAAGCAATTCTTTGTCACAGGAAATTGCCCAAGTTCCCCAGGTCTGAAGGGTTAAGAAGAAAATGCCTTTTAGGGGTGACTTACGGGATGGCAAGCTGCCAGGGGGGTTGCTGGGTATTTGAGAGACTCAGAGGCAGGAGCCCATGCACATATTTGCATAAAATTTTGGGTATGCAAATTTATCCCTAAAGATGCCTTTGGCCAGATTCAGATGGCCAATTACAACTGTTCTGTGAGCAAAGGTAGGGGAGGAAAAGGGCCTGGGAGTCAGAAGCCCTGGGGGTCAGACCCAGCCTGGTCCCTCAGAAGGTCTCTGGGAGCTGATGATGTCTTTTTAAAGCAACAAACTCAAATTCTTCAGTGCCTGCTTATGAAGTCGTTTTAGGCTGGGTGAGTCCAATGCTGTCAACGGACTGGCAAGCAGGCGCTCCGCCTTGCCCCTGTGGCAGTGGGTGCCCAGGGCATGCCAATGTCACCATGGACTGTGCGCGTCTCGCTCACGTCACGGGGGCGTGTCAGCGTCATGCGCATATGCCCTGCGGTGTGCGTCTGCTGCTGAGTAGAACCTTGAGAGGGCCCAGCCCCCTTCATTGAAAATCTGTGGGTGCCCAGGCCCCCACAACCCCACACAGATGGGGTGGCAAGTACTGCCTCTGCAGGGGCTCATGCAAAGGGACTTTTGCCAGGCCTACCGTCTATGATCTTTTCGGACTGGGGATGGTGAGGATTGAACCCAGAGCCTTCAGCAAGCAAAACGTGTTCACTGCTGCTGAGTGGAGAGCAGCAGCTTCAGGGAGGTCAGCGAAGCAGAGAACCTGTGAGTTGTCACTCCACCTGCCTTCCATCACAACATTGCAAGGGGATCCTGGCATTACCCTTGTACTGACGGGACCGCCTCTCCTGGTCTGCCCTGCAGAGGACCTTAAGGTCCATGAATAATCATAGTTTAGAGGTCCCGGGCCCTAAGGAAGTTAGATTATCCTTCACCAGGGCCAGGGAAGAAGAAGAGTTTGGATTTCATATCCTGCCTTTCACTCCCTTCAAGGAGTCTCAAAGCGGCTAACATTCTCCTTTCCCTTCCTCCCCCATAACAAACACTCTATGAGGTGAGTGGGGCTGAGAGACTTCAGAGGAGTGTGACTGGCCCAAGGTCACCCAGCAGCTGCAGGTGGAGGAGCGGAGACACGAACCCGGTTCACCAGATTACGAGACTACTGCTCTTAACCACTACACCACACTGGCTCTCACTGGCCTTCTCAGTGAAGGCTCCAACCTGGTGGAATGCTCTGTCCCATGGGATCGGGGCCCTGCAGGATTTAACTTCCTTCCACAGGGCCTGGCTTTCAATTGGAACCTCGCCTGATCTTTTGTTCCCCTTCTTTCCCTCCCCCTCCCCTTTTTGTGAAGATTACATGCTCTGGGATCCCACAGTTAATTCTTCCCTGGTCGCCTCGCTGGCCCAAGTGGGACTAATTTAGCCAGCTAGCCCTGGTGATCATCTAATGTTTATTGGATGGATATTCCCCCTAAATTGATTTTTGATTTTATTGTTATTTACGCTTTATACCGTATTTTATGCTGTTTTTTGTAGCATCAATTAAGTGTTTTAAATTTGTTGTTAGCTGCCCTGAGCCTGGTTTCCTGAACCGGGAAGGGCGGGGTATAAATATTATTATTATTAGCCTCCTCTTGCATTGAGTCGTGCTGCCATTTGGGGTGGTAAAATGCCTTGGACACTCTCTGGGGTTAAATCCTGCCCCCCTTTCCCTGGTGCTGAGCTTTTGTCCCTACAACGTCAGCACACAAGCTCCTTGTTCGGAATTGTAACCAGACCTCCAGCCTGCAGCAGTAAAACAAGGTGGTGTCAGAGAATTACACTGTTTGTTTCTTTGAAGTATTTAAATCCCACCTTTCTCCCAAACTGGGATTCAAGGTGGCTTAGAACATTTGAAAACAGCACTGTAAATTCAAAGCAACAAAGTCTGTCTTGATCAGCATCCTTGTTTTCAAAAGGCCTGTCTCAACAGGAGAAGGATAGCAGAGAAGGAGCCAGTCTAACCTCTCTTGGGAGGGAATTCCACAGTACAGGAGAAGCCACAGAAAAGTCTCTCCCATGTCACCATCAACCACGCCTCTGATGCTGATGGGACCAAGAGAAGGTGCTCACCCAAAGACCTTAGCACCCGGGCAGGTTTGTATGGAGAGCTACAATTTTCCCTACTTCCTAGTTTTGATGGCCTCCCCAGCTATGGCTTTGCCCTCAGGTGAACCTCAGCCCTCTCCAGCCACAACTGCAGACCAGACAAGGAGGAATGTCAGGGCAGGGGCTTTTCGCTGCTAAGCAAACATGATACAGAGAAACAAGAGCTCTGGGGAGAGGCACCACACCTTGCCAGAGATACGCACAAACAGTTGTTGCAACACATCCGAGGGTGACTCAGAGACAGTTCTTCAAGAGCCACTTCTGTCCCGCCAGTAGTGGTTGGAGTGCTGGACTAGGACCTGCGAGACCAAGGTTTCAATTCAGAGCCTACTCACTTTGCATCAGATCCAAATCAGAACTTCACTTTGGAAAATCCGAAGTTTCATGCCTTCCCATTGGCTATCAGGAGAAATCAACAAGCTGGCTTTTTTTTGCCAGAATCTTCAGGCATTGTCTTCTTCTTCTCCTTCTTCTTCTTCTTCTTCTTCTTCTTCTTCTTCTTCTTCTTCTTCTTCTTCTTCTTTCTTTTCCGCCTTTTCCCAGATTGGGACCCAAGGCGGCTTACACAAATTAAGACAACACAGATAAAACACAAAAGCTAAAAACAAATAAAAGATCATTGTTAATAAGTAATTAAACTCTAATAGAATTTAAATAATATAAAAAATCTATTAAGATACTGATAATAAAATCAGCACAGCACTATTAAAAGCCATTTCCTTAAAAAAAACAGTCAGTTCCTTAAAACCTGTTGGAATAAAACAGACTTCCCCTGCAGGCAGAAGGACAGCAATGAGGGAGCCAGTCTAGCTTCTTTAGCCAGGGAGTTCCAGGGTCTGGGAGCAGCTACCGAGAAGGCCCTGTCCTGCATCCCCGCCAATTGAGAAAAGGCCCCTCCTCCGAAGATCTCAGAGTCTAGGCAGGTTCATATGGGAGGATATGGTCCTTCTGGCAGCCTGGGCCAAAGCGGTGCATAACCAGCCTTTTGAGTTATGCCCAGAAACAGATCAATAGCTGGAAGAGCTGTTGTAGCAAGGGAGTCCCTTCTAAGCGGATGACACCTGCCATAATTTAGGCAAATAAGTGCAGGAGCTTTTGCACAAGCATTCACATTTGAATCTTTGGAAAAGTCTTTGCAAAAGTAAACTGCCCATACGTCTCTTTGGTTTTGGGTTGTTGGTTTTTTGTTTGTTTGTTTTGCAGAATTGAATGGGACACAATGTCTGTGTTCCTAGGAGCCTCCAATTCACTGAATCAGTTCTGAAGCTTCAGGAATGGCCTTGTTCATTTCAGCCCAGTTTGGAGGGGACTCGCATTGCTTTGCATGATTCCCAAATCTAGGTCATAGTCCCAATGGTTCTGCATTGTTTTATTGATGTTTAATATGCTGTAAACTGCTTTGAGGTTTTTTTTTTTTGGAAAAATACAAAGTGGTATAGAAATGAAATAATAATAAAAATAATTGCAGCTCCACAACTTTCGGGGTGTCCTGGTGTTTTCTTTTTTAAATATGGCAAACCTGCCAAGTCTCTCCTAAGCAGCCCACTGTGTGATCTTGAGTCAGGGTTTCTCCAGGAGTCGTCTCCAAGCCGAGTTGTAACCATTTGTTTCCAGCCCAAAATAAACAGATAAGCCAAGGTAGGAAAATATTTCCTCTCTCTCTGACAAGTCTAGGAATCTCCACCCTCAGTTTCTGTTTAACAACTCTCTCTCTCTTTCTCTTTCTCTTTCTCTTTCTCTTTCTCTTTCTCTTTCTCTTTCTCTCTCTCTCTCTCTCCCCCCCCCCTCTTTCTTTCTTTCTTTCCCCTCCCATCACAGGCCTAGGCCAATGGGCCAGTAAATCACTTCTGTGTAGACATGGCTGAAAGTGCAAGATGATTGCCCCATTGCATTAGGGGGAGGCAGCCAGGGTCTGGGTTTACTAAAAAGATGCTCCTGTAGGCTGTCTTCTCTCCTCTTCATTATATAAACTGTTCTATCACCCTTTGGCAAGCTGGTGCCCCCTCCGTCCTGGTAACCATGCTACTTAATTCCATATAGGTGGCAAACTGCTTGCGGTTGCTGACTCCTCCAGCACACATGAAAAACTGAGGAAGCTAAGCTCTAGCTAATTTGAACACGTTAAATGATGAGACCTGGCTCAGATTAAATGGATGCAATAAAATGGGTGTGTGTTACTCTTTTTGTAAATCTGCCAAAGAACAAAATACAATCGGGATTAAGGAGTTTTCTCAGGACGTTGGAGGGTGTCTGCGTCGTGGGGGTGGCACTTGCCCTTCTGACAGGAAATGATTTGCGGGAGGATGGGACAAAAAGGTGGAGGTTGAGGAGGGTCAGAGACAGACCCTCAGAGTGTCTCTCTTTTTCAGGGACAGGCTTGGATTTACAGAAGCCATCCCGGTTTCTGATTTGATCCCAGAATGTCCTGCTTTTCCTTAGAATGCCCCAATTTTCACAGAGAAATGTTGGAGGGTATGGAGTTATGCGACCCCCCGAGCCAAGGAGATAAGTAACTACACAACCTTTAGAAGACATCTGAAGGCAGCCGTGGATCGGGAAGGTTTTAAAATGTTTTATTATGTTTTTATATATGTTAGAAAATGCCCAGAGGGGCTGAGGCAACCCAGTCAGTTGGGGAGGGGTATAAATAACCATTATTATTATTATTATTATTATTATTATTATTATTATTAAATAGGACGTCCCTATTTTCATTGGAGAAATGTTGGCGGGTATGCAGTTGGGAGTGAGAAATGTCCCTATTTTAATCTGAGGAATGTTGGAGGGTAGCTGGCATAAATTTAAAATATACACCTCAATGACCCTGGCGTAAGTCCTGATCCTAAACATGTCTGCCTCCCCCCCCCATATGAACAGACCCAGACCCTGCGATCATTACCTGAGGCCCTTCTTCGTGTGCCTCCTCTGCAAAAAATCAGAAGGGAGGCAACATGAGAAAGGGCCTTTTCTGCGGTGGCTCCCCACTTCTGGGAAGCTCTGCCTCCTTACATGTCTTTAGGCACGAGGCAAAAACATTCCTTTTCTCCGAGGCCTTTGGCTAATTAAACAGTCTATGGCCTTCTAAAGTGTGGGGGGTATTGTTTTTGTTTATTACTATTTTATGCATTTTTGAGTTTTTATATTGTAAACTGTCCTGTGATCCTAAGATGAAGGGCGTTGTAGAAATTTAATAAATAACAAAATGACATAAATAATGTCCTGGAAGGCTTCCGGATGTCCTAAGTCTTCATGTAAAGATCAGCACAGTAATTTGGTGTTACCATATTCATAACAAACACACATCATTGCTCTAACAAGAAGTGCTAAACCTGTTGATAGCATGTGCTGGAATACACGAGTGCTGGACACAAACATGGATTCAGACATGCGCCTTGTAGCAACTCCTATTACCCCCCAACTGTCCAAATTTACCAGGGGCAGCCCTGTGTTGGGACTCTGCCATATCTCCTTCCCTGTGGTACTTTTTTTATTTTTTAGCATCGAGGGCGGCTACAGGTCACAGGTGGTAGAGTTGTGCCTGGCAGAAGGGGGCATGTGATCCTGGGGGGGGGACGACACACCGATGTCCACAAGTGTGTTTCTGTTTTCAGACGCAGGGTGTTGCTGGTTAGGCTCCCTCGCATTGCAGAGTAACTTCCATAGTCAAGGACTGAGCCGTCATTCTTAAGACAAATATGTCACCTGCCCAGTAAACAGACCAGCCCTGCTTATTGTTCAAAGGAACAAAAGCAGGCAGGGAACCATCTCGATGCCGTGCCCGAGAAACTGGTTGTCACACAGCTTCTTCCAGGAGGTTCTGCCTTGCCGGCATTCTGTCAAGCTCGCAAGGGATGCAGTGGGGAAGTGTGTGTTTGGCCAGGGGCCACAAGACTGGGGAAAGTGGCTGTTCGCATAGGGATCTGATCTTTGACCTCAGACCTTCAGAGCAGTATAGATTTCTCTCTCTTTTTTTTTAAAGATATTTATTGAGATTTTACAAAAACATAAGTTTACAAAATAGAAAAAAGTCACATAGAAAGAAAAAGATACAAAAAAGAAGACATAGAAAAATACGTAAGAGAGAAAAAAGAGGAATAAAAATACAAAATACAAAAAACAAATAGATAAAAAAGAATTAAAAAACAAATCCGTTTTTAGTAACTTTAAACTCATTAGCTTGTTTCCTTGGCCTCCTCACGCCTCCCCTTTTTGTATTCCCATTTAAATAATCAAATCAGCAAATCCTTACCCTCTTTTGTTTATCTTAACTCTATATCTTAACATATTATAACTCTATATTTTCATCCATTTATCAATTCATTTTTGCATATTCTTATTAACTTTGTTGCTAATGCCACTTATTTTCAGTCCAACATCATTTTAGCATTCATTAATTTTACAGTGTTTCTGAAGGTAGTCTTTAAATTTCTTCCAGTCTTCTTCCACCAACTCTTCTCCCAGGTCTCGGATTCTGCCAGTCATTTCCACCAATTCCATATAATCCATCACCTTCATCTGCCACTCTTCCAGGGTGGGTAACTCTTGTGTCTTCCAATACTTTGCAATAAGTATTCTTGCTGCTGTTGTTGTATACATAAAAAAAGTTCTATCCTTCTTTGGCACCGATTGGCCGACTATGCCCAGGAGAAAGGCCTCTGGTTTCTTCAGAAAGGTATATTTAAGTACCTTTTTCATTTCATTATATATCATCTCCCAGAAAGCCTTAATCTTTGGGCACGTCCACCAAAGGTGAAAGAATGTACCTTCATTTTCTTTACATTTCCAACATTTATTATCGGGCAAATGATATATTTTTGCAAGCTTGACTGGGGTCATGTACCACCTGTAAATCATTTTCATAATATTCTCCTTCACCTGGGATGTGTCAGTATTTATAAGGGGACGGGAGGGAGGGGTGCCACCGGAGCAGCTGGCTGGGCAGGTTGTCATCTGGAGCAAGATCCCATTTATCTTTCTTTCTTTCTTTTTTGAAGGAAGAACCCAGAGGGTGCTGAGCCAGCAGTGACTCACAGAGGTGTTTCCTCTCCAAAGGGTAATGATACATAAATAGGGTTTGAGTTTCCTGCTTTTATTTATTTGCAAGTCCTCTGACCAACTTCTCTCTAACCAGATCGGCTCATTGGTGACGTGGAGGCAAAGGTGGCATTCCTGGATTGGCAGTGCCCGCTCTGGAGGGGCGGTGACTGAGGCAGAAAGGCGAAGCAGCAGGCAATGGGGCTGTAGGCAAGAGAGGCTGTCGCAGAACGGCAGTGTTCAGGCCAAAAAGTCTGCTGCCAAGGCTGGCCAGTCAGGAAGCCTAGAAGCAGGCTGGCAAGGCTCCCTCGTGGTTTGGCCCCAGCCTTTAATATGTGACAGTAAAGTGTGTATCTGAACATAGAGATTTCTCCCATCTCTCTCCCTCCCTCTCTAATAGCATTTATATCCCATCTGTTCCTCCAAGAAGCTCCAGGTGGCATGCATGGGTCTCCCCCTCCTCATTTAAGCCCCACAACAACCCAGAGGCAGGCTGTGCTTGGCCCAAGCTCACACCCAGCAAACTTCATGGCCAAATGGGGATTGGGACCCCTGTCTGCTGGATCCTGGTCCAGCACTCTAACCACTACACCACTCTGGCCAAGAGCCATGGTGCAGCCCAAATTGGCCTAATCTTTGGTACCAGTATCACATGCTTATTTGCAAAGGTGTCCTTATTGCGTGTTGCTTCACAATGGGACAGTGACTGATATAGTTCCCCCTGCTAAGAAATACAAATATTATCATTGTTACCTGCTACCCCAATCTCAAAGTTAAGGAGAAACTCTGGACCTTTTCAGGCAAACCAGAACAGTCACTTCTCAGTTTGCAGCGTTCAGGAGCCAAAACGTTTGAGAACTAAGCTGTTTGAAAACCAAGGTATGTCTGTATATGGTTTTATTTGTGCATATATGCAACCTGAGCGTAAGATGGAGGGGCTCACAGCATTGACACCCCAACAGATCTTGCTTCTCCATCAGTCACAGCTTTGGATCCAGCACAGAGCAAGCAGGTCTCCGTTTCTCCATCCTCCAGCCTGCTTCCAGCCCAGCCCAGAACTCTGGCTTTTGTTCTCTTCCCTAGCAGTTAGGTGAGGGCTTGGTGGAAAGACCCACCCATTTGTTCTGGTGGCACAGAGCAGCTTATTTGGCTGTGCTAAATTGCGGTGCTTAGCCAGCCAGCCAAAGCCATTGCCTGGCTCAAGGGATTGCTTTGGCAAGCTTGCTGCCATACCCCACAGGTGCAGGATCCTAAGTATTGGAAGGGACTTGGCGCATCGTGAAGACTGAACCCCACAACTCAAACTATCACCACCATCATTAATAATAATAATTTCTACTATCATTGTAACCTTAGGGCTGGTGGAAGTTGTACTCCAAAACACCTTTGGGGCATTAGATGGGGGGATGAAGGTGCTTGCCTGCTGCTTGAGAGAGCTTTCCCTGGCAGGGCCCTTTGCAAGGACCAGGCCAGCTGGCCACCAGACCAATGCGGATTCTCCAAAGTGAAGTTCTAATTTGGATCTGATGTGAAGTGAGTGGACTCTGGAGCAGTTCAAGCTGAATCAACTTGTTATTATTTAATGCACTGAGCAGAAAAGATGGGGCAGGATGGGAATGACTGCGCACATGTTCCTCACTGGTCTGTAATCAACAGCACCCAGTTAACCTGCTCAAGCCTCGGGTGTCTTGCAGACCTGGAGGAGACTTTGGAGGAACTGGGTCAGAGACACTAGTACTCAGCACACTGTGGGAGGCCAAGGGAAATAAATCGCTGGAATGGGACAGGATCCGCCTTTGACTTCCATCACTCCCCATGCTCATCCTATCTATCTATATCTATCCATCTATCTATCTATCTATCTATCTATCTATCTATCTATCATCTATCTATCTATCTATCTATCTATCTATCATCTATCTATCTATCTATCTATCTATCTATCTATCTATCTATCATCTTTCTTTCTTTCTTTCTTTCTTTCTTTCTTTCTTTCTTTCTTTCTTTCCATTCATCTCTCCTTCCTTCCTTTGTTTGTTGCATTTATGCCCCACCTTTTTCCTCCAAGGAGCTCGAGGTGGTTCTTCCCCACGTCGTTTAATCCACACAACAACCCTGTGAGGTAGTTTAGGCTGAGAGTGAGTGGCTGATCCGAGGTCCCCCCCAGTGAGCCCCAGGGCCAAGTGGGGATTTGAACCCTGCTCTCTCAGGCCCTAGTCCAACACTCTAACTGCTACACCACACTGGCTCTCTGAAGCAGAGGCGACACACAGTAGTTGTTGCTTTAAAAAGCCAAATGGTGCCTTGCAGGAAGACCTTCTGCCTCAGAAGCTGCTGCCCGCAACGTCCATGTTGTTTTTCTTCAGGAAAGTCAGGAGATCTCCTTCAACCACGCTCACTCGACAGCTGGCCTGCGCCCAAATGTTCCTCCTTTGCGACCCCGCCCCAAACCTCTAGGGCAAGTCGTACCTTTTTTGCACACTGACATTGGGCAACCCGCCCGGCCTCGGAAACGCCTTGGCTGACCTCCAGGAGATTGCTTCAGCCTCGCAGGCATTGCACCATGTGTGTTTCGGAAGTATGCTTTTGTTGTTGACTCTCCGAGGTGCCTGACTCACGGGTGTTTTGCTCAAGGAATGTTGTGAGCGAGAGGCAGGGCAAGAGAGCAGGAGAGGCCCTGAGACACAGGGCAGCCTGGACCTTGGGGCATCTGGGGTCGCAGCAGCAGGGCCTCTATGCTGCTCCCTTCCCTGCCCTGCCTTGCCCACCACCCCTCCCTCTTGTCCTGACTTGGCCCCCTTCCCCCAGCATGAACTCTCAGCCTTGTGGAACTATTTCCATTTGCCTTCCTTAATTTCAAGGGGAGTTTCTGGCTCTAGCACAGAATCTAGAAGGCATGGAGAACGTGGAGAGAGAGAGAAGTTTTCCTCCCATTCTCATGATGCCAAAGAAGCTGAAGGTTGAAGATTCAGGACAGATACAGTCATACCTCGGGTTACAGACACTTCAGGTTGTGGGTTTTTTTGAGTTATGGACACGCCAAAACCCGGAAGTACTGGAACGGGTTACTTCCAGATTTTGGCGGTCACGCATGCACAGAAGCACTAGATCATGCTTTGCGCATGCGCAGAAGCGCTGAATCACAACTGCGGGTTGCGAACATGCCTCCCGCAAGGATCATGTTTGCAACCTGAGCGTCCACTGTACAAGAAAGATTTAAAGGAAAGGATGTCTTCACGCAGTGCATACAGGTAGCTAAACTGTGGAACGCCCTCCCACAGGAGGCAGTGATGGCCACCAACTGAAGAGGGCTTTAAAAGAGAATTAGAGTACCATAATTCATGGAGGAGGAGAGGGCTATTGATGGTTCTTAGCCAGGATGGCTTTGGTCTTCCTCCACAGTTGGAGGCATAGACACCATCTCTGAAGGGCTGAAGCCCCCTCAGCCCCCTCAATATGTCGCCCATGATGTCATGTTCCCCGAGGCTGGCTGCTTTGAAGACAGGGTGATGGAATGGATGGGCAGTTAGCCCGATACATCTTCAGGGCTGTTCTTATGTTCTTAATCCGTGGGCAAATAGATGCCCCCTCCCTTTGGGTGCCACTTCAGGTCATGGGGTTCCAGCGGGTTCCTGTTGCTGTTTTCAATTTATCAAATTCCCCCCGAGAGGGCAAACCCAGATGAAATTGGGGGGAGGGATACGGGCTGCCATTCTGATGCTGACCCCACTGTGTAGGTTCTGTGGGGGGCGGGGGACACCCATGCCTATGCTTGAACAGCCCCAATCCCTGAATGATCACCTGTGTGGAAGGAGCCTGAGAATGGTGATTCTGCAGGTGGCTGTTTCCTAACAGTGTAAATGAAATTCCAGAAGCAAAACAGTCTTGCCACTTGAAATGCAATTCCAACGGAGCACACGGACCAGCAGGACAAAAATGTGTGCAGTGAAGCGGTGCCAGCCTGCGAGCCTCTCCAAAGTTGAGGCTTCGGGCTCCTTTTGCACCCAGAAGTGTGCGCTCCCTTGTGGCGGGGGGGGGGGGAGCCACAGCTGCAGCAACTGCAGCCTGTGAGTGGCAGAGCCTTGAAGCTGCTATGCCAGGCTGGCAGGCCCTCTGCTTGCCCAGGCACATCCCTGCACAATATCGCGCACCCCCTCGCACTCGCTGCTGGCTCCACCCCTGTTTGTGACAGCTTCTTTCGATACGCCACTGTTGCTCTCTGGATTGGAATTTGGCTAGACGCCCCAAGGCCATTTTTGCCAATAAAGTTTCAGTTTCCAAGAACTGAGTTAGTTTCTGTTTGTTTTCTCGGGGGGTGGGGGGGTGGAGGCAGCCTGGCTAATTTAAATATTTTTCTGCATCTCAAAGTAAACAGAGCTGTCATGCGGGCAGGCAGCTTACGTGCCAAATTTCACATACCGTGGACTGGCAGGTCACAAGACTGACTGGCACCAGACCATGCCACATCGTGTGTGTGTGTTGGAGTTCCTCCTTCCTTGGCACGGAGGCCTACTTTCATTTTGAGAGCAAAAGCGAGCAGTTTCTGTTTCCCAGAAGCGTGCCTCTTCTCACAAGGCGACAGCATCTCTGCTGCTTTGTGGTAGAGAAGCCTTTGGTGGCAAGAACAGAAGAAAACCAATGGCCCATCTAGTCCACAGGAGCCCCCTCCCCCCCCCCCCGGTGGTCCAGAGCTGAGGTGTGGGAGGAATTTGGTTCAATTCACATTTAAGGTGAACCAACCCACTTTGTGCTTCCCAAAACACAAATTGAAATATAGCCATCCTTTGAAATCCATACTTCCCTGAATTTTGCAGCACGGTTCTTCAGCAAAGTACCGTAATTTGCACAAAAATGTGCCTACTAGGGTAAAATGTTCATAGGGCAAAGGGGAAATGACATAGAAAAAGGTCGTTGCAAAAAAAAAAAAAAGTATTTGATACAAAATTGCATACAAAACTTGTGTGTTGTAAGTACAGTGTTAAAAATTCACAGTAAAATGCTGTTGATTTTTCAGGAGGACTTTTTGAATAAGTAAATAAATCGCCAGCTGATGTGGAAACATGGAGAAATTAGCATATGGTTGGGAAAATGAGAAACTGAGAGAAACTGAAATTGACAGAGCAGCAAAATAAACCAGTAAGCAAACTCTGAGCTCCCCCTATGAGGTCCTCAGGTGGGAGCCTGGCCTGATGTCTTGGCATCGCCTCCTTCCCTCCCTTGGCCTTCCTCTGCAAAGGGATTTTGAAACCTCAAGTTGACTCCCTGGCAGAGGAGGAGGAGGAGGATCTGTGCTATGATATGAGATGGTAAACAATTCTGGGATGGAAGAACCCAGTCAATACAAATTTGGTCCCTGTTCGTTTGGTATTGGACTCAGTGTAGCACAGATGGTTTGGTAACTTGATATATTACTTACGAAATGGGCAATTGTGTGTACAATATCACATGCAAATATAACATCTAGGAGATTTTTAGAAAGGACGGACTCACCAGCTGGCTTTTCATGGGATCCCAGCCTTTTGAAGAGCAGCAGGAGCCCCCCCCCCCTCCTGGTGGCAAATACAATGATTGCCTGTTTGCTCCCGTAATACCTGCCACCTGAAGTGGTTTGCTGCACCCTGCCTAATAAAAGGGACAGCAGAGGATGTGCTTTGCTGTGTGATGCTGCTGGGTTGCAGGTTAATCTGGGGGCTCCTGAAGTCAGCTTCAGAATATTTTGTATTGTTTTCTGTGCTCATGCTGATATTTTAAATTGTAAACTTAACAAGTTGGGACCAGGTTACCTACAAGATCGCCTTACCCCATATGTGCCCACTTGACTGCTTCAATCGGGGAAACTGGCGCTCTTTACACATGCTCCACATTGATAAAAGAACTTCATCTTTTGTCTATACTTCGGAACTCCCTGCCTATTGACATCAGACAACCACCTTCGGTGTACTCTTTCTGGCCCCTGCTAAAAACATTCCGGTTTAGACAACCCTTCCCAAATGTTCTGAAAGTTGATGCGATTGTTAATCTGTTTTGAGTCTGTTATTTTAACATTTTGAAATTCTTAAGTTATTGTTAATTTTTCTTACTGGTAATTTTATTCTTCTATTATTATTTTTTTGTAAAGCACTTTGAGGTGCCCCCCCTTTTACAATCAAGCAGTGTATACATTTTATGAAATAAATAAATAAAATAAACTGCCTTGGCTGAAGATGACAGCAAGAAATAAATATGGGAGGCAGTGTGACACAGGGGTTAGTGTGTCAGATCAGAAGCAGGGAAGATGCCTCCTCAAGGCATGAAGCTGACTGGGTGATATTGGGTTAATAATCATCTTTATCTCAGCCTATACGGACAAAGGTCCGAATAGTTAAAGCTATGGTTTTCCCAGTAGCAATGTATGGAAGTGAGAGCTGGACCATAAAGAAGGCTGATCGCCGAAGAATTGATGCTTTTGAATTCTGGTGCTGGAGGAGACTCTTGAGAGTCCCATGGACTGCAAGAAGATCAAACCTATCCGTTCCGAAGGAAATCAGCCCTGAGTGCTCACTGGAAGGACAGATCGTGAAGCTGAGGCTCCAAGACTTTAGCCACCTCATGAGAAGAGAAGACTCCCTGGAGAAGACCCTGATATTGGGAAAGATGGAGGGCCCAAGGAGAAGGGGATAACAGAGGACGAGATGGTTGGACAGTGTTCTCGAAGCTACCAGCATGAGGTTGACCAAACTGCGGGAGGCAGTGGAAGACAGGAGTGCCTGGCGTGCTCTGGTCCAGGGGGTCACGAAGAGTCGGACACGACTAAACGACTAAACAATAACAAAAACATCTCAGTCTATCCTACCTTACAGGGCTGTTGTGAGGCTAAATTGAGAGGGGGCCAGAATCATGTCCCTGGGGATATAACTGTAATTAAAAAATAAATAAGGGGGTGACAAGACTGGCTCTTAGCTGCACTTATGGTGGGAATGTTCATTTGTGAAAGGCTTTTTGGAAGGCTGTTTTCACCGGAGTTTGGTAAGTGACTAATCAGCAGCTGGCCTCAGCCCTGGCTCTGGGTATATCATGCAAAATTACATACACAAATGGGTATATTAGGAGATATTTACACTAAAATGTTACTGAATTTTCATGAGGGTTTTAAATATATGTATATCACAAACTGGTGCAGAAGTGCAAATGAATGAATTTACAACTGGAAAAAAGGCAAACTGACAGATTTGTCCATCCCTAGATACTGTAAATTAAAAGACGCCTGCTTCTTGGAAGAAACGCAATAACAAACCTAGACAGCAACTTAAAAAGCAGAGACATCACCTTGCCAACAAAAGTCCGTATAGTGAAAGCTATGGTTTTCCCAGTAGTGATGTATGGAAGTGAGAGTTGGACCATAAAGAAGGCTGATCGCCGAAGAATTGATGCTTTTGAATTATGGTGCTGGAGGAGACTCTTGAGAGTCCCATGGACTGCAAGAAGATCAAACCTCTCCATTCTTAGGGAAATCAGCCCTGAGTGGTCACTGGAAGGACAGATCCTGAAGCTGAGGCTCCAATACTTTGGCCACCTCATGAGAAGAGAAGACTCCCTGGAAAAGACCCTGATGCTGGGAAAGATGGAGGGCACAAGGAGAAGGGGACAACAGAGGACGAGATGGCTGGACAGTGTTCTCGAAGCTACCAGCATGAGTTTGTCCAAACTGCGGGAGGCAGTGGAAGACAGAAGTGCCTGGCGTGCTCTGGTCCATGGGGTCACGAAGAGTCGAACATGACTGAACGACTAAACAACAACAACAACAGCAACAACAGATACTGTATATGAATACTGGGCCCCCCAAATGAATTTGGCCCACGGGCGCACAGCAGAGCAGAGCTGTCCCTGGTGCAAGTCCTGCTGTCTGAGCTCCCTGCACAGCACCGTGTGCACATGAGAGCTGGGAAATAAAGGATGTGAGTTTCCTGTTCCTCTGCAATGTATCAGCCGAGTTCAAAGAAATGACTAATCAGTAGAGGCAAGGGGCAGAAATGTCACGTTTCAAGGGAATTCCAGATAGGCGAGTCAACAGTTTTGTGGTCTCTGGGCTGTCGGAACTGAGATGGGCCCAATGTGATTTGTGGGGTGGAGAGCTGCAGGGGAGCATCTGCAGAAGGATGACCATGGGATTCTGCCTCCTGGGGCAGCTGCCTCCGTCTGCCTCACAGACAGCCCGGCCCTGCAGAGCACGATCATCATGGCTAGTAGCCCTGAGCAGCCCTCTCCTCCATGAATTTATCTAATCCTCTTTTAGAGTTATCCAGGTGGGGGCCATCACTGCCTCCTGTGGGAGGGTGTGCCATAGTTTTCACTATGCTCTGCATGAAGAAAGACTTTCTTTTATCTGCCCCGAAAGCTCTTTTGCCCCATGCACAGATTGGAACGCTGGGGAGGGCATTTTTAGAAAAGTTGCTTGCTTTCATGTGTATCAGATTTATGGAAAGAGGCGGAAATTTCCCGAAAGAAAAGCAAAACCGAAAAGCAACGAGCAATATTATGTTTCTGATGGGGGTTGTTTGTTTGGCCGTCCGTTTTGTTGGGCTGGATGTTCAGGTTGTACTTTGGTTCTGGAAAGCACCCAATATTATGCAAACAGCAAGAACATTTGAATTTGAGGCTGGCTGTTGAAAGTATGCCACACCTCCTCTCTATCTTTGGATTTCATTTTGTGTTTCAGAAAAAGTGATGAAAGGCTGTCACTCCAAAATTGGGGGGGGGGAGGGGGCAGGACAAAACCATGATGTTGCCTCCAAAGTCCTTACTGGGGGAGGCAGTTCCCCCAGCCCTCCAGGGCTTTTCCTGCATTCATCTCTAGTCTTCCTGAATACAGACCAACAGAGATGCCTTTGCCTCCATTAGATGGTAAAAGAAGGGGACATGGCTGCAGGCAGGGCAACCGCACCCCTTGCCAAGGACAGCATTGCCCAAGGAGTCCTTGACTGAGGGTGGCGGGGGGGGGGCATGCCACCTCCAGCTGTTTCTCTGCTTATCCTCTTTCTTGCAAGTTCAAACCTTCGGTGGCAGCGCTGTTGGCTTGCACGCATGATGTGAGCATGCCCTGTGGGGTGAGCACATGGCTGTCGCAGAATTTTGAGGAGGCCCGGCCTCCTCCTTGAAAATTTTGGGGGACCCTTGGCCCCCACCCCCACACAGATGGCACCCCTGTACCTCATGCACACCTCTCGTTGCCCCTCTCATAGCTTCAGCAAGCTTGGACCCAAAGCAGCAGGCAGGCGTGGCTCCCGGTCTCTGCTAGCTCCACACAGAGTTCTGCCAACGTCCTTGTTCTTCTTCCCAGAACACCTTTAGATTTCAAAAAGGGCACATTTTTCTGTGACATCATGCCACCCCACTCCACCCCCTGCATCACCTCCGCAACCTCCCAGATATTCTGTCCCTGTCCACTCCTTGCTGCTGGGTGGGGGGGGGGGCGGAATAGCTTTTTGCATAGCCAACCGCCTTTAAATTCTTTCTCAGTGGCTCTGCACTTAGCTAGCCCAGCCAGACTGGCTTGCGCAAGGTAACCCAGGAATTTCTTGTCTGGCACAGTTTTGCAGCTAGTATATTCCTTTCATATCCCACATTTTATCTAGGTACTGCCCTTTATTAATTTCTCCCATTCACTAACAAACTCTGGTACCCTAGATCTATGACAGTATCTTTTTCTGCAATAGTAGATCTCTTGCAAGAGTTGTTTGATGGGACACGGACACACAAAGACACACACACACTCCTGTCCTGAGAGCCGTGCCTTTGCTCTCCAGAATGCAGAGTTATTATGTAGGAAAGATGGCAGCCTGCAACCACCTGTCATTGTTTCTATAAATACTTTGTACACAGAGGGAAGGCAGGCCACCCAGAGCTGCTTAGTGTGTGGCTCCCAACCAAACCAGAAATGCCAGCCTTCCAGGTGGCTGGCAAACAAATTTGCATGAGCCTGTAGGAATGTACACTTTGCCGGGTCATTTCCAGCTAAGCAAAAGCCCATCCCTGCACTCCTGAGTCAAATCAGGGGAGTCAGGGAGCGTCCTTCACACATGAAGGTCTGAATTTCCTGAAAGAAAAGCAAAACCGAAAAGCAACAAGCAATATTATGTTTCTGATGAGGGTTGTTTGTTTGGCAGTCCGTTTCGTTGGGCTGGATGTTCAGGTTGTGCTTTGGTTCTGGAAGACACCCAATATTATGCAAACAGCATAGTATTGTGCTGGGCCCTGTTTTGGGGTATTGTTTCATACAAATGAAAAGGTGCAAAGCTTTCTGGGTGGGGCTCAAGCCAGAACAAAATACAATAGGAAAATTACAGCCCACCTGCAAGTCCAGCCTTGGGGGCTGATCCAAGGGTTGCCCAAGCGTAGACGCCTGTGCCTGAATTTGTTTTATGTGTGTAGATCAGTGCACGCTGATCAGCGCACAGTCTTCGCAATAGGGCTCTGTTCCGATGGCATGAATAGTCACGACAAACCGGTAGATCCAATCTGCTGCAGCCTTCATCCGCCTTCACAGCCGTTGTAACATACTGCTTGTTATCATCTGCCTGTTCTGCCATTGAGGACTTCTTGGATCATTCTTTGTCTAGCTCCTTCCCTTTGACCTTACCACCTTGAGTGACCCTGCTGGGAGTACGAGATTCCCGATGGCTTCGCTCACAAGGACCTTGTCTTGGTGAATGAGCTTGCACGTGCCCAAGTGTAGTGCTAGTCTGGCAGCTGACAGAGATGATGTTGCTTCTTAACCAGCCAAGGTCAATTGTCTGCGGACAAATGTCAGCTCCCTCAGCCAGTAAAGCAAGATGAGCGCTGCAACCCCAGAGTCATTTGCGACTGGACTTAACTGTCAGGGGTCCTTTACCTTTTCCTTTTTATACAAAAGTTTAAAATCTACAAGGCTCACCCTGCAGGTTTATAAAATAGCAAAGCAAAGGACAAGGAAAACACTTACGATCTAGCAAGCTCTACATTGAAACTGTTTGTGGGATCTTCTGCTCACATTCCCAAGGTAAGGTAAAGGGACCCCTGACCATTAGGTTCAGTCTTGACCGACTCTGGGATTGCGGCGCTCATCTCGCTTTATTGGCCGAGGGAGCCGGCGTACAGCTTCCGGGTCATGTGGCCAGCATGACTAAGCCACTTCTGGCGAACCAGAGCAGTACACGGAAACGCCGTTTACGTTCCCGCTGGAGCGCTACCTATTTATCTACTTGCACTGGTGTGCTTTCGAACTGCTAGGTTGGCAGGAGCAGGGACTGAGCAACGGGAGCTCACTCCATCGCGGGGATTCGAACCGCTGACCTTCTAATCAGCAAGCCCTAGGCTCTGTGGTTTAACCCACAGCGCCACCTGCGTCCCTTCACATTCCCAAAGTGCTCTGTAAAATCACCTAAGGAACATAAATGTAAGACTGCTGGATCAGGCAATGGCTTTTCCAGTCCAGCATCCTGATCTCACAGTGGCCAGCCAGATGCCCTTCTTATGTTCTTATGAAGCAGGAGAAATGTTGGCCCCCTTGCAACCGTAAGGTCAATTCAAAGCCCACACTGATCAGAATTCTAAATAAATTCTCAACGGGCCTGAGAATCAGGCAGGAAAGCAGAAGCCTCTTTTGAAGACAACTTTCAAGAAAATGGAGGACAGATTTGAGCACAACATTAGGATGTAGATAGATAGATAGATAGATTCTTTATTGTCATTACACACGTGCAACATTGCACAAGTGCAACGAAATTGGATGCCATCCCTTAAAAACAACAAAAGCAAAACAACAACAACAACCCACAAACCACATTCCAGCCACACCCACACCCACACCCATCAATCTCCCAAGTCACACTATCGAGTTACAGCATTCAAAAGGGCCACAGCTCTCGGGTAGAAACTGTTTTTCAGTCTATTTGTCCTTGACTTGATGTTTCTATATCTCCTGCCAGACGGCAGTAGTGCAAACAGACTGTATCCCGGGTGAGATGAATCCTGCAGGATGTTGTTTGCTTTCCTAAGACAACGGGAACCGTACAATTCTTCCAAGGATGGGAGAGGTTGACCAATAATCCTTTGTGCTGTGGTTATGACCTTCTGGAGCACCTTCCTCTCCCTAGCTGTACAACTGGAGAACCAAGCACAAATACAGTATGTAAGAATGCTCTCTATGGAGCCTCGGTAGAAGGACACCAGCAGTCTCTCACTCAGATTGTTCTTCTTTAAAAGTCTGAGGAAATAAATTCTCTGCTGGGCCTTCTTCACCAGAGCAGTGGTATTTGCGCTCCAAGTCATGCCCTGATCGATAGTTACTCCCAAAAACCTGAATTCCGCCACCCTCTCCACCCGTTCCCCATTGATATGCAAGGGCTGAATGTCCGCCTTTTTTTTCCTGTAATCCACCACTAATTCCTTGGTCTTAGCCGTATTAAGAGCCAGATTGTTCTCTCCACACCAAACACAGAGCCGCTCCACCTCGTCCCGATAGGCGGACTCATCCCCTCCTGAAATGAGCCCTACCACCGTAGTGTCATCAGCAAACTTGATGATTTTGTTGCTGGAATAGATGGCTGTACAGTCATACGTATAGAGAGCATAGAGCAGGGGACTCAACACACAACCCTGTGGTGAGCCGGTGTTAAGGCTAAGGGCTGTGGACATATGTGACCCTACTCTAACCCTCTGAGAACGTTCTGACAAAAAATCCAAAACCCAGAGACAGGTGGAGTTGGAGAGTCCAATCGCCTCTAGCTTGGACACCAGTCTATGGGGGAGAATAGTGTTAAAAGCTGAGCTAAAATCCACAAACAGCAGCCTCACATAACTCCCCGGCTGCTCCAGATGGGACAGAGCAGCATGGAGAGTGGTGGTGATAGCGTCCTCTGTGGATCTATTTGCCCTGTATGCAAACTGGTAGTTGTCAAAAGTTGATGGAAGACAGGAAATAATATGACGGCGCACCAGTTTCTCAAAACACTTCATGATGATTGGAGTCAGTGCAACTGGTCTGTAGTCGTTCAAACTACTGATTGTGGATTTTTTGGGCAGAGGGACAATAGTTGACGACTTCAGGCAGGGTGGGACAATAGACTGGTGTAAGGACTTGTTGAAGATCTTAGTAAAGACCCTCGCCAGCTGATCCGCACAGCCCTTCAACACCTTTCCAGTGATGCCATCAGGTCCAGCCGCCTTCCTCGGATTCACCATCCTCAATACCTTTCTCACCTCATGCTCCTCTACCGTGAATGAGGGGCCCCTAAGGGCTGGTGGCTGTAATACCGGCGTCTCAGGTGGCTCCTTCTCGAAGCGAGCAAAGAAGAGGTTAAGCTCCTCCGCCAGCAAAGGGTCACTTCTGTACTTCTGTTGTGCAGAGCCAGGAGCATTTTGCTGTCTCTGTCTTCCGCCTGAGTCAGCACCAGAGAATGTTGTCACCCTCACCGTCAGTTAGTCTCTACAAAATGGCAATGATGCATTTAGTATCGCTGGCAAATGATGAGGAAAGGGCTACAGGTCAGGCTGACAAAAGCTCAGGGAGCCAAATAACATTCCAAACACTGAAGGGGCAAAATATGCTCTCTCAGGAACCCCGAAGCAGCAAATCTGTCATTCAAGAAGAGGTCATGGGGAACTGGTGCAGCCTCCAGAGTAAACGGCAGATTATATTATAGTACCATTCTATGGAAAAGGAAAAGAATGATCTGTAGAACTATCAATGGGAATGTTGGTTTGTATACTCCCTGGGGGTGGCAGTGAGAGGGGAGAAGTGATTCATAGCCACCAGCGTGGTTTTGCACTAAGAGGGTCAGGCTAACCGCTGCTCTTGCAGATTATGGGTTCTTGACACAATCAGAGAGTCATTGCTCATTCGTTGCACCAGAATCCAGGTGACCTCACTCTGTTCTGTTGCAGCAATATCTCACTCACCCCTCAAACTGAAACACGTCTGGAATCCATTGTACCTGCCGCGGCCTCCTCCAGATCAGCCGGAGGGTGGAGAATTCTCTGTTAAGAGAACCAGAGACTTTGCATCAGTTCCTCCTCAGTCAGGAGATTTAATGATCAAACAATCTTGAAGCTGTTTCATTGTGGATGCCCCCTCGTTCCCACAGCATCCACAAAGCAGTATTTTGACACCGAGAAAATGTGATTTTGGCCTCAAGGTGATGTGTATTCTTTTGCAATGGCGATATCTGAGAGGATGTGGTTGGCACAACTGTTATTTTCTCTCTCCTCCAGTGCTCTCCTACAAACCCTAATGGCAAACTCAATTTCCCAAGTGCCAAAACAGTATCAGCCACAAACAAGGGGAAGTTTGGGAAGAACCCAAACATCTGCCCATGTACAAGCATCTTTGCAGGAAAGCACCTCAAAGGTGAGGAGCCCAAAAATTGAAAACCAGAGTAATGGATGGGATGGTGTGCCCTGAAAGAGAAAACTACTTGTTCTGAGTAATTTCAAAGTTTTCCCACCCTGAAACAGTTCTGTGCTATTGCCACTGTGCCAATCTCTCTGAAAGCTGGTGGGCTTCATCCCTTGAAAAGGAGTAACCTTGAATGTAGTACACATCCCAAAAATTAAAAAGTCTGAGACTTAAAAAAAACACCACACTTTTAAATGTTCCCTGCTTGAAAACCCCTTGGCAGATCTGCCTGATGGGCTTAATCAGATGTGGAGGGGCTCATTTCACCCACTTGAACGAAAAGGAAAATAATTACTGTTGTTTTTAGATTCCCCATTACAGTCAATGGGAGCAAAACAGGCCTTTGGACTTAGCTTATCAGATTTGGGCCCAAATGATGAATCAAACTGGAATGACCCAACAGCAGATCAGTCTGCTTGTGGGCTTCCTATAGGCATCAGGCTGGGGGCTGATGGAAACATGATGCTGCCTCTTGATCTGATCCTGCAAGCGCTTTACCAACGTTGTGGCACCTTTGGTAGTGAGATAACAAGCGTGTGAAAGATGTCCCAGCTGGAGAGAGAGTCACCAGAGTCAGCTTGCTTGGAAATGGCTTGTGACATCACAGCCAAGAAATCCACGGCTTCTCTCTAGCTGGCTTCCTTCCTGATCTTGTTGACTGTACTGTGGGTTGCGTCATGGGAGAAATGGAGCAACACATTTTAGCTGATGCAACCCTCTCTTGAAGTTGTGCGGTTTCGCACACTTTCCCAAAGAACCCTGCAAAGTAACCGGGCAGCAGACACATGCCCTTTTTTACCGCTGAGCACGTAATGTACAAAAGGTTTTGCTTGTTTTTTTTCCAGGGGAACAAATCTGCCACTCCCACCAAAGAAAGACCCATTATTTGATTCACAGCTCTGGTTGTGAATCTTGGAGGTCCTGGGCCACAGGGAGGTTAGGCTGGCCTCAGCCAGAGCCAGGGCTTTTTGGGCTGTGGCCCCGATCTGGTGGAACGCTCTGTCACAACAGACTAGGGCCCTGCAGGACTTGACATCTTTCCGCAGGGCCTGCAAGACAGAGCTGTTCCACCAGGCCTTTGGCCAAGGCACAGCCTTCGGTAATCCTCGCAAAACTCTAGCCCAATGGTTGCCATTAATTTGATTCTGAATTGATTTTAGAATGTATTTTAATTAATTGGCTGTGTGATTTTATGTGCACTGTGCTATTTTTACTTGTTGTTAGCTGGTCTGAGCCTGACTTTGGCCAGGGAGGGTGGGGTACAAATAAAATAATAATAATAATAATAATAATAATAATAATAATAATAATAATAATAATTCTATTCTCCAGTCTAAATATCCCCATCTCCCTCAACCATTCCTCATAAGTCTTGGCCATTGACCATCTTGGTCCCCTTCCTCTGCACATGTTCCAGCTTCTCAATATCATTCATAAATTGCGATGCCCAGAACTGGACACAGGACTCCAGGTGGCATCTGACCAAGGCAGACTAGAGTGGGACTATGACTTCCCTCAATGTGGACACTCGACTTCTGCTGATGCAGCCTTGAATAACTTTTTTTTTACCACCATTCACTCATGTTAAGCTGTTAGTGGCACAGTTCCTTTCAAAACAATCCAGCTTTTTGATCTTTCCACTCCTCCTAATATTCTTTGCAACTTATTTTTAAATCATTCAGGAGCTGACAGAGAAGAAGAAGAAGAAGAAGAAGAAGAAGAAGAAGAAGAAGAAGAAGAAGAAGAAGAATTGATATCCCACTTTATCACTACCCGAAGGAGTCTCAAAGCGGCTCACATTCTCCTTTCCCTTCCTCCCCCACAACAAACACTCTGTGAGGTGAGTGGGGCTGAGAGACTTCAAAGAAGTGTGACTGGCCCAAGGTCACCCAGCAGCTGCATGTGGAGGAGCGGGGAAGCGAACCCGGTTCACCAGATTACAAGTCTACCACTCTTAACTACTACACCACACTGGCTCTGTGTGCAAACAATTGATGGCTGATTCATGGGTACCATAGACAGAGCCAGGGCCAGGATGGATGGGACATGAGAACACACATAAGAAGAACCTGTTGGACCAGGCCAACAGCCCATGTAGTCCCGGATCCTGTTCACACAGCGGCCACCCAGATGCCCCTCGGGAAGCTCACGGGGGCGATCTTTGCAAAAGAACAGTACTTTCCCTGCGACAGTTTCCAGCAACTGGTAGTGAGAAGCGAACCAGAGCACAGCCATCTTGGCCAGGGCCCCTGGATGAGGGGCCTTCTGCCCCCCAGAAGCCCCCCTCCTGTGGTGTCCCCCGAGGACAATGAAGAGAGCATCATAACATCATAGAACCAGGAGGGGGGAAGCCATATTTTTGGGGGGATGCTGGGCAAAAATGTTGAGCTTTTTTTAGGGGAGCAAAACTTGTACAGCTTCTTTGGGGGGAACCAGTGATCTACCACAGATGTCCATCTACCTCTTGGACTTGCCTGATCTAGTCCAATGCCCTGCAATGCCAGCAGCACTGCGTCTGCTTCCCCCAGGAGTCTCCTCCTTCGTGCTGGCCTGAGCGCCGTCACCACTGCCCTGCAACTCCCAGGGAAGCTTTTCAGGCCAGGCCAGTGGAGGCTGGTTCTCACTGTGAGGCCAGGGAGGACAACTGCAGGTGGAGCCAGAGCAAAGGACGGCTGGAGCCAATATTAGGCAGAGGCAACTCGTGCTGGTATTGTCCTCATCCGCCTCCTCCCTGCTGAGTTCTAAAAAGGCATTGGCAAGGCTGAGGAGAAGGAAGCCGGTAGCAGGCAGTGCTGGACCCTGGATCCATTGTCAGCAAGGAGATAGACAAGGTGAGGTGTGGTGGAGGGCAGGCAGAGGTTGGTGGGGCAGTGCCCTATTTGGCCCAATGGAGCAGTTTCTGCTGGGACAGGTGAGGACAAAGACTACCAGCAGTAGCAGCAGCCAACCCCGGGTGAATTGGCTGCAGTTGTCACTGGTTTTGTTACACAGGAATGCCTCGAGGCCCCATATCAAGTGCCCATGCATCCTCACAGGACAGTCTTCTCTTTGAAGAAGATGTCTGCTTAAAGCAGCGGTTCCCAAAGAGGGTGGTAGCAACCCTTGGGGGGCAGTGGGATCACTTGGGGGGCAGGGTACTAAGAGTCAGGGGATGGCAGCAGGGGGCTGGAGACTATCAGAATTTGAAAAGCTGGCCCCACTGGATCAAGTTTATCAGGTTTGTTGAATTAATTACACTAAATGGTTTAAACTGGAGTTTGAATAAATGAGCAGTGGACCCCAGAGTGGGAGGAAGAAGAAGAAGAAGAAGAAGAAGAAGAAGAAGAAGAAGAAGAAGAAGAAGAAGAAGAAGAGTAGTAGTTTGGATTTGATATCCCGCTTTATCACTACCTGAAGGAGTCTCAAAGCGGCTAACAATCTCCTTTTTTTTTTTAATAAATTTTTTATTGGTTTTTCAACACATATTAAAAGACAATACAACACAATACATAAACAAACAAACATATAAACACGTATAATTTCTTGATCTTTCTTTCTTAAAACCTTCTTTCAGCGACTTCCCCATACCTCCCCTTTCTGCATCCCTGTTTTAAATCCTTCCAGCAACCCCTAATTTCAATTTCTTATAGCACATTCTTTAACTCTTTTTTTTTCATATCCAATTGTTTGTCACTGCAATTCTATTTTACATTACCCAAGACACTTTAACATTCATTAATTTTACAACAATTCTTAAGATAAACTTTAAATTTCTTCCAATCTTCTTCCACCGTCTCTTTCCCTTGGTCACGGATTCTGCCAGTCATCTCCGCCAGTCCCATGTAATCGATCACCTTGGTCTGCCATTCTTCCAGTGTGGGTAGCTCTTGTGTCTTCCAATACTTTGCTAAGAGTACTCTTGCTGCTGTTGTAGCATACATAAAAAACGTCCTATCTTTCCTTGACACCAATTGGCCTACCATGCCCAGGAGGAAGGCTTCTGGTTTCTTCGCGAAAGTGCATTTAAGCACCTTTTTCATTTCATTATAAATCATTTCCCAGAAGACCTTGATCCTAGGGCACGTCCACCAAAGGTGGTAAAAGGTACCTTCAGTTTCCTTACATTTCCAACATTTGTTATTGGGCGTATGGTAAATTTTTGCCAGCTTGACTGGGGTCATGTACCACCTATATATCATTTTCATAATGTTCTCTCTTAAGGCATTACATGCCGTGAACTTTATACCGGTGGTCCATAACTGTTCCCAGTCAGCAAACATAATGTTATGACCAATGTCTTGTGCCCATTTAATCATAGCTGATTTAACCGTCTCATCCTGTGTATTCCATTTCAACAGCAAGTTATACATTCTTGACAGATTCTTAGTATTGGGTTCCAAAAGCTCTGTTTCTAATTTTGACCTCTCCACCTGGAAGCCGCAGCTAACAATCTCCTTTCCCTTCCTCCCCCACAACAAACACTCTGTGAGGTGAGTGGGGCTGAGAGACTTCAGAGAAGTGTGACTAGCCCAAGGTCACCCAGCAGCTGCAGGTGGAGGAACAGGGAAGCGAACCCGATTCACCAGATTACGAGTCCACTGCTCTTAACCACTACACCACACTGGCTGCAGCTGCTCTCCCTCCTTTCCTGCTGCATCTGGGAATGTCAAGCTAGGCAGCAGGCCCTCTTCTGGTTGTGGTGGTTGCAGGATTGTGCCCACAGTCTGTCTTTAATAATTAGTTGCAAGCTCCAGAGGAACGAGCCCAACGTGCTGCCCTGCCCAGAAAATTAGACTGGTGATTTCAACTCATGAAATCCTACAAGCCATCCAGCAGCTCCTTGGTGCTGCCTGATGAATGTTGACAATAAACAACGTGGTTGCAATTGCTTGGATGAAGGGAACTGTATTGGACACTGGGGGTTCAGAGCAAGATCTTCGAACCAGCACTGAAAGTTTCCTGGTCCAATAAGCAGCTCAAGAAGCTCACTCCATGTACACCTGCCTCCTGCAACCTCCAGATTTTGGACAACAGGCAGATGGAAGGGGCTGTCCAGAACACCTGGAGAGCACCAGGTTGGCAGAGCCAGGTGTTGACATGAATGGAACTCAAACCTTTCCCAGCATATCCGGATATTGTTAAGCAGACCAATTGGAGGTCGCCTTGCTCACTCTAGGCATTTTCTGCTGCCTGGCAGGTCCACACTTCTGCCTCTGCTAGAACAGGAATCCCTGACTAGTGCTCTGTTTGGAGGAGGTTTTCTGGCCACAACACAAGCTGCCAACTGGCTCAGCCCCTGAAAAATGCAGGGCTGGTGTTCTTACCCGGACATGCATAAATAGCAGACTGCAGCATCACCTGCTGGGGGGAAAGGAAAACGTCATTTTTTCACAGACAAGTTGTTTTCTGTAGACCAGAGGAGGTGCACTGAGCAAAGGACTTGTTAGGGGGAAGGTAAAGTTAAAAGATTTAATCTAATGCTGCCATGAAGAAGGACTAGTTTTGGGGTCTCATCTCTCTCTTGGATGCAGGGCCATTTGTGCTTTATGCTGAAATTGTCCAAGAAATTCCAAAGTACCTGCTCAAGATTGTGGGAGGAAAATATGGATCCCTGTGACCCACGTGTGTGAATGGGCAGCTGCAGCGGCGTAAATAACAACAGAATTGGCTGGGGGCCTGGATTCAAAATGGAGGTCTTTGCACTCTCTCCAGCAGGAGCAAGCTCCTAACAGAAGGGTTTAAACATACAAAATCAAGAAGCAGCACAGTGCTAGGACTGCAGGTTGTTAGTCTTCATGCACTCATGTTTGACTGCAATTTCCCTCAACGATAAACAAATTTCTTTGAAGGCCTCACTCACCATATCTCAAAAATGCATGATGCCACATCATACTAATACTGAAAAGGATGTTACATCTGTCTTTCAGAAACAGCAAGGAAATAAATGAGATTAAAATAATTGTTTTAGGAAAGAGGAGGAGAGGATGACCAGCTGCAAAGGAGGAGAGATTTCCTGTCCTTCGAACAGCTTGACAGAAGCTGCAAGTCTTTCTTCAACAAGCTGGAACAGAGCAGAGAATCTAATACCAAGCAGAATGAGAAACCTTTCCCCTTCGACGTACAAATTGCAGTTAAGAAAGGCAAATTCTCCCTAGTAAACCAGAAGGGGGCACTGCACTCCAACAGAAGACGCAGCACCCTTTGTGGGATTCCTCACATTTGTTTTAGGACTGATATTATTATTCATTTCATTTCTATATCACTTTATATACACCCGTATTTTTCCATGTATAAGACAGCCTCATGTATTGACCCCTATTTTTTGAGCCCCAAATTAAGAAATATTTAATTGCAACATTCTGTGTATAAGACGACCCCCAGTTTTAAACTTTAAAAAATTGGGAAAGAATATAGTCTTATACATGGAAAAATAACAGTAAATTATATATTTTTAAGAAAAAAATCTCAAAGCAGTTGATAACACATTAAAACATCAAACAAAAAAAATCCAGAATAAAACATTACTGGATGAAGCTAAGTATAAAGTATGCATTCAGAGCAGCATAATTAACAGGGAACTAAAATATTATCTTAACGATTTCAAAATAAAACATTACAAAGGCTGTCAACTGCAGAAGGCACATTTAACGCAGCAAAGTTAACCAATTATCTCAAACATTTCAAAGGAGAACATTACTAAAGGAAGTCAATCATGTCCCTCTTTTTCTCTGTCCCTCCTCTCCTTATTTTTTTTTTTTTTGCTTTTTGGAAGTGACAGAGATTGCTTAACATTGCTTTAATAAGATTGCTTGCAATAGGCTACTAATTGCTAGAGTCTGGGAATTCTTACAGGGTGTGCCATTGATCACATGGTGTAAAAAAATCAATGTATGGCTGATAGAAAAACTAATCCCTGAACTAGAAATAGCAAGGGGAATGAAACAAAAAAGCCTTTATTATGTGCAGTGCAAGAGAGGAGAATTAGGGATCTCCGCTATATTACTGAACATTTTAGTTGCTGCAATTGGAAATATAAGTAATTTTTAAAAAAATATTTTTATTAGGAATTTAAACAAAACATAATATCTTAAAACATATCATCCTTAATTCCCCATTTCCCCCTCCCCCCATAACCCCCCCTCCCCGCCTGACTTCCCTCAGTTCCAATCTCTTGTGTTCTCTATAGATGCTATTCTCTGCATGTTACAAAATTGTATTAATCCTTAATTTATCTGACTGGTTATTATCAATAAAAAGTTTGTGAGTGTTTATCCAAAACCTGCCAAGGAGTCCAGTTCACTTTGTTGCTTCTTTAAATACTTTGTAAAAGGTTCCCATTCATCTTTAAAGTCACAGTTATCCTTGTCCCGTAATTTGTGTGTCAATTTTGCCAGTTCTGCATAGTCCATCGGTTTCTCTTGCCATAGTTCTTTAGTTAGGGTTTCCTTGTTCTTCCATCCTCTCGCCGCCGTTGCCACATACATGAAGATATCTGTCAGCCTCCTCGGCAGGTCTTTCCATACAATCCGCAACACAAATGCTTCAGGCTTCTTAGCAAATGTTAGATGGAACATTTTCTTCAATTCATTGTATATCATTTCCCAAAATTTTTTAATTTCATTACAATCCCACCACATGTGGTAAAATGTCCCCTCCTTTTCCTTACACTTCCAACACATGTTTGAGCTAGTTTTATACATATTCCCTAGCTGCACTGGAAAGATAAGTAACTTAAGGGATGCTCCAGAGAGCGGGACCCAAAGCAATGGATTCAAGAAAGGAGATCTGGAAGATCTTTATGGTGGTAAAAGCTGTTTGACTGTGGAACTGACTCTCTTCTTCTTTCATTCGAGGTTTTTAAAAAGATGTTGAATGGCTACCTGCCCATATTGCAGGGGGCTGAATTCAATGTCCCCTGAGGTCCTTTCCAACTCTACAATTCTGCGATTCCTCCAATGGGGGCAAATAGTTGTGGTAGTGGGAGTCTGATATAGCAGCAGAGGTAGACTTCCCTCTCCCCCAAGCCACCCAACTGATAATATTGTGCTTTTTGCCTCACAAACCTTCCTGCCCCCCCACCCCCCCGTGGATCACCTGAAAATTGCTGGTGATTCTTCTGCCTGTTGCAGGAGCTGTATGTATGCCCTAGCTGTATGCATCTAGCTGTATGATTTTAACTGAATTCAAATTTGCTTCTTTTATTGGTTACGCTGTATCTTATTGTATTACTATTTGCATTCCATAGAATTCAAACTGCAATGCAATAAAATACGTATGGTTGGCATTCGTCTGTCCTGGCAGACAATGGGGGTGCACCTTTGGGGGTGAGACTGAGCTGTTGGAAGGTTGCGGCGCTTGCTGTGGCTGCAGAGACCAATACGGGAGAGACATGTTTTGTTGCAGCTGGGGCAGGTGAAGGTGTCCCGTTGTGCTGCACCATGGTGTCTCTTTTCTCTCTTTTAAAAAATATATTATTTATTAAATTTTCCAATTTAACAATCCAATAAAAACCACATTAAAACATTCCAAATTATAATACAATTTTTTAAAAAGCCAAATATTCAGTGCCAAATTATATCTCTTTTGGGTGACTTCCCATGCTCTGAAGTTTGGGGAGTGATGATCTAATATCATACTGCATTTCTTAATTAGTCCAACTAGTCCAAATAAAACATTTCCGATGTTGATCCTTCATTTTTAGCAGCCTCTGAATTAGTTTAGCAAGCGGGCAGGTTAGTCCATTGTAGTTCTGTGTGAAATATTTTTAGTTTTCTTCTTCTTTATTTTTCTGTTGTAATCCAAAATCCTCTAAGACGCCACTTTCGATTTCTGCACACAAGGGCAAATCTCAGTGCGTCACATCCAAGACAAAGGGAGATCTAGACTTCTGCCATTAGCACCGGGCAAATATCCCAGATTCCCGTCTGTGATCTCGTTCCAGCAGCTAACTAGCTAGTGCATAGTGTGTTCTTTCTCTGCGCTCCTCCCAGTGGTCATTCATCCTGTGGTCACTGCTATGCATACATGACCTGTCTCCAGCCACCTCGGACGTCTGCAAGGGATTCCCACATGGCAGGTGTTGCTAGCCTTCAAGTCATGTTTGCAGGTATCTTTGTAATGCAGAGGTGGTCTGCCAACTGACCTAATGCCTAAACTCAGCCCCCTGTAGATCTCGTCCTTGGGAATTCTGCCATCATGTGAACATGACCAGGCCAGCATAGATGTCGCTGAGACAGGACTGCAAACATGTTGGGAATGTGGGCTTGGGAGAGCACATCTCTGTTTGACACTGTCCTGCCATGTTGATGCCCAAAATCTTCCTGACTCAGCGCATGTGGAAGGCATTGAGGCGTCGCTCCTGATAGTTGTAAGTTGACCATGACTCACTTCCATAAAGCAGTGTGCTTAAGATGCACAATATTAGAAATAAAGGAAGCAATTAAAATGCAATTAAAAATACAATTTAATGTAGACATGCCATGGGTCACCTGAATGAAGCTTAGGGTCCCCACTAGTGGTCCACAGACTACCAGTTTGGGATTGCCTGGTACATAATTTAAATCAGTATGTATTGCGCAACTTTCCAGGCGCTGTTTTTAAAAGAAATCAAAGAAGTATGTTGCATCTACCTTTGCCAACCTGTGCCCTCTAGATGAAGGAGCGTCTCCACCCCCATCATTCAACCCGGACACTGAGGTCCAGCGCCGAGGGCCTTCTGGGGGTTCCCTGGCTGCAAGAAGCCAAGTTATAGGGAACCAGGCAAAGGGCCTTCTCAGTAGTGGCACCCGCTGTGGGGAATGCCCTCCCACCAGATGTCAAAGAGAAAAACATCTGACATTTAGAAGACATCTGAAGGCAGCCCTGTTTAGGGAAGCTTTTAATGTTTAATAGACTACTGTATTTTAATATTCTGTTGGAAGCCGCCCAGAGTGGCTGGGGAAACCCAGCCAGATGGGCGGAGTATAAATAATAAATTATTATTATTATTATTATTATTATTATTATTATTATTATTATTATAAACTAGAACACCCATCAGCCCCCGTGCTGGCTGGGCCAATGGGAGTAGGTTGGCAAAGCCTGGTCTAATAGTTTGCAAGTGATTCATCGCATGTGGAATGAACCGCTGGCCAGCCCATCAATGCTCGCTAAGACCCCACCATCTGCCCCTCCTGCTTAGTCACTCAGCACTCCAGGAAGATGCTCCAGGTGCCTTTTCCACACAGAAACTGCACCAGGATTCCAAACATAGCCGAGTTCATCCTTTTGCCCTCTCACTGCAGTTTATTTTCCTGCCCTGCTGAACAAAGCTGTTTCAACATCCACTTTTGATGCTTTTTAGATTCATCAACCTGACAGCAGACGGGGTCATGTCTGGTTGCTGGTGTCTTGCTTCTGTATTTTTGACTCTCTCTCTCTCCCCCCTAAAAAGAAAATCTCTTGGTTCAAAGCTGGAATTCTTTCGCTCACTTATTAAATATAAAACAAAAAAACAAAAAAAAATTTCTTTCCAGTAGCACCTTAAAGACCAACTAAGTTAGTTCTTGGTATGAGCTTTCGTGTGCATGCACACTTCGTCAGATACACATGCACACGAAAGCTCATACCAAGAACTAACTTAGTTGGTCTTTAAGGTGCTACTGGAAAGAATTTTTTTTTTGTTTTTTTGTTTTGACTATGGCAGACCAACACGGCTACCTATCTGTAACTGTTATTAAATATAAAAAATAAGAAGTGACCCCAGCTTCCAGTGAGAGAAGGATAATAATAATGCTGATTTAAATTATGTATATCCTGCTTTTTAAAACAGCCAATGATCTAAATGGCTTACCAAAAACGTGAATACAGTGGTACCTCAGGTTACAGACACTTCAGGTTACAGACTCCACTAACCCAGAAATAGTACCTCGGGTTAAGAACTTTGCTTCAGAATGAGAACAGAAATTGTGCGGTGGCAGCAGGAGGCCCCATTAGCTAAAGTGGTGCCTCAGGTTAAGAACAGTTTCAGGTTAAGAACAGACCTCCAGAACGAATTAAGTTCTTAACCCGAGGTACCACTGTAATAGAAATATACTAATATTATATATGAAATGCAGAGCACACGTACCCTGGGCTACCAGAGAACACTTCCGCTGAGCCTAATTTCATCAGGGAGGGGTGACTCTAGGGGCCCCAAGGACGGCTTCTGGGGGCAAATATGGACCCACAGGCACCCACACCTGGGTGGGCCCTGCCTCCCGGGGGTTAGACGAGGGTGGCTGTGGAAGGTGGGAGAGTTAAGCTGTCATTCCGCCATCTCTCCTTGCAATGAGGCTTTTCCGTTCCATGGGGCGAGGAGCTCCCTGGCTTTCCAGCCCATTAAATCACTGGTCCATCCCCTCCACACCCCGGCCAGGCTCTGGCCATAATGAGCAGGTGCAATGGATATGGCTGATTCAGCAATAGCTAAACCCTCCTCTCCCCCCCCCCCAAGCCAGGCTTTAGATGCCTTCTTGAAAGGAGCATTGATTTATTGCACAAAGAAGAGGAAATTAAATGGGGAAGGGACAGATGGTGCCGGGCCGTGGGGGGCGGGGGAGGCGCCATCGGCCGCTGCAGGGAAGCAGGATGTGAAGAAGCCATCTTTTCATCCTCGTTTTTAAATAGTATTGATTTTTTTGGTTGCATGGTAAAATCGTTTGTAGTCTCTCACACACAAAAAGAAGAAAACACCCCTCTCCCCCAAGGATCTGATCCTGTGGACATGTGGAGCTACAATGGGCCACAGATTAAACACACACACAGTGACACCAGCAGGCTCGGCAAGGGCTAAGAACATCAGACCAGGCCAGTGGCCCACCTAGTCTAGGATCCTGTTCTCACAGGGGCTGACCAGGTGCCCCAATGAGAAACCTGCAAACAGGATCCAAGCACAAGAACCTTCTCCCTTCCTGTGGTTTCCAGCAACTAATATTCAGAAGCATTTACTGTCTCTGACAGTGGAGACAACGCACAGCCATCATGGCTTGTAGCCAAGTCATCTCCACCTCTATTAAAGCCCCCTAGTTTGGTGACCATCAGCATAGCTGTCATCTTTTCCCTTTTCTTGCGAGGAATCCTATTCGAAATAAGGGAATTTCCCTTTTAAAAGAAGGGAAACGTTGACAGCTTTGGCCATCAGTGCCTCCTGCAGGTGTGGGTTCCATAGTGAGGAGGAATTAGAGAACCTTTTAATGAGGGTGAAAGAGGAGAGCGCAAAATATGCTCTGAAGCTCAACATAAAAAAAAACGAATCATAGAATCATAGAGTTGGAAGAGACCACAAGGGCCATTGAGTCCAACCCCCTGCCAAGCAGGAAACCCCATCAGAGTACTCCTGACATATGGTTGTCAAGCCTCTGCTTAAAGACCTCCAAAGAAGGAGACTCCACCACACTCCTTGGCAGCTAATTCCACTGTCGAACAGCTCTTACTGTCAGGAAGTTCTTCCTAATGTTTAGGTGGAATCTTCTTTCTGGTAGTTTGGAACCATTGCTCCATGTCCGCTTCTCTGGAGCAGCAGAAAACAACCTTTCTCCCCCCTCTATGTGACATCCTTTTATATATTTGAACATGGCTATCACCTCCTATCACATGGGCCCATCACCTCCTGGCAAATAGAAGGGGAAGAAATGGAGGCAGTGAGAGATTTTACTTTCCTGGGCTCCATGATCACTGCAGTTGGTGACAGCAGCCACGAAAATTAAAAGACACCTGCCTCTTGGGAGAAAAGCAATGACAAACCTAGACAGCATCTTAAAAAGCAGAGACATCACCTTGCCAACAAAAGTCCGTATAGTGAAAGCTATGGTTTTCCCAGTAGCAATGTATGGAAGTGAGAGCTGGACCATAAAGAAGGCTGATCACTGAAGAATTGATGCTTTTGAATTATGATGCTGGAGGAGACTCTTGAGAGTCCCATGGACTGCAAGAAGATCAAACGTATCCATTCTTAAGGAAATCAGCCCTGAGTGTTCACTGGAAGGACAGATCCTGAAGCTGAGGCTCCAATAATTTGGCCACCTCATGAGAAGAGAAGACTCCCTGGAAAAGACCCAGGGAAAGATGGAGGGCACAAGGAGAAGGGGACGACAGAGGACGAGATGGTTGGATGGTGTTCTCGAAGCTACCAGCATGAGTTTCACCAAACAGCGGGAGGCAGTGGAAGACAGGAGTGCCTGGCGTGCTCTGGTCCAGGGGGTCACGAAGAGTCGGACACCACTAAACAACAACAACACATGAGTAGTGACAGCTTGTGCTTGTGTAAACTTAAAGTGGGAACAAGCCATTGGTGATGTGGGAACAACACTCTGTACATGCTCAGATGCACTACACATGGCTCTGTTTTCTTGAGATGAGCAAAGAAGTGGATGGAGGGGATCAAAGTGTGAGCCTGAAAGGACATTTAACAGGCAGGATTCCTGCCGCCCCGGAACATATCAGAGGCATCCGGCTGGCAGCTGTTGCGATCAGCAGGAAATCAGGACCGGCAGGATGGCTTGTTGCCCAAATCCCAGCAGGGCTTTAGGGGAGCTCAGATACCCGGCAGGAAAAGTGGCAACTACAAGCAGGTTCCCTTGGGAATATTACTCCCTGCCACGCTATTATACCTGCCAGAGCAACGCTATGCGAAGGCTCACTGGGAGTCAAGTCTTGGGTACCCTGGACGGACCACAGCTCAGCAGGAGAGCATCGGCTTTGCAGGCTGACAGGTGCAGCCCGGAATGGACAAACCCCGTTGTGCAAGCCGGGAGAGCCGCTGCCGGTCAGAGCAGAGGACACTGACCTAGGTGCGCCAACGTGGCCTGATTCGGTAAGGTAGCCCCCGGTGCTCCCACGGTTGCGATTTCCGCCTCGGGGCCCGATTTGCAACGCAGCCGCGTGGGGAGACCCGAGGGCTGGTCCGCCTCCTGCAACACCCGCTCCATCTAGATTTCGGGGCTCGGTCAAGGCTGATCTCCGCCACATTTGCTGATGAAGCTCTTGGCGGCGGCAGCCGGCGAGAAAAATCCTCCTTCTCCCCCCGCGCCCCCCTCCTCGTCTTCGCAATTGGCTGCCCGACGTGACTTTGTCGCCGCTGCGCCGCTAGGATTGGCGCCGGCCCGGCGATAAAAGCTCCGGCGTGCCGCGCTCCCCGCCCGCTGTCGAAGAGCCTCCGCCGGCGCCGCGACCCTCCTTCCTCCGGCAAGATCGCCCCCTTCGCGGCCGCGGCCATGAGCTACAGCCGGGAGCTGCTCTTCGCCGCGCCGTCCTACGGCAAGAAGCCCTTCGCGGGCCGCAGCCTGGCGTACGGCTCGACGGCGGGCCGGGCGGGGGCGTCGGGGGCCGCGGGCCCCTCGGCCTTCTCGTCGTCCTATCGGAAGCTGCCGGCGCCGAGCAGCTCGCTGGACCACCTGGAGGCGCTGCGGGGGGGCGGCGGGGGGGCGGCGGCGCTGGCGTCGGGGCCGAGCGCGCTGAGCAACGAGCTGAAGATCGTGCGCACCAACGAGAAGGAGCAGCTGCAGGGCCTCAACGACCGCTTCGTCAGCTACATCGAGAAGGTGCACCAGCTGGAGCAGCACAACCGGCTGCTGGAGGCCGAGGTGGCGGCGCTGCGGCAGCGGCAGGCCGAGCCGTCGCGCCTGCAGGCGCTGTACGAGCAGGAGGTGCGCGAGCTGCGCTCGCAGGTGGAGGCGCTGCGCCACGACGGCGACCAGGCGGCGCTGGAGAGCCAGCAGCTGGGCCGCGCCCTCCAGCGGCTGCGCGAGCAGGCGGCCCACGAGGCGGCGCGGCGCCAGGAGGCCGAGCTGGCGCTGCGCGACGCGCGCAAGGACGCCGACCGCGCCGCCCTGGCCCGCCTGGAGCTGGAGAAGAAGGTGGAGGCGCTCCTGGACGAGATCGCCTTCCTGCGCCACGTCCACGACGAGGAGGTGGCCGAGCTGCAGGCCGAGCTCCAGGGGGCGCAGGTGAGGGGGCGCGGCGGGGGCGGGCAGGAGGCGGCGGGGGCTCCCGAGGCGGCGCCGTCTGGTCCGGCATCGTGCGCGCACAGGGGCCGACCCGGAGGGCTAAAGGACATGATGGTGGAGGAGAAAAGCTGAATGTAGTGAAAGCAGCGTCCAAAATGTCCTGCTCGAGGAGGTAGAAGAGCCTTCTGACCTGGATCAGGCCAATGGTCCGTCTAGTTCAACATCCTGTTCTGGAAAGTGGCCACTTAGATGCCCCTGTTGGGAAACCTGCAAGTAGGATTTGCGCACAAAAGCCCTCTCCCTCCTGCTGTTTACAGAAATTGTAGCTGTGGAGACAGAGCATCGCCGTCCGTGGCCCTCTCCTCCTGGACTTGGAAAGCCATCTAGGTCGGTGGCCATTCCTGCCTCCTGTGGGAGAGAGTGCCCCTAGTTTAGCTGTGCCCTCCTGTTTAAAGAAAGACTTTTATCTGTCTTCCAGCATCTAACTTCACTGAATGTCCCTGAGTTCTAGTCTCACTCCTTTTCCAGGAGTCAAGGCTACATCCTAGGAGGCGCTTCCAAGGATCCGCTTGAAAGATTTAGAAAACTAACCATTGTGTGGACAAAGTAGATGGATGGAGAGAAGTCTACTTCGGACTGCCATTTCCTCCAAAGTGAAAATCCAGATAGAGTTGTTGAGCTTTTTCTGTGAACAATTCCACCCCCCCATAGAAACATTTTTGTGCTTTTAAAGAATTTTTGGGATTAATTTTTTTAAAAATCACCCTACTTGCCATGTGTCTGGGTTTTCCTGCACATTTTGCAAATTCAGCAAAAATCCACCTTTGCGCCATTTTCAAGCCCGATTCCCAGATGTGTCCGGGAAAACCCGGACATATTGTGGGCCTAATTTTACTCCTCTTACCATAATACTAGGACTTGAGGTTAGCCAGTTACCATTGTCTGCCTACACACGATTCATTTAAAGAACATTTAGGGCACGTTTTGCCTCCCCATAGAATTGTGGGCAGTGTAGTTTGTTTTGGGTTGCCAGGAACTGTAACTCTGTAAGGAGTAAACTTCAGTGTCTGGAATTCTTTGAGAAGGAACATTTCACTTTAAAGGAATTGTGTGTGAGAGTCAGGGCAAGCTAAAGCTTCTTTGCACACAGTGCAGTTATTTGGGGAATTGGTGGCTGCTGCCAGATGTAGCAGTTCGTGGACATCGTCCACAGGTGCAGAGGACCCGGTGGGCCTTTGGTCTGATCCAGCAACCTGGCTCTTCTTACCTTCTTCTGTGCAGTTGGGAAGCGACACGGATTGTGCTTGCGAGCCCAACTCCTGCCCTCTAGGGTTACGCAGTGAATTGTTTGACCGGGAGTGTCAGCTGATCAGTGGAACTCACTGCTGCAGGGTGTGGTTGTGGCTGCAGGTTGAAGTGGATTTGGAAAAGAAGTGGTGCCTTCCAGATGTAGTGGACTATGGCTCCCAACTAACTGTGACCATTGGCCATGCTGGCTGGGACTTGGGAGTCCTGGGTTAGATACATGGTGAACAGGGCTGTCCGCAGCTTATTGGGAGTGGAGTTTGAAGAGCAGCAACAAGGCTTCTGAATACCAGTTCCTGGAAGCCACAGGGGAAAGAGTTGCTCTTGTGCTCGGATCCTGCTTGCAGGTTTCCCACTGGAGCATTGGGCTGGCCCCTGTGAGAACAGGATGCTGGACTAGGTTGGCCTGATCCAGCAGGTGCTTCTTACGTCCTCATGAGACATTTGCTCAGGCTTTGACATCAGATCCCTGGCTGTGGCAACTCTGCTGCCTCCTGAAGCACATGGGATGAGCGACCAGCCTTTCTCCCAGCTTTGAGGCTGCAGGTCAGCGGAGATCACCCCTTGCTGAGTGCCAGGTCCCCCTCCCCCGCTCCTTGGTAGTCCCGTGGCTCTGCATGCAGAAGGTCCCAGGGTCAGCTCCAGGCAGCATCTCTGAGTCGGGCTGGAAATGTCTCCGGAAACCTCCTCACGAAGCCACACTGAGCTCAATGGACCAAGGTCTTCATAAAGGCACCTTCCCACTTTCCTAGGGGTGGGGGCGTTTCAGTTGCTTGGAAGCCCAAAGCCTCAGAGCAGCCAATCTGGCAAGGCCTGTTGGAAACAGGAGGGGTTAGTGGGGGCATTCTTGACCTCTGGAAGAAATTTAATTCTGTTCACAGTTAAAGGTGAAATTGCCCAGGTAACCGTTTCTGAAACAATATGCCAGCCGAAATATGCCAACACCCACCCATTGAAATTTGCACCTCTCTGAATTTTGCCTTGCAGTTCTCTAAGTTATGTTCACCAAAATACATACAATGGAGGAAAGTGTACTTAGGAATGCATATATTAGTGAAAATCTGAGCTTATCCACACGGATCTCACCTTAAGCTCCTTGGAGGGAAAAGAGGATATGACTGTAATCATAAAGCATGTAATCGTAAAGCATGAAAATAACTGCAATCCCAGCCACCATCATAATAAATAGAGCAGATTCCCAGGGCCTCTCATTAGGAAGAGTTGACCTCTTCCTGCCGCTGAGGGCCTTCCGTCTATCTGTTCCCCTCCAGGTCTCCGTCGAGATCGACATGAGCAAGCCTGACCTCACGGCTGCCTTGAAAGAGATCCGCACCCAATACGAAGTCCTGTCCGCCCGGAACCAGCAGTCGGCTGAGGAGTGGTACAAATCCAAGTTTGCCAACTTCACTGAAGAGGCAGCTCGCAGCAGCGACAGCATCCGCCAGGCCAAGGAGGAGATTTCCGAATATCGCCGGCAGCTGCAAGCCCGGAACATCGAGATTGAGTCCCTGCGTGGAGCCAACGAGTCCCTGGAGAGGCAGCTGCAGGAGGCTGAGGAGAGGAGCAGCAAAGAGATGCGTGACTTGCAGGTGCGTCACACGGAAGCCACAGTTTGTTGAGCTAAGAGGCGTTAACAAACCGTGGTTTGGTCGTTTTCCAGCTGCCTCTTTAAGTTAACCTGCATAACTCTCTGCCTGTTGCCTTTTTTGTGCTAAAGGCCTCAATGTTGAGTTGTGCTCCACAGATCAGTCAGGGAACATTTGTAAAGATTGTCCTTGCTTTTACTTGTGTATTGTTTTCCTTCTGCCCTTATTTCCCCATCTTCTCCCTGACAATGAACTCCATTCTCCAAGCCCTGCTCTTCCTCTTGTCAATTCTCGCTTGCTGTCCCAAAGTTCTGTACACCTTTCTCCTTAAAATCCGCTTTTTCCAGACAGTCCCCCTGCCCACAGCTCATGATCACATCCCCCCATGCCTGTCTCTGCCATCCTGTCCTGTTCTCTCCTCTGACAACCAGCCATCATCTTAGCGTACGCAGGAAGGTTAGACTACAGTTCCCAACATCTAGTGCAGTTGGCTGAGGCTAATGGGATGTGTAGTCCACAGCTGGAGTCCACAGTTGGAGAGCACCTGGTTGGGGAAGGCTGGTTTTGATTGGCAGCACCTCGGGGGTGGGGATCCGCCGTCCTTGTTATGCTTTAAAGTGCTACAGGTATTGATGTTACGTATAAATTGTGATACATTTCAGGAGACCATCAGCCAGCTGGAAAATGCCCTGAGGACAACCAAGGGGGAGATGGCCCGTCACCTGCGGGAGTACCAGGACCTGTTGAATGTGAAGATGGCTCTGGATATTGAAATAGCAGCGTACAGGTAGGAGGGCCATCTCCCCCTTCCTGCTCACCTGTTGTTCCATTCTTTGGGCTGTTTGGGGTAGAAACGCAGGTTGGGCATCAACGTTTTGGTCTCCAACATGCAGGCCCCACATAAACTCATGCTAATTTTGGGGTGGGGGTGGGGAAACCATCCACCAGGAACGTCCCCTGCACAAATCATTGAATTATCGAATGGTATAGTTGGAAGGGACCCTGAGGGTCATCTAGTCCAACCTCCTGCAATGCAGGAATCTCAGCCAAAGAATCCATGACAGATGGCTAGCCCACCTCTGTTTAAAAACATCTGATGAAGCAGAAGAGTCCACCGCTATTGAACAGCTTTTACCCTCAAAAAATTCTTCCTGATGTTTGAGTCCTACCTTCTGTAGCAGAAGGGAACAAGCTTTCTCCATCTCCCATGGGACATATTATTATTGATATTATTTAAATTGATATGCCGCCCTTCATCTGAAGATCCTAGGGCAGCTCACAACAGAAAAACACAGAATGAGTACACAAGATACACAATAAAACCCAAACTATCCAATGACCAACCTTCCACAAACACATTCTAAAAGCCATAGAATGTTAATCAGCCCAACACCCGGTTGAAGAGGAACATTTTCACCTGGCACCTAAAGCTGTGTAATGAAGGTACCAGGTGAGTGTCTCTGGGGAGAGCATTCCACAAATGGGGAGCCACCGCAGAAAAGGCCCATTCTTGTGCTGCCACCCTCTGGACTTCTTAGAATCATAGAATCATAGAGTTGGAAGAGACCACAAGGGCCATCGAGTCCAACCCCCTGCCAAGCAGGAAACACCATCAGAGCACTCCTGACATATGGTTGTCAGGCCTCTGCTTAAAGACCTCCAAAGAAGGAGACTCCACCACACTCCTTGGCAGCAAATTCCACTGTCGAACAGCTCTTACTGTCAGGAAGTTCTTCCTAATGTTTAGGTGGAATCTTCTTTCTTGTAGTTTGGATCCATTGCTCCGTGTCCGCTTCTCTGGAGCAGCAGAAAACAACCTTTCTCCCTCCTCTGTGTGACATCCTTTTATATATTTGAACATGGCTATCATATCACCCCTTAACCTCCTCTTCTCCAGGCTAAACATGCCCAGCTCCCTTAGCCGTTCCTCATAGAAACATTCCTGTGTTTCTTGTGGAAGAGGCACACAAAAAAGGGCCTCAGAGTCCGTGCCAGTCCTTATGGAAGGAAGTGGCCCTTGAGGTATTGCGGTCATATCCCCTCTCAATCTTCTCTTCCCAACTTCCTCAACTGATCTTGGTTTCTTTTCCAGGCCTTCGATCATCTTGGTTGCCCTCTCCTGACTTTTTCCTTTTTTAATCTTCTATTTTTAATTGTGGAACCCAGGGTAGATAGCTGTGGTTTCTAGGTAGGTTTTTGTCCATGCGTTGAGAAGACCCAGGCCTTCTTAGCTTCAGCAAACTTGCCTGCCCTCTGGCTGCTCCCTGCCACTGTCCTTGGTGCTGCCCTTAAACAAACAAATAAATAAACAATTTTTTGTTTATACCCTGCCCTTCCCAGTTCAGAAAACCAGGCTCAGGGCGGCTAACAACAAATTTAAAACACTTAATTGATGCAACAAAAAACAGCATAAAATACAGTATAAAACGTGAATAACAATAAATTCAGAAATCAAAAATCAATTTAGGGGGGAAATCCATCCAATAAACATTAGATGATCACCGGGGCTAGCTGGCTAAATTAGTCCTATTTGGGCCAGTGGGGAGACCAGGGAAGAATTAGCTGTGGGATCCCAGAGCGGGTAATCTTCATAAAAAGTGAAGGGGGGAGGGAAGGAAGGGGAATAAAAGATCAGGCTAAATTCAAATTGAAAGCCAGGCTTGGCAACATGCTGCAGGGTTTTTTTCTTAAGGAAGGAAGTACTTGGTTGGGTTTCTACAGCAGTGGTTCCCAAGCTTTTGGGGGGCCACTACCCCCCTTGCTTCCCTAAACCCATCCCCAGTGACCCCTACCTTATTAAAAGCATTATTTCAGAATAGCAGCTTGAACAAACCACTAAGTAAGACTCACAGAAAATCTAAAAACCTAGCCAGAATTCAACAAAACTGATGCATTTGATCCAGATTTTCAAAGGCTGATAGTCACTGACACCTCCAGTATCCCCTAGGCCACCCCCTACCCCTTCATACCCCGCTAGGTCATCACACTTTCGCTGCATGAGAATACTTGTGTGTAGGCACCTCGTTAGAAGCTTTTGTCCATTTAGCAGAGTTTCTGGAAATAGTGGTCAGCAATTGAAGTTACACTCCCAGACACTGTGCAACTCAGTCAAGTGATTTATCGCTTGACTGGTCATAAATGCATCACTGTAGCACTATTTACAATCATTATAGCAATAGCTGCAACGGCACACTTAAGTTTCAGTCCCTCTTTCTCTTTAGCAATGACGTAGGCAGACACAGCCCATCGGCAGTCAGGATGCAGCAGTTTGCAGACAGCATTTGTTGGTCAGTTGTCTGCAAAAAGCTAAAACAAAAGTTCTCTTTTTATCAGCGCTTCCAGCTGAAGCTGTACATGCCCAGAGTGCCACTCCCACTTATGTACAACTGTTCTGGAATCTTCTCTGTGTTTCTGGATGAATAACTCCCTTACACCACGGCCCCCAGGGGGCGCCACCACCCACTTTGGGAACCAGGGGTGGATCTTCAGAGAGCCGTAGTGTTGTTCTGACGTGGTTTGTGTGTTTTTGCCCCTGCAGAAAATTGCTGGAAGGGGAAGAGACCCGCCTGAGCACCGTCAGCAGCAGCAGCAGCAGCAGTGCGTTTGGCCTGGGCTACCCCTTCTCCTCGAGCCCCCTGGCCGGCTTCAAGGGCTTCTCGGCCAGCACAGTGGCGATCCGGAAGGACAAGAAGGCAGAGTCCCAGGACAGCCCCAAGGAGTCCACTGACTCGGGAGAGTCAAAGGACGAGGATGATTCTGGAGACGAGAAGTCTGCAACGGGCGTGCCCAAAACCTAAAACTGTGTCCCAAAGGCAGCCCTCCCCACCCACCCTCTCACTGAATTTCCTCAGAATGGGGTGAGGGTGTTGTAGGTTTTTCAGACATGGGATAGCTCTCGGGATGAGTCGGTCAGGCAGACCACGATAACCGGACACCAAATTACTCCCAGACAGATCCACAAGCCTCTGGCAACTCTCCAGGAGCCAGCACCACACAGATCTGCCCAGAACTCAGTTGCATATCACAAGCAGAGGCTTTAGAGCTCTTGGGCAGCTAGCTGGGCCTCTTAGCTCTCTGGCATCACAAAGCTCTGCAAGTTTACTTTGGAGTAAATCCCACTGTGTTTGTCTGTGAGCGACACACACAAGTCTTCCCCTGTCTGAAACACTTCCTGCAAAACGTAATCTTCCGAGAGGGAAACTTGGCAGGGGTGTGTATGTGTGTTCTTAAGATTAGCCTGCCCTCCATTCCCCCCCCCCTTTGATGACCATCTTCAGTCTTCTGATCTGGAGGGCACCAGGTTGGGGAAGGCTCATTTAGGTTACATTAGCATTGCCCACTTCTGCTCTGAGGCTGACCTGACTTCAAACAAGGTCCTTGAATGCTGAAGTTCAGTGATTCCCAAATGTTTTTCAGGCCACTGCCCCCTTGGTTCCATAAATTCAACCCCCACTGCCCCCTCCCCATGAAAAGCATTATTCCAGAATAGTGGTTTGCATGACCCACTAGGGGAAATCACTATGTAGTTAAATTGATTCAACAGAACTAATGAACTGGATCCAGTGAGACCAGCTTTTCAAAGTCTGCTTGTCATTTACACCTCCAGCGCCCCCTGCCACCCCCTTGCCTCTTAGTGCCCCCCCAGGAGATGCCACTGCCCCCAGGGGGTCATCCTACCCACTTTGGGAACTGCTGTTCTAGAATATATTTAATACTTTCAAGTTACTCGTTTTGTGCCTCTTTCTCATTCAAAACCTCTGACTTTAAAAGCCACAGGGCAGATCATTGTGGTTATGTGATCTCCACCCCTTTGTCTGTCTGTCTGTTCAGGTAAAGCTGCTGTCAGGAGGAGTGGCAGTCAGTTCTCAGGGGAGAACTGGCTGTTTTACTCTTTCCTTGACAGCTTCTTATCCATTCAAAACTAGTCTTCCTCCCCGTTCTGCAGGTGGACAAGCAGTTTAGAGTGGCTGGGTGCTGACTTACAGCTGGCAGGGAAAGGGTTAGGGTTACTCAGATCCTTTGTGGTAGAACTGTAGAGTTGGAAAACATCCAATGAGCTCCTCCCCACCAAACCCCTCCACCTCTGCACTTGTAGATTCCCTGCCTGCAGTTGGAGGCGCAGTGCCTTTGGGTGGGGCAGACAGGAAACCTTCCCTCCTCACCTGTGCATTTTGTGCTATGGGTTAAACCACAGAGCCTAGGGCTTGCTGATTGAAAGGTCGGCGGTTCGAATCCCCGTGACGGGGTGAGATCCCTTTGCTCAGTCCCTGCTCCTGCCAACCTAGCAGTTCGAAAGCACGTCAAAGTGCAAGTAGATAAATCCGGCAGAAAGGTAAACGGCGTTTCCACGTGCTGCTCTGGTTCGCCAGAAGCGGCTTAGTCATGCTGGCCACATGACCCGGAAGCTGTACGCCGGCTCCCTTGGCCAATAAAGCGAGATGATCGCCGCAACCCCAGAGTCGGCCATGACTGGACCTAATGGTCAGGGGTCCCCTTTACCTTTACCTTTTTACTTGTTTGTACAGCTGCCCCAGGTGGTCCCTCTAGCCATGGAGGGTCGGTGAATTAAAACCCACTTCTGGGCTCTTGTTTTTTCCACAGTCTTTGCCCTTTTTAACAACGGTCCTAGCCTTGAAGTTATTCTCTTTACCTGTTAGACTTCCTAAGGTGTGACTGATCTCTGACTTTCTAATTCTTTGTTATCTATTTATAAAAAATAAAAAAATGGGGGGAGTTTTGGGGAAAACTGATTTTGAAACAGAAGGTAAGTACCCAGAGGGGTATGGATGGCGGAAAAGAATTGTTCCTGAGCATCTGTAATGCTTCTGCCTTGATATTCCCATTGTTGAGTCCAGCCTGCCCATTTAACAGGGAAAGAGCAGAGAGGCAGGAGTGTTTGTGTGCTTAAAGCCATCCCATCAGGGATGCTGGGAATTGTAGTCTCAAAACATCTGGAGGGCCAAGGTTGAGGAAGCCAGGCTTAAGCTTTTCCCTGTCCACCATTATCCTGTGTTGCAGTTTACACACACAGTTTGAAATGTGTTTCCCTTTGCAAGCACACGTTTGAATGCCATTTGTATCTTGGCTCTAGGAATGTACCCATTGCATGCTGAGCAATTTGTAGGAAGGGTTAGTTGGGTATTCTTAAAGTAAAGCCTGTGGTGACTGGTCCACAAGCAACACTTGAGAGCTGCTAAAGGAGTTGAAGAATTTAAACCACCCATTTTGGGTCCTTTTTAGAGAAAGGAATTAAGCAAAGACATTTACTGGGCAAATGTCATCCCTGTCAGCTGTTTGGTGGCAGGCACAGTCTGCAAGGAACATCTCCCGGTGGCAACTCAAAAAAGTGGGAGACAACTATCAAATTGGAATTAAACATTCCTATTGTAGAATTCCATTTAAATGGGAAGGTGTCAGATATGCAAAAGCATTTAAATAAGAAAAGTTCGTTATCGTTGTGTTCTACTAAAAGTTCCTGGAACTTTATAAAAAGTCGTGTTGTAGAAAAAATATGTTAGAAGGATGGATAGTCAGTCTGCCATAACTTGCCTGTACAGTCGTACCTTGGATCTTGAACGCATTGGCTCCTGAACAAATCGGCTCCCGAACGATCGAAACCCGGGAGTGTTGCAGTTTTTGAACGTTCTTTTGGAAACAGAACGCCCGACGGGGCTTCTGTGGCTTCCGATTGGTTGCAGGGGCTTCTTGCAGCCAATCAGAAGCTGTGCTTTGGTTTTCGAACGTTTTGGAAGTCGAACGGACTTCCAGAACGGATTCCGTTCGAATTCCAAGGTACGACTGTAGTAGTATCTGAAGAAGTGTGCATGCACACAAAAGCTCATACCAATAACAAACTTAGTTGGTCTCTAAGGTGCTACTGGAAGGATTTTTTTTTATTTTGTAGTAGTGAAGGTGCCACATAAAGTTAAATACAGTACAGTGGCATCTTGTGTGCATTTAACCTGCACAGTTTCAACCATATGCAGTTGAAATTGCGCAAGTTAAATCCAAGCAAAGTGGAGAGCTCAAAAGCGTTTTTTTGCGCCAAGTCCTTTTGTGGTTACCCACTACGGAAAGAGCATTTAAGCCTTGCTTGATGGGGCCAAGACCCAGACAGTGCGCTAGCTCTGGGATGTTCTTGCAAGATCTCGCAGGGAAATCTGAGGTCCGGTGAGATCTTCCACGAGCATCCCTGGCCTTCCAGAAGTGGTGCGTTGAGCAGGCCTTGCTAACCCCCCTCCCTCACGCAAGGTGGAGATCTTAAAAGGTAACCCCAAATGAAAAGAGCCTTTGAGCTCTCCACCTTGCTTGGGGGGGGGGCAAGGCCTGCTCAGCGCACCCGCTCTAGGAGTCCTGCAGTTCCCCCCCCCCACCTGCCAGCTGGGGCAGCTCCAGGGGGCTGGGTATGTGCGACCTTTGTGGTATACACAAAAGCCTTGGAACCGAAACTCTGCGTAAGATGCGATTGTGCTGTAATCCCATTGGCCGCCTGCAGATGATCATGGTCTTCATGTTAACAGCACGAAATTAAATGTCCCAGGTGTTCCTCTGGTTGGACGTTTTCACCCAAGAGATGCTCCCCACAGATTCTGCCCCAGCCTCCCTTTTGAGTGTCCGGAAATACGCAATGCCTATTAGAGAATGCAATGCATGTCCAGATAGAGAGAGAGTTTTAAGTGTCTGTGTATAAATGTAGAGGAATGCAAATTGAATGTAAGACAAGGAAGGTCATACAGTCATTTCAAATGCTGCTTATTTAATCATTGGTGTTACCTGTGCATGAAACTACATTCCAGTTGATGTCCTGTGATGGTTATTTATTTATTTATTTATATATTTATTTATTTTCATTGTTCGTTTATTTATTTGGAAGGCAAAAATAAAATGGAAACGAAAAGCCCCGATGAACAGGATTGTGCCTTTCCCCCCCTCCCTCATTTGCCCCGTGTGAAATCGTGTTTCAATGCTGCCAGTATCAATATCTGTTTGGTTTCGGGGGCGGGGGCTTTAAAGTTCTGCTGGATAAATGTTGAAATCGGCAGGAGTTGGAAATTGCCTAGATTTCCCTGGATTATGCCCCCTCTGCTTTAACCGCTGAAATTCAATTGATCTAGGCAGAATTTAGAATGGTTATTGAGGCTCAACCCTGGTGCAGAACGTTCGTTCATGGGGCCTGTTCAGGAAATGTTTAGGTGGTGCCTAGTTAATCTACGGAACTGCCTGCCACAAGAGGCAGTGATGGCCACCAACTTGGATGGCTTTAAAACAGGAAGAGACAAATTCATGGAGGAGGAGAGGGCTGTCAGTGGCTCCCAGCCATGTCTGCTCTGCCTCCACAATTGAAGGCGACAATGCTTCTGAGTCCCAGGTGCTGGAAACCAGAGGAGGGGGAGAAGAGCATTGCTTTTGGGCTTCTGGGCTTCCCTTTGCAGCATCTGGGTGGCCACTGTGAGAACAGGATAATGTGTCAGGAGTGCATGTAGGAGCCAGGCCCTGTGACCACTAGGACTTTGCAGGACTGGGGCCTTCATAAGTTCGTTCTGGAGAGGCGAGGCGCGGCCACACAGGTGAGGCTGATTGGTAACTCACAGCACCTAGTGGCAAGAGCCGGGAAGGGATATAAGGTCAGCATTTCCCTTCGGCTCTTTGCCACAGCAACACACTTCCTGATCCTTGAACCTTGGCTTCTTGACTCCTTGATCCTTGATTTTGTGACTCCTTGCTTCTTGGTCCTCGGACTCTTGGCTTCCTGACCCCTGGCTTCCAGACCCCTGTTCCTGCTCCCACCCCGCCATCTTGCCCCGGGTCCTCATGTCCCCTGCCGGGACTTTGATCACGCGTGAACTGGACTGTGACATAATGGACCAGATGGTGCCCCTTTGGTCTGATCCAGCAGCCGCCTCTTCTTACATCCTAATGCAACTAATGCAGATGGTGTTGGTGTGATTCCTGTGTTACTGGAAACTTCTTCGAAGATTATTGCATTAAAACTCAGGCTGCGTTAATGAAATAACTCCTGCAGAGGGAAATACATCTCTGGCAAGAACAAGAGGTGCTTTTCCAGAAACTAATAGATCAGAAAGTGGCCCCCAATGAGCCATTGGTAAAGCAGCCCAGGAGAGGCAGCTAATGAAACGAGGGACGTAAGTCTATTATTGATATGGTAGAAGCTGCTTGCCAAAGTATGTGCAGGGCTGGATAGATTAGATAGATAATTGCATATATTTAATTATTCATTTATTTCCTTCCCCCCCCCCAAACACACACTTTTTATTGCATTTGTATCCCACCTTTTCATCAGAGGAGCTCACTTACCGTAATCTCCACAACTGTTTAAGTTGTGGGTGAACATATCAGACGACACAGCGATTCTCCAAACAGCTCTTGTTTATTCACAGGTCAGAACAGAACTGAACTGAAGGGTTCAGCCAGCCTGCTTATATAGAGCTCCAGTACAACGCAACTGTAACAACTTTCTGTAACTATCCAATCACTGAACGTCACTTTCGATCCCTTATTTGCATATGTGGACCTGAACTATCTACAGTATCCCCCTGCTGGCCCAGGGTGAGAACTTCAGTACATAACAACAACAACATCCCTGCAAGGTAGGGTTAGGTGACTAGCCCCCAACTAGTCACCCAGTGAGCTTCATGGCCAAGTGGGGATTTGAACCCAGGTCACTGACACTCTAAATCACTGCACCACACTGGCTCTCTATGTATGTATGTATGTATGTATGTATGTATGTATGTATGTATCACAAGAGTGAAATTGGTAAAAACCTGATGGCTTCTGGCGTCTCTCCATGTGCAGCCCAAATAAACATTTTCTCCCTGCTATTGACCACTCTTTTCCACATCAGGCCTGGGAAGGCAAATGTGGTCTTTCTCTCCTAAGCAGTAAGGAGCCTGCCCTAAACAGTCTGTTTAATGCACACAGACTCTGCCTAATTGAAGGAGACGGGAGCCAGGCTATTTGCTACTAATGCCTGGAACCCAGCGCTGTCAGGAGCCTGCGGCAGAATTGAATCACAAATGTATTTTCCAGCCTTGACACGGGTGCTTTGCTGGGCAGAACAGGGAAACGAGATTAGGGCCCCCAGTCAGGATCCTTGATTCTCTTCCTCTGTGATGCCTCCTATTATAAATTCAAAAAGCACAACAAACAACAATTCAGGTTTCCTGCAGATTGCTGCTTGCTCTGATTCAGCGTTAAAGAGCGGGTTTTTGTGGAGGAAGCTCCCGGGCAAAAAAAGAAGGCTTGGACATGGAGCTTTACAGCACAGAGGAAATGTGTGGACAAGCCCTCAGGGGATGTTGGTGGAAAAGGCAAGATGTGATGCTGGGTGATCCTTCCATTTGGCCGCTAGAGTGCACTAAAGACCTCTTGGAATCCGTTGAATCTCAATACTGGTTGGGATGTCTAAAAATTAGCACATGTACTAGGGATTAGTACATATATTATTGCAGTCTTGTCACACACATCATTAAACCACCTTTAAAACAAACCAACCCTGTTTGTTTATAATATTGTGAAAACCAAGGGAAAAAAATTGGGGGGAAAAAAATAAAACAAACAAACCCTATACCCACTGGCAATTTTACAGACCCCCATACATTAGAGAACTTGCTTCATTTTGTCCAGTTTCTAGCATAAAGGTAAAGGGACCCCTGACCATTAGGTCCGGTCGCGGACGACTGGGGTTGCAGCGCTCATCTCGCTTTACTGGCTGAGGCAGCCAGCGTACAGCTTCCGGGTCATGTGGCCAGCATGACTAAGCCGCTTCTGGCAAACCAGAGCAGCGCATGGAAACGCCGTTTACCTTCCTGCCGGAGCGGTACCTATTTATCTACTTGCACTTTGACGTGCTTTCAAGCTGCTAGGTTGGCAGGAGCAGGGACCGAGCAACGGGAGCTCACCCTGTCATAGGGATTCGAACCACTGACTTTCTGATCAGCAATCCCTAGGCTCTGTGGTTTAACCCACAGCACCACCCGCGTTCCAAATTTCTAGCGTATCTCCTCCCTATTTGACTTGCAAATCTGTTCCTTGTGTACTTTTATGGATGAGAACTAAATTGGATAATGTTGCAGAATTTTCTGCAATTCTTAGGGATGCAATAGAAGGTCCAAATACAGTGGTACCTCAGTTTACGAACTTAATCCATTCTGGAAGTCCGTTCTTAAACCGAAACCGTTCTTAAACTGAGGTGCGCTTTCCCTAATGAGGCCTCCCGCCACTGGTGCCCTTCCACAGTTCGGCTTCTGTTTTTAGACCGAGGTAAGTTTGCAAACTGGGACACTACTTCTGGTTTTGCGAAGTTTGTAAACCAAATTGTTCTTAAGCCGGGCTGTTCTTACACCGAGGTACCACTGTATGTACAGGAGCCTCGCAATATCAAGGGCAAAGTCGTCATTTCAGCGTGTAATACTGTTTCTCCCCACCTAGCCCTGGCAAGAGATAAACAAATCATTGATCCCCTGGAGAGCACAGTTTTAATCATGCACCAGATCTCAACTCCAAGTGCAGAGTGGGCACTGAAAGGAATAGCTGTGTTGGTAGGTTTCTTGTGCTGCACAGTGACCCACTTGTTCTTTTTTAATCTAATTACGTTTGAATGAGGCGAGAGAGAGAAATGCCCTCTGCCATCCCCTTGAATGGTTTTAAATGCTGAGGAAGCAATTCAGTGTTATTGCAACTCCTCAGAGTGCTCAGCTGCCAGCCATCAAGCCTCTGGATCCTTCCAGAGGCTAACGAAAGTGGCAGATTTGGGGTGTCACGAAGGACATTGGAGGGAGACAGATGGGAGCCACAATGGCAAGCCTCTTCACAACAGCTGTGAGGGGAACAACTGAAGAGACAAAACAAGGCAGTTGCAGGATACGTTGTGGGAAAAGGGTATCCTGCAAAGTGAGAGAAAGGAGAATATGACAGGAACCTCACTGGGGTTGCATGCTTTGCTTGTACAGGACTAAGCTAATGCATTTCTAGGCTGTATCAACAAAAAGTTGAGTGTCCTGATGTAATACTAGTCCCGCTCTATTCTGCCTTGGTTGCATTCCACCTGCATCCTGGGAATCAGTTTAAGAAGGATATTGACAACCTGGAAGAGATGCAGAAGTGGGCAGCCAAGATGACAAAGGGTTTGGAAGCTAAGCCTCATGAGGAGTGATGGAGGCAGTTGGGTATGTTTAGCCTGGAGAAGAGAAGACTGAGAAGGGATAGGATAGCTATCTTCAAATATCTGAAGGGCTGCCATGTGGAAGGAAGAGCAGGCTTGTTTTCTGCTGCCCCAGAGGGTAGGAACCAAACCAATAGATTCAAATGTCAAGAAAGTAGATTAGGAAGAACTTTACAACTGGAAGAGCTGTTTGATAGTGGAACGGACTCCGTCGGAAGATGGTGGAGCCTCCTTCTTTGGAGGTTTCTCAGCAGACGTCCGATGGCCATCTATCATGGGTTCTTTAGCTCTGATTCCAGCAGTGCATGGGGCTGGACTAGATGGTACACGGGGTCACTTCCAACTGTACAATTCTATGGTTCTGTGAATAGTGCAATAAAGTTATTAATTGTTTCTCACCCATTCAATTGAGTGGGTCGGAGCTTTTAAAGTTTAAATCTTAACATAGCCTGTCTTTTTTCTTCCTTCTCTTTTCTTCTATTCCTCTCATATATAAATTTCCTCTGTCAAAATCATCTGCCTATTTGAATGGGAATCAAAGGTGAATTTTGTTCTACAGACACTACAGCATTAATATAGCAAGCAGGCCTGCTCTTGATATTTATTATGAAATATTCCAAACTGCCACAGGCTAGCTTCAACATCTTGATCAAATAACGTGGTGGGGCTGACGATTCGTTTGGCACAATTATCCCGCAGTCTGTATTCTCTCCCTCCCCCCTCCCGCCAAGGGCACTGGAGAAAGCCTCATGTTGACAAGGTCACAGGCCTTGCCTTGCCTGGTTTGATTTCCATCTCTAACGTGCGTAGAACTGCAATGAGTGGAGGTGTCGGCAAAGTAAATGGCTCGCTCTTACACAGATTGGAAAAGAGAGTTTTAAGCAAATGCCTTTGACCCAGACCCTCACTCAGGGAAAGCGCCAATGGCTGCAAGGAGGCCCCCCAGACTGGGTTTGATTGTGGGTGCCTTGGTTTTAACACAGTCATAGTGCACTAGTGGTGGTGGTGTTGTGCTTTAGCTTTATTCTGAGATGCTTCCCCAGTGTTACCACACAAAAGGTAAAGGGACCCCTGACCATTAGGTCCAGTCATGGCCGACTCTGGGGTTGCAGCGCTCATCTCGCTTTATTGGCCGAGGGAGCCAGCGTACAGCTTCCGGGTCATGTGGCCAGCATGACTAAGCCGCTTCTGGCAAACCAGAGCAGCGCATGGAAACGCCGTTTACCTTCCCACTGGAGCGGTACCTATTTAACTACTTGCACTTTGACATGCTTTTGAACTGCTAGGTTGGCAGGAGCAGGGACCGAGCAACGGGAGCTCACCCCATGGCGGGGATTCGAACCGCCGACCTTCTGATCGGGAAGTCCAAGGATCTGTGGTTTAACCCACAGCGCCACCCGCGTCCCCTAGTGTTACCACATACATAGAATCAAATAATTGTAGACTTGGAAGGGACCCGGAGTCTAAGGTTACCAGACGTCCTCGTTTCCTTGGGACAGTCCCTGGATTTACAAATCAGTCCCCTGAGAAAATCCTATCATTCCTATTGAAGTTGAAATGTGTCCCCGGATTCATTGGAAAAAATATGGTAACCTTAATCTAGTCCAACCCCTTGCAATGCAGGAATCACAGCTAAAGAGTCCAAGACAGATGGCCATCCAACCTCAGAAAGTTATTTCGAATGTTTAGTTCATTGCAAGAAGTGAGTTTCACTTCATTGCGAGAAGTGAGGTTACAGGGAACCAGGCAGAGGGCCTTCTTGGTAGTGGCCCCCACCCTGTGGAACGCCCTCCCTTCAGATGTGAAGGAAATAAGCAGCTATCTTATCTTTAAAAGACATCTGAAGGCAGCCCTGTTTAGGGAAGTTTTTAATATTTAATGCTGCATTGTTTTTAACACTCGATTGGGAGCCTCACTCGATTGGCTAGGGAGACTCAGCCAGATGGGTGGGGTATAAATAATATATTATCATCATCATCATCATCATTATTATTATTATTATTATTATTATTATTATTATTGGAATCTCATGTTTTGTTACTTGAAGCCATTGGTTCAGTATCTCCCTTCTGGGGCAGCAGAAGACAAGCCTGTGCCACTTTCCATGTGACAACCCTTAGATATCTGAAGGTGGCTGTCAAATCTCCTCTGTCTTTGCTTCTCCAAGCTAAACATACTGGGTGTCATGAGCCAGGAGTCGGCTTCACCTGCTGAGCCTGAAGGAGCAGAAGTGACTCCACCTGCTGCTGATCAGCCTTCTTGTTCCATGATGAGAACCAGCTGGCTCCAGCTTTCTTAAGCAAGGTTTCCAGCCTCAGTCAGTTGCTGGAAACAACACCCGTTGTTCCTGGCCAGACCTTGCTGCTGCTTGCTTCTCAAAACCTTGGGCCCTCGGTTTTCTTGACCCCCAGATTGTCTGACTACATGAACTGAGATACACCTGACCTTTGGACTGGACTGAACCTTGCAGACAGACTCTGCCTCACTTGGCTCCCTCAACCGTTCCTCATAAGGCTTGGTTTCTAGACCCCTGATCCTCTTGGTTGCCTTGCTCTGCACACCTTCCAGGCTGTCAATATACTTCTTAAACTGTGGTGCCCAGAACTGGACACAGGACTCCAGGTGGGGTCTAACCAAGGTGGAATAGACTTCCCTTGACCTGGACACTCTACTTCCATTGGTGTAATTTAGAATTGCATTAGCACTTTTGCTGCTGCATTGCACTGTTGACTCGTGTTAAGCTTGTGGTCTACTAACACCCCTAGCTCCTTTTCTCACTGTCGAGCCAGCTGCCCCCCATCCTATATTTGTGCATCTGTTTATTCCTGTTTGATGCAGGAGCCCTGAACCCCCAGAACCATACAGCTGTGCCAGCTAGGGCTGATGGGACGTGTCGTCCAACAGCACATGGAGGGCACCAGGTTGGGGAAAGCTTCCATGTGGGCTTGGCCTAAATGGTTTATCCTGGTCTGGCAAAATACCAGAGTCCCACCCTGAAAGGATCCCTTGGTTTTATCCAACCTATTCATGCCTCCTCCACATTGATGACAGTTCCTCAGGCAGTTCTTTCAACATTCAGAACCTTAAAGGCGCTTTACAAAGGGATTAGCGTCTCCCAGGCAAGAATCATGCACCCCGCAAGAGAGAACTTGAGAATCCTAAGCACTAAGAAAGCACTAAGCTTTCTTTGGAGGCATTCAGATTAGAGGGCGCGGTTGGGTTCCCACCGGCTTAGTATTGTGACTCGGGTAGGGTTCAGATTTCTACTGTCAACAGATTTCTACTGTAACAAGGCTCTTTCAAAGCCTGCCACTGAATGAAGGGCTGCAAGTTCAGACTAGTAACCGAGGACAGGAGGGTAAAGGGTAAAGGGTGACATGAGAACGGACCACCCTTGGTGCTCAACCAACTTGCCTGGCTAAGGTCAAAGGCCCACCTAGTCCAGCACCCTGCTTGTGGCAGTGGCAAGGCAGATGCAGCTGGGTAGCCTGCAAATGAGGCCTGGGGGATACTGCTGTTTGTTCCCCAGCAACTGGTATTCAGAGACAGAGTGCCTCTGAACATGGAGGTTTTCACGCTCCATGAATTTGCTCAAAAATACATCTAAATGAGTCGCAGGGTGGGATCCCTTTAAATCACATTTGTGGCACATTTTTGTCTGCAGAGAATTCTGGGCACTGTAGTTCACCCCTCACAGAGTCACAGTTCCCAGCAACCCTTAAGCAAACCGCAATGACCAGAATTCTTTGCACTGAATGAACACAGCCGACGCCTGCTATCCTTCTGGAGAGTTCATGGCAATGGTAAAGGGTAAAGAGGCCCCTGACCATTAGGTCCAGTTGTGGCCGACTCTGGGGTTGCGGCACTCATCTCGCTTTATTGGCCGAGGGAGCTGGCGTACATGTGGCCAGCATGACTAAGCCGCTTCTGGTGAACCAAAGCAGCGCATGGAAACTCCGTTTACCTTCCCACCAGAGCAGTACCTATTTATCTACTTGGACTTTGACGTGCTTTCGAACTGCTAGGTTGGCAGGAGCAGGGACTGAGCAACAGGAGCTCACCCCATTGCGGGGATTCGAACCGCCGACCTTCTGATCAGCAAGTCCTAGGCTCTGTGGTTTAACCCACAGCACCACTCGCGTCCCATGGCAACAGTAGTTATGGCCAAAGGACCGACTCTGCCACAAGGCAAAGTGAGGCGATTGCCTCAGGTGGCTGACACGGACAACGGCCCCTTGGCTGCTCCTTCTAAGCTCTGGGGCCATTCCTCTCTCTATCAAAGGACAGAGTTATTTACGGTGCAAGGGCTGTCAGAGCTGTGGAAAATGCTGTCCGATTCCCAGTACTGAATTAAGACTCAACTGTCAATCCACTTGGCTTCTGTGCAAGGAATAATGAGGGGCGTCGCCTTGTACTGTGCCTCAGGCAGCAAAATGTCTTGGGCTGGCCTTGCATGGCCAATGCAAACACACACACGCATGCAAGCACAAAGCTTTCTCTCTTTCATTGTGATTCCTGCTTTGCAGGGCGTTGGACTAGATGACCAATGGGGTCCCTTCCAACTCTACCATTCTGTGATTCACTGACCCTCACAGGCATGCCGTCACATGCACACATCCCACCTAAAATGTATAAGGTCTTTATGTTTTTTGAAGGGTGGGGCTTCACGGTCCAGCTTCAGATAGTTATGTAAAAGTTTTCATCCTCCAGCCTTGCATTGGCTGAAAACGTAGCCAATGACTGGGGAGCATGTGGGTGTTGCATATCCCCCAGTTTCCTGGATCTCGTGCATAAAAACCCAGTGCCTGGAATGGTGAAAGGCAACAGCTGAGAGAAACCAAACTCCGAAGAGTCGCAATGGCTTCCACTACATTCCTGACTCTGCCTTCTGGCAAGAAGATGCCGCAGCTGGGCCTGGGCACCTGGCTGGTAAGCAAAAAAGGATGCTTTGCTCATCTAAATTGTTGTTCCTCTCTCGCTGTCAGGAAACTGGGTGGGAAGCTGAGAGCCAGACCTCAAAACTTTCTCCAAATTTAGGGATGGCTATGGGACTCACTTGAGAGAAATGCAATTTTCCTCAGTCAGTGGCAGTTTGTTTTATTTATTCACAAAGGCATTTACATACCACTATCCAGAAAAGGTATCGGAGCCATTTACAACAATTGAATGTTAAACCACACAATCAAAACCACATTTTATAAAGTTTAAATCAGAAATCGGTGAACTGTTTTGGAAATATGGATTCTTACTTGCCTTGCATAGGTCTGGCAGGAAAGTAAAGTTTTCAGCAGGCACTTAAAAGTTGGCACAGAAGGCACCTGCTGAATCTCTTGTGGCAGAGAGTTCCACAGCACCAGGCCAATGAGACTAAAGGCTCAGCTCCTTGCTGTTGTCAAGTGCACCTCACCAACTTGAAGAATGGCCAGTGATGTTCCTGCAGATGATCTCAGTGATCGAGCTGGGATTTGAGGGTTCAGGAGGATCCTGAGGTACTCTGGACCTAAGTTGTATGGGGCTTTGTAGATTAATACAAGGACCTTGAACTTGGCTTGGGGAGCCAGTGCAAATGCTTGGGGGGGGCATTAGGAATGGAAAGAGGACTCCTGTGCTCATTCCCCACTTGTGGGTTTCCTAGAGGCATCTGGGAGAATAGGATGCTGGACGAGGTGGGCCATTGGTCTGGTCCAGCAGCCACCATCTTCTTACTTATTATTATTTTATTTACTGCATTTATACCCCCCCTTTATCTGCGGAGCTCAAGGTGGCAGAGTGTGGTTCCCCCTCTCATTTAACCCCCACGGCAACCCTGCAAGGGAGGTTAGGTGGAGAGGCAGTCACTGCCCCCCAAGGCCACCCAGTGAGCTTCATGGCCGAGTGGGGATTCGAACCCAGGTCTCTTGCAGGTTCTAGTCCAACACTCTAACCATTACACCACGCTGACTCTCAAGTTCTTACCTGTAGCTGCGATCTTTTGTGGGTGCTGAAGGGATGAGCTAGCTGCGAGGGACACTGTTTTCTGTTAATAATTTTAATATTTCTTGTAAACTACTTGGAAGCTTTACTATAATCAAGTGGTATATAATTTTTTTAAAAATGATTTTTATAATCTTGCAGACTAGAAGTTAGCCATCCCTGTTCTGAACTTTGGAGGGAGGGGAGAGACTTCTGAGTTTAGCAAATAAGTTGACTAAGAAAAAATCTGGATGGTTTATTGTAGGAAGACAGAGCTTTTACTCCTTTCTAAACTCTACTACAAGATTCAATAGAGGCCACCAGCTTAGATAGCTTTGGGTAAGGGGGGAAAAAACCCTTCCCCCAAATTCATGAAGGATTGGTGGAGTTTCCATGTTCAGGGACAGTCTACCTTTGAATACTTGCTGGGAGGAAAGGAGAAAGGAGGTTTGCTGCCTTCATGCATTTTTATAGGGCAGGGTGGGGGGCACGGGAGATGAGTTTATGGAACCAAGGGGCCAGTGGCCCAAAAAAGTTTGGGAACCAATGATCTGAAGTTGAATCCCATCCACCCCCAATCTCCAAAGTGGGGGTCAGTGGCAGCTGGGAATCCCATCTCTAATGCCCAAAGCATGATTTTGCTGGTGAGCACAGCTTAGCAGTTCCCATGCTATTGATGCTCATTTTGAGCTTTTGATAACAGGTGACAAAGAACTTTCTTAGTGGTCCTTTAACCTAAAGAACAAAATGCTTTGTGGTTTTTAATGATAACAGTGCGGGGGGGGGGGCATTGCAAAGCAAAACGAATCCGCTTTGGGAGGTGGCTTACAAGCACGCCCCTGGGGTGTAGGAGCCCCCATTCCTCAATCGGATGCCCTCTGCCTGTTTGGGGGACTAAAGCACCCCTCCATTGCTAGCCATCCTGGCCCTGCCAGATGGGTCTGTTGGAAGCTGGGCCTGCAATTGTAACCACCGTTATAATTATCCATATCCTTTCCCCCAGGCTGGGACTCAAAGTGACTTGCCCTAATTAAAATGACACAGATAAAAGACAAAAAGCTTTAAAGTTATAGAAGACGATCGTTGAAAAGTAACCAAGCTCTAAAACAAACTAGTAAAATGCAAAAAAATAAAATAAAATAAATTCCTTCTAGTAGCACCTTAAGAGACCAACTAAGCTCATACCAATACCAAACTTAGTTGGTCTCTAAGGTGCTACTGGAAGGATTTTTTTGCTTGTTTCGACTACGGCAGACCAACATGGCTACCTACGTGTTATTAAAATGCAGATGTTAAAAACAGTACAGCACATCTGGGCCAAAGCTCTGAACTTTCAGATTTGAAAATAGAAGATCAGCAGCCTTGAAAATGAGGGATCAGCAGCCTCACCTGTCCCGGGGACAGTCTACGGGATATCTAACAATCCGGGGAAGCAGCGGGAAACGGCGCTGGAATAAGGGAATTTCCCGCAAAAAAAGGGAAGGTTGACAGCTATGATCTGGGTGGGGGGTGCCCAGTTTGGAAAAACTGCTCTGGAGGGGGAACAGGCCCCTCCCAGGCCTGCTGCATTCGGGGCAAGTTGGCAACTTTCACCAGCCCCATCTTGCCCCGCAGCAGCTCTCCCTGTCCAGAAGAGCCAGACCTTTGCAGGTGGGAGGAGTCCGTTGGCTGGACGGAGAGAGGAAATAAGAAACATTTTGCTCTGGAAATCTTATCCCATCCTGGGCAGCCAGGAAGCGCCTTGGGGCAAGGCAGGGGAAGGCGAGGAGAGGAACCAGCTGCTGGCCACCTTCCTTGTCCGACAGAAAGGCCCCTACTTCGCCCCAGGCGACCAAGCCCCAGCTGAGCTCGGGAACATCCACCCTCCCTGTCTCCCGTCCTTTGGGGGAAGGAACAGCCAAGCACAGCATTGCAGAGGAGGCACATCAACACTCCTGACAGCTGGCCGTGACCCCAGCAAATATTGCCGTGATTCATATAATTGTAAAGTTGGAAAGAATCCCAAGGGTCAGCTTGGTCAAGCCGCTCAGAATGCAGTTAGATAGCACTTATATCGTGACCAAGGCTGTTTCAAGACTCCAACAGCCCTGTGGGGTAGGCCACATTGTCCCCATAACTTTTCTGTACGCTTTAAATCCTCCAGCAGGCATGTCCAAAGTCGGTTTCGGGGGCCTGATCCAGCCCGCCAGTTGGTTTAATCTGGCCCCTGTAAAATCCTACAAAAACCTCAACAACTTCAATCCTAAAAAAAAAGGTCAACAACTCTGGTTGGCCCTCGTGGCTCTTCACTTCATCAAATCTGGCCCTCTTTGAAAAAGGTTTGGACACCACTGCGGGAACAAAAGGCAGGTTCTCTAGAAGAGACTGGCATCCCACCTCCAATACCGAAGATGGCACATGCCCACCATGGCTGGCAGACACTGGTCCTCTTATTTGCCATGAAATTGCTCACTGAAGTTGATTTGGCCCAACCTAAGGTGCTTTGTGGCACAAGGGCGGGCATCTCTTTCAGGCCCAGGCTGCTAGTTTTTATAGTGGAGGGTGTCGGATATACAGGGGTACCTCGAGTTAAGAACTTAATTCCTTCTGGAGGTCCGTTCTTAACCTGAAACTGTTCTTAACCTGAAGCACCACTTTAGCTAATGGGGCCTCCCGCTGCCGCTGCACTGCCGTCGTGCGATTTCTGTTCTCATCCTGAAGCAAAGTTCTTAACCCGAGGTACTATTTCTGGGTTAGCGGAGTCTGTAACCTGAAGTGTCTGTAACCCAAGCTACCACTGTACACCATAAAACTAATTTCAGGGCAGGCTGCATCATTAAACTATATAAAATCAGCAAGAACAACCTTTATGAAATCTATAGGGCAAGAACATAAAATAAAGAAGTCCATTCCTCCCCTGGTCATCCTGTGATAAATAAGCCATTCTTAATTCAAGGAGAAACTGTGGCAGAAGAGGGGTGTTTTAGTCTGGGTTCTTCAGTAAATGGGCTCCTTGCCCCCCCCCCAGCTCAGCATAATTCACACCAGCCACTCCTCTCCCCTCCTTGCCAGAATACCAATTTCCTTTGTTTACACAAACACAAAATTTCTTCCAGTCGGCGTAAACCTGGCTCCAGGCAGGACTTCTTTCAGGACAAAAAAACAAACCCACTTACGTTCTGACTTTGAGAACAGCATAACGCAAAGCAGACGTCTTGCCTGCTTGGCAAATTGAGGTCAGGCTCGCTGGGACATCTGAAAAAGAGTGAAAGAGGGTCTTCTTAACAAAGACATCAAAGAATGGCAGCAGCTTTGGGGCAGTTTTTGGTGGGCAGGCTTCGGGTAACAGGGACTGGGCATGATGTGAGGTGAACTACGGTTTGTGGACTACAGTCGACTCAACGCCATCAGTTCCATAATGAAGATAGGCAGCATAGAAATGAACTTAAATGAAATAAATATGTAAAGGGATTATGGTGGGGGGAGGGCGGGCCATTTTCAGGCAGAGGGTCAGATTACCTGAATGAAATAGGGATGGACAGGGTCACACAAACAATGGGTAGAGTTAGTGAATGGTTTCTTGGGTTTGGGTGATACTCAGAGAACAGTGGTTTATTCAATGCTTTTAACTTTAAGTTACTGCAAAGTTACAGAGCTGGTAAATTCTAATCTGTTTAAGCACATTATTTTTAAAAAAATATGCAAAAGAAGAATGAATTATACAAAATGTACAATGGGGAGGAAAAAGCCAGATGTACAGAGTTTGCAAACAGGTGTTCCAAAAGGCAATAATCAATATCTATTTCACAGTAAATCTATACACATTTGTTGCATTAATTCGTTTTTTAGAAGTATGTTCTAAAGTGGTTTCTTATGTACATTAAGGATACATATTTAGAATCCAATTGTGGTTATATTGGCGGGTCTTTTTCTTATGTTTGTACATCTAATTAAATAGTAGCAATATATTATAGGGTGTTTTTTAAAAAAGCTTTTACAAATATTTTTACCCATGATGCTCAAAGTATCAATGAGTCTCTTGTGCGCTCTCTGCATAATCAAGTGAATGTTCTTAATGCAGGGTGGAAGGTGGCAAAGGGCCTCTTGCAAAATCATATTTTACATTCTAGTCAATGAGCATTAACACAATAGGCGTGGGAAATGCAAAACAGGTGTATGTTTAGGTATGTCTAGCCTGGAGAAGGAAAGATGAGAGGTGCTATGGTGGTCATCTCCAAACATCTAAAAGGCTGTCAGACGGAAGATGGAGCAAACTTGGTTTCTGCTTCTCCAGAGGGGAGGACCCAAACCAATGGATTCAAATTACAAGAATGGAGATTCTGACTAAACTTTAGGAAGGGGGTGGACTTTCATTGGAGGTTTTTAAATAGAGACTGGATGGCCCTCCGTCAGGGATTCTAAAGCTGTGTATTCCTTCACTGGAATGGGTTGGACTAGATGTCCATTGGGTTCCCTTCCAACTCTACAATTCTATGATTTAAATACACATGCTGGAGTTGAGTATCATTTAAATTGGTGGGACTGACTTCTGAGCAGATCAGGTTGTCCAAATTTTCCAAAGTGCCAGTTCTTACAGAAAGGCAGATAAGTCCTTTCTTTTTAAACCCTGTGGAAGTTCTAATCAACAGGGCTCTTGGATTCATTTTACAAACACTGGAAATTCGCAAACGGTCCATTTGGACTTTTGAAGAACTTATTATGGGCAGCAAAACTTTTTTCTTTGCGGCCAAGGGGCCTGCCTTAATGTTATGCATTTTGCAGAAAATTGTGTATTTGTTCTTGTCCTCCCACACAAAGGGTTTCCGCTGGCTCCGTTCCACAATTCAGAATTAAGATGCCATTCGCTTGACTGACACAGGTTTCGAGTTGTATTTCCTGAGGCCAAGCCCAAAATTAAGCCCAGATGGGAGGCATGGAAGCTTCAGTTCCCTCCTCCACCGTCCCCTGATGCATAACCAATTTAATCTAGCTGAGATGCAGAGGAAATTCTTCACGCAGCACAGAGTTAAATTATGGCACTGGCTCCCACAGGAGGCAGGAATGGCCACCATCTTGAATGGCTTTGAAAGAGGATTGGACAAAGTCATGATGGAAAGGGCTATCAGTGGCTGCTAGCCAGGATGGCTAGCCTCTGCCTTCATGGTCAGAGGCAGCAATGCTTTTGAAGACTAGTTGCTGGAAACCACAGGAGAGGAGAGGCCTCTGGTGCTCCATTCCTGCTTGCTGGTTTCCCGCCGGCGTCTGGTTGGCCGCTGTGAGAACAGGATGCTGGACTAGATGGGCCCGATCCAGCAGGCTCTTCTGATGTTCTTATATGTGTGCAGCAGGTGAAGCCAGCTGCAGTCATACAAGGCTGGATTCAGCAAACTGGGAAACCTTGTTATGCTTCCAGTGGCTTCCTCATGAGAAGACTCCAACTGCCCGCCCACTGCAGAATAGGAAACGGTTGGTTGTACCAGATGGGACGAGATCAACAGAAAGGGAGCCATATCTGTCAGAGTGCCCATTATGTGGGACACAATCTAAGCCAGGCTTCCTCAGACTTGGCCGTCCAGATGTTCTTGGCCTACAACTCCCATGATCCCTAGCTAGCAGGACCAGTGGTCAGGGATGATGGGAACTGTAGTCTCAAAACATCTGGAGGGCCGAGTTTGAGGAAGCCTGATAAGCAATGCACTGTGTGATTCCTTGAAGTATCCCAGAGGTACAAACACTTACGACACATGGTGTGGCTTCTGGTAAGAATAGGACAAGTTTCTCCTCCCTCTCTCTCTCTCTCTCTCTCTCTCTCTCTCTCTGCTTATTTCACATCTTCTTCTTCTTCTTTTGTTCATCTGATAAACATACATTTATCAAGCATTTTCAGGGCAGCTCACAAAATTTAAAAAGGATGACAATAAGATTGTTAAATCAAGTTAACAAGAGCCCGGGAAGCAAGGCAAAGAGCTTAAAACCTTGCCGCTTTGCATCGGGGTGGGACAAGGCCTGTTTGGTGCGCTGGCTACACAAAAGTAGGGTTGATCATGCAGGGGCGGTTCTGGGGTGGTTCTAGCTACACTCAATTTCAGCTTTACACACAATCTCAGAACCTAACCCCCTGTGCAAGTCATGAGTTGACTGTCTCTCTCTAGGGTGGAGAGCCCTCGCAGTCAGAATGAGGTGGGCTGGGAAGGAGGAGCTATCTGCCACGGCTAGTTCTTGCAAGTTGCTTCTTCAGCTGTGCCTCCGGGGTGAAGGCCCCTTTCTTGCTCAAACCATTTGGCTTAAATCTGCACCCCAAATTCCTGGCGCAGGTTCCCCGTTATTTCAATTTCCACACAGACTAATGTTCGGACAAAAGTTGAAACGCAGATGAAGGCCAGCCTCCCAGCCTAGCTGTTTACAGGAGGCGGCCTCTGCCGTGTCACGCAAGGCCCCTGGCCACGTTGCCAGCCCTGAGGCTGCCTCGAACGGGCAGCATCTGTGCCTCCAACACAGAGCCCCCCTGCCCAACCTCTCGCTCAATGCTTCCTTGTTCTGCAAAGCTGGCAGCCGTCTCCGTTGGGCGTTATCATGCCAAGATCACAGCCACAGGCAGAGGCATGTGACGACTGTTCTGCCAGCTTAATCCCATCCACACCCTGCAAGCTAAGTGGAGCGTTGAGCCAGCTGTGAAACTTCTTGAGAGAAAGCCACCTGAGGGCACATCTGCACAAGCGACTTACACCGGCCTAACCCTTCCTCTCCCCTGGGGAGCAGGGAGTTCTGAGAGGGAGGCATGGAAGGAATGTCCTCTACCTCTACGAGAGAATCTTTGGCAGAAGCCAGCTCTCTCAGATCACATCCAGATGACCTGTTTCTTGAGCTTTCGTCCTCATTTGTTTGCACAAAGTCTTTGAGGAGGATAGAGAAACATCAAATTGTAGAGTTGGGAGGGAGCCAAAAGACCATCTTGTCTCAATTATGTTCATTGCTTATTGAACAACAATTTCTTTGGGCAGAGGTCATGCAACAGGCATCATCAACACAGTGCCCATGGACACCAGTGTGCCAAGCAGCATGTTGCATGCGTCTTAGCATATATCTCCTCAAAAATTCACAATGCACAAGAGGTCATTTACTCTTCCTGCTCAGATCCTGTTTGCACATCCTCAGCCAATCCGACAACATGCTCCCTTAGCTATGCCTTTCTTTCACTGGTTGCCAGGATTGGCACTGGGTGCCCACCTTCCCACAAGTATGGCAGCTGATGTAGGTTGTTTCCAACCCATTGAAGAAGAAGACTGCGCTGGGGAGACCATGCCCACACAAAGATGTGGTCCTCCTGTCTCTTTTTTCTGCTCTTTTACATGTGGCAGCCATTTTGTGCTGTGCTACACCTCCAGGGCAGCCATTTTGTGACTGACGCCTACAGCACTTTCTCCAAACTTTTGGTGGGGCCCCCCATTACAATGCCACATCAAGTAACCACTATTGTACACTTGTCATTTGAAACCATTGGTTCAAGTCCTACCTTCCAGAGCCAGGAGAAAACAAGTTTCTTTCGTGTAACAGCCCTTTATATATTTGAAGATGGCTATCATACCTGTTCTTTCTGGAGTTCTCAAAAGCTTTCACACACTATTTTGTGTTGTTTTGGTTGGCCTAATTAAGCCTATTGGCCTAATAATGGCTTGGGGTTGTATTATGATTATGATTATTATATTTATTGCATTTATATATCACTTTTTCCTCCAAGGAGCTCAAGGTGATCTACCTGGTTCTCCCCTTCTTCACAACAGCCCTGTGAAGTAGGTTAGACTGTGAGGCAGTGACTGGCCTCCAAGGATACCCAGGGAGCTTTGTGGTGGAGTGAGAATTCAAACCCTGGCCACCCAGGGCCTAGTCTGATGCTCTAACCACTAGACCACATTGGCTTTCATTTGAACTCTTGCCTCTTTCTTTCTTGTGAGGCAGGACAACTGAGCCTGGCTGATAAGACCAGAAAAGGTGCAAAGCAAGGGAGCCTGGCTATGGCAGGACATTGTGCCTCGCCTTGCCAGAGAGCTGGGGTTGCCTGAGGGACTTGGCCACAAGGCAAATAAAGCCTTTCTTCTCTGTTCAAATAGGCAGAGCTCAAATTCTCATCCAGCCCTTGTTGGCGTGAAATGGAAAAGGGCCAGCTCAAGATAATGGATTGTGCTATCAAGTTATTGCTTAACAAGGAAAATAAATAGTACCCAGCCCTTGTGTACACCCCTCTCAACGGGCGGACAGGTGTTTTGGTGTCCAGTTAATTCATCCAGGTCTGACTCTTGCTTCTTCTGGTTCTTTTTTCCCCACAGACCATGGGTGGTTCCCTTAAATCTGGCCACAAAAAGGGCTGTTTACCTGCAGTGTTTACCCCTCCCCAGTTTAGACGTGCATTTACGCTGCTCAGGGTGTCGGATCATGCCCACAGAGCACCCGACTGCTTAAGTCTTTAACAGGATTCTTTAGCTGAGATCTGTGCATTGCAAGGGGTTGAATTGGAGAACCCTGCAAGTGTGGTTCTAGGCCAACAAGTGACTGCTTTGTGTCTCCCTTTATACAACTCACCGAGGGAAAGGCTTAAGTTTGTTCCATAATTTCCTGGAAGATCAACCAGATTATTTCAGAATTAATGGCTGCTGCCCAGTGCGCACGTGTTTGTAACCTGGCACAGGGCTTCCCAAGCTGTGGTCCAGGCAGCACCAGCTGCCCATGAGCTTCATTCAGGTGGTCATAGGGACTCTGTGGATTTGGGGTTGGAGACAGCAGGCAGCCCATCCATCACGCTAAATATTTATGTTGATTTTTAATTCTTGAAGTCTCCTTGTCGCAGACCACTTGAAACTTGGTGGACCACTCAGTGCTTTTTCTGTCTTTTCCAGCAACTGTGCTGTGCTAGATTAGTCATAGCATCATGGAATCCTAAAATTGGGTGGCACACCCAGGGACCATCTAGTCCAACCCCCTGTGATGTAGAAATCACAACTAAGGAATCTCTGACAGATGGCCATCCAACCACTGTGTAAAAACTTCCAGTGAAAGAGAATCTGAGATGCCAAATGATTTACAATCAATTTTTTTCCTGCTTTTATTTATTATATATTGCACTTAAACCCTGACTTCCTCTCTCGCTTCCAGGCATCACCTCTGCTTTCCATGTGTGTTTGTGAAAGGTGGGTCTTGAGGGCATGATATCCGCATTTCCAAGGGTCAAACAAAGTCTTCTCTTCCTGTCAGTCTCCTCCAGGTATCGTCCAGGGGGCCATTGAAGTGGCGATTAAAAACGGCTACCGGCATATCGACTGTGCCTACTTTTACGACAACGAGGGGGCCATCGGGGAAGCTTTCGAGAAAGTGTTGAAGGAAGGGCTAGTGAAGAGAGAGGACATTTTTGTTGTCAGTAAGGTGAGCTGCTGCTGCTTCTGCTGCCAAAAAGCTATGAATACAAGTCCCTGGGGGAGGCTGCGTCTGAAATAAGCTTTGAAAGCAAAATCCAAAAGTCTGAAGTTTCTAGTTCAGAGCTTCAAGTTCAAATTTCAGAGACTGGATATCCAAATTTGCATCTTGGTTATTAATAATAATAATAATAATAATAATAATAATAATAATAATAATAAAAATAAATAAATAAATATTATTTATACCCCACCCATCTGGCTGGGTTTCCCCAGCCATTCTGGGTGGCTACCAACAAAATATTAAAATACAATAGTCCGTCAAACATTAAAAGCTTCCCTAAACAGGGCTGCCTTCAGATGGTTCTGTTTCCCATCATTTGGTAGATACAAAGGCAAGGAAGTTTACCTTGTTTATTGCTCCTCATTTGTCTCGTGTTTTTCCAGAGAAGATCCCACCATTGTATTTAAGCCTTTGCGGGGGGAAAAGCCTTTTTTAAAAAATATTACAGCAATATATAAATAAAATTTCCAATTATTTTGAATTCAAGCAAACTTTTAGACATGCACAAATTCTGGTTGGGGAGACGGCCTGTGTCCTGTGATGCTCTGAGGAACAAGAAGAGCAAGGAGGGCTGCTGTCCTAGAGGGGCCTCTGGCCTGATCCAGACACAATGCACCTCTGATGTTCTAAATTGCATGTCTCCTCAGACTCACTTGAATGCTCTTCCTTTGGCAGCTGTGGAATAGCTACCACGCTCCTGAAGATGTGAAGCCAGCTCTCCTGGAAACCCTGAAGCTGCTGCGCCTGGATTACCTGGATCTGTACCTGATGCACTCTCCCATGGGCATTAAGGTGAAGTGGAAGTCCGCCTGGCTGTCCTGAGCAGCTCATTCTTCCAGCTGTTTCCCCAGAAAGGTCTCTCTGGAAATGCCCTGCTCTATCTAATCTGGAAGCCCCCACCCAATAGTCCTTGACTGAGCCAAGTTGGCGGGGGGGGGGGACACACTTTGCAGCTACACAGGAGTCAGGGAAATGCACTCTGCATCTGCTCAGGGGCATTTATGTCTATTTGCGTTTCGTACGTTTCAGTAGCACCGAGACTTGCAACGCAGAATAAAGGCTGCCTTTGGTCTGCTGGCAGGTTCAGTGTGGGAAGTTTGGATATTCTCAGGTGGGGCTCACCTGAAGCAATGAAGCAATAGGCAGGCAGATCTGCCCCATGGAGAGGGATCCATGGGGCGTCTCCTCTGCACAAGCCTTGCAGAAATAAACAGGACCCGTGCAAGAGGCCGGCAGTCGTGTCCCATTCATTTCAGTATGGCTCTTGCGCGAGCAGAGCTTTCCAAACTGTGTGTCACGACACGTTCGTGTGTCGGCTGCAGTGTGTAAATGTGTCACGCGAATGCTCCCCATGCTGCTCCTGAGGCTGGAAAGGGGTTTAACTTCTGGTTTGTTTGTAAAACTGAATTGCCGTGTCGCCGAATGATGCAAAACTGAATGATGCATGTCTAACAAGTGTCACACCAACATGAAAAGTTTGGAAAGCTCTGTGCTAGAGGAATAATCTATGTCTCAGGTTCATCAGGAGGGAAACAGGCGCCACCTGGTGGCAGCAAGATGATCCTGCTGCATCCTGTCCTTCTGGCGGTGGCCTGTTTGTGTACCGCATTTTGCATGACTAAATACATGTGTGCTCCAATCCATTCTGTTTGATTATTGATCTATTAAATTTATATACCGCCCTTCATCCAAAGATCTCAGGGCGGTTCACAAAATAAAAACACAAAATACATAATAAAGACAAGAACAAGGAAAACCCATAACGCCCCCCCAAACACATTTTAAAGCACATGGAATGTCCTTTTAAATAACTAGCGGGGGTGTGTGGGTGGCGATGGCGGGCCAAAGCGTGGGAGCATTAGGGAGGGGGGTGCTCTGGGAAAGCAGGTGAACAGGCAAGCAGACCGACAGGGGAGGGGGAGGGGGATCAGAGCAGCCCCCCCCCATGGCTGTGGAGGAAGTCACTGGTGGGGTGCAAAAGTTCAAAAGAAAAATAAAGAATAATAAAAAAGCAGTGCACTCTCCCCCTCACACAGAACATCTCCCAAAGTTCATGTGGGCAGATTGAGGAGCGGATTTTGGCGGTTCCCAGTTGCTAGGGCACCTTCCACACAAGCTTTAGAAAGATACCCACTGCTGACCAATCCTTTGTCCTGCTCTCTGCCATGCTCAACGCTCATGGGGCACCGCCACTGCCACTTGGGTAGATTGCCGAGCCGTTGCACCCATCAGCAGGTGGTGCCAAGGAGCTCCACCCCACCCCATGCTGCTCTCCCCCCTTGCCAGCTGGTGCTGCTGGTCTCAGGGGTGCTGCAGAGGTGAGTGGGGGGCTGCTGGGGCAAAGGTCTCAAGGGGTTCAATCTGTTCACATTGAAGATAAGATAAGAAGTCTGTGTGGTAGAGTCTTTCATTGACTTTATTCAGTACTGGACTGGTGGACTCGGGGAGTGCTCATGGTCCATGGGTCAGGGGGCACAATACTTGCCTTGCCCCGGGCCCTGGCAACCCACACTATGCCACTGGCACTGATACGTCTCCTTGCCAAGGGCTCAAGGGAGCTTAGGTACACCTGCTGGGGGGGGGGGGCAAGGCAGGTGTGAGCAGCCATGCCTTGATGGCTAGCACAGTCTCTCCACCCCTCATGCTCTCATTCTCCTTCGTGTAGAACGTGAAGGGTGATACCTTGCCCCAGAAGGATGGGAAGGTTCTGCAGACTGATGTCGATTACGTGGACACGTGGAAGGTAAGCGACAACCACTGTGCCTCTTGCCACAAGTTGCCTGCTGGATCAGAGTCCTGCTGACAGAGACACCGCCAAGGAAAGGGGCTCTTAACTTGGCAGTAAGCCCCACTGAATTCAGTGGGCCTCACTTCCAGGTAGTCATGGCTAGCCTTACATTGTCATGTTCCTGTCCTAGGGACTAGTTCATACACAGAATCATAGTAAGCAAGAAACACAGGCGGCTTTTTAGAAAGTCCAGCTTGGATCCCTGGTGGTGGGAGAGAACAATGTTGCGAGGGCAGCTCACCTTTCTAAAGTCTCTCCCCCCCCCATCTTTGGAGGGTTGTGACTTCTGACCAGTAAGACGCTGAGTTTGTTGGTCAGGTCCTGCACCTCTCCCACAGGCCTCCTAAGCACCATTTTTGCAGAGACTGGCAGGAGATAAGTGACAGACTAGCCTAGAGAAATGGTGGGGGCAGGTTGAGGCCTTTCTTTTTTCTTTTTTTTTTTTTGCTGTAATGTTTTTTTTTTATTATTAAATATTTATTGGTATTTTCAAAAAACACACAGCAAACAAAAACAAAAAAATAAACAAAATAAAAACAACACAAAAAAGCATATTCGAAACTAAACAGAAAAATAGAAAAAACACATACAGTTTCTGATACTTATTTTCCTCAACCTTGTTTCTCAGACCTCCTCACACCTCCCCTTCTTGTATTCCAATTTAAATTGTCAATTCAGCAAGTCCTTAACTTATTTCTTCACCTTAACTTAAACATTTATTCTAACATACTGTTATTTTACTTTACTTCTTTTTTCCATTTCCTCCATTTATTTTTAACAGCCTTATTTTCACTTAATTTAAAAAAAAGAAAAAAAAACCAATTTCACCTTATTAAAATTACACATCAATACTTATACCTCATTAATTTATTCTTAAACCTTTTTCCTAAGGTCGACCAAAATTTCCCTTCCACGGTTTACCCAATTTCCTTACCACTAACAAAATATAAAACAAACAAAGCAATGCAAATTATCCTTATGTACCCTTTGGATTCCCAACCTCCACCCACCCTTCTCCCGGTTCCAGTCCCCAACCAATATCCATCAGTCTTTATATTATTTATTTAGCCTGGAGATCTCAGGTCCGAGGCCCTTATGTCTCTCTCAGTTCCTTTCTGCCGGTCTCTTTGATAGACCTTGATGTTAAGCCCCAGGTCTCGGAGGGGCTCCGGCCCAACAGAATCGGTGTTGCTTCTAGCCAGTCCTCCATACTTAAAAGCAAAAGCAAAGCCTATGGGGTATTCCAACTCTTGTTTCAAATTTCTTTCAAATCCAAATGTCCCCACAGCTCCAGCTTCCACCTTCAACAAATTTATAATCCTCAGGTCTTCAGATCTCCTCAAAAGAGGATCTCTCCATTTTCCAAATTCCCAATCAAACCAGGCTTTCCGCATCCAGTTTTTATTGTCCTTTTTTATCATCATGTCAGGCCTCATATTGTAGCTCTCCTTTGACTCCTGCAAACCTCCATCTCCTCCTTCGTTTTCTTCAAAAAGAACATATTGCTCCATCGTGTCTACGCTTTCGGTTTCATTTATTTGTTCAGTTAAATAGGCTTCCTGTTTCAAATCCTTATCAGACTCCAAGCTGTTGTTTACTGTCCAGTGTAATAGCGATACCTCTGTAGACAAAGCATCGTACTCATCTTGTAAGTTTCCCAAGAGAACCAGTGCTCTGTCCAATTCTGCTTGGAATTTAGACACTCCAGCCATTTTTGTAATGTAGTATCCTTGTTACCCCTCTAGGGGGATTTAATTCCTTGATCTTCCTTTCAGCTCAAAAACCAAAAGTCCAGTTATTTTGTATCAACCTTATTTTCAACAAGTTATCCCGAATAAACCAGCAAAAACAGCAGAAACAATGTTCTCTTTTTCCAGCTGACAACTAGCTGACTAGCAGCTCACTTGACAGCTGTCAAAATCTTCCATGCAACAGGCTTTCTCATCGGACGTTCCCGGGTCTAGGGGGGGGTGTAGTTTCAGCTCCCAAAATTCTTTTTATCCTCCAGAATATCTTCTTATAATGTCCAAACCGTGAGGTCAGGATCTTTTGTTAAAAAAAAAGCAAGAAACAGATTCTCTCGACCTTAGCTGCCCAGTCCTTTGCTTTAAGTTGTTTACAAAGAGGGGGGGGGGTGGACTTCCTTTTTAGCCCCTTCCCGCTCGTTCCAAATCCAAGATAAGAAATTTTTTAAAGTTCCAATCTCCGTATTACTCACGGGTTGATGTTTTAGGATCCAATCACTCTTAGAAGAAGTTGGCGCTCTCTGTCAATGGCTTGCGGCTTCACTCCGTAGACGAGGGAGTACTCTCAGCCCCACGCCTTACCCTGCCTCCGTTCCGAAGCCTTTAAAAAGGCTCCGTCGCGGATTGGGGGGGCGCAAATGGTGCCCGCCGAGTCTCTGTGTTCACAGGCATCCGCGCCTGTGATTTTAAGGGTCCCCGCTTCGCCGCAGCGGCCAGACCCAGACACTACGGAGCCGATTCCCTCCGGAGCTCGGAGGGAATCCGCCATTAAACAGTGGCACCAACCCGGAAGTCCCAGGTTGAGGCCTTTCTTCACAGCCCACGCCACCTCAAAACACACAGGGCTACCACTTCACACCTTTGTCTACCAGCCATAGTGTGTAGAGAAACACAACCGGATCTTTTCCCCTCCCATGTCCCTGTTGCCTCTAGAGTGACCTTTGCCGACCTGGTGCCTTGCAGATGTTTTGGACTACAACTCCCATCACCCTTAGCCAGGGACCAGCTGCTCTTAAACTTTTGAACTTGTCCCTTTTCTTGCAGGCTATGGAGAAGCTGGTGGATGAAGGCCTGGTGAAGTCTATTGGGGTGGCCAACTTCAACCAGTGCCAGTTGGAGCGGCTGCTCTCCATCGCAAGGATTAAGCCAGATGTTCTCCAGGTATCCTTCTTCTTCTTCTTCCATTTGGAAGTGTCAGAATTGTATCCAATAGGAGGGAGGCCATGTTAGACAGCCTTGGCCATGGGTTCAAATTCCCACTTGCTTGAGGATGCAGCTGGTGGCCTTAGAAGCTCATGTTATGATCTCCCAGCATTTGCTCCCTGGCCTTATTGATATGTGCCACCCCAATCTCCAAGCAGTGAGAGACTCCAGGGGTTCCATGTGCGTAGCCCGGGTTTGGTTTCCTTGTGGTGTTTTTAGGATGTATGGTGTAATTTGCACATCTATACAACCTGAGCACAAGATGGAGGAGCTCACAGCATCAGCACCCCGACAGATCTTGCTTCTCCATGAGTCACAGCTTTGGATCCAGCACAGAGCAAGCTGGTCTCTGTTTCTCTATCTTCCAGCATGCTTCCAGCTCAGCTCTGTCTCTCACACTCTGGCTACTGTTCTCTTACCTAGCAGCTAGTGAGCAGGTGGAGGAAAGGCCCACCATCACTTGTAGTTCTTTCAACCTAGCCCATTCTTTTGGGATGCTAATGAGGACACTTAAGTGGTCAGCTAAGGTCTTTGTCTTACAAAAAAAGCAACCTCTTCTGTTAGTTTGCCTACCCATGCTCTAGGCTCTCTCTCTTTCCTCCACAGGTGGAGCGGCACGTATACCAGATCCAGCGCGCGCTGATTGCTTTCACCAAGGCCAAAAAGATGGCCCTCACAGGATACAGCCCCTTGACATCCCCCAAGCGTCCCTTGTAAGACACTGTCTTTTGTACCTTAAGGGCCCCCTGTTCTGCTCTGCACAGCGTACGCATCTTCAGTAGTTCTTCTGGCAGGCAATACCGGGTTGGGGGTGGGATGGCTAGCCTGCGAAGAAGGGCCTCTGCAGGTGGCTTGTGGACTTGGCATGCGTCCTGATTTCCCTGCACAGCCTATGGCAGAGAATAGATTATATCCAGTCTCTATTGAGCTTTCATTCTGTTTTCTTTGGGTTGGATATTTATATGACAATAAGCGCCCTGCCTCCATCCCAGTCCCTCTTTCCGCGTGTCATTTGGTCACGCCACACTTTCCCATCCTCATCATGTTGCAAACCTCCCCCAGCAAACAACCCCCCCCCCTTTAAAGTGGATTGTTGTGCTAGGGCAACAGAACCTTTCAACTCACTTTAATGGTGCAGACACACCCCTACAGTTTGGGGGTGTGCTTGAATCTCTCCTGAAAAATAGCTAGAGTCTGGAGGCACCCTGAGTTACGTCAGGACACAGTTCTCCAGTGGAGCTTCATTCCTAGAATAAAGGACCAGGTGGAGTGGAGACGTCTTTAAGACATCCTCGCTTGCACTGAGCTGCTGGGAGTGAAGGAAGTGTCCCCCAATCTGGTCAGCTCTTGCATGTAAAAGGTACAAAACCAGAATCACTGGAGCAGTCAACTCCTCAAAGGTGTTGTGACTTGATTTACTGAGTTAAAAAGCAGATGATTAATCAGCTGATTAGATTCAAATGTGTGTTCATATTATTCTTCTTGAGACACCAAGGAAAGGGAAGATGATTTGTAATTTCATAAACAAAAACAACCATCTGTTAGACCTCTAATAACCTCATTTTCTCTTTAATTTATTGCTACGAACATTCAGCACAAGCAGAGTAGATTGAAAACCAGACCCATCAATTAAGATATTTTCCCTCTCTCAACCCTCCCTCCTCCAGATTAATTAGCTAAAGCTTTGGTTGCTTAATCCACATGCTGATAGCCCCGGGCTCCTTTGGAAGGGAGGCATAGACATGAAAAAAACTAATTGATTACAAATGCAAAAGAAAAACAGCCTTAGTTTGAAAGGCTCTTTCCTCTCTAGCCCTCCAGGTCCTCTGGATCCTAAGAATGGCATGGAGGACCCTGTGGTGAAGGAGATTGCTAAGAAGCATGGGAAATCCCCAGCTCAGGTAAAGTGTTCCAGGTGTGCAGGTGTGTGTGGAAGTGTGTGCAAATAGTTGTGGTTACAACAGAAAACGTCTCCTTTTTTGCAAGTTGACTGCTTGTGTCAGGAGTTACGACCCAAGATCAGAGGTGGGTGGGGAATACAGAGAGCAAGGCAACGGTACCAGTTTCGAAAGTGTTGTATTAATTTTGCTTGTCAAATAATTCCCAATCGTGCAACACAGCTACTCAAGCACTGCAAAGATTGTTTCTCTAACTAGCCAGCCAGCCTAGTATCACAGAGGGATGGATGGAGGAGAACATTGGAGGGCAGCTCGCTGGGGTGCCGCAGAGCCCTTTCCCTCAAAATGTCTGCGTCTCTAAAGTACTTACCATTTTCCTGCCGTTAGTTGTTCAGTCCAAGTCTCTTTGTTGACGAAGGCCCAAGTTGCATGGCAGGCAAGCTGAAATTGCATAATCAGGATGCTGTTGCCCTTTGTGGAAGACCACTGCCCTGACTAGGCAATTTCAACCAGTCCTTGCCTTGACAAGCTGTAACTTCCAAGGAAAGGAGATCGCCTCAAAGTCAAAGCCCTGCTTATCTGAGATGATTCAAATTGCTGAAAGCTGTTGTCGGCTGAGTTAACATCCAGTCAGACAGTTTCTCCTTCGTTTGGCATGTGACTGATTACATTTATTTATTTATTTATTTTTATAAAATATTTATTAGCATTTTCAAGAAACACATAACATACAAAAAACCAAAAAATAAACAAAACAAAAAACACAAAAATACATAATATTCAAAACTAAACACAAAAAAGAAAAAATAGAAAAAACACATAAAGTTTCTGTTACTTAAAATTCTTAACCTTATTTCTCAGACCTCCTCGCGCCTCCCCTTCTTATATTCCAATTTAAATTGTCAATTCAGCAAGTCCTTAACTTATTTCTTTACCTTAGCTTAAACATTTATTCTAACATACTATTATTTTATTTTACTTCTTTTTTCCATTTCCTCAATTTATCTTTAGCAACCTTATTTTCAATTAATTTAAAAAGAAAAAACCAGTTTTACCTTTTTAAAGTTATACATCAATACTTATACCTCATTATTTATTCTTAGACCTTTTTCCTAAAGTCGACCAAAATTTCCCTTCCACGATTTACCGAATTTCCTTACCACTAACAAAGTATAAAAAGCAAATTATCCTTATGTACCCTTTGGATTCCCAACCTCCACCCACCCTTTTCCCGGTTCCAGTCCCCAACCAATAACCATCAGTCTTTATGTTATTTATTTAGCCTGGAGACCTCACGTCCGAGGCCCTTATATCTCTTTCAGTTCCTTTCTGCCGGTCTCTTTGATAGTCTTTGATATTAAGCCCCAAATCTCTGAGGAGCTCCGGCCCAACAGAATCCATGTTGCTTCCAGCCGGTCCTCCATCCTTAAAAGCAAAGCCTATGGGGTGCTCCAACTCTTGTTTCAAATTTCTTTCAAATCCAAATGTCCCCAAAGCTCCAGCTTTCCCCTTCAACAAATTTGTAATCCTCAGGTCTTCAGATCTCCTCCTAAGAGGGTCTCTCCATTTTCCAGACTCCCATTCAGACCAGGCTTTCCACATCCAATTTTTATTGTCCTTTTTTGTCATCATGTCAGGCCTCATAATGTAGCTCTCCTTTAACTCCTGCAAATCTCCTGCTCCTCCTTCATTTTCTTCAAAAACCACATATTGCTCCATCGTGTCTGCACTTTCAGTTTCATTTATTTGTTCAGTAGAATAGGCTTCCTGTTTCAAGTCCTTATCAGACTCAAAAATGTTGTTTACCGTCCAGTGTAGTAATGATACCTCTGTAGACAAAGCATTGTATTCCTCTTGCAAGTTTCCCAAGAGAACGAGTGCTCTGTCCAATTCTGCTTGAAATTTACGTACTCCAGCCATTTTTATGATGTAGTGTCCCTATTACCCCTCTAGGGGGATTTTAGCTCCTTAATATTCCTTTCAGCTCGAAACCAAAAGTCCAGTTATTTTGTAACAGTCCTCCTTGTTTTCAACAAATTATACCAACTAAACCAGCAAGAACAGCAGAAACAATGTTCTTTTTTTTCCAGCTGACAACTAGCTGACTAGCAGCTCACTTGACAGCTGTCAAAATCTTCAACGCACCAGGCTTTCTCATGGGACGTTCCCGGGTCTCGGGGGGGGATGAAATTTCAACTCCCAAAATCCTTTTTATCCTCCAGTAGATCTTCTTATCGTGTCAAAACCGTGAAGTCAAGATTTTTCATTAAAAAACACAAACAAATTCTCTCGACCTTAGCTGCCCAGTCCTTTGCTTTAAATTGTTTACAAGAGGGGGGGGTGGACTTCCTTTTTAGCCCCTTCCCGCTCGTTCCAAATCCAAAATTAAAAAACTTTTTTTTAAAGATTCCAATCTCCGTATTACTCACGGGTTTATGTTTTAGAGTCCAATCGGTCTTGGAAGAAGTTGGCGCTCTCTGTCAATGGCTTGCGGCTTCACTCCGTAGGCGAGGGAGTACTCTCAGCACCACACCCCACCCTGCCTCCGTTCCGAAGCCTTTAAAAAGGCTCTGTCGCAGATTGGGGGGGCGCAAATGGTGCCCGCCGAGTCTCTGTGTTCACAGGCATCCGCGCCTGTGATTTTAAGGGTCTCCGCTTCGCCGCAGCGGCCAGACCCAGACGCTACGGAGCCGATTCCCTCCGGAGCTCGGAGGGAATCCGCCATTAAACAATGGCACCAACCCGGAAGTCGTGACTGATTACATTTAAAAGAGTCGTATGATAGAGATAATGGAAGCAAAAGTGTCGTGAATACGTGAGTCCACAAGGTTTATTGAACAAAATAGCTGTTATTTATCATGGTTCTTATTGCATGTGCAGTTTTTCTTGAGCTACTTCTAGGGCTTCACGCGAGTTAGAAACAACAATAAAAAAAATCCAGTAAAACATTTTTAAAAACATAACAAAACACCATAATGTTTTAGAATGCCTCTTCCTGAATGGCCTCCTAAAAAACAGCTTCAGGACCTTGGTCAGGCTCTGACTTTGGTGGATCTCTAGAAGGCCCCTTCCTAAACCACCTCTCTTTGTGCCTTTGCTCTCTGAAGTCAGTGCAGGAGCAAGGAACGGCCTTTGTTGTTGGTCTAAGGATTGGGGAGGGACCATAGACTCAGATATACAGCTGCAAATAAAACATTTTAAGTGTGCTTTAAGTGCAATATACAGTGTGACACTGGATGGCGATGACGAGCCTTAGGGAAAATTCAATGTATTTTTAAAAGCACTTTAAAAAAAACAACATTTTCAGACCATTTTTTGTATGTGTGTAGATTTCACACATGAAGCTCCCATGTTCAGTCCCTGACACCTCAGTTAAAAGATCGGATAGCAAAACTCGGAAATACTCTGTGGGCAAAGCAGATGATATTGGGCTACATCATCTCATCTGATCCTGTATATAAAACAGCTCCGAATATTCACAAGGATGCACCAGGGCACAGAAGCTGTAGCACTAAGATAGGAAGGGGATGGTAGATTCTTACATGGAAGCGGAATTGACCGGCACTGCAGAACTGCTACTTGCAGTATCTCGGGGACATGAGTAAGAATCTCTTCCAGGTGACCAGGTGGGGGAAGCTTTTTCTACAACTGACAAAGGAAGATAAGCAAAGCTGCCTTTCACAGAGTCAGACCACTGCTCCATCTAGCTCAGTACAGTGGTACCTCAGGTTACAGATGCTTCAGGTTACAGACTCCAATAACCCAGAAATAGTACCTCAGGTTAACAACTTTGCTTCAGGATGAGAACAGAAATCACGCCATGGCAGCGGGAGGTCCCATTAGCTAAAGTGGTACCTCAAGTTAAGAACAGACCTCCAGAACGAATTAAGTTCTTAACCCGAGGTACCACTGTACTGGCAACACTGGCCAGCAATATCCAGGCAGAGGTATCTCTCAGGTATCCCCCGGCCAGAGAGGCCGGGGATTCTACCTGCAGAGACAGTGACTGCTTCTATTCATGCATCACTAACAATATCCACGGACGTATGCTGGCAGGCTATATTATTACTATCAATAATATTTATTTCTAACCACCTCCCTTTTCTGTTTAAAAACACACGCATGAAGTGCTTACAGCGAAGGCTCAGTGAAAATATTTGCAAGGCCTTTGTGGTGGCTGTAGTGTTGACAGTGGAGGGGGCACTGACCGTCCCCTGGGTGAGGGCTGCTGGTTCAAGGCAATCTGGGTTGGTGGTCCTGGCTCTTGAAAAAGGCAGGTGTCCAAGTTTGTGATGATGAATGTTGCCAGTTCCCGGACACAGCAAGTACATGGAGAGTCCAAATGATGACCAGTCTCTCCTTATCGCCAATGTCTCCACAGATTCTGATCCGCTTCAACATTCAGAGTGGCATAGCCACTATTCCAAAAAGCCAGACACCTGCTCACATCATCGAGAATTCAAAGGTAAAGTAGACGTCAAGCTCTTTCTACTAACACCTTTAAACGCTTCAAGATGCTGCAGACTGGAGGCTTAAAGGGCCGAAGTTTAGGATGCTACTTGAAATATGAATAGTGTGATCTTGCTGTTAAGGGGGCGAGTAAGCCCATAGATATCAAAGCTCTTCTTTTGAAAAAGTGTACTTGATTCTTTAAATATTTGTTCCTTTGGACTATTAAGCACTGAGATTTTAAATTCACATGAAAATAAATATAAAAATGCAGCATTAAGCTAGATCTTGAAATGCCCATGATGATATTAAACTATCTTGTATTCCAAGCAGACAAACTTGAAATTAATGGACATGACTAAGTTGGGTCCATTAATCTCAGTGGAAATTACTTAGATGGTTATCACCCAAAAAGACCAGTATCACAGTTAAACAATATCAACTTAAAATGGCCATATTTTTTTTAAAAAAAAAGGGAGGGAGGGGTTCGCCTTTGTAACCTCAGCCAAATGTAAGGTTAAACACTGAGTTTTCAATGAGTTTTGGAGCATGGGTTGTGAAAGTCTCTTATAACCCCACATAATTTGCCTCCCTCTGACTGGTGTCAAAAGGTAGTTGGGGTGCAGGAGAAAGCTGTTTTTTTAAAAAAAATATCCATTAATATCTTTGCTACCAACTTGAAAGTAAGGGGGTTTAAAGTTTCTGTCTTGGACATCAGGCCTCAGATCCTTTGGGATTTTCTCCTTTTCAAAGACTGCACCTACTTGCACAGTGCCAAGCCAAGTATTTCCATTGCTTCTCTTCTTTTATAGGTTTTTGATTTCCGACTGACGGATGAAGAAATGAAAAAGCTGGAATCGCTGCACTGTGGGGCACGGGCTGTGGCCTGGGACATCTTGGGGTGAGTCTGTGTGCTGAAAACATCGGACACTTTAGGGTGTGCAACATGTAATTATTTTATTGCCTTATATCTCACCTTTTTCTTAAAGATGCTCAAAGTATCTTTAATCCCCATTTAATCCCCACAACAACCCTGTGAGGTACGTTAAGCTGAGAGGCAGCAACTGGCACATGGTCACTTATGGCTTAGTCCAACGCTCTAACCACTACACCACACTGGCTTCCCAGCACAACATGGAGATCAAAGGTGCTGTCTAGGTGGATGAAACACCCATATTGGCCTCTGTTTGACCTGTAAATAGGAGAAATGTGGCTTTCCTGAGCTCTCTCCGGCTCAGTTTACCTCTGTAGAACAATTGTCATGAGGTTGCTGACAGTCAGATTGGCCAATGAAGATGGGCCACAGCTCCTTAGCAATAAACCCACCCACTGCATTCAACAGATTTGCCAGAGCTAGCAACTCAAGTGTTCAGGGGCCTCATGTAATGCCAAGGGCAACGCAGCTGGGAAAGACTAAGGAGAGGCTTGACCTCTGAACTCACATAGGGGTGGGCAACTTTTTGGGTGAGCGTTCTGCAACTCAAAACCACAGGAGGCAGCACTAACTTTGTTGGGTGCTTTGTTTGTTTATTTCATAAATTTTGTACCTCGCTTGATTGTTAAAAACACACACCAAAAACCTCAAAGAGAGAAAACAAAAAAATTACCAGTAACAACAACTCCTTAAAACATTCATAAGATAAAACCAGCAATAAACCAAAAACAGATTAAAACGCACAGCAACATTCTACATGTCTGGTTAGCCTTGTCTAAACAAAAATGTTTCTAGCAGGAGCCAAAAAGAGCACAGCCAAGTTGCTTGCCTGATAGCAACGGGCAGGGAGTTCCAGAGTGTGGATGCTGCCACATTTAACTTTAGCATCTTCACGCAGACACGAGGCTTTGTAAGCATTGTTTATATTTGGAAACAGCTGTATGTGGTAGGAACAACCAGCAGGTTTTTTTGTTTTTGTTTTGGAATCATAATAATAATTATTTATACCCCACCCATCTGGCTGGGTTTCCCCAGCCACTCTGGGCGGCTTCCAACAAAATATTAAAAATACAATAAAACATCAAACATTAAAAACATCCCTAAACAGGGCTGCCTTCAGATGTCTTCTAAAAGTCAGACAGTTGTTTATTTCCTTGACATCTGATGGGAGGGCGTTCCACAGGGTCAGTCCCACTACCAAGAAGGCCCTCTGCCTGGAAGAACGACCAGCGTTCACAGCAAAGCTTTTAGGTAGAAGATGCTGCAGGGCTGTCATTGATTTAAGGAGTGTTGCTTTTCTTTGCAGGATGGGGACCCACAAGCACTACCCTTTTACCAAGGATGAGTGATTCTGCAAGCAACAGCGCTCACCCCTCCCGGGCTTCAAGGCATGGAAATAATGGAGATGGCTTCTGCATTTTGCATCTAACCAAAGCGAGTTGATTCTGCTCTCCCAAGGCTGACTGCTCCATGTCCTCCCTGTGTCTCATGGGGCATAAGTGAAATGAGGACGAGTGGTTTGTCTGCAGTGAGATCTGATGCTTCTGCTTCCGCTGGACTTGACCCTGCCCCACTGGCAGAGGAAGGGGGTGCGACAGGTGCGGCCTGCCCTAGGTGTCATCCCTGAGGGGGGGTGACATCACCGTGCCACCCCCCTGGGAGGCTAGCCCCACCCCCAAGTAAACAGCTAGCCCCACCTCTGCCCTGCCCCACATGTTGGAGTTTAAATGCTTGACTTTATATGCACGCTCAGCTTTCTGCATCGCACCTGCAGTTTGAAAAGTTCTGTATGCTTGGGGTGAGGGAGAATGTTAAGTGTGTTCCATTTTCCCCACTCTGAAAGTTCACTGAATGAAAAAAATAAAAATATTCTCCCATAGTACGATTGCTCGAGTCTCATGACTTATTTGCAACTTCACTTTATTTCTGATTTATAATTTGTTAAGTTGTGGGTGAACGTATCAGACGACACAGCGATGCTTCAAACAGCTCTTGTTTATTCACAGGCCAGGACAGAACTGAACTGACGGGTTCAGTCAGCCTGCTTATATAGAGCTCCAGTACAACGCAACTGTAACAACTTTCTATAACTATCCGATCACTGAACGTCACTTTCGATCCCTTATTTGCATCACTATCTACAGTATCCCCCTGCTGGCCCAGGGTGAGAACTTCAGTACATAACATAATACTGAATTATTTGACTTTTCATGTCAAAGTGCAAGTAGATAAATAGGTACCGCTCCAGCAGGAAGGTAAACAGCGGTTCCGTGCGCTGCTCTGGTTCACCAGAAGCAGCTTAGTCCTGCTGGCCACATGACCGGCTGTACGCCGGCTCCCTCGGCCAAGAAAGCGAGATGAGCGCCGCAACCCCAGAGTCGGCCACGACTGGACCTAACGGTCAGGGGTCCCTTTACCTTTATTTGTAAAGTTTAGAGATTTAACTTGAGGCTAAAGCAGGTATGATTGGACCGAGTCTCTGACCCGTTACAGAAATAGTAGCTAACGCCTCAGTCTAAAAGGCATTATCAGCATTCGGAAGGACTGGCTTCCATATAGCGGAAGCTGCAGCCACAAGCATAAACGTCAAGGCATAGGAGCAGAACTGTTACCTTGGTATTCCACACATCCAGCAGGGCTTTGACCATTTATGCAGCCAAGGACCAATGCTGAGCTGGGAAAAGGGGTTGTGGTCATATGTTCATTTAAATAGTGTAAATGGCAGGGTTAGAGGCAGTGGCGTAGCGTGGGGGGTGCAGGGGGGGCCGGCTGCACCGGGCGCAACATCTGGGGTTAGGGCAAATCCATGGGTTAGGGGGCGCAAATCCACGGGTTAGGGGGCGCAAATCCACGGGTTAGGGGGCGCAAATCCACGGGTTAGGGGGCGCAAATTATTTGCCTTGCCCCGGGTGCTGACAACCCACGCTACGCCACTGGTTAGAGGTGCCTGTTCAACAGCAAGTTTGAAACCATGCTCTTTTCTGTACTGTGCTGGGACAAGCAATCCTTTGTGAGGAAGTAAAGAAGAATTGCAGCCTTTGCTTCTCCCAGTCCTTTTATCAAAAAGGCAGCCTGGGATGTTGAATGTACCGCCAACTGCAGCCTTTGTGGCTCCTGCTTAGGGCAACACTGCCTCCTAACGTTGCTAAGCAGTACTTGATTTTGCTTACAGCAGGGGATGGATGGCCTGTTACAAACCAAGGTCTGCTGCTGCCAGAAATAGTAGCCCCTGGGTCAAGTTCAGTGTTCGAAACTCCCATTGCTCTAGGCACATTTTGCAACAGGGAATTTCATTCAATTTGAGCTCTGGGCGCAGAACTGTGCCTAACATTTCGGATTTAAACTGCAGAGTGGAAGGAGGACCTGTTATTTGCATCCCTACTTCCAGCTACTCTCTGAAGACAGGAGAAGAGACCCTCTTAAGAATATTAGGGGGGTGGGCAGGTGAAGGACCAGACCATGTGAAAAATGAACGTAATATTTTAGCTGCAGTTCATTCATTTTCAGCTTTGTATTCTTGTTATAAAAAAAGAGCAGCTAGACATTCCATTGTTACACTCATAACATAGGTTTAGCTGCTAGCTTTCATATCTCAGTTTCTAACACTGGTCAAGTTCTTCCCTCTCCTCTCCCTAACATTTGATGCCATTGTGCCATCTATTTTCCTATCAATTTGCTTCACAACATTGAATAGTCTAAGATCATTTGTACTAGAGAAACGGGAAGCAGGGGACTTTCCCCGGGGCTGGTGTTGATGTCCCTGGGAAGCTATAATTCTGCCTGATATCTTTTTAAATGCCACTGGCTGCTCACGGTGCAGTGTGTGCTTAAATCACGTCCATGCCATGAGTAAGACTTAGTGCTCTACTTTGCCTGGACCCTGCTTGGTGTCTCTGTTCAAGTGCTGAAGAATGCAGCGCTATCGTTTGCAAACTCCACACATCCTTTGTCCACAAAGAAGTCTGAATTTGGTTCCCGGTGCACAGGCCAGCTGATGCATTCAACCTGTGCAAAGTCAGTTCACTTGCAGGAGTTTGCAGTAATTGCATAGGTAATAACTGGATACAGACCCAAACAACCCAGAAATTCCAGCCTCAGTTTTGCTTTTGTGTTTTTGTACACTCTAGGGGTGACTCAAAGCAGAAACTGTGTGAATGGGAGAAGGCTTAAGCTTGCTGGTGTTTATCTGAGAGACTGAACTCAAAACATTGGAATTGGTTCAATTTACTTTATTGTAGAAATATATTGCAAAATATGCCAGTAAGGGGGTAGTAATTAGCCAAGGCAGCCGAGCAACTGGACACTCTGCTCCACCCTCACCTGTAATCTGTCAACTGTGCAAAATAGGGTGGCGGAAAAAATCAGCAATCATAGGTCGGCACACAGGTGAGTCTCAGAGTAGAAGTGGAGAGTGCATGAATTAATTTTGTCCCAAGAAGCGACTGAAAATGCTGTTTGAAAGGAAAGAGGCAGAAGTTTCTAGTGCAGCTGCTTACAAAGAAGAAGTGGGTCGTTTGTAGTGAAGCCCCGCTGCATTCCGGCTCCTGGTGCGTTCCCCAGTCAAATGGCTGACTGATACCCGCAAAGACTGACCAGCTGCAGGGCAAGGGTTGTGCAAACCAAGCTGTGCAAGAACTGCATGACGAGTTCAAGGGAAGGTGATGGTGGTGAGAGGCATAAGCTCCAGCGTCTGTTCAAGGGAAGTGCGCTGCTCCTGGTAGTCGGTGGTGTGACCATTTCTGTAGTGGCCATATTCAAACTTAATCCTCAGTTCACCAATTTTCGACTGGGGGAGGATATCTGGAATCCACTCAATGATGAAAGGTGTCGGTTCCTTCTGATCAGGGGATGTGTTGCCTGGGAGGAAGGAAGCCAGAAAGAGGAGCACTTTGGACCTTCTTTCCCCATTGTGTGTGGGGAAAATCAAGTTTCTCCAAGAGGAGGAGGAGCTTCCAACTCTACAAATCTGTGAGCTGGTGGGAAAAGAAGGCTCCTTTGAGGTGCAAAAGGATCAGCTTATACACCTACCGACTTTCAGGAAGGTTTTCAGCTCCAGAGGCCGGAGGACTGGCTGCTTCTCCAAGCGCCCGTAAGTGTCTGGGATGCTCTCCACCTCAACTTTGGGGCACTTAAAGGGCTCATAGGTGCCATCCTGGTTCTGGATGAAGCTGCGTGTGATTTTCAGAGGCATCTGGGAAGAGGAGTTGGGAATGGGTGATGAAAACACAGGATTTCTGAACAGGCAAATGAGAGGAGCGGCATCCCTTTGCAAGAGGCCCTTTGTAAGCCCAGAGTTTGATCCTCACCCTGCAGAAACCAGGGTGCCAAAGTTCTGGGAGTTGAGTAAGAACCTAAGAAAAGCCTCGCTGGATCAGGCCCGTGGCCCATCTAGTCCAACATTCTGTTCTCACAGTGGCCAGCCAGATGCCTGTGGAACCCTGCAAGCAGGATTTGAGCACAAAAACTCCCCAACCTCTCTCACCACCAAAGAAACACAAGTGAACAGAACAAGCAGCGCTGACACCAAACCCTACATGCATTAAGCGTAACAGAAACATCGCCACCCGACCCCACCCCCACCCATCTTCCCTCCCTCCACCCTTCCCCCCCCCACCTTCCCCCTGATGTCTCAACAAATGAAATGGATTTGTAAAAATGTTACATGGAAAAAATATGAGAGACATTACACTTAGTTCTGTAAAACAAGAAAATCTTTAAGAATAATAATAATAATAAACCTCCCCTCCTGTAGTTTCCAGCAACTGATATTCGGAAGCTTTGCTGCCTCTGACCGTGGAGGCAGAGTCGAGCCATCAGCAGTGGCGTAGCGTGGGTTGTCAGCACCCGGGGCAGGGCAAGTAATTTGCACCCCCTAACCCGTGGATTTGCGCCCCCTAACCCTAACCCGCCCGGGTTGCGCCCGGCCCCCCCTGCACCCCCCACGCTACGCCACTGGCCATCAGGGCTAGCAGCCACCAGGAGTCCTCTCCTCCATGAATTCATGAATTTCTCTAACCTTCTTCTAAAATCATCACAACCAGTAGATCATAAGAGAATTATTCTAGGAAGCTCATGCTAACCCCCGGAGGCCAGTTCCTCGAACTTTTAATCCCAGGATGCAAAATAAAATGTTATGCCTAGCGCTGGCCCTTCCTCCCCAAACCCCCAATGAATGCCCTCCCATCTGTTCACAAAACAGAGAAAAACCGTAGACAAGAAGGAGCAAGGGGGGGGGTCTTACCTCAAGGGTATCAAAGATCTGTTTGACTTGCAAGATGTTTGTGATGTGCCACGTATATTTGGAAAAGGTGCCCAGGGGCAAAGCATCTTTCCGGACAAAAGCTGGAAAGGAAGAAGCCCATCAAGGTGGTGTGATGGCGGCCACATTCCTCCTCCTATGGCCAACTCCAATGGCAGAGGGAGCCAACACGGCACCCTCGAGCTGCTGCTCCCTACAATTCCCATCATTCCTGACCTTTGGCCACGCTGGCCGAGAGTGATGGAAGGTGGCGTTCAACAACACCCGGAGGGCATCTGTTGGCTATCCCTTTCACATGGTGTTGAGAAAGGAGACGAAATGTGATCTCATGGGAATCACAGAAACAGATGAGTTGTAGAGTTGGAAGGGACCACAAGGGTCACAATCACTGTGGCATAAAGTTCTTCTGAGGCCACAAGGAGAGGCTGTGCAGAGAGACCTTTCAGCTCTGCAGCATGCAGTTACAAGGGACTGGTCCCCTTCAGCTGCTGCTCCCACTGTTCATAGAATTTTAGAGCTGGAAAGAGACCTAAAGTAGGCTTCCTCAACCTCGGCCCTCCGGATGTTTTGAGACTACAATTCCCATCATCCCTGACCACTGGTACTGCTAGCTAGGGATCATGGGAATTGTAGGCCAAAAACATCTGGAGGGCCGAGGTTGAGGAAGCCTGACCTAAAGGGTCATCTAGTCTAAGCCCCTGCAAGGCAGGAATCACAGCTAAAGAATCCCTGACAGGTGGCCATTTGACCTCTGCTTAGAAACCTCCAGTGAAAGAGAGTCTATCAGCTTCCTAGTGAGTCAGTCTCACTGTCTAACAACTAGAAAGTTCTTCCTAATGTTTAGCCAGAATCTTGTTATTTGAATCCATTGGTTCTGGTCCTCTCCTCTGGAATAGCAAAAAACAACAACCTGGCTCCATCTTCCATGGGACAGCCCTCCACACATTTGAAGATGGTTCTCATATCACCCCTCAGCCTTGCCTTCTCCAGGCTAAACATCCCCAACTCCCTCAACCGTTCCTCACAAGGCCTGGTTTCCAAACCCCTGGTCCTTTTGGTCACCTACCTCCGCACACCTTCCAGCTGGTCAATATCCTTCTTAAATTGTGGTGCCCAGAACTGGACACAGGACTCCAGGTGGGGCCTGACCAAGGAAGAATAGAGCAGTACTATCGCTTCCTTTGATCTACTTCTGCTGCAGCAGCCTAGAACAGTATTAGCTTCTGTTGCTGCTGCATCACACTGCTGACTCATGTTAAGCTTTCTTATGCCTCAATACAACCTTTCTATTACAAAGCATCAATGTGCAGCTAATATCCCAAGTGGCTTCCCACAGAAAAGATGCTCTAAAGGTTGAGTACCTGTGGTCGAATTTGGCATCCGCTTCTTGATGCTCCCAACAGAAATCCTCTGCTGGAGAGCCTCAAAGAAAGCCTGGGGGATGTGGAACACCAGTGGCTCTGGTTTGCCTGGGTAAAAACATGGACAAATGAAGAAATGCTTTTGAGAGGAACAACATAATAATGTTTAGACATTTCAACAAGGGCCAAGGCTCAAGCTAGATCATAAAAAAGGAAGGGGGGGGACCTATTGAGGTGAAAACTCTTGAAATAATTCACAAAGATAACCAAAGAGGAGGTTGGATGTTTAAGAGTGAAAGAGAGAAAAACTCACAGCTATGGGATAGCTATGTAGGATTTCCTCTGGGTGAATATTTTGTGGGCAGCCAGGGAACAGATGGAGACTGGTGTGTGTGAGAGAGACGAGAGAGGCCAACCATCCCAAAGTTCTGATATATGGGGCAGTTTTTATCAGTTAGTCCAATTCTCTTCTATGCTCAAACACATACATATATATTTTATTGACTGGCTCCTAGAGTTAGCAGGCATTCTGCTTGCAACTGCCCAGGTGAAGTGATGGGAAGTCCTGGCCAAAGTGAGGTGTTCTGCTTTCTGCATAAAGAATGCATGAATGGTTGCTTGGGGATGGACAAGCCATCTCCTTGCTGCAGTGTCGGTCCTGCGCCTGTAAAGGCTGGGAGATCAGCCAGGCTGATTTGCAGTAAGTGTACACAATTTTTAATGAAGTACTAGATCTGGCCATTTTGATGTTTTTGACATCCTTCTTTGGTACTCCTGCACCCAACCACTCCCACAAGTCCTCTTTTGGGTCTGCAGTTCACAACAGCACTACGTTCAGCTGGGAACCAGGAGTGCCACTATAGATTGAGTCTGTGACTCCAGAAAGCAGTATAGGAGTGCAGGAGGAGGCGGCAGGAGGTTCTTGATTGGCTCCAGTCAATCAACCTTGTCTAGATCTGGTTTCTGCTGCTGCCAGTTTATTTGAGCCCAGCGTGTAAATTAAACATAGTGAGAGGGCTTCTCTGCCAGTTTCATTTAGCCATAAGTGCGCTCTCTCTCTCTCTCTCTCTCTCTCTCTCTCTTTCCCCCTAAGAAATTAACAGTGTTGAGTGCAACCTAACACCAATCATATCAGTACCATCTGAGTGCTACTGGAGAATAGCCTTATGCAGACAAAAGCCACTTACACAAGACACTGCAGGGCATTCCATCCGATGATCCTCTTATAATATGAACAAGGATTCAAGGGATAAAGGTGAGGTCAGAGGAGACTTACCGTCAAACTGGTAATGCATGGCTTGGTGGATGCGTTCAGTGACACTGGCCAACCACTCTTGGAAGGACAAGGTTACTTGTGATTCATCAAGCAGCTGACTGCAAGCTAAGGAAAAGGAAAACTCTTAACCTAAGCACATCAGGCCAATGGCCACCTAGTCCAGCCTCCTGGCTCACAGTGGCCAACCAGGTGCCTCTTTTGGGAAACCTGCAAGCAGGACCTGAACCATAGCTGTCAACTTTTCCCTTTTCTTGCGAGGAATCCTATTCAGAATAAGGGAATTTCCCTTAAAAAAGGGAAAACGTTGACAGCTATGACCTGAACACAATAGCACTCCCCACCCCCATAGGAGAACAGCCTCTACTAAAGGCCTCATAAAGAAGGACAAATTCGGGAACAAAGGGAGAAAATAACTAAGAGGAAGGTACGTTTGGCAAATCCTCATTGCGATCAACTCCCACCCGGAAACCTATGTCTCCACTGTGGAAGGATGTGCGGATCCAGAATTGGCCTCCACAGCCATTTACCGACACACCCCTAAGACTGTGTTCATGGAAGACAATCTTACTCGATAACAAGTAATCGCTAAGAGACAATCTAAAAATATATGAATGACACAAAAGGAAAAAGGGATGGACAGGGGAAAAGAAAGCAAGCAAACACAGGCACTCAACTATTAATGTTACAAAGTTCTTATAATGACCAGCTTTCACTTTAGGATGCTCAGAATCTTAAGAGAGACAAGGTCAGTGCTGAGGTTTCAAGTCTTTAATTTCTTATATTAATTTATTTCCTCATGGAGAGGAAAGGGAGTGTAATACAGTTCCCCAGACATGCATATAAGGCAGGAAGACCAAAAAGCTGAAGGAACTAAAGAAGACAGCTGGAAAGTAGAGTGTAGGCTGAGCAAAACTGGCCTTTTGTGGAAAACCCTCACAGTCCATTTCTGCTTTGCGTTCCTTGCAGCTTGCTGCGCTGGCAGAAAGAAAACTCACCTTGCCTTTTCAGTGAAGCAACCGCTGGCTTTTTCAATCCACTTTTGCGCAGGTTTGTGTTTGCCACGTCTTGAGACAAGAGGGGGCTACTTGCTTGTGTGCCTTAAAAGTAAAAGTTGCAACAGCTTTAGAATGAGTAGCACTGGGAAAGCAAAGATGGTGCAGGTAAGAGTCATCCATATCAAAGTGGAACATGTAACACAAACAAGTCAAAATTTAATATTCTCACCCATTCCTTCATCTTTTTTCCTCTTTTTGGCCTTGGAGGCAGCAGCCTCTCCAGAGCTCAACGCGGATTCAGGCTGACAGAGAAGCTGGGCTCCTACCGTTGACTTCAGACCTGGAGTTGCAGGAGAGAAGAGGTTGAAGGTTTGAGTCTTCACTCTGCGTTTCTCCTCGTAAAATGTGAGCTTAAATGCAGTGAGCTCCCTTTGCTTCTACGCCTGCCTACAGGGACTGTCAGTGGTATTCCCAGGGTGAGCTGCAGGGGCCCAGCCCTTCCAAGGTATTCCAGTCTGCGCACCCACACACCCCACATACAGGCATGGCAGGGGATTTTTTACTTCATGCACTTGGCCTGAGCTGTCTGCTGACCACATCCTTTCAGCCTCACTCATGTTCTCTGACCTTACCCACCGCTGGAATCATAGCTGAGGAAATCTGCAAACTCCTGGGCCAAGAGATCATCGCTGGCAAAGGCACAGAGGCAGGCAAAGAAGTGATTGCATTTCTGGCTTGCCTCTTCCTTAGCAGAAGCTGCCTTGCTGGACTTCAGCGACTGGCAGGAGCAGAGGAAGCGGTGTTCCGCCCTGCTCTTGTGGCCAGCCTTGTGGGAGAAGGAGATGTGGAGGTAACCCAAGCTATGCTTCTGGCTGGCTTTGCACTTCACCACTAGGATGTTCTTGGTAATCCTCTGAACTAGGGGCCCTGTGGACTCCGTGGCCAACTGCCATAAGGTTTGTTTCGTCTCAGCAGAGGCCTGCAACGAGTTCAAGACTGAGCTTTTCAGGGGCAACGGGGTGGCCTCTGCCTGACAGTTCACAGCCAGTTTAATGTGCTGGCACTGGTTTTCCACCACCCCTTGTGCAGCCGCCTTCAAACACGATGGGACGTAGCAGCGCCCAGAGCTGAGCTGTGTGATGATGGTCCCGTCTACTGTCTGGATGGTGGTCTCCGAAACTCCCAGCTCCACAAAGCACCGGTACTCTGGCCCCCTGTCCCTCTGCCGCACTGAATAGACCTGTAGATCAGAGCCAGTGTTGATTTTGACCGCGTCGACACCGGCCTGCTTCCGGGTACCGTAGCGGAAGATGGTGCCGCAAGTCTTGTTCTTGCAGCTCAGCCCGCGGGTGCCGTTGTAGGTGCCGCACCGGGGGCATTTCCTGATGCCTCTCAGGGTAGCTTTCCCCAAGTCTGATAAGAAAGCTGGGACTTTACTCCTGGCAGGGTTTGAGTCCATCCTTCAGGCAGCCTGGGCAAAAGGAAGGCACAAAGAGAGATCTGATCAATTGGAATGCCTTGCTCCAAGTGCATTCAAGCAAAGGTGCTCTGTAGGGGCTTTCAGAAGCAAACATGATGTCAGAGATGATCTACCTATTTGTTGTTGTTGCTAAAAAGAAGCTGCAAGGGGGTCAGTTTTGAGCAGCTGTGCAGAAAGCACAAAAAAGAGCTGCTGTTAGCTATGGACAGACAGAACCATATAGACATCATAGCTCCCTGTATATTCCCATCTCAGCAGCAGATACAACTACAGCATGTGTGTGTGTGTGTGTGTGTGTCGGGGGGCAGGTTAGCCCCCTCCACCACAGTATGACCTAACACTCTGCTTTCAACAAAAATTAAAAAATGCTTCTGAGATGTCAGGTCTCGTTTGTCCCTCAGGTACACCTGACCTTTTCAACCTTATGAAACACACACAGCTTGGTTCATCTTGTCTTCATTTTCCCTATATGCCCTTTTAAATCTGGAGTGATAAATATGGCATTGGAAGCAAAGGACCCCTATTAACATCTGAACTCCGTTCAAAACACTAATCACTTCAGACATTCATTTTCCAGGTTGCTAACCTTAGGTGACCTTTCCTGCAAGGGGGATCAGATTAAGCAGAACTGCTCCAAAACTTAGGCATCTCAGTCCAGTTCGACTTGGTGGGCCACATTATCAATCAACAACAAAAAATGTGTGTATGTGGTATCTGTACTGTGCAAATCAAAGCCTCAGTTTCCCACCTCCTAAAATGGGAGGAAGGAACCTTCCTTACAGGACTGCAGAATGAACAAAGTGACCTAAATAAATAAATCAGGTGCAGTGAGGCTGTTGGACTCCTGACTCCCAACAGCTGCATCCAGTGTGGCAGCAGGTCAAAAATGGTAAGAGCTCTCCTCCAGCAACACCTGGGGGGCACCATGTTGGCTGTCCCTGATGCACAGCATCGAACATACCAATCCCCACTCCTGCTTCCCCCAAAGTCCAATGGAACATCATTAACCCGTGCTGTTCAGTCCAATGTCCAGCTATCCATGTTGAAAGCAATATAATCTGTTAGGTGCCTGTTTTACATGACCCCAGAACTGAGGATGGACCAAGAAGGGGCGGGATCTAGGGATGCCATGAATCACTCTCAAGATTCTGGCAAGAACTCAGACCACCAGCCCAGTGGCGTCACAATGAAGCATTTTCTGGCAAGGAACCTCTGCTGTGATGTTCCAATGAGGTCATAAAGGGGGAAAGATGCATGCGAAATGTGAATCTTGCCACTAGCCCTTGCATTCTCAGATTGAGTCAGAGGAATCCTGGGAAGTCACACATATTGGGACTCGCTGCTGCTGCTGGAAGGCAAATATTGATTTGGGGACTGCTCTCTTTCTCTCCCGATCTCTGTCAATAGTGGAGAAGGAAAGGACTGATCAGATTCTGCCTAAGTCAAGGTCCAATGGACAGCCAGGCAGGCCCTTTTCCCACTTAGAAGCATCACCCCCCACAACCCAGATGAATCATCGCTTCCAGCCTACTTTTGGCTCTAAGGGATGCCCTGCATTTCAGATTATTCACAACACATCTCAAACTATAAACAAATGCAGAATTATGAAAATAAACAAAACCCTTCAATAATTAGTACACAAAGGTGAATTCAAGGGGGAGGCAATGATTTAATTATTTTCTTTATATCTCACCTTTTTTCCTAAGGAGCTCAAGGTGGCGTATATGGTTTCCCCTCTCCTCATTAATCCCCACAACAACCCTGAGAGGTAGGTTAGACTGAGAGGCAATGACTGGTCCTAGGTCATGCCAAGTGAGCTTCCTGAGAGAGTGGGAATCTGCCAGATCCTAGTCAGCACAGAGGGCTGGATCGAAAGCCCCTAATTCTCGATCCCTAAGCCACACCAATCTTGAGCTACAGCACTGAAAAACTGCAAAATGCCCACCCTACCTGATATGAGCCAGTAGGAGGGCTTAGAATGTGGCTGTAATTTGCTGTCTCAATCCCCTCAACCCCAATTAGGATTGCTCTGCCCTGCCCCAGCATCTGCCAGAACTCATAAATATTCATTTTCCCTCCCCCCAGTCCATGGTTCCAAGAAGTCCTCCTAGTTCATGAACCATTCCACAGTCCATCAAGTTGTCTGGTCGCCTGCCAGCCAAGTGATCATTAAAATGAGAGAGTTCAGAGCTAGGGAGTGGCAGTTTTATTTTTTTTAATCTTTTGCTCACTCTTCCTCCAGGCACCAGAGAGCAGCACACACAGTTCTCCTCTTACCTATTTTATTCTCAGAACAATCTTATGAAGTGGGCTACATTGAGAGGGAATAACTGGCGAAAGTCACCCAGGCTGATGTCCTAACCTGGTCACCACCAGATGTTTTGGACTACAACTCCCAGCAGTGGAAGCTTGGCCATATGATTTTGGGGCGAATGGAAGTTGCAGTGCAAACGATCTCTAAGACACCAGGTTGCGGAATGGTGCTCTAACCACTACCTAACAGTCTCCAATGTATTCTTTGCACAGGTTCAAACCAATTCACATATTTTGTTGTGAAACTTGCAAAGGTTTCCACCTCTTTAGCCACCCAGTAAGTCATTGCATAGCATTCCTTTGCAAGAAGTACTCCTGAAACAAGCAGCAAACCAGAAAGCAGTGATTCAGGCATTTTTAAGAACGTAAGAAGAGTCTGCTGGAAGCTGCCCAGAGTGGCTGGAGCAACCCAGTCAGATGGGCAGGGTACAAACAATAAAATCATCATCATGGTGGTTGCTATTATCATCATCAGGCCAACGGCCCATCCAGTTCAGCATCCTGCTCTCACAGTGGCCAGCCAGATGCTTGTGGGAATCTGCGGCGAGCAGGATCCGAGCCCAAGAGCAGCCCTCTCCCCTCCTGTGGTTTCCAGCAACGGGTACGCATTGTTGCCTTCGAGGGCGGCGGCAGCAGCAGCAGAGCCAGCCTGGCAAATCGGGGCAGCGGCTTCCAGGGGCGAATGACACTCACTTGGACAGAGACCGGGCAGGGAGGGAGGCGAGGAGGCATTCGTTCCCTTCACAAAGGGAAGGCGCTCTGCGCGCTCAGGGGCCCGTGGCCCGTGCGAGCTTCTTCGGGGAGGCAGGAGAAAGCACTCTGCACATGTTCAGAGGCCTTCTTAGATGCCAGACTGCGTTTTGAGAAGCAGAGAGGCGGCCCCACGGCGGGACATCCCTCCTGCCCGCTTGGACGGGCAGCTCAGCCGGCCCGAGAAGCAGCCACCCTCCGACCCCGCGCTTGACACCTTCCGCATGGCGTCACCAGCAGCAGCTGCGCGACGTGCGGCGACGACGTCACGGGCCGGCAGCGGCCGCGCCCCCTCCTCGGTCGCCTGGCAACCGCGGGCGGGCGGGGCGAGGCCTAGGCCAGAGAGTCTCCCTCCAGCCCGCCCAACGTCACTTCCTGCCGCTCCCTCCGCAGCGGCGCCCAGCAGGACCCTTCCCCTTCCCGCCGAGGCCCCCGCCGCGTCGCCTTTTACCTGGGCGGCCTCCTCAGCCTCGGGCCCCAGCCGGGCGGGCGGCCGGCGGAGGAAGTCGGCGAGCGGCCTCCGCTATGGCTCCTTACAAACGGCTCGCGGGTCTCGTCTGTAAGAGCGGCTCCCATTGGCGCAGCCGAGGCGCCGCTGGCTCGCGAAGCACGACGGGAAACGCAGTCCGGCTGTCTCCCAGGGTCGCGGAAGTCCCGTGCGGGGCTCCTCCTTATGTAAAAGGCCCCGAGAGCTCGAGGGGAAAGGATGGGACGCGGGGCGGGGGGGGGGGATACGAGGCGGATGCGTCAGGGCTGCGCTTTATTCCTTTATTCCTGGTTTACTTAATGTTCTTTCGTGTTAAAAATGCTCTTGGATGCCCCCTTGCGATTCCCTCGCTGAGGACGGCTCTCCGTTTTCTCCCTCTGAGGCTGGGCGACTAGCACCGAGGCAGGATGTCAAACAAGCTTGAGGAACCTACTTACTAAAGTGGCAATTGTTGTTTAGTCATGTCCGACTCTTTGTGACCCCCCGGACCAGAGCACCCCAGGCACTCCTGTCTTCCACTGACTCCTGCAGTTCAGTCAAACCCATGCTGGTATCTTCGAGAACACTGTCCCACCATCTCGTCCTCTGTCGTCCCCTTCTCCTTGTGCCCTCCATCTTTCCCAACATCAGGGTCTTCTCCAGGGAGTCTTCTCTTCTCATGAGGTGGCCAAAGTCTTGGAGCCTCAGCTTCAGGATCTGTCCTTCCAGTGACCACTCAGGGCTGATTTCCCTAAGAATGGATAGGTTTGATCTTCTTGCAGTCCATGGGACTCTCAAGAGTCTCCTCCAGCACCAGAATTCAAAAGCATCCATTCTTCAGCGACCAGCCTTCTTGATGGTCCAGCTCTCACTTCCATACATCACTACTGGGGAAACCATAGCTTGAACTAGACGGACCTTTGTTGTAAAAAAAAGTGGCAATATCACTCCCCATAAAGTGAAGCTTGGCCGCAACTGCAAAGCCTCAAGAGTGCAATTTATTGAGAGGAAATAAGCAATAGTTGCATGGGTTGCTGGAGGCAGTGAAGGCTTCTATTCAGGATGTAGCCTTCTTTGGGTCTAGGTTCTGAAGTTTCCAAGAGGCTGCACACCAGAAATACCCCTTAGGAAAGGCTCCAGAGAATATGAGCCTTTGGTTGGTTACAGCTACTTCTATTTCATAATATGCCACAACTCCCCATTTTCTATGAAGTGGTTGATGATCTCTGAAAAATCTGACCTTATTACATTTGCACATGGTGGTCAGCAAACAAAGCAATGTGTCACTGAAGAGTTCACCCAGAGTTGGAAAAACACAACCTGTCCAGTGTGAAGTAAAGATGCTGCAATCAAAAACCAAAGGAGTTATGGGTTTGGACATTCACCTCTATGCCTGGTGAGAGATGCTCAAGGAAGAAGTGCAGGCAAATGCCAAACGCCCACTCTTTATTTCTTAACACACATAAGAGAGGTGGTGAAATAAGGTCTCAACAGCCCTTCAATTGAGTAGGATGGCTACCCAAGAAACTGGTTGCTCTTGCTAAGGCCTCCTTCAGAGCCTCATCACCCAAGAGAAAAAGGCTGGCAGGTAATTTAGACTTGGCAACTCAAGAGACCTTTTCCAGTTCCACTTTTCTCCCAAACCTGTGCTAGAATATCTGAACAGTAAAGTAAACAAAAGGTTAAGGATGAAATACGCAAGCTCACATCTTTTATTAACATCTTAATGGCTTTCAAAAGTCACGGTTTCTGGAGTGAAGTTCTTGAACTTCTAAACACAAGTATCAAAATACATTAGTTCAAACGAAGCTTTCAATGTTCATACAGAGACAAAAATGGGCTGCTACTTTTAAAAACAAAATAACCCAAAAACAATACCCCAGGCAGCTTTATCCTCCTTTGTTATCTGTATGGGGCATTACTCTCCTTTACATTTACCGTATTTTAAGAAGACTCCCTTTTAAAACTGAAAGGCTGCTTAAACTAAAAACAAGAAGGAAAAGGGCAGTAGTGAGAGAAAGAAATAGGCTCAAATGCTTCACCTACTTTTTTGTAGGGCCACTGGAGACGTTACAGCAGAAGAGGCTGACACTTGTTAAGCAACTAGTTTTTAATGTGGCTTATGTAGCAGAAGTGACCTCCAGAAAAGTATGAAAAATCCTAGGCAGAAGTAGCTTAGCAGTAACAATTGTATAACTGGAAGGGCCTCATCCATTCATTTTTCTCAAAGCATTTCTAAGTCTGAGGAACTTTAGAATTTTAAGTCTTTAATTATGCTCAACAAAAACAACCTGAAATTCATGTCTTTCCTGGATGCCCAAACGGAGAGTAGGGGAAAAGCAACCAGCACTGACATAATATTAAAAGCCTTGTTTGTGTGTTTTTTAAACTAGGTAACAGTATCTCAGACAGTTCCAATGACAGGAATTTTATTTAAGACAACTAAACCTGGGCAGTTCTATTGCTGAAAATACACACATAGAAATTCCAGTGCGGCACCAAACTCACCTCAAACCTATTCCTGTCCTCTTTTGAAAGAATTGTACAGGCAGAGGTGGTAAAAATAATTTTAAAGATATGTTTATGCAAGTTTAAAAGGCAGCAAGGAGGCAGAAATAAGAGTGGTCTATGAGTTAAAGCTGTCTTTTCAGTATACTTCACTTTTTTAAACATATGGGGGGCCAGACCCTGCTTTCAGGGTAAAAACTGGTTTTTGATTGTTGTTTTTTACAGCCAGGTTTCACTGAACTCAAGCCATCTGGTTCTGCTTCCTTTACAGAATTCCAGTTGTTAAACAGAGTCAGGGACAAGAGTTTCTCAAGAGTCACCATAAGTTTTCCTTTGTCTTTTCGTCTACCCCCTCCCACTGCAAATTATATTTGTAGCAAACTTTCAAATTTTAGAACACCATTCACACCCAGCAAATCATGGAACACTCCCCAAAGGTGAGGGGTTGAAATCAAGACAAATAGGATTTTAACATCTCCAAAGCCAACCCTCTATCATAGGGTCACTTATTTCCATAAAACACATTTGTCATAGGATACTCCATATATCATAAACTCAATAATCCCTTGATACATTGCTCCACTACAACCAATGCAGAATAAAAAGCATACACCTCCGTGGGCCCAGACATTAAACTGGGATAAATAAATATTACACCTAGGGGTAGCTTTCTTTTTTGCACTCTCTGAAGGCTAAGTCAAGGAGGTAGGATAGCAAGGTTTTTTTTGGCCTCTGAACAATTAAAAATGCTTAATCCAGCTGGTCCTTCAGGCTTAACCGGAGCACTCCTCATACTCCTGGCCTGATCCGCACAATGCTACAAGTAATCAGAGCTCTACCTGTACATGCTAAATCAAGTCAAATTTACTGCACTTGAGTAAGAAGTTGCTAAGACCAATGTATTCTCTACATATTTGAAAAATGAGAGCATGACTGGTGTATTCAAAATCTAATAATGTATTTGATATTCACATGCAAAAAGCCAAAGTTTAGAATCATACTCGTTAAGTCACATAGACCTCTCTGCCTTTTACCCTTTCAAAGAAGGAGACATACAAAAGCTGACCAACTTTTGTGAAAAATATTAATTTGCTAAAATAGTTTACATGGTATAGGATACATGTAAATGTAAAAACTGAGAGATTTAGAAAAGCTGGTTCATTAGAATGTGTCACATTTTTAATAATATCTGAAACTGGGTTGAAGTTCATCGGTGAAGATCTTTGCACAAACCCAACAGGGATTTCCCAGGCACCTTCTCACGTCTAACAACAGGAAGAGTTGGATCCGTTGGAGAGCTCTGAACAACTACTGCTACCAACCGCCACTTCCCACCGCCACCTCCATTTAATAATTTAACAGCTGACAGTAAGGCAAAAATCACTTTTTGAAAAATGTCTAGATACAAAATAATGTAAACCAATAAGTTATATTTGAAACCCCAGTATAACAAAAGTGAGGAGATGGGACACTTTATACAATAGGCTCTCTTTAGAACAGAATTGTGCACAAGCTGAAGATCACAATAAACCTTCAGAACTCACACAGTTTTGGCGTGTTTTGTTTTTGTACAACTTTTCATATACATTTTCAGTCATACTAGGAATGCAACTAGAACTGCACACTACTTCAGTGGAAAAAAGTTTGATATTGTGCAATATTCTGCCCCAATCTAAAAGTGGCAGAAATCCCTGCATTAGTTGTGTTTCAAACAAGGATCTTAAGAAACACATCTCAAAAGAGGAAAAGAAGGCAAAAGTTGGCAGATATCCAGCATCTAGTATTTCCTGTGTGTGTGTTTTAAAAAAAATGTGGACAACATAGTTTCATGATTAAAAATAAATACTGTTTTCTGACTTTTGCACTGACTTGATTGGATAGGTTTTTTTTAAGTAAACAAAGGGTTTTACAATGCTCCATATATAGCCTCAAAGCCACCAGTTGTTCTATTCCAGAGTCTTTCTCTGTTCCTCTCACTGTGTTTCAAAACCTGCCATTCGATATCCAGTTTGACTAGTTAGAACGCTTCCATTTTGCCCCTGGGGTGGGGGCGGCGGCGGTGGGGGTGGGGGCGGCACACCATAATTTGCACCCATCCATGCTGCAGAAGACTGTGTCTGACTGAATGAAAAAGGAAATGAAATAAAGCTTAGAAAGTTTACACAGACATAATGAACTGTAATCAAGACAACAGTGAATGTCAAACCAAGTATTTTATCACTTTATCCACCACCACTAGTCCAGGCCCACAAAATTAAACCACAGGATGCCTTCAGAAATTCATTCCCACTTTCTGCACCAAATAAACAATGTACAAAATAATTTCTAAGATATATGAAGATAGGTTAGTTTGTTGAGTGACCGCTGACTTCTATCATTCTACACACATCAATGTGGATCAAAAGGGTCTATATTTTGCTTAGAAAGGACACAGAACTGCAAGTCCAATGGCCTGTTTCAGAATCCAACATAATATGGTCCATATGAGAAATTTCAGAATTAAAGCCTTAAAGATTCCTTTGCACAGAGCCTGTACAAAACAGCAAACACTTACTTGAATCCCTGATTCCATGCTTGTCCATACATTCCATACGCAGGGACCTGCCAACCATTAGGCATGTACTGGCCAATCTGCTGCGCATTTCCATACCACTGACCCCACTGTCCATAAGGCGGTGGGTATCCCACTTGATTCTGCTGAAAAAGTTCAAATTAAACAAAGTTAGTACATTGGTACAGGGAAGACACACAAAGGTGGATGGTTTTCAGTTACACCGCCACATGCCCCTTTGCCTTTTGCATCCTAAAGCTCATGTAATCACAAACACAAAAGTGTTTTAGTTCGTACAACAAAGCTCATTCCAAAGACTTGTATGGACTGTATTTCACAACATTAAATAATTAAATCATACCATGTTGGGGAGCTGAAGAATTTGTTATTTGTTCCATATGAAACTCAACCGTAGGAGTCAGTCAGACCAGTGGTACATGAGTGGCACATCTGCTCTGACACTGGCCTCAGGCAGAGCCAGTGTTAGAGGTAACAGAAAATAAATCGGGGATCTTACAGATGCAAAATATGTTCTCTACCATTAATTTCTGGCCCTCTTATGGGAAAACTATTGTAAGAAAGCTAAACAGCTAAATTTTCAGGCAGTGCAGTTAAACTGTGGAACTCGGTCCTGCAGGAGGTAGTGATGGCCATCAATTTGAACAGCTTTAAAAGAGGACTAGACAAATTCATTGAGTAGGTGCCTATCGATGGCTACTAGCCCTGATGGCTATGCTTTGCCTCCTACGGTTCTGAATGCCAGTTGCCGAAAACCACAGGAGGGGAAAGGGCTCCTAGGCTCAAATCCTGTTTCCTGGTTTCCCATATGCATCTGGGTGGCCACTTTGAGATGAGGATGCTGGACTAGATGGGCCATGGACCTGATCTAGCAAGCTCTTATTATGCCATCATAACTTCTGCTGCCCACAAAAATACATTTAGAACTCTAGCTTGTGCTTGGGTACCTCTGCAGCAGAAGCAGGGGCTTGGACCACAAAAGCTAAATTAGGTAACTGAGGCACCAAGATTCAGCACTCTCCCATACAGCATGCCACCTCCACTCCCCATTTCCCAAAAAACAAGTTTGTGTCAGTGTGATAGCAACAGCACACAAGCCTTAGGATGTGTTGATAGGTCTGTGGTTAACCCTAAGATTATTTTAAATTTATACTTTTATTCCAAGAGTTCCACAGCAAAGAGAGCACAATAACTGAAGAAAGATCAACACATTTTCTAATGACCTTTTACACCTCCAGCCCCTATTATTTGTGTATCTTTTACAGTTGGATCCCATTTACAGATAGGTAGCCGTGTTGGTCTGCCATAGTCAAAACAAAACAAAATTTTCCTTCCAGTAGCACCTTAAAGACCAACTAAGTTAGTTCTTGGTATGAGCTTTCGTGTGCATGCACACTTCTTCAGATCTGAAGAAGTGTGCATGCACACGAAAGCTCATACCAAGAACTAACTTAGTTGGTCTTTAAGGTGCTACTGGAAGGAAAATTTTGTTTTGAGTTGGATCCCATGTTAAGCAACATGTGGGAAATGATGCATATGAATGAAATGAACAACCAGTAAAGGGATTTGTGGTCTAACTATTTAGAATGAAGAAATCTACCAGAACACAATTGTTTTTGGGAGGAGGAAAAAAAATCCCTTTTTTTTGGGTAGACGCTTACCTGTTGGATTGGATTTATCATATCTGGTGTTTCTTTGCCCCAGTAACATTTCACAACATGTCCTTCTATAGTTGTGCCATTGACTGAAACAATTGCATGTGCAGCGCTTTCATGAGAATTGAACCTGTAACCATTTGAGAAAATTAATCAATAATACAAAACCCCGTCAAACAACCAAGTAATACAAATCCCTCTCACCAAAAAGCCATCCAACAATTCATTTCAAGGGATAATCTATCCAATATTGCAAGCCCACCGTGTAGATCCTTCACAATGTATGACACATCACACGGCCATGGGGGGCACATCTTTGGGGAGGAAGGGCAGGATATAAGTTCAAGATGTAAGTAAGTCAAGAAACTTGTGAGGGCTCCAGGGAAAATTGCAGGCCTGATGTATTGGGCTGCTCAGCAATCATGGCATAGCAGGAGCAAGGCTTTTTTTTTTTTTTTTTAAGGTCTTTGCGCAAGACAATGCCTTCCGGAAAGAGAATGAAGGTGGCCACCATCAGCCACCCCTCCATTAAGCCGCTGTATTAGGAGTCAGAATACTGAAAAAAGAACATCGGAGTAGCAGCTGTGATGTCAAAATTAGGTGCAAAACACCCAACAGCCCCAAGACACGCAAATGAAAGTTTTATGTGAATGATTGCAGGTTCCTGTTTCTTAGAAATAATCAACATAAATGGCAGGACACTGGAAGGAGTACACTTTAAGTCACAGTTTCAAAAAGGGATTGCAATACTTTAAACTGTACACTGTGGCATGGGCTTGCTAAAAAACACACAGGAAAGACAAACAGTATCATACCGTACAAAGGAGTATCCTTTATCTGGGAAGACACGAATTTCCATTATTTGCCCAAATGGAGAAAATGTCTGGCGCATCAGCTGTTCTGCAAATCAGAAGACGGAAATAAGGATGTCAGGATATGGAGTTATGTACAACTTCCTAAAGCTACTAAAAACTCATGAGGTGCCATACCTGTTAGCCCTGAAGTAACACCTCCACAGTACACTGTGCAGTTGCTTGGACTGGACTGATTCACAACATCATCATAGGATAGTTGTTTGGCGTTTGCTGTTTAGGAAAAAAAAGGTTACACAAGTCTCTAATTTGCCCACAAATAAAAAACCCAAACATTTGTAGAAAGAATTGGCTGTCCATTCCCCGCAACTACCATGGCTTATGCTTTGCAATATATAATTACTGTGTCAATTTACAGCCACATTCTGCCCCAAAGGCTTACAATTCTATGTGGCCAGGGCTCCTGTCCCTGAACAATTGACAATCGAAACCTGCTTGTAAGGTGTTCCACCCAAACAAAATTCTATTCAGAGCATCAAACTCACCACCTAATGGGAGGCAGCACATCAATTAAATAAACTGGCTATCCCTAGCCCTAGACTGTCAGTTCTAAAAGCTTATTCCAGGCTGGAGAGGAAATATCCCCATGTGTGTTTTGGAAGCTAAAATACTCACACTCGTATGTACTCTTTGGAGCTGGAGGTTTACGTGTTGCCCAGTTTGTCCTGATTTGTCTTCCACCAAGCCACTGTCCCCCCATCTGCTGAATCGCATTTTCTGCATCCTACAGAGAAAGCAAAACACTTTCAGAAGGCAGCTCTGTAAGAAAGAAAACTACTAACAATGCTGATTTATAGAAAAATATTTGTTTCAATTACAGAATCACTTTACTACACAAAGGCTGCAAAAGCATCAGATCAACAATTATATGTGGTCTCTTTAAATTTGCAAAAAAAAACAAAACAAAAAAAAAACCCCAAATACAAAGGCAGCTTACGAAAGGCTGTTCTGTGAATAGCCCTTTTGTCCATAAATTTTCTCCAGATGCTCCAAGTACTTCATTATGCAAATGAATGCTAAATGGCAAATGAAAATAGAGACAAAAGGTGCCTCCAACAACCAGAAAAATGGGCTGGATCTGAAGTTTTATTCAGTGTGGATCCATTGTAGTGAAGTAACCTAAGTCAGTGCCATTTTAATATAAAAAATATCAACTTGCAGGTATAAAGATATGAAGCTCTATCATTCACAGGTAATCAGCTATCAA